>NC_053039.3:378299632-378924632 GCF_002575655.3 Aegilops tauschii subsp. strangulata
GAAGTGTTTGGAAATAATTCCTCGTGGTAGATAGCAAGGATACCCGACATCATCTTCACACCAAACAAAAAGCAAATTGCAACTTGTAGAGCTAACATGCCACCTAGGAACAAGATAATTTACAATATCAATTCTAGGTGACAATATCTCAAATGTACACATTTTCTAGGCGTGTAATATACACATAGCATATTACTCCCCCATAATGTGATACCAATCAAAACTTAACAAGAGGCAATAAGAGGATCCAACAAGAGATAATTAATGGACTATTTAGAATTTGAATTTCTCATGAGAAGACATACCACATAGCGACTATATAATCTTGTAATATCAATACTAAGTGGTATTCCTCATGTACCCACCTTTATAGGATTGCAAAGTGCACAAAGCACCTCACTCCCCCATAATGGGATATTCCATTAATCTCTCACAAGAGCCAACTAAGATACAACCAAGATGCACTAAGGCTCAACGAATGACACACATGTACATGATGTGCAAACCAACATACACAAAGGCAATTTGGAGACACATCATATACAAACACATGCAAGGAACAAAACCAAAACATGCAAGGGGGCAAGTGAAGGAAATATGCCCTAGAGGCAATAATAAAGTTATTATTTATTTCCTTATATCATGATAAATGTTTATTATTCATGCTAGAATTGTATTAACCGGAAACATAATACATGTGTGAATACATAGACAAACAGAGTGTCACTAGTATGCCTCTACTTGACTAGCTCGTTAATTAAAGATGGTTATGTTTCCTAGCCATTGACATGAGTTGTCATTTGATTAATGGGATCACATCATTAGGAGAATGATGTGATTGACTTGACCCATTCCGTTAGCTTAGCACTTGATCGTTTAGTATGTTGCTATTGCTTTCTTCATGACTTATACATGTTCCTATGACTATGAGATTATGCAACTCCCGTTTACCGGAGGAACACTTTGTGTGCTACCAAACGTCACAACGTAACTGGGTGATTATAAAGATGCTCTACAGGTGTCTCCGAAGGTACTTGTTGGGTTGGCGTATTTCGAGATTAGGATTTGTCACTCCGATTGTCGGAGAGGTATCTCTGGGCCCACTCGGTAATGCACATCACTATAAGCCTTGCAAGCATTGCAACTAATGAGTTAGTTGCGGGATGATGTATTACGGAACGAGTAAAGAGACTTGCCGATAACGAGATTGAACTAGGTATTGAGATACCGACGATCGAATCTCGGGCAAGTAACATACCGACGAAAAAGGGAACAACGTATATTGTTATGCAGTCTGACCGATAAAGATCTTCGTAGAATATGTGGGAGCCAATATGAGCATCCAGGTTCCGCTATTGGTTATTGACCGGAGACGTGTCTCGGTCATGTCTACATAGTTCTCAAACCCGTAGGGTCCGCACGTTTAAAGTTTGATGACGGTTATATTATGAGTTTATGTGTTTTGATGTACCGAACGTAGTTCGGAGTCCCGGATGTGATCACGGGCATGACGAGGAGTCTCTAAATGGTCGAGACATGAAGATTGATATATTGGACGACTATATTCAGACACCGGAATGGTTCCGGGGGTCATCGGATATATACCGGAGTACCGGGGGTTACCGGAACCCCCCCCGGGGGGGTTAATGGGCCTACATGGGCCTTAGTGGAGAAGAGGGGGGCGGCCAGGGCAGGCCGCGCGCCACCTCCCCATCTAGTCCGAATTGGACAAGGAGGGGGGGCGGCGCCCCCCTTTTCCTTCCTCTCTACCTCCTCCTCCCCCCTTCTCCTAATCCAACAAGGAAGGGAGGGAGTCCTACCCCGGTGGGAGTAGGACTCCTCCTGGCGCGCCTCCTCCTGGCCGGCCGCCTCTCCCCCCTTGCTCCTTTATATACGGGGGTAGGGGGGCACCCCATAGACACAACAATTGATCTCTTGGATCTCTTAGCCGTGTGCGGTGCCCCCCTCCACCATAGTCCACCTCGATAATATCATAGCGCTGCTTAGGCGAAGCCCTGCCTCGGTAGAACATCATCATCGTCACCACGCCGTCGTGATGACGGAACTCTCCCTCAAAGCTCGGCTGGATCGGAGTTCAAGGGACGTCATCGAGCTGAACGTGTGCTGAACTCGGAGGTGTCGTACGTTCGGTACTTGATCAGTCGGATCGTGAAGACGTACGACTACATCAACTACGTTGTGCTAACGCTTCCGCTTTCGGTCTACGAGGGTATGTGTGTTGGGGAACGTAGCAATAATTCAAAAAATTCCTACGTGTCACCAAGATCAATCTAGGAGATGCTAGCAACGAGAGAGAGGGAGTGCATCTTCATACCCTTGAAGATCGCTAAGCGGAAGCGTTGCAAGAACGCGGTTGATGGAGTCGCACTCGCGGCGATTCAAATCGCGGAAGATCCGATCTAGCGCCGAACGGACGGCGCCTCCGCGTTCAACACACGTACAGCCCGGGGACGTCTCCTCCTTCTTGATCCAGCAAGGGTAGAGGAGAAGTTGAGGGAGAACTCCGGTAGCACGACGGCCTGGTGGTGGAGCTTGTGGTATTCTTGCAGGGCTTCGCCAAGCTCTACGGAGGAGAAGGAAGAGTTGGAGGAGGAGAGGGCTGCGCCAGGCAAGGGGTGCTGCTGCCCTCTCTCTTCCTCCCTATATATAGGGGGAAGGGGGTGGAGGAGGCGCCCTAGGGGAGTGGCGGCGGCCAAGGGGAAACCCGAGATGGGTTATGGGTGCCCCCACCCCTAGGAGACTTGCCCCCCAAGCCAGGAGGGGCGGCTGCCCTAGGGAGGCGCCCCCATCTCTCCTCGTTACGTGAGAGGGGTTGGGAGGGGTGCACAGCCCCTTAGTGGGCTGGTTTGCCCCTTCCCCTTGGCCCATAAGGCCCCCCAACGCTTGCCGGAGCCTCCGAAACCCCTTTCGGACATGCTAGCCATAGCCTGGTACCCCCGGAACACTTCCGGACTCCAATACCCTTCGTCCAATATATCGATCTTCACCTCCGGACCATTCCGGAGTTCCTCATCACATCCGGGATCTCACCTGGGACTCCGAACAACCTTCGGTAACCACATACTATTTCCCATAACAACTCTAGCGTCACCGAACCTTAAGTGTGTAGACCTACGGGTTTGGGAATCATGCAGACATGACCGAGACATCTCTCCGGCCAATAACGAACAGCAGGATCTGGATACCCATGTTGGTACCCACATGTTCCACGATGATCTCATCGGATGAACCACGATGTCGGGGATTCAATCAATCCCGTATACAATTCCCTTTGTCTACCGGTATGTTACTTGCCCGAGATTCAATCGTCGCTATCCCAATACCTCGTTCAATCTCGTTACCGACAAGTCTCTTTACTCGTTCCGTAACGCATGATCCCGTGACTAACTCCTTAGTCACATTGAGCTCATTATGATGATGCATTACCGAGTGGGCCCAGAGATACCTCTCCGTCATACGGAGTGACAAATCCCAGTCTCGATTCGTGCCAACTCAACAGATACTTTCGGAGATACCTGTAGTGCACCTTTATAGCCACCCAGTTACGTTGTGACGTTTGGTACACCCAAAGCATTCCTACGGTATCCGGGAGTTGCACAATCTCATGGTCTAAGGAAATGATACTTGACATTAGAAAAGCTCTTAGCAAACGAACTACACGATCTTGTGCTATGCTTAGGATTGGGTCTTGTCCATCACATCATTCTCCTAATGATGTGATCCCATTATCAATGACATCCAATGTCCATGGTCAGGAAACCACGACCATCTATTGATCAACGAGCTAGTCAACTAGAGGCTTACTAGGGACATGTTGTGGTCTATGTATTCACACATGTATTACGGTTTCCAGTTAATACAATTATAGCATGAACAATAGACAATTATCATGAACAAGGAAATACAATAATAACCATTTTATTATTGCCTCTAGGGCATATTTCCAACAGTCTCCCACCTGCACTAGAGTCAATAATCTAGTTCACATCACTATGTGATTGTAATGAATCCAACACCCATGGGGTTTGTTCATATCTTGCTTGTGAGAGAGGTTTTTAGTCAACGGGTCTGAACCTTCCAAATCCGTGTGTGCTTTACAAATCTCTATGTCATCTTGTAGATGCAGCTACCACGCGCTACTTGGAGCTATTCCAAATAACTGCTCTACTATACAAATCCAGTTTACTACTCAGAGTCATCCGGATTAGTGTCAAAGTTTGCATCGACGTAACCCTTTACGACGAACTCTTTTACCACCTCCATAATCGAGAAAATTCCTTAGTCCACTAGTTACTAAGGATAAGTTCGACCACTGTCATGTGATCCATTCCTGGATCACTCTTGTACCCCTTGACTGACTCATGGCAAGGCACACTTCAGGTGCGGTACACAGCATAGCATACTGTAGAGCCTACGTCTAAAGCGTAGGGGACGACCTTCGTCCTTTCTCTCTCTTCTGCCGTGGTCAAGTCTTGAGTCTTACTCAATACTCACACCTTGTAACACAGCCAAGAACTCCTTCTTTGCTGATCTATTTTGAACTCCTTCAAAATCTTGTCACGGTATGTATTCATTTGAAAATACTATTAAGCATTTTTGATCTATCCTTATAGATCTGGATGCTCAATGTTCAAGTAGCTTAATCCAGGTTTTCCATTGAAAAACACTTTTCAAATAACCCTGTATGCTTTCCAGAAATTCTACATCATTTCTGATCAACAATATGTTAATAACATATACTCATCAAAAATTCTATAGTGCTCCCACTCACTTCTTTGGAAATACAAGTTTCTCATAAACTTTGTAAAAACCCAAAATCTTTGATCATCTCATCAAAGCGTACATTCCAACTCCGAGATGCTTACTCCAGTCCTTAGAAGGATTGCTGGAGCTTTGCATACTTGTTAGCATCTTTCAGGATTGACAAAACCTTCTGGTTGTATCACATACAACCTTTCCTCAAGAAAATCGTCGAGGAAACAATGTTTTTTTGACATCCTATCTGCAAGATTTCATAAATAATGTAGTAACTGCTAATATAATTCCAACAGACTCTTAGCATCGCTACGAGTGAGAAAATCTCATCGTAGTCAACTCCTTGAACTTGTCGGAAAACATCTTAACGACAAGTCGACCTTTCTTAATGGTGACACTTACCATCATTGTCCGTCTTCCTTTTAAAATCCATCTGCACCCAACAGCCTTACGACCATCAAGTAGTTCTTCCAAAGTCTTATACATGGATCCTCTCTCGGATTTTATGGCCTCGAGCCATTCGTCGGAATCTGGGCCCACCATCGCTTCTCCATAGCTCGTAGGTTCATTGTTGTCTAGCAACATGACTTCCAAGACAGGATTATGTACCACTCTGAAGTAGTACGCATCCTTGTCGTCCTACGAGGTTTTGTAGTGACTTGATCCGAAGTTTCATGATCACTATCATAAGCTTCCACTTCAATTGATGTAGGTGCCACAGGAACAACTTCTTGTGCCCTGCTACACACTAGTTGAAGTGACGATTCAATAACCCCATCAAGTCTCCCCCATCCTCCCACTCAATTCTTTCGAGAGAAACTTTTCCTCGAGAAAGGACCCATTTCTAGAAACAATCACTTTTGCTTCCAGATCTGAAATAGGAGGTATACCCAACTGTTTTGGGTATTCTATGAAGATGCATTTATCCGCTTTGGGTTCGAGCTTATCAGCCTGAAACTTTTTCACAAAGCGTCACAGCCCCAAACTTTTAAGAAACGACAGCTTAGGTTTCTCTAAACCATAGTTCATATGGTGTCGTTTCAACGGAATTGCGTGGTGCCCTATTTAAAGTGAATGCGGTTGTCTCTAATGCCTAGCCCATAAATGATAGTGGTAATTTGATAAGAGACATCATGGCATGCACCATATCCAATAGGGTGCAGTTATGATGTTTGGACACACCATCACACTATGGTGTTCCAGGCAGTATTAGTTGTGAAACAATTTCCACAATGTCTTAATTGTGTGCCAAACTCGTAACTCAGATATTCATCTCTATGATCATATCACAGACATTTTATCCTCTTGTCACGACGATCTTCAACTTCACTCTAAAATTACTTGAACCTTTCAATAATTCAGACTTGTGTTTCATCAAGTAAATATACTCAGCATCTACTCAAATCATCTATAAAGTAAGAACATAACGATATCCACTGCGTGCCTCATCACTCATTGGACTGCACACATCAAAATGTATTACTTCCAACAAGTTTCTTTCTTGTTCCATCTTACTGAAAACAAGGCCTTTCAGTCATCTTGCCCATGTGTTATGATTTGCATGTCTCAAGTGATTCAAAATCAAGTGAGTCCAAACGATCCATCTGTATGGAGTTTCTTCATGCATATCTACCAATAGACATGGTTCGCATGTCTCAATCTTTTCAAAATGAGTGTGTCCAAAGATCCATCAACATGGAGCTTCTTCATGCGTTTTATACCAATATGACTCAAATGGCAGTGCCACAAGTATGTGGTACTATCAGTACTATCTTATATCTTTTGGCATGAACATGTGTATCACTACGATCGAGATTCAATAAACCATTCATTTTAGGTGCAAGACCATTGAAGGTATTATTCAAATAGACAGAGTAACCATTATTCTCCTTAAATGAATAACCGTATTGCGATAAACATAATCCAATCATGTCTATGCTCAACGCAAACACCAAATAACAATTATTTAGGTTTAACACCAATCTCGATGGTAGAGGGAGCATGCGATGCTTGATCACATCAACCTTGGAAACACTTCCAACACAAATCGTCATTTCACCTTTAGCTAGTCTCCGTTTATTCCGTAGCCTTTTATTTCGAGTTACCAACACTTAGCAACCGAACCGGTATCTAATACCCTGGTGATGCTATGAGTACTAGTAAAGTACACATTAATATAATGTATATCCAATATACTTCTGTCGACCTTGCCTGCCTTCTGATCTACCAAGTATCTAGGGTAGTTCTGCTTCAGTGACCGTTCCCCTCATTACAGAAGCACTTAGTCTCGGGTTTGGGTTCAACCTTGGGTTTCTTCACTAGAGCAGCAACTGATTTGCCATTTCATGAAGTATCCCTTCTTTCCCTTGCCCTTCTTGAAACTAGTGGTTTTACTAACCATCAACAATTGATGCTCCTACTTGATTTCTACTTTCGCGGTGTCAAACATCGCGAGTTGCTCAAGGATCATCATGTCTATCCCTGATATGTTATAGTTCATCACGAAGCTCTAATAGCTTGGTGGCAGTGACTATGGAGAACCATCACTATCTCGTCTGGAAGATTAACTCCCACTCGATTCAAGCAATTGTAGTACTTAGACAATCTGAGCACATGCTCAACGATTGAGCTTTTCTCCCTTAGTTTGCAGGCTTAAGAAACTTGTCAGAGGTCTCATGCCTCTTGACGTGGGCACTAGTCTGAAATCCCGATTTCAGTCTTTGGAACATCTCATATGTTCTGCGACGTTTCAAAAACGTCTTTGGCGCCTCAATTCTAAACCGTTAGCATTACGCACTGAACTATCATGTAGTCATCAAAACGTGTATGTCAGATGTTCGCAACATCCACACACGACGCTCGAGGTTCAGCACACCGAGCGGTGCATTAAGGACATAAGCCTTCTGCGCAGCAATGAGGATAATCCTCAGTTTACGGACCCAGTCCGCATAATTTCTACTATCAACTTTCAACTAAATTTTCTCTAGGAACATATCTTAAAGAGTGGAACCAAAGCGTAAGCTATGACATAATTTGCAAAGACCTTTTGACTATGTTCATGATAATTAAGTTCATCTGATTATTTAATGAACTCCCACTTAGATAGACATCCCTCTAGTCATCTAAGTGATACATGATCCGAGTCAACTAGGTCGTGTCCGATCATCACGTGAGACGGACTAGTCATCATCGGTGAACATCTTCATGTTGATCGTATCTACTATACGACTCATGTTCGACCTTTCGGTCTCTTGTGTTCCGAGGCCACGTATGTACATGCTAGGCTCGTCAAGTCAACCTAAGTGTTTCGCATGTGTAAATCTGGCTTACACCCGTTGTATGCGAACGTTGGAATCTATCACACCCGATCATCACGTGGTGCTTCAAAACAATGAACCTTCGCAACGGTGCACAGTTAGGGGGAACACATCTCTTGAAATTTTAGTGAGGGATCATCTTATTTATGCTACCGTCGTTCTAAGCAAATAAGATGTAAACATGACAAACATCACATGCAAATCATAAAGTGACATGATATGGCCAATATCATCTTGCGCCTTTTGATCTCCATCTTCGAGGCGCGGCATGATCACCTTCGTCACCGGCATGACACCATGATCTCCATCATCATGATCTCCATCATCGTGTCTTCATGAAGTTGTCTCGCCAACTATTACTTCTACTACTATGGCTAACGGTTAGCAATAAAGTAAAGTAATTACATGGCGTTTTTCATTGACACGCAGGTCATACAATAAATTAAGACAACTCCTATGGCTCCTGCCGGTTGTCATACTCATCGACATGCAAGTCGTGATTCCTATTACAAGAACATGATCAGTCTCATACATCACATATATATAATTCATCACATCCTTTTGGCCATATCACATCACATAGCATACCCTGCAAAAACAAGTTAGACGTCCTCTAATTGTTGTTGCATGTTTTACGTGGCTGCTATGGGTTTCTAGCAAGAACGTTTCTTACCTACGCAAAAGCCACAACGGTGATATGCCAATTCCTATTTACCCTTCATAAGGACCCTCTTCATCAAATCCGATCCGACTAAAGTGGGAGAGACAGACACCCGCTAGCCACCTTATGCATCAAGTGCATGTCAGTCGGTGGAACCTGTCTCACGTAAGAGTACGTGTAAGGTCGGTTCGGGCCGCTTCATCCCACAATGCCGCCGAATCAAGATAAGACTAGTAACGGCAAGCAAATTGAACAAATCATCGCCCACAACTACTTTGTGTTCTACTCGTGCGTAGAATCTACGCATAGACCTAGCTCATGATGCCACTGTTGGGGAACGTAGCAATAATTCAAAAAAATTCCTACGTGTCACCAAGATCAATCTAGGAGATGCTAGCAACGAGAGAGAGGGAGTGCATCTTCATACCCTTGAAGACCGCTAAGCGGAAGCGTTGCAAGAACGCGGTTGATGGAGTCGTACTCGCGGCGATTCAAATGACGGAAGATCCGATCTAGCGCCGAATGGACGGCGCCTCCGCGTTCAACACACGTACAGCCCGGGGACGTCTCCTCCTTCTTGATCCAGCAAGGGGAGAGGAGAAGTTAAGGGAGAACTCCGGCAGCACGACGGCGTGGTGGTGGAGCTTGTGGTATTCCTGCAGGGCTTCGCCAAGCTCTACGGAGGAGAAGGAAGAGTTGGAGGAGGAGAGGGCTGCGCCAGGCAAGGGGTGCTGCTGCCCTCTCTCTCCCTCCCTATATATAGGGGGAAGGGGGTGGAGGAGGCGCCCTAGGGGAGGGGCGGCGGCCAAGGGGAAACCCTAGATGGGTTCTGGGCGCCCCCACCCCTAGGAGACTTGCCCCCCAAGCCAGGAGGGGCGGCTGCCCTAGGGGAGGTGCCCCCATCTCTCCTGGTTACGTGAGAGGGGTTGGGAGGGGCGCACAGCCCCTTAATGGGCTGGTTTTCCCCTTCCCCTTGGCCCATAAGGCCCCCCAACGCTTGCCGGAGCCTCCGAAACCCCTTTCGGACATGCTGGCCATAGCCTGGTACCCCCGGAACACTTCCGGACTCCAATACCCTTCGTCCAATATATCGATCTTCACCTCCGGACCATTCCGAAGTTCCTCGTCACGTCCGGGATCTCATACGAGACTCCGAACAACCTTCGGTAACCACATACTATTTCCCATAACAACTCTAGCGTCACCGAACCTTAAGTGTGTAGACCCTACGGGTTCGGGAATCATGCAGACATGACCGAGACATCTCTCCGGCCAATAACCAACAATGGGAGCTGGATACCCATGTTGGTTCCCACATGTTCCACGATGATCTCATTGGATGAACCACGATGTCGGGGATTCAATCAATCCTGTATACAATTCCCTTTGTCTATCGGTATGTTACTTGCCCGAGATTCGATCGTCGGTATCCCAATACCTCGTTCAATCTCGTTACCGGCAAGTCTCTTTACTCGTTCCGTAACGCATGATCCCGTGACTAACTCCTTAGTCACATTGAGCTCATTATGATGATGCATTACCGAGTGGGCCCAGAGATACCTCTCCGTCATACGGAGTGACAAATCCCAGTCTCGATTCGTGCCAACTCAACAGATACTTTCGGAGATACCTGTAGCGCACCTTTATAGCCACCCAGTTACGTTGTGACGTTTGGTACACCCAAAGCATTCCTACGGTATCCGGGAGTTGCACAATCTCATGGTCTAAGGAAATGATACTTGACATTAGAAAAGCTCTTAGCAAACGAACTACACGATCTTGTGCTATGCTTAGGATTGGGTCTTGTCCATCACATCATTCTCCTAATGATGTGATCCCATTATCAATGTCATCCAATGTCCATGGTCAGGAAACCACGACCATCTATTGATCAACGAGCTAGTCAACTAGAGGCTTACTAGGGACATGTTCTGGTCTATGTATTCACACATGTATTACGGTTTCCAGTTAATACAATTATAGCATGAACAATAGACAATTATCATGAACAAGGAAATACAGTAATAACCATTTTATTATTGCCTCTAGGGCATATTTCCAACAACGTGGACAACACTCTCCCCTCTCTTTGCTATGCATCACCATGATCTTGTGTGTGCGTAGGAATTTTTTTGAAATTACTATGTTCCCCAACAGTGGCATCCGAGCCAGGTTTTATGCGTAGATGTTGTACGCACGAGTAGAACACAAGTGAGTTGTGGGCGATATAAGTCATACTGCTTACCAGCATGTCATACTTTGGTTCGGCGATATTGTTGGATGAAGCGGCCCGGACCGACATTACGCGTACGCTTAGGCGAGACTGGTTCTACCGACGTGCTTTGCACACAGGTGGCTGGCGGGTGTCAGTTTCTCCAACTTTAGTTGAACTGAGTGTGGCTACGCCCGGTCCTTGCGAAGGTTAAAACAGCACCAACTTGACAAACTATCGTTGTGGTTTTGATGCGTAGGTAAGAACGGTTCTTGCTCAGCCCGTAGCAGCCACGTAAAACTTGCAACAACAAAGTAGAGGACGTCTAACTTGTTTTTGCAGGGCATGTTGTGATGTGATATGGTCAAGGCATGATGCTATATTTTATTGTATGAGATGATCATGTTTTGTAACCGAGTTATCGGCAACTGGCAGGAGCCATATGGTTGTCGCTTTATTGTATGCAATGCAATCGCCCTGTAATGCTTTACTTTATCACTAAGTAGTAGCGATAGTCGTAGAAGCATAAGTTGGCGGGACGACAACGATGCTACGATGGAGATCAAGGTGTCGCGCCGGTGACGATGGTGATCATGACGGTGCTTCAGAGATGGAGATCACAAGCACAAGATGATGATGGCCATATCATATCACTTATATTGATTGCATGTGATGTTTATCTTTTATGCATCTTATACTGCTTAGATCGACAGTAGCATCATAAGATGATCTCTCACTAAATTAGCAAGGTATAAGTGTTCTCCCTGAGTATGCACCATGCGAAAGTTCTTCGTGCTGAGACACCACGTGATGATCGGGTGTGATAGGCTCTACGTTCAAATACAACGGGTGCAAAACAGTTGCGCACGCGGAATACTCAGGTTAAACTTGACGAGCCTAGCATATAACAGATATGGCCTCGGAACACTGAGACCGAAAGGTCGAGCGTGAATCATATAGTAGATATGATCAAGATAGTGATGTTCACCATTGAAACTACTCCATCTCACGTGATGATCGGACATGGTTTAGTCGATATGGATAACGTGATCACTTAGAGGATTAGAGGGATGTCTATCTAAGTGGGAGTTCTTAAGTAATATGATTAATTGAACTTAAATTTATCATGAACTTAGTCCTGGTAATATTAGCATATCTATGTTGTAGATCAATAGCTCGCGATGTTGCTCCATGTTTATTATTATTTATTGATATGTTCCTAGAGAAAAATATGTTGAAAGATGATAGTAGCAATGATGCGGACTTGGTCCGTGATTTGAGGTTTATCCTCATTGCTGCACAGAAGAATTATGTCCTTGATGCACCACTAGGTGACAGACCGATTACAGGAGCAGATGCAGACGTTATGAACGTTTGGCAAGCTCGATATGATGACTACTTGATAGTTTAGTGCACCATGATTTACGGCTTAGAATCGGGACTTCAAAAATGTTTTGAATGCCACGGAGCATATAAGATGTTCCAAGAGTTGAAATTGGTATTTCATACTCATGCCCGTGTCGAGAGGTATGAGACCTCTGACAGTACTTTGCCTACAAGATGGAGGAGAATTGCTCAGCTAGTGAGCATGTGCTCAGATTGTCTGAGTACTACAATCACTTGAATCAAGTGGGAGTTAATCTTCCAGATAAGATAGTGATTGACAGAGTTCTCTAGTCACTATCACCAAGTTACTAGAACTTCGTGATGAACTATAATATGCAAGGGATAACGGAAATGATTCCCAAGCTCTTCGTGATGCTGAAATCGACGAAGGTAGAAATCAAGAAAAACATCAAGTGTTGATGGTTGACAAGACCACTAGTTTCAAGAAAAGGGCAAAGGGAAGAAGGGGAACTTCAAGAAGAACGGCAAGCGAGTTGCTGCTCAAGTGAAGAAGCCCACGTCTGGACCTAAGCCTGAGACTAAGTGCTTCTACTGCAAAGGGACTGGTCACTAGAAGTGGAACTGCCCTAGATACTTGGCGGATAAGAAGGATGGCATAGTGAACAAAGGTATATTTGATATACATGTTATTGATGTGTACTTTACTAGTGTTTATAGCAACCCCTTAGTATTTGATACTAGTTCAGTTGCTAAGATTAGTAACTCGAAACGGGAGTTGCAGAATGAACAGAGACTAGTTAAGGGTGTAGTAACGATGTGTGTTGGAAGTGGTTCCAAGATTGATATGATCATCATCGCACACTCCCTATACTTTCGGGATTAGTGTTGAACCTAAATAAGTGTTATTTGGTGTTTGCGTTGAGCATGAATATGATTTGATCATGTTTATTGCAATACGTTTATTCATTTAAGAGAATAATTGTTGTTCTGTTCACATGAATAAAACCTTCTGTGGTCATACACCCAATGAAAATGGTTTGTTGGATCTTGATCGTAGTGATACACATATTCATAATATTGAAGCCAAAAGATGCAAAGTTAATAATGATAGTACAACTTATTTGTGGCACTGCCGTTTAGGTCATATTGGTGTAAAGCGCATGAAGAAACTCCATGCTGATGGGTTTTTGGAATCACTTGATTATGAATCACTTGATGCTTGCGAACCATGCCTCATGGGCAAGATGACTAAGACTCCGTTCTCCGGAACAATGGAGCGAGCAACTGATTTATTGGAAATAATACATACTGATGTATGCGATCCGATAAGCGTTGAGGCTCGCGGCGGGTATCGTTATTTTCTGACCTTCACAGATGATTTGAGCAGATATGGGTATATCTACTTAATGAAACATAAGTCTGAAACATTTGAAAAGTTCAAAGAATTTCATAGTGAAGTTGAAAATCATCGTAACAAGAAAATAAAGTTTCTACGATATGATCGTGGAGGAGAATATTTGAGTTACGAGTTTGGTCTTCATTTGAAACAATGCGGAATAGTTTTCGCAACTCACGCCACCTGGAACACCATAGCATAATGGTGTGTCCGAACGTCATAACCGTACTTTATCGGATATAGTGCAATCTATGATGTTTCTTACCGATTTACCACTATAGTTTTGGGGTTATGCATTAGAGACAGCTGCATTCACGTTAAAAAGGGCACCATCTAAATCCGTTGAGACGACACCGTATGAACTGTGGTTTGGCAAGGAACCAAAGTTGTCGTTTCTTAAAGTTTGGGGTTGCAATGCTTATAAGAAAAAGTTTCATCCTGATAAGCTCAAACCCAAATCGGAGAAATGTGCCTTCATAGGATACCCAAAGGAGACAGTTGGGTACACCTTCTATCACAGATCCGAAGGCAAGATATTCGTTGCTAAGAATGGATCCTTTCTAGAGAAGTAGTTTCTCTCGAAAGAAGTGAGTGGGAGGAAAGTAGAACTTGATGAGGTAACTGTACTTGCTCCCTTATTGGAAAGTAGTTCATCGCAGAAACCGGTTCCTGTGACACCTACATCAATTAGTGAGGAAGTTAATGATGATGATCATGAAACTTCAGATCAAGTTGTTACCGAACCTTGTAGGTCAACCAGAGTAAGATCCGCACCAGAGTGGTATGGTAATCCTATTCTGGAGGTTATGTTACTAGACCATGACGAACCTACGAACTATGAGGAAGCGATGGTGAGCCCAGATTCCGCGAAATGGCTTGAGGCCATGAAATCTGAGATGAGATCCATGTATGAGAACAAAGTATGGACTTTGATTGACTTGCCCAATGATCGGCGAGCCATTGAGATTAAATGGATCTTCAAGAGGAAGACGGACGCTGATAGTAGTGTTACTATCTACAAAGCTAGACTTGTTGAAAAAGGTTTTTGACAAAGTTCAAGGTGTTGACTACAATGAGATTCTCACTCGTATCGATACTTAAGTCTGTCCGAATCATGTTAGCAATTGTCGCACTTTATGAAATCTGGCAAATGGATAAACAAAACTACATTCCTTAATGGATTTTTAAAGATGAGTTGTATATGATGCAACCAGAAGGTTTTGTCAATCCTAAAGGTGCTAACAAAATATGCAAGCTCCAGCGATCCATCTATGGACTGGTGCAAGCATCTCGTAGTTGGAATATACGCTTTGATAAGTTGATCAAAGGATATAGTTTTATACAGACTTGCGGTGAAGCCTGTATTTACAAGAAAGTGAGTGGGAGCACTACATCATTTCTGATAAGTATATGTGAATGACATATTGTTGATCGGAAATAATGTAGAATTATTCTGCAAAGCATAAAGGAGTGTTTGAAAGGAGTTTTTCAAAGAAAGACCTCGGTGAAGCTGCTTACATATTGAGCATCAAGATCGATAGAGATAGATCAAGACGCTTGATAAGTTTTTCAATGAGTACATACCTTGACAAGATTTTGAAGTAGTTCAAAATGGAACAGTCAAAGAAAGAGTTCTTGCCTGTGTTACAAGGTGTGAAATTGAGTAAGACTCAAAGCCCGACCACGGCAGAAGATAGAAAGAGAATGAAAGTCATTCCCTATGCCTTGGCCATAGGTTCTATAAAGTATGCCATGCTGTGTACCAGATCTATTGTATACCCTACACTGATTTTGGCAAGGGAGTACAATAGTGATCTAGGAGTAGATCACTGAACAACGGTCAAAATTATCCTTAGTGGAATAAGGATATGTTTCTCGATTATGGAGGTGACAAAAAGGTTCGTCGTAAAGGGTTACATCGATGCAAATTTTGACACTAATCCAGATGACTCTAAGTCTCAATCTGGATACATATTGAAAGTGGGAGCAATTAGCTAGAGTAGCTCCGTGCAGAGCATTGTTGACATAGAAATTTGCAAAATACATACGGATCTGAATGTGGCACACCCGTTGACTAAACTTCTCTCACAAGAAAAACATGATCACACCTTAGTACTCTTTGGTTGTTAATCACATAGCGATGTGAACTAGATTATTGACTCTAGTAAACCCTTTGGGTGTTTGTCACATGACGATGTGAACTATGGGTGTTAATCACATGGTGATGTGAACTATTGGTATTAAATCACATGGTGATGTGAACTAGATTATTGACTCTAGTGCAAGTGGGAGACTGAAGGAAATATGCCCTAGAGGCAATAATAAAGTTATTATTTATTTCCTTATATCATGATAAATGTTTATTATTCATGCTAGAATTGTATTAACTGGAAACATAATACATGTGTGAATACATAGACAAACAGAGTGTCACTAGTATGCCTCTACTTGACTAGCTCGTTAATTAAAGATGGTTATGTTTCCTAGCCATTGACATGAGTTGTCATTTGATTAACGGGATCACATCATTAGGAGAATGATGTGATTGACTTGACCCATTCCGTTAGCTTAGCACTTGATCGTTTAGTATGTTGCTATTCCTTTCTTCATGACTTATACATGTTCCTATGACTATGAGATTATGCAACTCCCGTTTACCAGAGGAACACTTTGTGTGCTACCAAACATCACAACATAACTAGGTGATTATAAAGGTGCTCTACAGGTGTCTCCGAAGGTACTTGTTGGGTTGGCGTATTTCGAGATTAGGATTTGTCACTCCGATTGTCGGAAAGGTATCTCTGGGCCCACTCGGTAATGCACATCACTATAAGCCTTGCAAGCATTGCAACTAATGAGTTAGTTGCGGGATGATGTATTACGGAACGAGTAAAGAGACTTGCCGGTAACGAGATTGAACTAGGTATTGAGATACCAACGATCGAATCTCGGGCAAGTAACATACCGATGACAAAGGGAACAACGTATGTTGTTATGCGGTCTGACCGATAAAGATCTTCGTAGAATATGTGGGAGCCAATATGAGCATCCAGTTTCCGCTATTGGTTATTGACCGGAGACGTGTCTTGGTCATGTCTACATAGTTCTCGAACCCGTAGGGTCCGCACGTTTAAAGTTTGATGACGGTTATATTATGAGTTTATGTGTTTTGATGTACCGAAGGTAGTTTGGAGTCCCGGATGTGATCACGGACATGATGAGGAGTCTCGAAATGGTCGAGACATGAAGATTGATATATTGGACGACTATATTCAGACACCGGAATGGTTCCGGGGGTTATCGGATATATACCGGAGTACCGGGGGTTACCGGAACCCCCCAGGGGTTTAATGGGCCTGCATGGGCCTTAGTGGAGAAGAGGAGGGGCGGCCAGGGCAGGCCGCGCCCCCCCTCCCCCTCTAGTCCGAATTGGACAAGGAGGAGGGCGGCGCCCCCCTTTTCCTTCCTCTCTCCCTCCTCCTTCCCCCTTCTCCTAATCTAACAAGGAAGAGAGGGAGTCCTACTCCCGGTGGGAGAAGGACTCCTCCTGGCGCGCCTCCTCCTGGTCGGCCGCCTCTCCCGCCTTGCTCCTTTATATACGGGGGCAGGGGGCACCCCATAGACACAACAATTGATCTCTTGGATCTCTTAGCCGTGTGCGGTGCCCCCCTCCACCATAGTCCACCTCGATAATATCATAGCGGTGCTTAGGCGAAGCCCTGCGTCGGTAGAACATCATCATCGTCACCACACCGTCGTGCTGACGGAAATCTCCTTCAAATCTTGCCTGGATCGGAGTTCGAGGGACATCATCGAGCTGAACGTGTGCTGAACTCGGAGGTGCCGTACGTTCGGTACTTGATCGGTCAGATCGTGAAGACGTACGACTACATCAACTGTGTTGTGCTAACGCTTCCACTTTCGGTCTATGAGGGTACGTGGACAACACTCTCCCCTCTCGTTGCTATGCATCACCATGATCCTGTGTGTGCATAGGAATTTTTTTGAAATTACTACATTCCCCAATAGCAAGTAACTTTCAATGTAAGCAATTTAAGTACAAGTTACTGCAAGGAGGCACATTGGATATAAGATATAAACTTGATGATTCAATTGACTTGGCTTGAGACAATAAGAGTGATGAAGTCCCCTTAATTCTTCAAAATGTAGCCAAGTCTTCAATGCCCTCCAACAACACCTATTGATCAAGTTTGAGCTAGTTGGTCCCCAACCAAGTTGGGTCCTAAGAGGTTAGTCACAATAGGCTTGGCTACCCAGATGGTTCTTATCTTGACACCACTTTGAGTACCAACAACTTTGGCAAACACATTGCCAACCTTATCCTTCCCAAGAGAATAGATATCATCAATAATAGTTGGGTTGGATAAGTTACCACTAGTGCATGAGGAAGCAAGGTGACCTTTCTCACGACATAGTTAGCAACGTCTACTCTTCACTTTCTTCTCACTTGATTTCTCAACTTGAGAAGCATTAGCTTGAGTTTTCTTGGTAAGAGGTCTTTCTTCAACTTGAGGTTGAGCATGAGAATGAACTTGTGGCCGATTCCTTTGTTGCTTGTCACCAATGGCCTTCTTCTTCAAAGGGCAAGATCTAATATGATGCCCTTCAATTTTGCACTTGAAGCAAATGATCTTGGCCGAATTCTTGACTTCTTTTTGGACCTTCTTATTGTTGCTCTTGGACTTCTTCTTCTTATTGGAGTTAAATCCAAGTCCACCTTTGTCATTGGGGGATTTTTGCACACTCAAGATATTGTTGAGTGTGGCCTTCCCTTCATGACACTTTTCCAAGTCTTTCTTCAAAGAAGTGACTTGGGCCTTGAGCTCTTTGATTTCCTCTACATGGTTAGTCTCAACACAAGCACTAGAGGAAGTATAAGCTTCATCGTTAGAGCAACACGGCAAGGAAAGCAATTCATCACAAGATGTACCAATGCTATGCATGCATGAATCACGAGGACTAGCACAAGGCAATATAGCATTTTGACTAAAAGTAGTGCTAGTATCCACATGAGGCTCACTAGATGTTACCTTAGCAAGCATGGCCTCATGAGCTATCTTTAGCACATTATGGGATACTAGAAGATCATCATGAGAGCTTGTGAGCTTTACATGATTTTCTTCCAACATCCCATAATTGCTAGATAGCAACTCAAGTTGAGCCCTTAGCTCAACATTCTCCTTCAATATGGATGCTTCACAAGAGATAGAGTTAGTAGCACAAGCATCATCATTAACAACAAGAGGAGAAGACAACTTGGCAAGCTCTTTTGATATGAAGCTTTAAGTTGAGCATGAGACTCGGTGAGTTTGATGAGCTCACTCTTAATGACCCTTGAGCCATTTTCGAGGTGCTCAAAGTCCTCAAGGAGTTTAGCATGCGCAACTTCAAGCTCCTCATTTTTAGTTTCAAAATCATTGGCCACCTCAAGAGCTCTATCACGAGATTCCCTCACTCTAGATAATTCCAGAGCAAAAGTCTCCTCAAGAGATTCCTTGGTGGTTTGTTCAAGTTCAAGAGCTTGAGAGAGGTCCGCGATCTCATTAGCTTAATCACGCTCATGACCTTCCATTTTCTCAATGGTGACCTCATGATCCTCAAGACGAGATTCCAACTCATCAATATAATTCTTGCCCTCAATAGAAATAGACATGATTTCCATGAAGTTGGAACGAGCAATTTTATTCTTATGAAGAGCTTTAAAAATCATTTCTCCCTTAATTTTTAGGGAGGCAACATTATCATTCTCTTCATCATTATCCTCATCATCATTAGCATTAACATCATCATCAAGAGACATATTGGCGTTCAAAGTAGGAGATACCTTTGAAGCCTTAGCCATAAGGCATAAAGCAATAGATGATGATGTAGGATCCCTTGAAGCACCATTTAAGACCACATCTTGTTCCATGGAGTGTTGAGTTTCCTCTACATTGTTAGCACAACAACTCGAGGAAATAGATACATTTTTATCATGCAACAAGTCATAGCAAGCATATCATCACGAGATTTGAGCAAGCAATTTCTACATGATATGCAAGGACTATCAACACAAGCATGTGAAACATGTAAGGTGCTCGAAGTGTTAAATTCCAAAGAAAGACCATTGCAATAAGATAATGATGAAGGATCACCAAGAACAAGCACACTATCATCATTGCAATGACCAACACTACTCACCATAGCATTACCTTGTGGCAATCCACATGTAGGTGAAGTAGAAGAAGTTGAGAAGGCAACACGGCCAGAGGTGGAGGGAGAACAATCATCCCCACAAATCTTGGACACACCATATTTATCTTGAAGCTTTGTCCACAACTCATGAGCATCCCGGAACGGCATGAGTTGAAATATAACTACATTGCTCAAAGCATCGAAAAGCACATTAGAAGCTTGAGCATTGAGATAAGAGTTTTTCTCATCCTCTAAAGATAATCTTTGGGGATCCTTTGGAGGAGAAAAACCCATATCTACAATTCGCTCTAAATTTGGGTCCATGACCCTAAAGAGATTAAGCATGTGAATTGCCCAAACATCAAAATTTGTGCCATCGAAACTAAGAGTGTCAGAGAATCCTAAACCCCTAGTCGACATCATTACTCTCTAGGCGGTTAAGCCTAACAAAGAGAGACAAGTCTCTGATACCAATTGAAAGATTGAGGATGTCGCCTAGAGGGGGGGTGAATAGGCACCTTAAAATAATTACGGTTTAGGCTTGAACAAATGCGGAATAAACCTAGCGGTTAATTTGTCAAGCACAAAACCTACAACAACTAGGCTCACCTATGTGCACCAACAACTTAAGCTAAGCAAGATAAACAACTATGAGATAGCAAGATATATGATAAGAAACAATATGGCTATCACAAAGTAAAGTGCATAAGTAAAGGGCTCGGGTAAGAGATTACTGAGGCACGCGGAGACGACGATGTATCCCGAAGTTCACACCCTTGTGGATGCTAATCTCCGTTTGGAGCGGTGTGGAGGCACAATGCTCCCCAAGAAGCCACTAGGGCCACCGTAATCTCCTCACGCCCTCGCACAATGCAAGATGCCGTGATTCCACTAAGGGACCCTTGAGGGTGGTCACCGAACCCATACAAATGGCAACCCTTGGGGGCGGTCACCGAACCCGTACACTTTGGCAACCCTTGGGGGCGGTCACCGGTACCCGTCAAATTGCTTGGGGCGATCTCCACAACCTAATTGGAGACCCCGACGCACCCGGA
Organism: Aegilops tauschii subsp. strangulata; assembly: GCF_002575655.3. Lineage (NCBI taxonomy): Eukaryota > Viridiplantae > Streptophyta > Magnoliopsida > Poales > Poaceae > Aegilops > Aegilops tauschii. The sequence continues at coordinate 378,320,592 of NC_053039.3, forward strand.
GCTTTACACCACAATGATTGAGCTCCGAACACCACCAACCGTCTAGGGCACCCAAGCACCCAAGAGGAACAAGCTCAAGGGTACCAAGCACCCAAGAGTAATAATCTTCTCAACTTGTAACTTCCATGTATCACGCGGAGAACTCAAACCGATGCACCAAACGCAATGGCAAGGGCACACGGAGTGCCCAAGTCCTTCTCTCTCAAATCCCACCGAAGCAACTAATGCTAGGGAGGAAAATGAGAGGAAGAACAACAAGGAGAACACCAAGAACTCCAAGATCTAGATCCAAGGGGTTCCCCTCACATAGAGGAGAAAGTGATTGGTAGAAATGTGGATCTAGATCTCTTCTCTCTTTTCCCTCAAAAACTAGCACGAATCCATGGAGGGGTTGAGAGTTAGCAAGCTCGAAGAAGGTCAACAATGGGGGAAGAACACGAGCTCAAAGGATAAGGTTCAGTGGGGAAGAAGACCCCCTTTTATAGGTGGGGAAAAATCCAACCGTTATGCTCACAGCCCGCACAGAGCGGTAGTACCGCTCGTCCTCATGGTACTACCGCTAGGGGTAGCGGTACTACCGCTAAGGGTAGCGGTACTACTGGTTGCGAGCGGTACTAAAAAAATACATCCGTGCCTACCACCGCTGGACTTGTGACGAGTTTTTGGTCCGGAGCGGAAGTAGCCATGGAAGTAGCCGCGGTAGTACCACTCCCAAGAGCGGTAGTAAAAAATTACAGCTCCCACGAGCGGTAGTACCACTGCAGCTTTTATAAGGACACCAAAACGGACACAACTTCTGCAAACGGACTCCGAATTCAACGAAACCAAGTTTGTTGGAAACCTAGTGACAAGGGCTAACAAAATATTGATAGAAATAACAATAAGATGCAAATTAGAAAAGGCCCATAAGAAAATGGTGAGAACCCTTCCTCGAATAAGACCAGTAAAACCTCCAACACCGAAAATGCAATGGAATAAGCATGTGAACTCCGTTTTCAATGAACTCGAGCATGTCATCAAGATGACCATAAGCTCTAAGACTCACAAAGAGAACCAAACAAGAACCAAGAAAGATGATGCAAGGATGCAATGGTCTGAGCTCTCTACGAACGATACGATCAAGCTACCAACTTGAGAGCCCCCCTTGATAGTACGGCAAACGATCCTATAACCCGGTCTCCCAACTACCACCATGAGACCGGTAAAATGGAAAACCTATCAAGGGAAAACCTTTTCCTTGCACATGATCCACTTGAGCTAGATGATGACGATCTTGTCCTCCTCAAGATGGACCACCTTTCTTGATTGCGTTGGGTCGATGGAGACTAGATGATTGCTCCCCCATACTCCACTATGGGTGCGCCACTCTTCGGCACATCTTCACAAGTCCATTGACACCACAATGGATGGCAAGCTTCAAGCACTTGATCTCTTCGTGATGCTACACTTGAACTTGCACACGACAATCTTGATGACGATCACCACTTGATGTCATCCTTTCCATGGTTGTATGATATCTTCCTCTTGACGCAAGCCCATGGACACGTACCTAACCCCACATAGAACTCTCACATAGACCATGGGTTAGTACACAAAGTGCAATGGACAATGCTTACCATACCATGGGATCACTTGATCCCTCTCGGTACTTCTTCTACACTTTGTGAGCTGATCAACTTGATTCACTCTTGATTAGTCTTGATCAACCTTGAATCTTTCCAACTCTCTTAATTTGGATGATGTCTTGAAGGTAAACATGAATGATCACACAATCTTCTTCTTCAAGACATGCTTGCAATAAGCTCAACACTCACATGACCAATCTTTGGATAATTCCTTAATAGCACCTTGGTCAACTCATAAACTCCTTGAAACCAACACATGGACTTCAAGAAATGCCTATGGACAAATCCTTCAAACATAAATCAATGCAACCATTAGTCCATACAGAATGTCATCAATTACCAAAACCACACATGGGGGCACCGCATGTCCTTTCAACCGTCCACTGTCCCGGGGCTGAATTAAACTGCGAGGAGATAGGTCATTATGTTTCATGGCTTGAGTATCTTCATACTGTCAAGACAAATTATTTTTCTGGACTTAAAAATCTTAGTACTCAAAACGTGCGACAAATAGTGTTCGTATTGAACTACGGTCACATCTATTTAGGAAAGATGGTAAGATTTTTACTATTTGTCCTCAGGGCACCTTTTGCATACATTATTTTTTAAGCTAAACTTCATTGCTAAGTATGTTACTACGATGTTCTTCAACAGGGACTCCCGATGAATGTTGTGCCTCATTGGATCGAGACTAAAGGTCGCATGAGAATGGTTACCGCCAAGACATCCTACATTGCACTTTAGTGCATTCAGGATTTGTCAAAGCGAGGAAGTCTTAATAGTCAAAGACTGTAGCAAAATTGTGAAGGATCGCAGAGAAGTACTAGGGGGCAGCAATCAGAAGCGCAGCCCACAATTAGGAGACAGGTGAAGGAAATATGCCCTAGAGGCAATAATAAAGTTATTATTTATTTCCTTATATCATGATAAATGTTTATTATTCATGCTAGAATTGTATTAACCGGGAAACATAATACATGTGTGAATACATAGACAAACATAGTGTCACTAGTATGCCTCTACTTGACTAGCTCATTAATCAAAGATGGTTGAGTTTCCTAAACCATAGACATGAGTTGTCATTTGATTAACGGGATCACATCATTAGGAGAATGATGTGATTGACTTGACCCATTCTGCTAGCTTAGCACATGATCGTTTAGTTTACTGCTATTGCTTTCTTCATGACTTATACATGTTCCTATGACTATGAGATTATGCAGCTCCCAATTACCGGAGGAACACTTTGTGTGCTACCAAATGTCACAACGTAACTGGGTGATTATAAAGGTGCTCTATAGGTGTCTCCGATGGTACTTGTTGAGTTGGCATAAATCAAGATTAGGATTTGTCACTCGATTGTCGGAGAGGTATCTCTGGGCCCTCTCGGTAATGCACATCACAATAAGCCTTGCAAGCAATGCGACTAATGAGTTAGTTGCGGGATGATGCATTACGTAACGAGTAAAGAGACTTGCCGGTAACGAGATTGAGCTAGGTATTGAGATACCGACGATTGAATCTCGGGCAAGTAACATACCGATGACAAAGGGAACAACGTATGTTGTTATGCGGTTTGACCGATAAAGATCTTCATAGAATATGTGGGAGCCAATACGAGCATCCAAGTTCCGCTATTGGTTATTGGCCGGAGACGTGTCTCGGTCATGTCTACATAGTTCTCGAACCCGTAGGGTTCGCACGCTTAAAGTTCGGTGACGATCGATATTATGAGTTTTTGTGTTTTGATGTACCGAAGGTAGTTCGGAGTCCCGGATATGATCACGGACATGACGAGGAGTCTCGAAATGGTCGAGACATAAAGATCGATATATTGGACGACTATATTCGGACACCAGAAGTGTTCCGGGTGGTTTCGGAGAAAACTGGAGTACCGGAGGGTTACCGGAACCCCCCGGGAGAAATAGTGGGCCTTATGGGCCTTAGTGGAGAGAGAGAGGGCTGGCCTATGGCAGGCCGCACGCCCCTTCCCCTCTAGTCCGAATTGGACTAGGAGAGGGGGGCGGCGGCCCCCTTTCCTTCTCCCTCCCCCCTTCCTTTCCCCCTCCTAGTAGGAGTAGGAAAGAGGGGAGTCCTACTTCTACTAGGAGGAGGACTCCTCCTCCTGGCGCGCCCTACAGGGGCCGGCCGGCCTCCCTCCTTGCTCCTTTATATACGGGGGCAGGGGGCACCTCTAGACACACAAGTTGATCTGTTGATCTCTCCCAGCCGTGTGCGGTGCCCCCCTCCACCATAATTCACCTCGATCTATCGTAGCGGTGCTTAGGCGAAGTCCTGCGTCGGCAGCATCATCATCACCGTCATCACGCCGTCGTGCTGACGAAACTCTCCGGCGAAGCTTTGCTGGATCGGAGCTCGCGGGACGTCATCGAGCTGAACGTGTGCTGAACTCGGAGGTGCCGTGCGTCCGGTACTTGGATCGGTCGGATCGTGAAGACGTACGACTACATCAACCGCGTTGTGCTAACGCTTCCGCTTTCGGTCTACGAGGGTACGTGGACACACTATCCCCTCTCGTTGATATGCATCACCATGATCCTGTGTGTGCGTAGGATTTTTTTTTGAAATTACTACGTTCCCCAACAACAGGTTCATCTGCATGCTCCAATACGATGAAGCGGGAGTGCTACACATGTTTTATGTTATTTTACCTGAGAGAGAGCAGTAGGAGTGATTAGCTAGTTAGAATGAGTTTGAAGATGATGATGTGCTACACTATGACTATGATGATTAAATAGCTAGTTTTGGTGGTAATGACTATGATGATTATTAGTAGCTAGTGTTGCTGGTGATTAGATAGCTACCGTAGCTAGTGTTGGTGGTGATTAGCTAGCTAGAATGAGTTTGAAGATGATGATGTGCTACACTATGACTATAATTATTAAATAGCTAGTGATGGTGGTAATGACTATGATGATGATTAAATAGCTTGTATTGGCGGATTAGATTTAAGTGGAGGCAACATGTGGTGCACATTGAAAGTACTACTAGTCCAAACTAGATCAAAGTTTGGATTAGTGGTATACTTTCGACATGCACGGATGCACCACATGTTGCCTCCACTTAAACCTAATCCACCTTCATTTCACACACTGTTATGGACATAATGATATAACAACCTTATAATTGGTATTTTACCAAAAAATTTATAACGGCGTATAAATACATTAAAAATAAATAAAAAATGAAAAACAGAATACTAGTAGCGATGGACAGGAAACACGCTACTACTAATTAGATTAGCAGTAGCACGGGACAAAACGAACGCTACGGCTATATGTCTTAGCAGTAGCGTGCGTCGCAGGCGCTACTGCTAAGGAATAGCTGTAGCACCTTACTAGTAGCGCGGTGACCCGCGTACTAGTAGGCACTAAACCCGCGCTACTACTAGGCTTTTCTCTAGTAGTGTCCTTACGTGGAAGCCGGGAATCGGGTGCGTGGCAGACGCGCGCGGCGACTCTGGCAGCACCATCCGAGGAAACGTGGACGAAATCGTTCTGGCAGCGGCCATGGCGGCGCCGACGAGCCTGTGCTGGCCAGGGTTTAACCCTAGGTAGATCAGGGCCTCCTTCTTTGCCTCCGCGACTCGGGTGTTGGTTTCCTCCTACTGTGCGGCGACGGTGAGGATGGCGACGGCCACTGCTTCGTCCCTTGCGTCCGCCACGTGCCTCCGGCCCTTCCTCTTGGCCGACTGCAGGACCCGCTCCTTCGACGTCAGCTACTTCTTCTGCTTGGGCGGCGCGAGGCTTGCCTTTGCCGGAGGAGGCAGAGGTGAGGCCGGACGAAGCGAGGGAGGTGAGGCGGGTGGCGACATCTGAGGGTGTCGTCCATGGCGAGGCTGGGAGCGCGAGCGGGCGGGCGGTTTTGGAAAATTGGAGGGAGATGCTGGTCGCTTTGCCACCGACTGGCGGGCCAGGGGGATGAGTAGGCGCACGCCGTGCGCGTCCGCACCGACACAAATTTAGCCCAAAATTGGATCGGGAATGGGCCGGTAGGCGGACGAAAAACGGGCACGCTTTCGTTTGGGTTGGTGTGTTAGACCGACTTTTTTGTGCGTGACGATCCAAACAGATAAGCGCACATGAAGTGGATTGGCGCGTTGAAGTTGCTCTGACCTGACGTGAAACAAAGCGTGCTAGCTGCGAAAAACTGAAACGTGACAGAGGCTTGTGGTTTTTATTCAACAATGTTCGGCCGCGTCTGAAACTCTGAACCCGCGGTTGGCGCGTAGCGTGCGCAATGAAAGCGAGCAACGGGTCCGACCCGAACCTGACCAGACTGCCGCCGGACGAGCCACGGTCGGGGTCACGTGAGCGCAAGGCCGGGGGCCCCGGCCGCCTGGGCGGGTCGCAGTCGACGGCACGCCCACGTGACCGCGCTAAACGCCTTCGGGTCTTCCCCTCCGACGGGCCCCCCTGCCCCTACGCGCCCCACGATTCGAAGGCCGGCGCGAGACGTGACCGAAGCAGCGTCCCGCCACACACACAGACGTCGCTGTGCGGGCGCGTGGGCCGCGACCGACCGACCCCTCACGTGCCCGGTTCGCTGCGTCCTTGTCTTTCGGTTCGGCCGCGGCGTACGCCTCCTCGTCGATCATGGACCCGCCCCGCCCTGCGCCCGTGGTCTACCACCACGGCCGTACCGGCGCCGGTATCAACCGTGCCACTGTGCCATGCGTGACCTCACAGGCGAGACCGGTCCATATCATCTACCCAGAGCGCCAGGTCGCCTGCTGGCCCGGTCTCGTGCAGGCCGGGAACCCGGGGCAGGACCAGCACCGGTGCGTTGGCCGGCCACATGACCACCGGCCGCTGGGCGCCCACACCACACGTGACCCGCCGCGCGCTGGCCGGCCCATGCCCATCCCACCCTCCTCCCTCCCACTCAGAGTACTCCTCCCACTCACGCCGCACTCCACAACCCACGCGTCGACGCCCGGCACCAGCAAGGATCCATCCATCATCAACCCTCCCTCCCGCGCTAATCACCCCTCACATGCACGCATGAGGCCCGGATCAGCGGAGCGATCGCATTTAATTACAGATCCCTAAGCCGATTTTCTTAAAGGATCAGAAGGCCCTGCAGCCGCAGGGAATGTCGTCTAGTTGAGCCGAGCGAGCCACGGTAAAGAGGCACACACAAAGCACAGAGCCGTGCTTTGCCCATCTGTAAACCCATTTTAAAACACCTAAGCAGCTAAGCTTGAGCCCTTTAATTATCCCTTGGAATCTTCCACTCTGTCAAGGTGTCGACAGCCTCTTTAGCTACTATATCCTAATCTATGAATTTAGTAAGTTAATTGCGTGCTGCTTTGCGAGGGAAGGTGCGCTGCATGCTTAGCTAGCCAACATGCGCTGCATACTTAACTATCTTCTCTCTCTCCGTCCAAAGGACAACGACGACGGGTGCGTGCTCTTTGTTTACGCTCGGCTTGCCGGCCTTTTGTGGCCGGCGGTGTGGCATGGGCGTCTCCAACCTTTGTTTTCCGGTAGACGGACAAGTAGGTTTGTCGTAGTGGTCATGTGACTCTCCATGATTAGACGTCATTAGCTACGACGCCATCATCATTTTCTCCAGCGTCTCCTTCCCCTTTTGAAGGCTCCGCGTTCACATCGCTGCCTCTACATGCATGCACGAGAGAGAGCACCGTAGGTGTGCGTTGGTGTCGTCTAATTAAGCTTGTTTCGTGATCAAAAGTCTGAATAAACAAGGTGTAGGAAGGAAAAGAAAAGTGGGGAGAAGGCGGTGCACACATGGTGGGATGCTGCGCGCATGATGGTGCTGCGGACGTAGCCAAAGATGAAGCTATTGAAAAAAGCCCGCGTATAGGTTAAAATAAAAAGGGGCTCCGACATGACAACGCAACTGGCAAAAGCACGGCGATCTGCGCTGTTTGCTGCACAAGCAAAATATTAGCAGAGAGGAAAAGGACGAATGATTGTTCTGCTGTTTGACAAGTTCAATCCATCCAACAACCCAATTAATTTACTACTGTATGTGTACATGTCCCAAATCCAACCGATACATCTACACCAGTGTATCAATCGAACATGTGTATCGTAGTCGACTGTTGTACGTACAAACCAGCTTTTTTCGTATGCATCGACTGGGACACCAGACAGGCTCCACCTCCATGCATGGCCTGTTTGCTCGTCTCGATCCATTGATCGCCCAGCGGCCCAGCCGGCCGGCCAGTGGCCCATTGCGCTCGAGTTTTTGCAGACAGATCTCGCGGGCGACAGGCACAGCGTACGTGCCATGCGTGCACGTACTGGTGCCACGTGCGGGGCTGTCAGCGTACGTACGCCACGCTCTGCATGCGATCCCCACCGCAGACCCGCAGTGATTCCGGAAGTGGTCCTCCCGCGCACGCCGGTCCATGCACACACGGCCGTGGTGATGAGCGGACTGGCTCCGGTGGATCGATCGGGCGCGGCCGAGACGGACGGGACGTGCTGTTGGCTCTCCGAGGTGACTACTGAGTTGATGCGGCCGGCCTGCGCGCGCACGAGCACGGGCCCCTGTCTCCCCTCGCTTTACTCCCCTGGTCAGTCGTACATGACCACACGCCTGCCCGCCCGGCATGCGCGTGCGTGCGACGCACAGTGGGAGCGCCAGGCGAGGGAGGAGATACAAATGGCATCCGAAACGCGTCCAACTTCGGGGTTCGAACAAACCGCAGCTACAGTGCCGAAGTCTAAGATGTTTACTGTTCACGGTAGGTTTGCTGAAGATCGAGTTGATTTACAGTACGTACTCGGAGCAGCACGACTAGTAGCGATCGAATTGATTGAGGCCGCAGGAAGCAAATCTGGGAAAGCAGATTGGAGCGGCGTACGTGGCCATGTGGCAGGCACGGGACATGGCCCGACTGAGCTGACCCGACCTGACCCTGACCCTGACCCCCACGCAGATCCGCTTTCCCGGCCCAGGCGCACGCGCGCGCGCCCGGATGGATGCCACGGCGCGTACACGTACCCGTGAGCGACGGACGGAGCGCGATCCGGGCCCCGTCGCATGCCGCGCACGCCAAATTGGGCAAGGGGAAAGGGCCGGCCCGCCCGTCCCATCCGACGGGGGCACGACACCCGACACCCGCACCCCACGCGCGCGCCACCGATGCCCATCCATCCGCCATGAACAACGACGACGCGCGTGCCGCACGCATCGCCATCGCCGCGCCATGCGTGAACCGGGGACGAGTATCTTGGCCGGTTGCTTGCGATGGATTCGCGAAGGTTTCCGTGCCGGTGCAAGGTACAGGCGACGGCGAAAGCTCCGTGGATCGACCGTGCGTCCACGTGAGGCCGAAATACCGGGGTCTTTGTTTTTCCTGTTCCCCCGGCGGTAGGGTGGGTGGGGGTAAAAAGTGATACGAGGGGCGATCGCGCGCCGATCGGATCAGATAGGCGTACGAGCCACGTGAAGCGATCGTGCGCGTGTTGGACGGACGGAGCTTCGGGGTGGTGGAACCGAACTGGACGCAGGCAATGATGCTTTTCTATCCATCTATCCTGCTAGATTTACTGCGGCGGTGATGGATTCGGGCAGTGCTTTCTTTTTTACCGCCGACGATGGGACACAAAGCCAAAGGCGGGCGGGCGGGCAAAGTGAGCGCGCGGTAATAAATAAAGAGAGCCGAAAGCGGTAAGACTAGCCACAGCGGGAGTAACTTCAGCCGTAACTTCAAGTCCAACTCAGCAAATTTGTCTATGTGGCAATGAGTTAATGAAGAAAGAGGTAGTTTTAGCAACTTAGCTAGTTACTGTAACATCACACATATCAAGGCCAGATGAGTCTATAGCATAATAAATAAAGTGTTGCATGTTACTACACATATGTTACTTCCCACTATAGAGGTAGTAACATAGAGTAGTAACATGCTCATGTTACTACTTTATGTTACTACCCATTGTGGCTAGTCTAAGTGAACGCTGGTTTGATCATGATGGTGCCGCCAGCAGCCCGCAAAAGGGAGAGTTGACAGACACGCACGCATCGCATGCGGCAGGAGATTTTAGTAGTTTGTCTGTCCGGATCGGCAAAATTGAAAAATTTGACCTATGGACGAAATCAAATCACAGAATGAACTGCTCGTGAAACTATTTCACGCGGCTGACCTTTTTGTGTGATACCCGACACGAAGGCGCCACACTACACTGTGCAACGCCTCACAGATAGGCGCTACACGCCTGGCCAGCGTCGCACCCATGTGATCCGAAAATTATTAAGTCAGTGTGCAGTGCCTAACTTCTAGGCGTTGCACTAGTGGTTGCTTCATTTTGTAGTGCAATCACTAGTGCAGCGCCTAGCTCTTAGGCTCTGCACAATGACTTAGCAATTTTTAGGCAGTCTGGGGTACAACGCTGGCCAGGCGTGTAGCGCCTATCTGTGAGGCGTCGTACAGTGTAGTGTGGCGCCTTCATGACGGGCGTCACACAAAAAGGTCAGCCGCGTGAAATAGTTTCACGGACAGTTCATTATGTGATTTGATTTCATCCACAAATCAAATTTGTCAAATTTGCAGTCCGGATCGGCGGTGAGACAACAACATCGGAGGAAGTTCAGTTCGTACTACCACCAGCGTTTTAAAAGACCGTTTAAAATGTACTCCTCGGGACTGACAGGTTCAGAAGCACGCATGTTCAGTATAGTAAGTTTTGCGTCTCTTTGCACTGATTTGTTGGGCGGGACGAAGCAACCCAATAATTTTGTACTGCCACTGGCGCGTGAATTCGATCGGGGAGAGGGGAAAAGGACGCAGGTGCGCGGGAGACGGTGGGGGGAGGGGAGTGGCGAGGCCGAATCTGGAGCACATGACCCCGCGCCGGTCGCCATCCACGGGATGCCCGCAATTTCCGGCTCCATGTGCCGCCGCGGGCCCGGCCAACAACCGGCACGTGACCGCCTCCCCACTCCACGTCGACCTATCCTATTCCTATTCCTATTCCGTCCCGCCCGCCGGCCGCACTCGCACGACCCGCCCCCGACCCGACCCACCACCACTAGCCCCTCCCTCCCCCACCTCGGGATCGCCCCACGCGCCAATCTCCCTCCTCCGGCGCCGCGGTACGGCACGGCACGCCACGCCGGGGGTGACCACGGCACGTGCGCTGCGCGGCCGCGCCAGCAGCCTAGCTAGCAACCAACGCCGTCACGTAACGGCGTCTCTCTCGCGGCGGTGGCAACGACCAGGTGCGGGGGGCCGCGCGCGCGCGTGCCGTATAAAGGCTCCCACAGCTCACACGGGCAGCCGCCTGCCTAGCTAGCCGCTGGTAGAGGAGAAGCCGTAGCAGCGTGCGCAGAGAGAGAATTCAGAGAGAGAGAGGGAGAGAGTTCAGAGAGGAGAGAGAGGAGTTCTCCAGGGCTTGCAAGCTCTGCGCGCGCGTGCTAGGGGAAGATCAATTGTTCCGGCGATCGTTACCAGCCCAGGAGAATAGCGCGTCCGGCGGCGAGGCGATGCGACTGACCGACTGATGCGCTAGAATTATGGGCATCCAAGGTACGTCTAGCATGGATGGCAGCATTAATTTTGTTTTGCTCGGCGCCGATCCATGGCGTTTCGGCGGGGCGTTGCCTAATTCGGAAAGAGCGCGCGTGTGTATGCAGGGAACAAGGCGACGCACGACTTCCTCTCGCTCTACGCCCCCGCCGCCGCCGCGGCCGCCGCCAAGGACTCCTCTCTCCAGCTCCACGACTCCAAGCCTCCCGCCGCCTCCCAAGGTTCGTCGATCCGCACTTCAATTCCGCGTCTCCTTCCCTCTCTGTCTCTGATCGTAACCTCCCCCTCCCTCTCTCTCCCCGACGGCGGGTTAATTCCTAGTAGCATCAGCCAACTTCGATCGAATTGGCAGCTAGGTAGGTCAGATCATGATCTGTGGGCAGGCAGGTCCAAATTGCGCTCAGGTTTCGCTCGTCAAGAATGTAATCAACCCAGTAGTTCTTCCCTGCTGTGATTCAAATTTGTTTTTCTTGGGGCAACCGCTTGGAGATCAACCTTGGAAGGAAGACCACCAGTACGCGTAAACAATTAGCCAGCGCACGAACATGCTTGGTCGTCACTGTAGCGTGCGACCGGTGACGATGATTGGGGTTCAAAATTTCGTGTCAAGTTGGCGATATGAAGCGACAACCAGAAGCAACGGCGAGCGGATCACGTGTGGGTTGGACGCAAGCGGCGGCCGTCGACGCCTCGCTTCCCCCCGCCCTGCCTCCATCCGTCCTATCTGGCCGGGCCCCACCTTGATTATACCCCACGAGGCCACGAGCCTAATCATGATTAGCCCAGCGCAACCCATGTTAAGTTTTTTTTTGTTGTTGCGAAATTGTTGGTTCTTCTCGCGAAAAAGAAAAAAAAATTCCTAGTGTTAGTTCAGTCTTCTTACTAGCACAATTACTACTAGCAAAGAATTATTCACCTCACGAACTTAATCATGACAACTTTACTTATGTTACTGCTGATACTGAGAAACAAAGAATTGCTGCAGGTTTCTTTTTGAAGACGCACGACTTCTTGCAGCCGCTGGAGAAGCCGGCGGCGTCGGCACCGTCCGGCGACAGGCAGCAGCAGCAGCCGCAGACGACGAAGCACGCGCTGCCGGGCGGCATCGGCACCTTCAGCGTCACCCAGCAGGTGCCCGGAGCCGCCGGACCACAGCCGGCCGCCGCCGCCGCGGTGGTGGTGAAGCCCGAGCCGCCGCCGTTCGTGCTCTGGGGCCAGCCCACGGCATCACAGCCACCGAGAGCGCAAGGTACGTACGATCAGTTCCCTCTCCGGCGCCGTTGCCCGTGAGCTGTGGTGGGTGCCAGCGGTCGTAGATGCTGCTACGCCTCCGGGGCTGGGCCTTTGCTTTCCGGTCGTCGATCGACGTCGACGTGCCGGGCGCACGCAGGCACGCACGCACGCACGTGGATCACGTCGTCTTCTCCCTCTCACCACGTCACAGCGCAAGGCTCAGTACCTAACCTACCCACCGCGCTGTAGCCGCTGGCATGTGTCCGTGACACTCTTCCCTCCGTAGTCACACTTTTGCTACGTGCAGTACTCTACTTTTTGAGAGAAATCTTTATTTGGCCTTTTCTTAAAATTTGCTTTCTTTTTTGGCCCAAAAAACTTATTATTTCCTTTCTCGACCCTTAAACTTCATTTTTGTTCCCTAGATGACACTTCCATCCAGTTTTCCATCCGGCTGTGTTAACGGTACAAAGACAATTTTACCCCTGATGATATTGTGTCAAAAAAAAGAGAAGAGAAGGGGCGTGAACACGTTCAAATATCCATATCCGCTACCGCCCAAACACAATCGTGTTGCAGCTCCATCCGCGAGAGCTTGCCACGGTACCCGATGCGCTAACAAATACACTGCGCTGGATGTTTACGGTTACTGCTGCTGTGGGCTTCCCATGTCCCCAACATGATACTGCACGGATACCTGTATTGGCGCCGTATCGAATGTATCGGCAACGTATTATATGCGGACACGCTGATCCTGGACGTATCGATGCTTCAGAGGAGCTAGCACACGAGTACGTGCAAACCTAGCAGCTTGATTGATTTTGCCTGGAACGTAGCAGTGCACGCTCGTCTCATGTGCGTGCACGGCCGGTAGAAGCTAGCTCTCAATCAACTGGATCGATTCGATCTCGGCGGAGGGCAGAATACTCTCATAACTATCTCATGTATTCGTGTATATATGGGTAGTGACTCACTGATTCCTGTGCGTAGTAGATGATTATTAACCGTAATATTAATGGCAATATTAATACGTACAAATTTGTACGCTACAATATGATTGAATGGGCCGTCATTGTTCCACTCATAATATAATAATAATTGTTAGATCTCCGCAATATCTTTTTATGACTAGCCATATAGTACTATTTTTGTTTGTTTATTCAACCAAAAAAATATATATCATGTTACGTCACATACTGTACTAGGGGTAAAACAGTATTTGACTTAACACCGTTATTAGCCAAAACTGATAGAAGTGTCATATAGGAACAAAATAAAGTTTGAGTGTCAAAAAAGAAAGAAAATATTTTTTAGAGCCAAAAAGGGAATCAAATTTTAAGAAAGGGCCAAATAAGTAATTCTCTCCTACTTTTTTTTGAGAACTACAGAGTGGGCGAGGGACAAGCTGGCCTCCCTGTGTGGGCCGGCATAATGGGTCAGGAAGGGGCCCTACGGCCCGTGCAACTGATGAGCCTCTCTTGTCCTGTTCACCCGTCCCACGTGAACAGCCGGCTACCGGCCCATATCTATCCTTGCGCTATGGCCACACACACGTCGTCCCCACAAATTTTCGGCGTGGCCACTGGCGTGTGGGCCACTTTTTTCTGCTTCGTTCCGTGTCGCTGTTGGGTAAAGGGCCCGGGAACGAGCTAAAGGAGTCCCTGTCTCTGTCGTCCACCTTGCAGGGCACCACCACCAGTGGACGCTCCCCTTCGCCGGCGCCGGGCAGGCGGCCACCGCGTACAGGAAGCACCCGTCGGAGCGGAAGCGGCGCGGCGGCGGCGGGTTCATGGACTCTGGCTCCAGATCCAGCGGCGGCGCCGGCTTCGACGACGACGACGGCCTCGCCGCGCGCCGCGAGGTCTCCTCCTCGCTGCAAGGTACCGCAATTCCGCTCAATTCCGCTGTAATCCACGAGCAATTTCCTTCTCGGAAGCGCTCGGGCGCGTGCAGGCTTCTCCGTCCCGATTGTTTCTGTTTCTGTTTTTTTTTTCCTTCTTCTGTTTCGTTTTTGCTAGACGGCCCCATTTTTGTACTCACAGCGGAGGCAATGTTCGTGTAGAGGGAAGAGTAGAGGGGGAAGGGAGGAGTTGGCGCGACCTGACGGCGGCGGCCATGGAGGCGCGGTGCGCGCGGCCGTCGCACGTCCACCAGCTCCACGCTCACCTCCTGGTCTCCGGCCGCCTCCTCGGCGGCTCGCCGGCGCTTGCGCTCCTGCTGCTGCGCGCTGCCTGCCGCGTCCGTGCGTCCCCGTGCCTCCGCCCCCTCGCCCGCCACCTGCTCGACCACGTCCCCCACCCGCCCCCGCACCTTCTCCACGCCGCCTCCCGCCTCGCGTTCGGTCTCCGCCTGACCTCCCTCGCGCTCCGCCACTACCTCGCTCTCCGCGCGGGACACCCGGCCTTCCTCCCGCCCGCCCCTGCCATTGGCGATGTGCTCAAGTCTGTCCCTGGCCGCGCAGCCCATGCCCACGCGTTACGTCTCACTGACGGGGACACGCGATTCCTGCACAATTCACTCATCGCCATGTACTTTTCCTGCGGGGATGCCGGCCGTGCTCGCCGCGTGTTCGAGGGAATGCGTGACTGCGACAGGGACGTTGTCTCTTGGACCTCTCTCATCTCCGGGCTCGTGCAAAGTGGCAGCCCCTTGCAAGCGTTACGGCTGTTTGCAGCGATGATGTGCTGTCATGTCCGTCCTGATTTTGTGCTGCTTGTCACGGTCCTCAAGGCGTACATGGAGCTCGATGACTTGCCAGGTGCCAAATCAGCTCATTCCTTGGTAGTCAAGGGTGGCTTCGATTATGAACAAGATGTTGTGACCACGTTGACGGCCATGTATGCCAAGTTTGGCTGCATCGTGGCTGCGAGGGCACTCTTCGACAGGATCCCGCCCCCGCGGGTAAATGTGATCCTGTGGAATGCCATGATATCGGGTTACTCCAAGAACGGGCTTGCCGGCGAGGCAGTGCATTTGTTCAAGCAGATGCAGGTGTTTGCAAGGAGCATGAGCCCTGATTCTGTCACGTTGCGGTCGGTGATCATGGCCTGTGCTCAGCTCGGCTCCACCGAGCTTGCAGTATGGATGGAGGATTATGTACGCCGCAGTGAGTGCAGGGAGGATGTTCTCGTGAACACAGCGTTGATTGACATGTACGCCAAGTCAGGGAGCATTGCCCATGCGCGCAGAGTCTTTGAACAGATGCGTGCCCATGAGCGGGATGTGGTAGTCTGGAGTGCATTGATCTCAGGTTACGGGGTGCACGGCCATCTCGCTGAGGCCATTGGTCTGTTTGAGGACATGAAGCTTGCAGGGGTGAAACCGAATGATGTGACTTTCTTGGGGCTTTTGTCAGCGTGCAACCATGCGGGCGCTGTGGAGAAAGGGTGGTTCTACTTTCATTCCATGAGACCTGACCACAAGATCGAGCCTCGGCACCAGCACTATGCTTGTGTGGTCGACCTGCTTGCTCGTGCTGGTCAGCTTGACAGAGCATATCGATTTATACTTGACATGCCCACCAAGCCAGAGATGAGTGTGTGGGGTGCCTTACTTCACGGTTGCAAGATGCACGAGCACTCAAACATGGCCATGGCTGAGAGGGCAGCACAGCACATCTTTGAGTTGGAGCAGTCCAACGCGGGGCATTATGTGCAGCTGGCAAACATGTATGCGTCTGCAGGGATGTGGAGCCATGTTGCTGGTGTACGGGTCACCATGAGAGAGAGGGGTGTCACCAAAGCAACCGGATGCAGCTCCATTGAGGTCGATGGAAAGATGCACAACTTCCATGCCTGGGATCACTTGCATCCAAGGGCCGCCGAGATTTTCGCCTTACTCTGCCTTCTTTCTCAAAGTCCAACTGGCCATGAAATGGGGCATGCCAGCTGTTGAGTTCCTTTTTGTAGTTAGGAAAAACTCCTCATATCCTGTAATACTTTCACATAGTATCTTGGCAGCCAGCATTAATTGTGTCATGCATATCGTGTCCCTACAATGCAATTGCGATACAATTCGTCGCGAGCACTGTGACCATCAAAATAAACAAAACATACCAGGTTACGCGAGATCCGCTGCATTCAGCACACAAAACAGGGTTGATGATTTTTGCAAACCTCCAGTTTTTTTACTAATGAATGCTTTTTATGTAGCAGAGTTAGCTGTCAGGGTGGATGCGAAGGGCGGGAGCTGCAGCGGCAGCGGCACGGATCAGCTGCCAAACACACCAAAGTCAAAGCATTCTGCAACTGAGCAGCGCCGCCGTAGCAAGATCAATGACAGGTGAGGATTCCTGAACTCCTGTAGTTTGTTCAGAAGATAAACAATCCATCAGTATTGTATTGGCATTGTTCCATGGCAATTAGATATCTAAGTTGTGACCTCAATTGTGTCGGAGAAATTTTAGTTAGTCAAAGATTTTGGTAATTTAGAACATGTTCTAAAGTAGATTGTATGATTGTGTGCGAGATCTTAAGTAGATTGTACTACCTCTGTTCATTTTTATAAGACGTTTTAGACATTCAGACACTGTTCAAAACAGTACAAAGCAAGCTGTCTGAAACGTCTTATAAAAACAAACAGAGGGAGTATGATTGTATAAACACTAGGTATGTAAATTATCAAATTTAGTTCATGATTGAACAACAAGATTAAATCTCTTAAGATATTAATGGTTGTCCATACAAAATTAGACAAATTTGTATTTTGGCAAATCACAGATATATGCATCCTAAACAAAAAGTTGTAGATATAGTGTACGGAGTACTTATTATGAAGGAGCTTATCTGAAATTATTCTCAAGACCATTTGTGAGCGGCAGACAAACACTGGGCTCAGTGTACGTAACATAACTGTTCTTCTGTCGACATTATTTCAACAGGTTTCAGATACTTAGGGATCTTTTACCACACACTGATCAAAAGAGAGACAAGGCAACATTTCTCTTAGAGGTAAGGCTCCCAGCAGCAAGTTTGTCTCCTGGTGTTCTCGAAAGAAAACAAGTTTGTCTCCTGGTTGATTAACTTGGTTCTCTCTTGATGCTATTTTTATCCAGGTTATTGAATATATACGATTTTTGCAAGAGAAAGCACAGAAGTACGAGGCTTCATTTCCAGAATGGAACCAAGAAAATGCAAAGTTGCTCCCATGGGTAATTGTTTTTCCAAATCTGCAATATGCGATTAACAATCCATTCTTGGACGGCTGTATCTCAACTCTGTTCTATATTTTGTAGTCAAACATGTATTTTCGATCATCTTGGAAAAATGCACAGGTAAATTTTGTTTCCTGTAATTGCATGTCATCTCCGACTGAAATCTTCAGAACTTTCTGGTCAGCATCTTACACATACTATTATTCTTGTGGTCCAGAGTAAAGGGCAAATCGCAGAAGATGCCTTGCCTGACCCTTCACAATTCATCAGAAATGGGGCCTCCCCTGGATTCAATATCACAGGCAAGCTTGATGATAACCACACCGCGGCTATCTCAGGGGCACCGGATCAGGCAGAAACCGACCACATGGCTAGTGTGTCCTGTAGATCGGCGGACACTCCAACGAATATTATGAGTATGTTTGACAACCCACCTGTGCTTCTGTTCCCATTCTGGAAGTACTATTGGTTATTCATGAATATATCCTTTTTTATGCAGATAATGTTTCGCCCCAGTCCCAACCACAATGGGCAGATCCATCTGGTGTGGATGATTGCGCTGTGAACAGTGACGTGTTAAATAATCCACAATTGATGATTGATGAAGGAACAATCAGCGTGTCAAGCCAATATTCCCAAGAGTATGTTGCAAAGAATACCACTATCTTTAGTATTGTACGTCGCTACTTGAGTGTCAGAATCCTGCATTTTAATAGTTATAATAGTTGCATTTTATTTTCAGAAACATTTGACATCCGCTTTTGATTGTTGCTATCAAATTAATGTTTCCCGGCAATTCTATAGTTTAGAATTTTAGGTTGATCTCCTTGGTTCTATTATCTTGTGTTCCTATGTCAGGTTTATAGAGCATATCGTGAAAAGCATTTTTCGCCTTTACCAAACAAAGTATATTGACACAATTAGGCTTTTGTTAACTCACAACAGGCTACTTAACACATTGACGCATGCTCTTCAAAGCTCGGGTATAGATTTGTCCCAAGCCAACATCTCTGTCCAGATCAACCTGGGCAAGCGAGCTGTCAAAAGACCTATTGCTGGACAATCCTCCAATTTTAAGGTACGTCACTCTTATCATACTTCATATTCCTCATATACCTATTTTAAAGATACCTCTGAAAAAATTCATACAAGTCCTGTCATTTCTATTGTAGCATTTGCAGTTCTAGGGAACTGCACAAAGTTGACTGTTTAGCCTGTCCATGCTTGGTACCATAATTTTGAATCACCTTAATAATTCTTTAAACTCAGTATCACATTACACACACTAAAGAGCTCAGAGGCAGTTCTTGCAAATGCATCCATCAGAGCACACACGCAGGCAGCACATAGGCACGCAACAGCACACACACGCACACGCGCGCGCACGTACACACGCAGTAGCAAACACACACGCAGCAGCACACATGCACACACACATGCAGCAGCAGCACACATGTGCGCGTGCACCCACACACGCAACAGCACACACACGCGCGCACACACATACCGCATGAGGGGCAAAATCGTCTTTTCAGGTGTCATTTAGGCTCAAAATGGACGGAAGTATCGTATAGGGAATAAAATTTAGGACTAGTGTCAAATAGGGAAGAAAAACTTTTCCAGTGTCAAATAAGGAACCAGATTTTAAGACAGTGTCAAATAAGGAATTTTCTCTATACCTATTCTGAAGATACCTTTGCAAAAAATTCATACAATTCCTATCGTTTCTATTGTAGCATTTGCACACTTTAAATAGCTTTGAGTCAGTTCTTGTAAATGCGCCTTAACGTCTCCTTGTGTAGGTTATTCATCCCTACGTATTTTTTAAGTTTGACATGCGGTGTTTACATCCATGTAGGAGCACACCGATCTAGGCCCGACGAACAACATGATGGGCCATCAGCAGACGATGGTGGGCAACGCCGCCGAAGAGCTTCCCCATGCGACGAAGCGGTACAAGCCGGGCAACACCTGACGGCGGCGACCCTCGCCGCATTCTCCACCCAAGACAGGATTGATCATTCTTTCCTCTGCGGCATTGCCAGCGGAGACCCTGAGATTGCATGTACATTATGTTGTTTCTGTGACGGCACCGGGACGAGCGAGACTTTGGTGCATTCTTTCATTTAATCTTCGCGCCGCCACCTTTTATTTATTGTTGAAGTAAAAGCAAAACAAAACAAAGAAGCTTCCGTTGCAGATTGTGAAGCTGCTCTTGTAGTACTAGTATATACAGGCTTCCATTCGTATGCGAAGTTTCTCCCCCGTGTAACCTGTAAGATAACTCAACCGACTATATTTCCTGTTAGTTAAGTCGCACCCTGGAGTATGTCAGCTTGTTGGTGTGTCCGCAGCTCTCATATCTGTTTTGCTATTATCTTATCTCTGTCGAATTGTGTTAATGATGAATTGGATGGAAGCCCGTGCCGCCTCATGCATTGTCGGTGGTTCCGGTGGCCGGCAGGCTGCGGCGCCGGTAGCTGACCGTCGTGCGGCGGCGAGGGGAGACACCGGGAGAAGCGGGTTCCGAGACGCGATCGCGTGACTTTGCTAGTGACGGAACCCCTACGCAACGCTTGCGGTGCAGCAGTGATGCGGGAACCTCGTTTACCCAGCACCTAACTAATTCAAAGTCTGACCCTGACTTTGCGGCCCACTCTTTGGAACTAAACAGCAGGCAGTGGCGAGATACAGCCAGAGCAAGTCCATTGTTCAAGATGCAAACGCGGTCCATTGTATTGCACGTCAAAATTAGTGCGCGTCAGTCTTTGTCCCTTCCAAGACGCTGTCACGCAGCGGGCGATGGTCGACGGCACAAGTAGAGCAGTGGACTTGACTTGGCGGCCTTTGACATGTGTTGGCAAGAAAAACCCTGAAGAGAAAAGGGATGTCGAAATGGACGCCACCTGCGACGGAGTGAAAGTCGAAGCGGTTGAAATCCGGCAACGCGCGCGCTGGTGCCGTCGTGATCGTGCGGATTCGCGGTGTGACAGTGGTGGGTGGGTGGGCGCCGCACTGACCTGCACTTTGCCTGATGGGCGTGCTGAGCAGAAAATGAATACTCCCTCCTTTCCGGTTTATAAGGCTTATCTTAAAATTTTAGTTTTCCCGTTTTGTAAGGCTCAATTTAGTTGTTCCCCATCACATGTCAGATTTCAACGTGCATTAAATCATTGCATGCAAGTATTAAAAAAAAATTGACCAACGCATGTCTTTGTGCATGCATGCATTGCAATTAATGCATTGGTAAACACAATTGTTTGAGGAAAACAAGCGCATTAGTTGACTGGTTTTGCAAATACAAAAAATTATTCCACCACTCACCATCTACCTTGGTTGGTGATTTTTGAATTGAGCCCTATAAACCGAAAAGGAGGAAGTAGTAAAAGGTGGAGGAGGTTAGGTTACGAGCGCGCGATCCCGCGACGGCGGCGATCCCGACGTGGCGTAAGCGTGCCGCGGGGACGGGGAGCACGCACGCCGGCGCGGTGGTGACTCGGAGAGCGAGGCGAGGCTCATCTGAGCTGACCTGAAGCCGATCCCGATGCCAGCCTTACTCGCAACCGGACGAATTGCTCGGCCTCCGACGCAGGTAGCTTTGGTATCGGCGCTGCACCGAATACGGGCTGGATCGTTCCTTCCTCACGACGCAAACGCTGCTAGTAGTAGAAAACCGCACGCACGCACGTACGCGAGTGGAGCCCTGCGCTCGCGCATTGCGGATCGAGGAGGAGGACGATTGAGGCGGCCCCTGGAGGGCAGCCTCGATCAGCTTCTGAACAAAAATCATGCTATGCTACTAAAACAGATCAGCATGGAACACCAAGTTCAAAAGTCGTAGCACCCGCCTCCTTCTTTGGCCTGTCATTTTAGACATCAATTAACACGGTCTCAATACCTACTTCTGGCCGTTGTTTTTCTTCTACCAGTAGCAGTATCAATTAACAATAATTCGTGGCCAAAGTTTATCATTTTCGTAAGTATCTGACCACACGGATCTAAATCAACATACTTGGGCAGAAACCGAGCGAAGAACTTCGCATTGCGTTCAGTAACAAAAATCACGCCCAGAACTAAACACCAATATCATCAGTTCAACCAAATCATCCAAATTCTGTACAACGGAATAAGAGCTTCTGACCACCACCATCAGAATGTACGAGTATATATGCATCACATCACATGCAAGCTCAATACAGAAACCGAAACCCCCCAACTCGTGCGTGTGGTTTTCTTCTAAGCCCTATGCTCATATGTACAACACAAAATCACATGCTGCTTATTCCGACAACAACAACGACGAAAAACTGGCAAAATCATGCCAATCTGTGTATATTATCACCTAACAAAAGGCACCATTTATCCCTCTCAGGTGCCTGTCCCCATCAATGCAATTGCAGCTAGATCTCCAATTATGCCTACTCAAGAAATGTAATCCAGGCCAGGCCACGGCTCTGGAAAGAATGTGTGTATATCCGAGGGTATCATAAAGCTGATAGCTCATCTGGTTGGTGCAAGCACTCATGAGGATTGGCATAGAAGTAGTCCTCTTCCTTGGGTTTGTCAGGAATCACCTGCCTCCTGGACGGCGCGCCCATGCGGCTCGTGTGTGATGCCTTCACAGAGGAGGAGAAATCGGTCCAGCTCAATGTGCCGTTTTTGTACTCATCGACGAGCTCAACTATAAGTTTCCGGTCTAGTAGCACTGTCTTCTTGAACCCCAAGTATCTGTGGACAGGGGACAAAACAACAGTTGAATGAAAATGCGGCAAAGCCTTTTTTTTTCTGAAACAAGATTGTGACATCCCAAAGTTTCAGCTTCAAACATTAATTTTACCGAGGATGCAATCATGAAAAAACTGTATACACAACACAATTGTTCATGTTTTGAGACATTTGACTATTATCACCCAACTGAAATGAAACATTCTAAAAGTTGGGGTTTGAAAGAATCCTGCTACTCCTATAAGGATGATTGAGAACATTGAGATCATGCAGCATGGCATGGGGCAGGTAATAGGTGTTTCGTTTCTTTCTTTCTTTCTTTTTTGAGGGGGTAATAGTTTTTTCTTGATATTTTTATTCCAAGGGACAAACTTCTATGTCTAGTGACAAGTATAACATGATACAGTGTCACATAACAAGGGAAAGGTTGGAACTTGATAGAAATACCTGCGATGGCCTTCAACAACTTTTGCCATGTTACCATCATAAGTGGGGATGAAAACATCACTCTCCAAGGACACCATATAATCCAATGCTGCCATCTGGGAAGAATGGTTCTGGAAAAACCTGAGTCCCGAAGGCAGTAACGTCTCTTTTCTTACCTGATCATCATCAATAGCAAATAAACTTTAGATATAAAAGACATGATAAGCATGCAGACTTGCAGTGCTGTGTTGAAGATGTTGAACTAACCACATTGGGATAAGCTGAGGTCAGTGCAGCCATTCTTCTTTGTCCACCATATATTTCACCAGCAGCAATATATATTTGATAATGGCGATCAATGTCGAGTGCCTTTAGTACCATCGCAATCTCCTCTGGTGTTAATGGACAGAGCCCATCTTTCCTCTTCGCCTTGGAGTCGATCACTTTCTCTTTCCACCATGGGTAAGCGTATCTTCCAAGTTCAAGGAACAATTCATTTGTCAACTACAGGTCTAAAACATGTTGAGAAAATTTGGATGGGATGCAATACCTCATCCTTGTGAGCTCCTCGGCCTCCTCGTTGCTGCAACCATGTGTACACCCGGAGAAGGCAAGCATGTCCATCTCATACCGCAAGTGGAGAACCACAAAGGGTCCATTCTGACGAAGAATTTGAACCACACGCCTGCCCAGCTCTTCTATTTCAGGGGTAAATCTCAATGCATCAAAATTGACACGGCACCTAAGTTTCTGAATCTCCATGGGTAGGCCATTATTTGCAAGCCGAGCATCTGTTTTATTCAGATGAAGGACCTTGTACTTCTTTATCATTGGTAAAATCTGTTTTTCCAAAAATAACTACTTACAATCTTTATCTTGGTATGCATATGATTTAGAAACATGACAAGAAATGGGAGATGCAAATAAACCTGATTATGATAATAGGATATATCAGACCAGCTGACGGGTGGCATGGAGCGAAGATACCCCTGTTCAACTCTCTTTTTCAGCCTTGGAGGCAGCTCTTTCAGTATCCGGACCTCATCTCTCAATGATGCTATGAAGTAGTCCACATCAAATATATCTCGGAACTCACTGTAGGCAAAGCAACAGAAAAGGATAAGACAAAGGCATCCCTTGACTGAATTGTTAAGAATTGCAGTGGAAATGCTGACCTAGGATCAGCCCAAAATGAAGTTTTATCCAACTCCGGCACGATGAGTGTGACATTCAAGTATCTTGCAACCGTCACCATATCACATATCTGATTAACCAATGGAACTTTCATGGTTCAGTTTCAGTGTTTGAACAGCAGCAATGGCTCACAAATATAGACAGCGCAGTAAATTAGATGCATTGAGATTGTCACAAGCTGTACTTACAGCGGCTCGCATCTGGTTGAGACCGCCATTGCAGGACACCATCAGATAGCCATTGTTCTTGTAGATTCCTGAACATAGAACCGAACAAATCAAATGGCGGTAGAGGCTGCAACAGGGTTAGAATCAGTAGTAGTACACCGCACAGGAGACACGTTATGGTTAATCGAGCCATGGAAGTGAACTGTTCCCGACGAATGCGGAATCCTTGGACCGAATTGATCGGACATGAGCTGATCGACCCAAAAAAGAGGTGCTAACCCAACCTATCTCACAGGGAAGGCGACAAATGGAAAGGGGAAAGCATTAATGGAAGGCCCGAATATTCCTGAGCAAAGAAGGAAGGGAAGCCGCCTGATTCGCAGATGATTCCTAACCGGAGAAGGGAAGAGGAGGGGAGCAAAAGAAGCAGGAATCGGCCGACATACGCTTGGGCGGCAGCGGTAGCGCGACCGCGGCGGCGGCGGCGGTGGCGGTGGCGGCGACCCTCTCGCGGTCCGCCGGCAGCAGCAGCGGGCGCTGCACGATGACGAGCGTCTGCGCGAGGCAGCCGGACCAGACCCCGCCCAGGCCCAGCACGCTGGGCGCCAGGTGCTCCCCGAAGGCCGCCGCGAGCAGCACCACGACGCAGGTCCAGAGCAGCACGGTGGTGCTGGCGCGCGCCACCCAGAGGCTCACCCGCGCCGCCCGCCGCGCCTTCCCGGCCTTCCCGCCGGCGCCCATCTCGTCCACGCGAGAAGAAACCCCCCACCCGAGGCCGAGCGGGTCAGGCGGTGCCGCGCCGCCTCCCTCCTGCCCGCCGTCTGAATGGCAGGAAGATTCCGGAAGGTTTTTTCCGCGATCAAAGCCCTCTCTCTCCTAACTGCGCTTCCTAGCCCTCGCCTCCTTGTCAAAACCTGTGCTCGCGCGGCGTGAGGGGTGGCGTGTTCGTACTGCCGGCGGGAGCACCGGCGGCGAGGGACGAGGCGCGTGTCAAAGTGTGCCCGCGTGGCCAGGCTGGTCTATTTGTACGCACACGGCAGCAAGTGGGGGCTGTCCGTACAAGCGCAGCAGGTCTAAACGGACGGGGTCTATGGACCGGTGGGACAAGTTCACCGTGCCGGCCCGTGGAGCCAGAGGGACGTGAGCGGGGATCGGTCCATGGAGCGCGTGTATGGACGGTCTGTTTTGACCTCATGGCCTGGGGTGGGCCCTGTGGTCGTCTGTCATCAGGGGTGCTTCGTGTGGCTGGCGCGTGGGGCCGGGCCCCGCGTGCCGAGAAACGAACTTATCGCCCGGATAGATTTCTGAAATGGGAGGAAAGAATATTTGTGGTTGGCGCCCGAATGTCTGCGTTGCCCAGGAATACTATCTCGCAAGAAACCTTGCTTTCTGAGGTTGTAGTACTAGCGCCATTTATTTCCGAGAGAATTTTATTAGTACCATGGACAGAAATTAAAGTATTGACAGGAACTCGCAGACATTTGGTTTCGCATATCAAAGCTAGGACAAAATTTCCGTTTTAACCTTTTGTGCTAACAAAATCCGGAATTGACCTCGTTTTCAGAAAATATTCAAATCTGGTTTTTTTTTGTCACGCCAACAACCCTGGCGTCCAGCTTACACGGGAGACACCAGGGTCCCTGACCCGCTGGCGCGTTGACGTGCTAATGTGGCACAGGCCCAAACGCCATGTACCTTGGCGTCACGCGCGCGGGCCCAACCCACACATTCCCATCTCCTCTTCTCCTGGCAGCGATTGAATGAACATAGACCTCTTTCCCTTGCCCCTCTTCTCCCTCACACCAAATCCCCCCTTCATCTACTCCATCCTCCACTCAAATTCGTGGATCTGACCCCCCCCCCCAAGCATCCTTGAGGTATTCTCCTCCATTCCCTCCAATTTGTTTTGGTCGAGTTCTCTTTTTTATGCATTATTTCACATTAATTGATGTTAGATGGGTAGATGGCTTCTTTGTTTTAGGAATTTGTTTGTACTTGATAGATGATTTGATAGGTAGTAGATGATGTGTTATTGAATATGTAGGCAAAAACAATTCGGTTTGGTGCATATGTTGTCCCATAGGATTTTTTTCTACTAAGAGGGGTGATGAATATATGAAGTTTGTATGTAAAATAGACTTAGTTTGATTCTTTTCCCTCATTTTTCCTGCCAACCCGTTCCCCTCCTCTTTTTTCTTCCATCTGATTTCCCTCCCTCCTTTTCTTCCTGACATCCGGTTTCCCTCCAGTAAAATTCTTTTCCCTTCCAGCGATGACATTTTCTGGGTAATCACATAAATAAACCGATGCAAAGTTCCTTGCAGCTTCATTCATCACATTGCAACTGTCAACCCACATAGTCATCTTTTCTTCAATGAGTTTGCAGTTCTTTTCACCCGCCACATCCAAATATTTCTCAATGAAAACCATGTTGGCGTCAGCCATTCCTACATGAGTGACCTAACATTATTTAGTGCAACACCATAAACAAGTATGTAACTCTATCCCTAAGCAATAACCGTAACCCTAAGCAATAACCCTGATCCTAAGCATAACCATTGTGGTAATCCTAATCATAATCCTAAGCATTATTACCAGGAGAATGCATAGTACACTAACTAAATACATTAGGCTAAAGCTTACAACAAAACATATAGCACCATATTCGACCTTTTTTGCAAAGGATTTGCTAAAAGAAAGGAAAACTAGGGTTTGCTAAAATCCACTAACTATGATGGATTGAACCAACCAAGTCATGGGGGTGGAGTGGATTTACCTCAATGGTTGGAAATGCCTCCAATGCAACGGTGAAATGGGACCGATTTGTGAGGGGTTTGAGGGGAGTTGGGGTGGTGGAGAGAGAGTGATGGGGCAGTAGCTCGGGTGTGTGAGTGGAGAAGAATGAGGTACGAATGGCCTTGAGGAGGGCCCAATGCATCTTATCCACTAGAATATGACGAAAAACGCTAGGCACCGTGGTGTTTGGGGGTCGACAAGAGGCAACAAAAACATTTGCTCTCTGGTTACGACCGAAATGCCAGGGACAGTGACGTCTGGTACGTGGCCCCTATTACTGAATGCCAGACACCATGGCATTTGGTGGTCGACCAGAGGCAACATAAACATTTGCTCTCTAGTTATGACCCAAACGCCAGGGACAGTGGTGTCTGATACGTGGCCCCTATTACTAAACGCCGGAGACCATGGTGTTTGGGGGTTGACCAAAGGTAACAAAAACATTTACTCTCTGGTTATGACTGAAACGCCAGGGACGGTGGCGTCTGGTATGTGACCCCTATTACTGAACGTCGGGAACCTTGGCCTTTGGGGGCCGACCAGAGGCAACCGAAGTCTTTGCTCTCTGGTTACGACCGAAATGCCGACATCACTGGCGTCTCGCCCAGAGCAGAGCATGATGTCTCCCTGGCTATGGCGCCAGAAAGCTCATGTCTGCTAGAACTACGTCGGTATTTCCCCAAAGAGGAAGGGATGATGCAGCACAGCGACGGTAGGTATTTCCCTCAGTGAAGAAACCAAGGTTATCGAACCAGTAGGAGAACCAAGCAACACAACGTAAACATCACCTGCACACAGATAACAAATCCTCGCAACCCGATGTGTTAAAGGGGTTGTCAATCCCTTCCGGGGTACGTCGCTGCTACCTCTTGAGCACTGCGTTGGTTTTCCCTTAAAGAGGAAGGGTGATGCTTGGTTTTCCCTTCCGATGTGTTAAAGGAAGTATTTCCCTCAGTTTTTGAGAACCAAGGTATCAATCCAGTAGGAGGCCACGCCAAAGTCCCTCGCACCTACACAAACAAATATAAACCTCGCAACCAACGCAATAAAGGGGTTGTCAATCCCTTCACGGTCACTTACGAAAGTGAGATCTGATAGATATGATAAGATAATATTTTTGGTATTTTTATAATAGAGATGCAAAGTAAAATAAAAGGCAATAAAAATAGCTAAGTGTTGGAAGATTAATATAATGGAAAATAAACCAGGGGGCCATAGGTTTCACTAGTGGCTTCTCTCAAGAGCATAAGTATTACGGTGGGTGAACAAATTACTGTTGAGCAATTGATAGAATTGAGCATAGTTATGAGAATATCTAGGTATGATCATGTATATAGGCATCACGTCCGTGACAAGTAGATCGACTCCTACCTGCATCTACTACTATTACTCCACACATCGACCGCTATCCAGCATGCATCTAGAGTATTAAGTTCAAAAGAACAGAGTAACGCTTTAAGTAAAATGACATGATGTAGAGGGATAAACTCATGCAATATGATATAAACCCCATCTTGTTATCCTCGATGGCAACAATACAATACGTGCCTTGCTGCCCCTACTGTCACTGGGAAAGGACACCACAAGATTGAACCCAAAGCTAAGCACTTCTCCCATTGCAAGAAAGATCAATCTAGTAGGCCAAACCAAACTGATAATTCGAAGAGACTTGCAAACATAACCAATCATACATAAAAGAATTCAGAGGAGATTCAAATATTGTTCATAGATAATCTTGATCATAAACCCACAATTCATCGGTCTCAACAAACACACCGCAAAATAAGATTACATCGAATAGATCTCCACGAGAATCGTGGAGAACTTTGTATTGAGATCCAAAAAGAGAGAAGAAGCCATCTAGCTAATAACTATGGACCCGAAGGTCTGAGGTAAACTACTCACACATCATCGGAGAGGCTGTGGTGTTGATGTAGAAGCCCTGCGTGATCAATGCCCCCTCCGGCAGGACGCCGGAAAAGGCCCCAAGATGGGATCTCACGGGTACAGAAGGTTGCGGCGGTGGAATTAGGTTTTCGTGGATGCTTCTGTTGGTTTGGGGGTATGTAGGTATATATAGGAGGAAGAAGTACGTCGGTGGAGCAACGTGGGCCCCACGAGGGTGGAGGGCGTGCCCCCTGCCTCGTGCTCTCCTGGTTGCTTTCTTGACGTAGGGTCCAAGTCCTTTGGATATCGTTCGTTCCAAAAATCACGTTCCCGAAGGTTTCATTCCGTTTGGACTCCGTTTGATATTCTTTTTCTGCGAAACTCTGAAATAGGCAAAAAAACAGCAATTTGGGCTGGGCCTCCGGTTAATAGGTTAGTCCCAAAAATGATATAAAAGTGTATAATAAAGCCCGTTAAACACCCAAAATAGAATATAATATAGCATGAAGCAATCAAAAATTATAGATACGTTGGAGACGTATCAAGCATCCCCAAGCTTAATTCCTGCTCGTCCTCGAGTAGGTAAATGATAAAAACAGAATTTTTGATGTGGAATGCTACTTGTCATAATTTCAATGTAATTCTCTTAATTGTGGTATGAATGTTCAGATCCGAAAGATTCAAGACAAAAGTTTAATATTGATATAAAAATAATAATACTTCAAGCATACTAACTAAGAAATTATGTCTTCTCAAACTAACATGGCCAAAGAAAGTTATCCCTACAAAATCATATAGTCTGGCTATGCTCTATCTTCACCACACAAAGTATTTAAATCATGCACAACCCCGATGACAAGCCAAGCAATTGTTTCATACTTTTGGTGTTCTCAAACTTTTTCAATCTTCACGCAATACATGAGCGTGAGCCATGGACATAGCACTATATGTGGAATAGAATGGTGGTTGCGGAGAAGAAAAAAAAGGGAGAAGATAGTCTCACATCAACTAGGCGTATCAATGGGCTATGGAGATGCCCATTAATAGATATCAATGTGAGTGAGTAGGGATTGCCATGCAACGGATGCACTAGAGCTATAAGTATATGAAAGCTCAACAAAAGAAACAAAGTGGGTGTGCATCCAACTTGCTTACTCACGAAGACCTAGGGCATTTTGAGGAAGCCCATCATTGGAATATACAAGCCAAGTTCTATAATGAAAAATTCCCACTAGTATATGAAAGTGATATCATAGGAGACTCTCTATCATGAAGATCATGGTGCTACTTTGAAGCACAAGTGTGGTAAAAGGATAGTAACATTGTCCCTTCTCTCTTTTTCTCTTATTTTTTTATTTGGGCCTTTTCTCCTTTTTTATGGCCTCTTTTTTTATTTAGTCCGGAGTCTCATCCCGACTTGTGGGGGAATCATAGTCTCCATCATCCTTTCCTCACTTGGGACAATGCTCTAAAAATGATGATCATCACACTTTTATTTACTTACAACTCAACAATTACAACTCAATACTTAGAACAAAATATGACTCTATGTGAATGCCTCCGGCAGTGTACCGGGATATGCAATGAATCAAGAGTGACATGTATGAAAGAATTATGAACGGTGGCTTTGCCACAAATACGATGTCAACTACATGATCATGCGAGGCAATATGACAATGATGGAGAGTGTCATAACAAACGGAATGGTGGTGAGTTGCATGGCAATATATCTCGGAATGGCTATGGAAATGCCATGATAGGTAGGTATGGTGGCTGTTTTGAGGAAGGTATATGGTGGGTGTATGATACCGGCGAAAAGTGCACGGTATTAGAGAGGCTAGCAATGATGGAAGGAAGAGAGTGCGTATAATCCATTGACTCAACATTAGTCATAAAGAACTCATATACTTATTGCAAAAATCTACAAGTTATCAAAGCAAAGTATTACGCGCATGCTCCTAGGGGGATAGATTGGCAGGAAAAGACCATCGCTCGTCCCCGACCGCCACTCATAAGGAAGACAATCAATAAATAAATCATGCTCCGACTTCATCACATAACGGTTCACCATACGTGCATGCTACGGGAATCACAAACTTTAACACAAGTATCTCTCAAATCCACAACTACTCAACTAGCATGACTCTAATATCACCATCTTCATATCTCAAAACAATTATCAAGCATCAAACTTCTCATAGTATTCAACACACTCATAAGAATTTTTTTACCAATCTTGAATGCCTATCATAATTAAAGCAAATTACCACGCTGTTTTGTAGGACTCTCAAAATAATCTAAGTGAAGCATGAGAGAACAATAGTTTCTATAAAACAAATCCACCACCGTGCTCTAAAAGATATAAGTGAAGCACTAGAGCAAATACTATATAGCTCAAAATATATAAGTGAAGCACATAGAGTATTCTAATAAATTTCGAATCATGTGTGTCTCTCTCAAAAGGTGTGTACAGCAAGGATGATTGTGACGCCTGGATAATTAGGCTACAGTAAAACTCTGCTAATGATGCCACGTCACCTTTGTTACTGTTGCTAATCTCTCGTTAGTTCAAAACCGATTCAAATTCAAATTTGAAATTAAGTCAAACGATAAAAGTTTTCAAACATTAAAACAAAAATGTTCGGTTTGTGCCCAATATTACGTAGTTAATTTGGTGAAGAAAACACATGCTTAGAAAATGCACAAATATTTTGAATTGAATTAAAACAGAAAAGGGAAATAAATAAAAGAAAAGGGAAAAAACAAAAATAACAAAAAAGAGAGGAAAAGAAAAGCAATCACCCCCTCCCCCACTAGGCTCCGGCCTAGCAGGCCACCGGCCCAACTGGGCCACGACCCACCAGGCCGGCCCAACCGGCCCACCCCTCGCTTCCCCTTATCCCCCATAACCCTAGCCCACCACCCGCAGCACCTCCCACTCCTCCCCCACGATCCCCACGCTCCTCTTCTCCTACCCCCGATCCAGATCGGGATTGGGGCACTCCCCCCGACACCGCCGCCCGTTGCCGCCCCGGCCCCGTCGCCGGACCTCGCTGAACGCCTCGTCCTCGCCGCCCCCCTCTCGGCCTTCTTCCTCACCCTCCTGCACCGCGCCCGTCTTCCCCGAGCTCCGCAGGATGTTGTGCTCGTTGCCCCGACGCCAACCGCCGCCGCCTGGAACCGTCGTCCTCATCCCCACCTCACCGGACGGCCTCGACCTTCCCGGGATTCACCGAGCCCTCCACGAGCTCTGCAGTGAGCCTCTCCGACGACCCCCCACCTTCCTCCTCAATCTCGTTGTCGTAACCACCGTCCGCGCCCTCCCGTTGCCGCGCCCGGTGTCCTGCTCCGCGCACGACCTGGCCGTGCCCTCGCGCGCGCACGTCCGCCCGAGGCGCGCCTCTGTCCCTACTAGTTGTCGTTGTCGCACCGTGTCGCTGCTCACCTGCCTACTGCCTTGGCCGCTCCCCTGCGCGCGCGTCGCACCACAGCCGACGCTCGCCCACTGCGCCCAATGCTCACACACTCGCCGCTGCCCCACTGGACCTCGTCACCGGCGTCCATCCCGGCACCTCCGGCGCCGACCACTAGCCCCACTGGATGCGTGCCGACACGCTCGTCCTGCTGCTTCTCGTGGGTGACCAAACGGTCGCCGGGACGCAACTCCGGCGAGCCTCCGTCGTGTTCCATGGCGGCCGACGACTAAGCGCCGACGTCACTAACATGGCGCCTTTTGTTTATCCACTAACCCCCTGCATATGGGTCCCGCACTGCTTAACTAACCTGCTAATTAAAACGTTAAGAATAACTAACCTAGACACTGACGTCGGGCCCCACCGCTTAATTAACCTCTAGGTTAAATTCAACCTCTGTTGAATAAATAATCCATGACAGGTAGGTCCATGCCACCATTTAACTGGATAAGGTTGACACGTCAGCCTGCTGACTCAGCAGGGGCCCCACCAGTTAGCCTCTGCTGACTAGACTGTTGACCCAGTCAACTGGCCCACTAGTCAGCCCTTGTGTGGTCTGTCTAGGTACAAAACTGGGTACACATAGCAATTGCATTTAGTATAATTTCAAATTAAATTAAATTCAGAAATTCCAAAAAATCATTTAAAACTTTGGAAATCAATATAAAATAATCCGTAACTCGGATGAAAAATACTTTGTACATTAAAGTTGCTCAGAACGACAAGACGATTCCGGTTACGCAGCCTGTTCGTCCGCTACACATCCCTAGCATAGCAAACACGCAACTTTCCTCCTCCGATTCGTCTGTCCGAAAACGCGAAACACTCGGGATACTTTCCCGGATGTTTTCCCCCTTCGCCGGTTTCTCCTCCTACCGCGATGGGGCACCCCTAGCACCGCTCATTGTCATGTCTTGCATCGCCATACTTATGTTTGCACTGTATTTATTGTTTCTTCCCCCTCTTCTCTCCGGTAGACTACGAGACCGACGCTGCTGCCACCCCGTTCGACTACGGAGTTGATGACCCCTCCTTCTTGCCAGAGCAACCAGGCAAGCCCCCCCCCTTGATCACCAGATATAGCCTACTCTTCTCTATACTGCTTGCATTAGAAGAGTGTAGCATGTTACTGCTTTCGGTTAATCCTATTCTGCTGCATAGCCTGTCATTGTTGCTACAGTTGTTACCCTTACCTGCTATCCTACTGCTTAGTATAGGATGCTAGTGTTCCCTCAGTGGCCCTACACTCTTGTCCGTCTGCCATGCTATACTACTGGGCCGTGATCACTTCGGGAGGTGATCACGGGTATATACTATATACTTTATATACATGACACATGTGGTGACTAAAGTCGGGTCGGCTCGTTGAGTACCCGCAAGTGATTCTGATGAGGGGCTGAAAGGACAGGTGGCTCCATCCCGGTAGAGGTGGGACTGGGTTCCTGACGGCCCCCGATTGTTACTTTATGGCGGAGCAACAGGGCAGGTTGAGACCACCTAGGAGAGAGGTGGGCCTGGCCCTGGTCGGCGTCCGCGGATACTTAACACGCTTAACGAGATCTTGGTATTTGATCTGAGTCTGGCCATTTGGTCTATACGCACTAACCAACTACGCGGGAACAGTTATGGGCACTCGACGTCGTGGTATTAGCCGAAGCTCTTCTTGACGTCAGCGACGGAGCGGCGCGCGCCGGATTGGACTGGAACGCCTGCTAGGCTAGGTCTGCTTCCGACCGCGTACACAACGTGCAGGTGTGCAATGGGCGATGGGCCCAGACCCCTGCGCGCATAGGATTTAGACCGGCGTGCTGACCTCTCTGTTGAGCCTAGGTGGGGCTGCGACGTGTTGATCTTCTGCGGCCGGGCATGACCCAGAAAAGTGTGTCCGGCCAAATGGGATCGAGCGTGTTGAGTTATGTGGTGCACCCCTGCAGGGAAGTTTATCTATTTGAATAGCCGTGTCCCTCGGTAAAAGGAAGACCCGGAGTTGTACCTTGACCTTATGACAACTAGAACTGGATACTTAATAAAACACACCCTTCGAAGTGCCAGATATAACCCGGTGATCGCTCTCTAACAGGGCGACGAGGAGGGGATCGCCGGGTAGGATTATGCTATGCGATGCTACTTGGTGAACTTACCATCTATTCTCTTCTACATGCTGCAAGATGGAGGTGGCCTGAAAGTAGTCTTCGACAGGATTAGCTATCCCCCTCTTATTCTGGCATTCTGCAGTTCAGTCCACCGATATGGCCCTTTACACATATACCCATGCATATGTAGTGTAGCTCCTTGCTTGCGAGTACTTTGGATGAGTACTCACGGTTGCTTTTCTCCCTCTTTTCCCCCTTTCCCTTCTACCTGGTTGTCGCAACCAGATGCTGGAGTCCAGGAGCTAGAGATCCCGAGGATGATTCTACGTGGAGTTCGGCTTCGAGGAGTAGTTAGGAGGTCCCAGGCAGGAGGCCTTGCCTTTTCGATCGTTGCTACTTTTGTGCTAGCCTTCTTAAGGCAATCTTGTTTAACTTATGTCTGTACTCAGATATTATTGCTTCCGCTGACTCTTGTGTTTTCGAGCTTATGTATTCGAGCCTTCGAGGCCCCTGGCTTGTAATATAAAGCTTGTTTTATTTTAATTTGTGTCTAGAGTTATGTTGTGATATCTTCCCGTGAGTGCTCGATCTTGATCGTACACATTTGCGTGTATGACTAGTGTACGGTCAAATCGGGATTGTCACAAGTTGGTATCAGAGCCGACTGCCTGTAGGAATCCCCCTTCCACACTCCTTGGCCGAAGTCGAGTCTAGACATTGCAAAAACTTTTACTAACATGGTTGTGTGTCTTACGGGCCCACGTCGCCATTGGGTGGTATTAGGATCTTTTATTCCTTGACTTATACTCTGGGACTCTGACCTCTCTTCTATTCGGGTGAAATGATTTTACTAACTTTGACTCTAGGTTCTCGTAACTACATCCTCCCGAAGAGCCCCTCACTCCAGATGACTGCTTGCTGCACCAGAAGATTTTGAATATACTCTCTGATATTCTCTCGAGACCTTGTGCCCGTTGATTTTGCAATTCCCTACCATCGAAATATCCCTATGGATAAATACTTACACCTGTCGTTCTTACTTTTATTCCTAGTCGATCTTGTTATTACAAGATACCCTGAAATTCTCTCT
Organism: Aegilops tauschii subsp. strangulata; assembly: GCF_002575655.3. NCBI lineage: Eukaryota > Viridiplantae > Streptophyta > Magnoliopsida > Poales > Poaceae > Aegilops > Aegilops tauschii. The sequence goes on from NC_053039.3 coordinate 378,355,976, forward strand.
ATTGTTCCAGGTATAATTTTGTGCCTACTGCCTTGCAGTTCCTTGCCACATAAATACCCCTACAGATAATTCCTCGCACTTGCCGAGTATCCGCTCATCCCTAGCTGTTCATGTGTTTCACAAAAGTACTCGGAATACCATTCAATTTTCTAAGGATCCTCAGCAGCCCATTTCTCTTGATTTCCTTGCCTTCCTGCATTATGGTTAATTCCATACTTCTAGTAATCTCCGTTGACATCCTGTGTCACTATCATTTCGAGTCACTTGATTCGATATGTTGCGAATGCTCGCAATCCTTAATCAGATCCTAGAATTCATCCTTCCGGCTCAAACGTCATTTTGAACATAGGCTGGTCCTCGACCAATCAAGTTGTCGTTGAATGTACACCTAAGTCTATTCGACTTATCCATTGTTAATCAGAGCGTTTGCTTCTGATCCCTTGATTTGGAAATCATAATTCCTTTACATTTGAGCTTTGAATTAGTCAGTTGTTTCTATAATTTTATCTCCTTGCATTCTTTCTTCTTCTGGTTGAGTACCGATGCTCACATCAGATCCCTTGTTGGATTTTATCTGACGGCGTCCTTCATATTCAATAACCTTGTGAGCCTTTCCTCGGATACATAATGCCTTTGGTAGATTGTATCCTCTGCTTTCTCAACAATGCTCTACTTTCAAGCTTGTATAAATTTCTCCTGAAGTTGTGGTATATGTTTCTAAGATGCCCCGATGGGTCGAACATATACCTTCCTTAATTTGTGTGAACCCAAAAGTCTTCATGGGTCATAACCTTCTGGTATTCCGCCAGTTAAACTTTCAAACTCTAAACATTCTTAACTGAGAGCAGTAAATGAAAAGTTGTGTATTGGAGAAGTGGGAGTCGACCTTGAACTTTGTGTTCATGCCCATGGACCCGATGTGGAACTTATCATGGAAGCTTCTTGAATTAATAATGGTCCCCTTGTTATAAGTTCATCTTGTATCCATGTTGGTCCTTTGCAAACGTGGTTCCGAACATGATTGATCATCTTTGATCCTTTTATCGGACAAGTTTAAGTACTTGCCTGCTACAGATCAATACGCCTGCCCAACCTCTATTTTTATCTACCTTGAGTAATACCCCCTGGTATCTCGAGGATATCAACCCATTACACTACATCTTATGAATTTGTGATGAAGTAGTACCTTTCCCCGTCATGGTCACTCCACAGGTTCTGGGTTGTCGTCAACCGAGAACACCGATTTGTGAATCAAATCAACACTGTGATTCAGTACTTCCAGTACTTCGTTGTTGAGAAGTTTATTAATCCTTCAAGTCATTCCTAGCCTGATCGGCTATATCATTATCGTGCAACTTTTTAACTGTGCTACCTGGTCCTTCTTCCTGGAGCACAGTTTCGACGATGAGCTAAGCTTACGTCGATTTTCCTCATCATATCATTTTGCCTTGAACAACAAACTTGATTTCGAGTTGTGTCGTACCCATGGTTCCAATAACCTTTCGCTTCATCATTCCTTTGACTTGATGTCGTCGCTGGTTGATTACATCTTCATGAAATCTCTCGACAAATGTGTCGTGATCATCATCAACCTTATGAGCTCTTCCAGGATATCAATCGAATTCATGATGGGAAATACCATCCTTGCCCTCGATGATTTGTGTTATCATCGGCCACTTTATTGCCTTCCTTCCAACACAAACTTCATTGTGTTTTGTGTTATACCTTGAGATCCTTGCTATCCAGCATTTGCTCCTCTTTAACTTGGAGATTACCATCTTTTATGTCAAGAATGTCGTGAGGATTACTCCACCTCTTAAGAATTCTTGGTACAGTGATACTTCTCAGCATCACCATTCTTTCTTGGTCCCCGTGTTGTTTCTAGACGAAATACCGACAAATGGTCTGTGATGTGTAAATTCTAAACTTCTAGCAACCCTATTGCTTTGAAGTTATTGGTCTATAGTTTCATTCTACGTCTATGGCTTAATGAATCATCATTCGAACATTGATCGTGCTACCTAGCCCATATTTCGGGTGCACATTTAAACCAATGTTTAACTGTGTATGTTTTCCTCGAGGATACATCATTAAGTCATTCGATCTAGCTAATGTTATCTCTTTGTTCACATAGTTGTGGAAATCCATCCTTTGGAAATCTCAATGGATTGTCGCTGAGTCAATCAGTCACCTCCTCGCCTCTCCTTGATTTAATGATGAACCCTTGTTCGGAACTCGCTTCCATAGTTCATCTCCCGAGAATCTTCGATGTCGTTTCGACAATTTGTGTTGCACCTTTCTTCTCAGGCATCCGGAGTCTGAGGTTTCCTAACACCGATCAGATCTGAATCTCGGTCAGCTATGATGGTTGGAGCATATTTTCAAGAGTTATAACATTGGTCTTTATATGATCCGGTAAGGTGATGTCATGCCTAGCACACCTGGCCGGAGGCCCTATTGTTATAGTTTTCCTTTAGCAAGGTTATCCATTCTTCCATGAGGAAAATGTAAGCTTTATTCTATAAGTTGTTCCTGATGGATCCCTTTGTGTATCCCAAAGTCTGATCTTTACCCTATGACCATGTCAATGCTATCTCGAACCATGTCTGTGGTACTCCGATTTTCAACAAGAACATTTGAAGCCCAATGCTAAATGTTTCCTACTCAACTATCCAAACACCGTTGTATGGGTAAAGTCATGAAATTTCTCTCACCTTACCTAAAGACTTTTCTACGTTATATCCTGTCATGGATATCATTCTCTGCTTGTCCTTGGGAAGGATATACCCTTGAAATATGTGTTTAAACACATTTTCCTTTCCATTGTTCGGTTTAATTTGATAATCATGTTTCCTTTCCATTGTTTGGTTTAACCTTTCTTGTGATCTATATGATCTAAGCAGTATTATTCTCCTGCTTATGTAAACACCTTGGTGTACAATTCTGTCAGCAAGACCCTGCTTCTATTGTTGATGACATTCCGGTAACCACCGATGGACGAGAACCTTGCCTATTGGTCCGCCTCGTTTCAACGAGCAGGAAAAGGGTTTTCTTCGTCCCTCGCCCTTGGTACCAATGGTTGTTGCCGACATAATCGATAGTCTATCCTCTGACATGCCTTGCTTACATGATCATGCAAGACGTCATCCCCTTCCTACTTTTAACCCACAGTTCCACAGGATCGAAACCTGACTCTCCTGTACACCCTGTTGTCAAAGTTATTCCTCACGCTTGACTTAGTATGTAATTCACGGACAACCTTCCTAGTGATCTATTCTGGTAACAGACGCAATACTTAATATCGTTGCTCTGGACCCCTATCGCACTTTGTTCAGGCATCAAACGATTGCCTACCCGCTTGAAACTTCTCAGGGTACCTCCTTACTTTACTCTCGATATTTTCTTAAGTTTCAGTTCGAGAGTTACTTTCCGCCACCGTCCCCGATGTTAGCTACCAGATAGTCAACCTTGCAGAGGACCGTTCTCCCAGAACATACCCACCCTTTATTCTTTTGTAAGTACGATGGAATTCCCGAGGAAAGGATGTCGACTTCATCATGATGACCTGGAGCAGAGAAATAACGACATCAACGAAAGGGATCAACTACTTTGGGAAGAGCATCCACGACCAAGAAGATTCGGTAGAATTTCGTAACAAGATCTTTCCCCCCTTGCTCCACCTCTTAAATCTCGGGACGAGATTTCTTGTAGTGGAGGAGAATTGTGACGCCCGGGTAATTAGGCTACAGTAAAACTCTGCTAATGATGCCACGTCACCTTTGTTACCATTGCTAATCTCTCGTTAGTTCAAAACCGATTCAAATTCAAATTTGAAATTAAGTCAAACGATAAAAGTTTTCAAACATTAAAACAAAAATGTTCGGTTTGTGCCCAATATTACATAGTTAATTTGGTGAAGAAAACACATGCTTAGAGAATGCATAAATATTTTGAATTGAATTAAAACAGAAAAGGGAAATAAATAAAAGAAAAAGGAAAAACAAAAATAACAAAAAAAGAGAGGAAAAGAAAAGCAATCACCCCCCCACTAGGCTCCGGCCTAGCAGGCCACCAGCCCAACTGGGCCACGACCCACCAGGCCGGCCCAACCGGCCCACCCCTCGCTTCCCCTTATCCCCCGTAACCCTAGCCCACCACCCGCAGCACCTCCCACTCCTCCCCCACGATCCCCACGCTCCTCTTCTCCTACCCCCAGTCCAGATCGGGATTGGGGCACTCCCCCCGACACCGCCGCCCGTTGCCGCCCCGGCCCCGTCGCCGGACCTCGCTGAACGCCTCGTCCTCGCCGCACCCCCCTCCCGGCCTTCTTCCCCACCCTCCTGCACCGCGCCCGTCTTCCCCGAGTTCCGCATGATGTTGTGCTCGTCGCCCCGACGCCAACCGCCGCCGCCTGGAACCGTCGTCCTCATCCCCACCTCACCGGACGGCCTCGACCTTCCCGGGATTCACCGAGCCCTCCACGAGCTCTGCAGTGAGCCTCTCCGACGACCCCCCACCTTCCTCCTCAATCTCGTTGTCGTAACCACCGTCCGCGCCCTCCCGTTGCCGCGCCCGGTGTCCTGCTCCGCGCACGACCTGGCCGTGCCCTCGCGCGCGCACGTCCGCCCGAGGCGCGCCTCTATCCCTACTAGTTGTCGTTGCCGCACCGTGTCGCTGCTCACCTGCCTACTGCCTTGGCCGCTCCCCTGCGCGCGCGTCGCACCACAGCCGACGCTCGCCCACTGCGCCCAATGCTCACACTCGCCGCTGCCCCACTGGACCTCGTCACCGGCGTCCATCCCGGCACCTCCGGCGCCGACCACTAGCCCCACTGGATGCGTGCCGACACGCTCGTCCTGCTGCTTCTCGTGGGTGACCAAACGGTCGCCGGGACGCAACTCCGGCGAGCCTCCGTCGTGTTCCATGGCGGCCGACGACTAAGCGCCGACGTCACTAACATGGCGCCTTTTGTTTATCCACTAACCCCCTGCATATGGGTCCCGCACTGCTTAACTAACCTGCTAATTAAAACGTTAAGAATAACTAACCTAGACACTGACGTCGGGCCCCACCGCTTAATTAACCTCTAGGTTAAATTCAACCTCTGTTGAATAAATAATCCATGACAGGTAGGTCCATGCCACCATTTAACTGGATAAGGTTGACACGTCAGCCTGCTGACTCAGCAGGGGCCCCACCAGTTAGCCTCTGCTGACTAGACTGTTGACCCAGTCAACTGGCCCACTAGTCAGCCCTTGTGTGGTCTGTCTAGGTACAAAACTGGGTACACATAGCAATTGCATTTAGTATAATTTCAAATTAAATTAAATTCAGAAATTCCAAAAAATCATTTAAAACTTTGGAAATCAATATAAAATAATCCGTAACTCGGATGAAAAATACTTTGTACATTAAAGTTGCTCAAAAAGCCTGTTCGTCCGCTACACATCCCTAGCATAGCAAACACGCAACTTTCCTCCTCCGATTCGTCTGTCCGAAAACGCGAAACACTCGGGATACTTTCCCGGATGTTTTCCCCCTTCGCCGGTTTCTCCTCCTACCGCGATGGGGCACCCCTAGCACCGCTCATTGTCATGTCTTGCATCGCCATACTTATGTTTGCACTGTATTTATTGTTTCTTCCCCCTCTTCTCTCCGGTAGACTACGAGACCGACGCTGCTGCCACCCCGTTCGACTACGGAGTTGACGACCCCTCCTTCTTGCCAGAGCAACCAGGCAAGCCCCCCCCTTGATCACCAGATATAGCCTACTCTTCTCTATACTGCTTGCATTAGAAGAGTGTAGCATGTTACTGCTTTCGGTTAATCCTATTCTGCTGCATAGCCTGTCATTGTTGCTACAGTTGTTACCCTTACCTGCTATCCTACTGCTTAGTATAGGATGCTAGTGTTCCCTCAGTGGCCCTACACTCTTGTCCGTCTGCCATGCTATACTACTGGGCCGTGATCACTTCGGGAGGTGATCACGGGTATATACTATATACTTTATATACATGACACATGTGGTGACTAAAGTCGGGTCGGCTCGTTGAGTACCCGCAAGTGATTCTGATGAGGGGCTGAAAGGACAGGTGGCTCCATCCCGGTAGAGGTGGGACTGGGTTCCTGACGGCCCCCGATTGTTACTTTATGGCGGAGCAACAGGGCAGGTTGAGACCACCTAGGAGAGAGGTGGGCCTGGCCCTGGTCGGCGTCCGCGGATACTTAACACGCTTAACGAGATCTTGGTATTTGATCTGAGTCTGGCCATTTGGTCTATACGCACTAACCAACTACGCGGGAACAGTTATGGGCACTCGACGTCGTGGTATTAGCCGAAGCTCTTCTTGACGTCAGCGACGGAGCGGCGCGCGCCGGATTGGACTGGAACGCCTGCTAGGCTAGGTCTGCTTCCGACCGCGTACACAACGTGCAGGTGTGCAATGGGCGATGGGCCCAGACCCCTGCGCGCATAGGATTTAGACCGGCGTGCTGACCTCTCTGTTGAGCCTAGGTGGGGCTGCGACGTGTTGATCTTCTGCGGCCGGGCATGACCCAGAAAAGTGTGTCCGGCCAAATGGGATCGAGCGTGTTGAGTTATGTGGTGCACCCCTGCAGGGAAGTTTATCTATTTGAATAGCCGTGTCCCTCGGTAAAAGGAAGACCCGGAGTTGTACCTTGACCTTATGACAACTAGAACTGGATACTTAATAAAACACACCCTTCGAAGTGCCAGATATAACCCGGTGATCGCTCTCTAACAGGGCGACGAGGAGGGGATCGCCGGGTAGGATTATGCTATGCGATGCTACTTGGTGAACTTACCATCTATTCTCTTCTACATGCTGCAAGATGGAGGTGGCCTGAAAGTAGTCTTCGACAGGATTAGCTATCCCCCTCTTATTCTGGCATTCTGCAGTTCAGTCCACCGATATGGCCCTTTACACATATACCCATGCATATGTAGTGTAGCTCCTTGCTTGCGAGTACTTTGGATGAGTACTCACGGTTGCTTTTCTCCCTCTTTTCCCCCTTTCCCTTCTACCTGGTTGTCGCAACCAGATGCTGGAGTCCAGGAGCTAGAGATCCCGAGGATGATTCTACGTGGAGTTCGGCTTCGAGGAGTAGTTAGGAGGTCCCAGGCAGGAGGCCTTGCCTTTTCGATCGTTGCTACTTTTGTGCTAGCCTTCTTAAGGCAATCTTGTTTAACTTATGTCTGTACTCAGATATTATTGCTTCCGCTGACTCTTGTGTTTTCGAGCTTATGTATTCGAGCCTTCGAGGCCCCTGGCTTGTAATATAAAGCTTGTTTTATTTTAATTTGTGTCTAGAGTTATGTTGTGATATCTTCCCGTGAGTGCTCGATCTTGATCGTTCAAATTTGCGTGTATGACTAGTGTACGGTCAAATCGGGATTGTCACAATGATTGTGGAAAACTAAAAAATAAAGACTCAAATAATACAAGACGCTCCAAGCAAAACACTTATCATGTGGTGAATAAAAATATAGCTCCAAGTAAAGTTATCGATGGAAGTAGACGAAAGAGGGGATGCCTTCCGGGGCATCCCCACGGTTTGGCTTTTTGGTGTCCTTAGATTATCTTGGGGTGCCATGGGCATCCCCAAGCTTAGGCTCTTGCCACTCCTTATTCCACAATCCATCAAATCTTTTACCCAAAGCTTGAAAACTTCACAACACAAAACTTAACAGAAAATCTCGTAAGCTCCGTTAGCGAAAGAAAACAAAACACCACTTCAAGGTACTGTAATGAACTCATTCTTTATTTATATTGGTGTTAAACCTACTGTATTCCAACTTCTCTATGGTTTATAAACTATTTTACTAGCCATAGATTCATCAAAATAAGCAAACAACACACGAAAAAACTGTCTCATGTTGTCCCACCTGGCTCGCCCATTTGATAGATCATTTGAGTTTTGTCAAGTGTGATAATGTTTTGTTGTGAAGACTTGCTTGCTTGTAACTGCAGCCATTCATCAACAATTTTTAGATAATCCATTTTGTCACCTATCCATTGGGTAGTCTCTTCTAAATGCCTCTGAAAGTACTCATTAAGCTTGAAGAAGGTATACTCCACTATTGCAGTCACTGGCAATGAACGGACACCCTTGAGCACATTGTTGAAACATTCAATCATGTTGCTCGTCGTGTCACCTACCTCCATCGTCATGAGCGCGTGCCCACTTGTGCTTCTCATTGAAATTCCTATTTAAGAACTCTTGTCCGCCTTTGTTCACTGCTGCATAAAGTTTGTTCTAGCGAGCATCGAAAGCATCGGTGGTGAAGGCCACACATACATGGGTAAGGTCTTTGCTAAGCTCCTTGCTCTTACATGCCCGGTAAAAGTTGGCCACGAAATGCCTCATGCACCATCTGTGGTGAAGCTTTGGAAATCCTGAATAACAATGTCCACTGCCTTGAGTATGCCATGGTGTCAGTCTGATATGATGCATACCCTAGCCCCAATCACCTTGTCCCTCACATGACGCATGAACCACTCCAGTTGTCTTGGTGCTCGAAAGGCACAAAAGCAAATGCCACTGGCAACACATTGTCGTTGGAGGAGTGCGCCATTGCTACCATTAGTGTGCCCTTGTATCCGCCGGTCAAGAGGGTGCCTTCTATAGACAAGACTGGGCGACAATGCTCAAATGTCGCCACACATCGCCCATAACTCCAAAGGCACAGTGGAACACTCCGTCGTTAGCATCGACCACATGCTACATGCCCGGGTTCCTATGTGCAATCACTCCCAACAACCTCGAGAGCTGGTTGTATGCTTCTTCATAACCACCATACAACATCCCAATAGCATTTTCCTTGGCCCTCCATGCCTTCCCATACTTGACTTGATAACCGAATTGTTTTTCACCGTTAGCATTAGAAACCTCACTTTGACAGTGGGATCAACCGCTATGTCTTTCATAAATTTGTATCCAAGATACCCAAACATGAGCTGGCAGTGTGTCTTACGAAGTCGTTTTGATGGCATTTGCACCTATGAGTAGCAACACAACTTTTTAACACCCATTCTCCGGTTTCTTTAAGCTTTCTTACATGAACGTTCCATGGGCATCCTTCTTGCTCACACTTCACACTTGTGACGCCCCCGATTTGACCGTACACTAATCATGCACGCAAATGTGTACGATCAAGATCAGGGACTCACGGGAAGATATCACAACACAACTCTACAACATAAATAAGTCATACAAGCATCATAATACAAGCCAGGGGCCTCGAGGGCTCGAATACAATTGCTCGATCATAGACGAGTCAGCGGAAGCAACAATATCTGAGTACAGACATAAGTTAAACAAGTTTGCCTTAAGAAGGCTAGCACAAAAGTAGCAACGATCGAAAAGGCAAGGCCTCCTGCCTGGGACCTCCTAACTACTCCTCGAAGCCGAACTCCATGTAGAATCATCCTCGGGATCTCTAGCTCCTGGACTCCAGCATCTGGTTGCGACAACCAGGTATAGAAAGGGGAAAAGAGGGAGAAAAGCAACCGTGAGTACTCATCCAAAGTACTCACAAGCAAGGAGCTACACTACATATGCATGGGTATATGTGTAAAGGACCATATTGGTGGACTGAACTGCAAAATGCCAGAATAAGGGGGGATAGCTAGTCCTGTCGAAGACTACGCTTCTGGCAGCCTCCATCTTGCAGCATGTAGAAGAGAGTAGATTGACGTCCTCCAAGTAGCATCGCATAGCATAATCCTACCCGGCGATCCCCTCCTCGTCGCCCTGTTAGAGAGCGATCACCGGGTTGTATCTGGCACTTGTAAGGGTGTATTTTATTAAGTATCCGGTTCTAGTTGTCATAAGGTCAAGGTACAACTCCGGGTCGTCCTTTTACCGAGGGACACGGCTATTCGAATAGATAAACTTCCCTGCAGGGGTGCACCACATAACCCAACACGCTCGATCCCATTTGGCCGGAACACTTTTCTGGGTCATGCCCGGCCTCGGAAGATCAACACGTCGCAGCCCCACCTAAGCACAACAGAGAGGTCAGCACGCCGGTCTAACTCCTATGCGCGCAGGGGTCTGGGCCCATCGCCCATTGTACACCTGCATGTTGCATACGCGGCCGGAAGCAGACCTAGCCTAGTGGCGTTCCAGTCCAATCCGGCGCGCGCCACTCAGTCGTTGACGTCACGAAGGCTTCGGCTGATACCACGACGCCGGGATACCCATAACTACTCTCGCGTAGATGGTTAGTGCGTATAGACCAAATGGCCAGACTCAGATCAAATACCAAGAACTCGTTAAGCGTGTTATGTCGAAGTAACCGCGGACGCCGTCCAGGGCCAGGCCCACCTCTCGCCTAGGTGGTCTCAACCTGCCCTGTCGCTCCGCCACAAAGATCCACTTGCGGGTACTCCTACGAGCCGACCCGACTTTAGTCACCACATGTGTCATGTATATAGTATATAAGTATATACCCGTGATCACCGCCCAGGTGATCACGGCCCTATAGTATAGCACAGCAGACGGACAAGAATGTAGGGCCACTGATGGAAAACTAGCACCCTATACTAAGCATGTAGGATTGCAGGTAAAGGTAACAACAGTAGAAGCAAGGGCAGGCTATGCATCAGGATAGGATTAACGGAAAGCAGTAACATGCTACACTACTCTAATGCAAGCAGTATAGAGAAGAATAGGCGATATCTGGTGATCAAGGGGGGGGGGCTTGCCTGGTTGCTCTGGCAAGTAGGAGGGGTCGTCAACTCCGTAGTCGAACTGGGCAGCAGCAGCGTCGGTCTCGTAGTCTACCGGAGAGAAGAGGGGGGGGGGGGAGAAACAGTAAATACAATGCAAACATAAGCATGACGATGCGTGACATGACAATGAGCGGTGCTAGGTGTGTCCTAACGCGGCAGTAGGTGGTACCGGCGAAGGGGGGGGGACATCCGGGAAGGTATTCCCGATGTTTCGCATTTTTGAACAAATGAAACGGAGGGGGAAAGTTGCGAGTTCGATATGTTAGGGATGTGTGGCGGACGAACGGACTACGTATTCGGATTCGTCTCGTCGTTCTGAGCAACTTTCATGTACAAAGTATTTTCATCTGAGCAACGGTTTATTTTATATTGATTTTAAAAGAATTTATTAATTTCTGGAATTTATTTAATTATTTAATATATACATTATCCGAAACAGTGTTGCGATGACATCAGCATGACATCATGCTGACGTCAGCAGTCATCTGACACGTGGGTCCCACATGTCATAGACTGATTAGGGTAATTAGGGTTAACTAATTAATTAACTAATAATTAAACTAATTAATTAAATTAGATTAATCTAAGCATGGTTAATTAACTAATTAATTAATTATTTTTATTTTTATTTTCTTTCTTTATTTATTTATTTATTTTTATTAATTAATTAATTATTTTTATTATTTTTTTAATCATTTTTTCTTTTCGTTCTCTGGGCGTGGGGCTCATTTGTCATAGGCCCCAGGGGATTCGGGCCCAGGGGCAGTGGCTCAGGGGCGCGAGCCCCCCCCCCGGCAGTGGCCCAGGGGGGCCTATCGGGCGTGGGTACTAGCGGGCAGTGGGCGCCCGGGCGTGCGCCCGTGGCCGCCAGTGGGGCGTCGGCCACCACGACGGATCTGAGCGGGGCGGCGCAGGCTGGAGGTGGGGGCGCGACCGGGCCGGTGCGGGGCCGCACGGCGATGCGGTGGCGGCACGACGCGGACGCGCGGCGAGCGGCACCGGTAGCGGAGCAGCAGCAGCGGGGCTATACAGCGGAGGGAGAGCGGTGGCAGGGGGCTGCCAAGATGCGTCCATGGCAGGAGAGCACGGGAGGCGTCGGGGCGTGGCCAGTGACGTGCAGGGGGAGGCCGGTGCGCGAACCGGGCGCAGGGAGTGAGAGGCGACGGTGCGGGGCGAGGCCATGGCGAGCGTGGGCCTCGACGGCCAGAGCAGGGGGCGCCGTGGTGCGCGCTGGCACATGCGCGCGAGTGGCAGTCGGTGGCCATACGGGAGGAGGGAAAGGAGGATAGGAGGGGGGTTCCTCACAGAGGAGCTGCAGGGGGAAGGCAGTGGGCTCGGGGAGGTGGCGGCAGTCTCGCCGGTGATGGGGGGCGCGGCGGAGGGCGGCGCCGTTCGGGGGAGGTGCCGGCGTCGGGGTCGAGCGGCTCCGAGCTTGGGCGATCCGGCGGGGAAGAGGACAAGTAGGTGCTCCGGCGACCGGCGGCTCCGGCGAAGCACTGGCGGGACGAGGCGGCGACGATGTGCGCCGGCGGAGGCTCCGAGCGAGGGCGGGGGCAACCGCGTCGGGGGCGGGGCGTGCGCCCGATCCAGATCGCGTGGGGAGGGGGAGAGGAGAGACGTGGGGAGTGGGGGGAAAGTGTGCGGTCGTGGGGTTAGGGTTCGGTGGTGAGGGGGGCAGCCTAAGTAGGCCAAGGGAATGGGTGGGCCGGCCTGTTAGCGGCCAGGTGGGGGCGGCTGGGCCGAGGCCCAATTGGGCCAAGGGGGTTCTCTGCCCTGTGTGTGTTGTTTTATTTATTTTTCTTTTCTATTTTCTTTTAGTTTCCTTTTATTTTTGTTTTAGCGAAATACCAAAATGGCACCTAATTTGATGTTACCAAATATGCCACAGCCACACTAACTTGCTACCCAAACTAAATTAGTTTTGTAATTTTTTTGAATTTAAAAGTATTTAGATAATAGTTTTCGCTACTGTTTTATTCATCTAATAGTATTTAAATATTTTATAAAGGTGTCGTTTCTCCACCATAATTACCTACGCATTATTTGGCACAACCCGAACATTTTTGTTTTAATGTTTGAAAACTTTTACCGTTTGATTTGATTTTGAACTTGAATTTGAATCGGGTTCGAACTAACGCGAGATTAGCAACAGTAACCGTGGTGACGTGGCACCATTAGCAGAGAATTACTGTAGCTTAATTATCCAGGCGTCACAACACTGTAACACAACTTTATGTCGGAGTGCTCAACATAATATGGCAAGTGGTTCCGAATGGCATAGTCAGACAACCAAACCCTCATCCCAGCCAAACTTAGGAACTTCACTCCTTTCTTCAAATAAGAATTCTCGTCCTCATTCTCCTCCCTTGGTTCGCCTGGATCCGGGCAAGGTGTTGCCTCAATTGTCGTCATTCTCATGCCGCCATCAACTACAACTTTATGGGCAAGGCTGAGATCTTGAAACAAGTGAGGTCTTTTTTTCTAAGCCCATCAACTCAAAGTAAATCTGGTTTTCAGCCTTAGTGAATCCATCCTCGTCCAATTCTTCCTCCGGACCTTCATCATACGAGTAATACCCATATAGACGAATAAAAGGTAACTCACGATCCATGTTCTTTTGCACTACGTAGGCATCCAAGTCACCAACATCATTACCATGAAACCCTTCCTCTAGCTCATCATCGTCATCATGAGCATCACCATCCTCCTGAATTACTTTGTCAGTAGCAATCACCTCAACTTCATTTACTTGGCTAGAAGCATCGGGGGCATACAACTCAACCTCATTTACTTCATTAGTTGGTCGTTGGGGACGTGGTTGGCGATAAGCATTGGGGGCATTAACCACAAAAAGAGGCACACTTCGTCAGGCACATTGGGGGCATTTACTTGGCGAAAAGTGTGCTCAACAAGAGGCACACTTGTCCTCTCGATCATTGGGAAGAGGCATGTCGGTTCAAGTCAATTGCAAACCTAGGAGGTTCAACCTTGGTGGCAAACAGTTCAAGTGACTTGTCTTCTGATTGGGTAACTTTTTCCTTGTATACATCTGAATGCAAATCCGAGGCGATAGGCATACTTTTCAAGCGAGATTTGGCTCCAAATTAATCCAACATCATACCTTCCTATTAACTTAATTCAATCATTGGGGTCCATCCACTTTAAGACATGTCTCACCTTTGTAACAACCTTCTCATAGCTAGGGCTTGTATCAAAAACCATTGGTTCCTCGCTCGTGTCGGCATTGTTAGTCAAGAATGCCTCCTTGTTCATATAATGAACATTAACAAGTCTCTCCATCTAAAAACAACATGAATGAATTTAAGGCATCAATTACAATTGTTGGTTATCCAAAAACAATCCATTATATCCAAACCATATCAACACTAAATTATTAATGATGTCCAAAAAGTGTCATTAATTAACATACACTAAGCAAAGTTTACCCTAAACACTAACTAACCCTAACCCCCAATCTTTCCACTCACCAAGCAAATATTCCTACTACACACCAAGCATATCCCTACATTACCAAAGTTAAACAAAATATTCAACCAATTCCAACACACTAAAATTAGGGGAAAGCATGAACTAGGGTTCCTCCAAGAGGATGTAAAAAATGTTAGCAAAATAACAAGATTTAACCCAAAAAATCGGGTGATTCGGGGGAGATTACCACAAGCAACAAAGTGATGGAAAGATCCACTTAAGGGAAGCACATTTTGGAGAGGATTTGATGTGGGCTTGGGGGGTGGGAGAGAGGGGGGAGCAGGAAGTGTTCTTGCAAGCTCGGGTTGGATTGGGGAGAGTGAGTGGGGTGGGTCCCACCCACTCTTCCATGGGGCTAGTTCACTTACCAAGACAAGGCGCCAGGGTCCCTGGCGTCCAGGTCTGGGGGCGAAAATGCCAGGATGATTGGTGTTTGGCCCTTTGCCACGTCAGTGGGTCAACGGGCCGATGGGTTGTGTGGGCTAGGGCCAGACGCCAGGGTCCATGGTGTCTCCTGTGCAAGCTAGACGCCACGGATGTTGGCATGACCAAAAAAGGTCAGATTCAATTTTATTTTTTTGAAAACGAGGTCAATTCTGGATTTTATAAGCACAAAAGGTTAAAACGGAAATTTTGACCTCAAAGCTACCGAGATTCTGTTCACGTGAGCATCACGATCAAGTGTGGATTACCTTTGGTTGTTATTCAGACTTCCTTCCATTTTTCTCCCTTAATCATTGGCACCTAGGACAAACTCTCCCCTCCAGACTTCACCGTGAGCACGTGATTCGTCTCCCTTCTGCCTGTCGCTTTGTCTACCGGTGGCGGGGAGGAAATCCTGGTGCCTTCGCTTCGGTTAACAGTTTAGGTTAGATTTTTTTAGTCCTCGTAGGTGCGGTGCTAAGTCGGATGGTGACGCTTCTTCTTCAAGTTTGCCTTCCGGACTCCGTTCCTCCTTGAGTTTGTCCGCCTGGACGTAGTCAACGGAGCTCTACTATAGATTCCTAGCATCTTTTTGGCATGGCGAGGTTAGTGTTTCTCGTCAAGGGTTTAACCGCAACGACTGTGACTCCAGGGCACTGGTCTTTAGGGGCACATGCATGAAGACTTCCCAGTTGTCATCGACAAGGTCAAGCCGACTTTGGTAGGGGAACGACGCCAGCGGCTTGTTCTGGCGGCATAGTGGTTGTTCAGTGGTCTCAAAATCTTGATGTAATTTTTATTATGTTTGAGATGCCTTGTACATCCGGTGAACTTTATAATAAATCCGATCAATTTCGCAAAAAAGTGTGGATTACCTTTCCTTCAGCGTGGGCTAGGGCAAACTCTCCCGTCCAAACTTTGTTGTCACGTCCGTGGACTCGTCTCCCCTCTGCCTACTGCTCTGGTGGCCGATGGCAGGGAGGGGAATCTTTATGCCTTTGCTCTAGTTAGTAGTTTAGGTTAGTTTTTTTAGTCCTCGCAGGTGCGACGTTCAAGTGGATGTCAATGTTTCTTCTTTGAGTTTGTCTTCCAGGCTCCGATCCTTCTTGAGTTCGTCCATCTGAATGTAATCAAAGAAACTCTGGCGTAGATTCCTGTCACCTTCTTGGGACGGTGAGGTTAGGATTTCTTGTAGTACATGCGCAACAACAAGATTTGATGTGAGTTGCTTCAGATCTATTTAAGGGTTCAACGAGGTTGATGGGTTCTATACATGCACGAAGACTTCCCAACTGTCATCAATGAGGTCAAGCCGGCTCCATTATGAAAGTAACGACGGCGGCACATCGACGACTCGTTCTGGCGACAGTAGTGGTCGTTCGGTGTCTAGAGACCACGGTGTTATTTTTAGTATGTTTTGAGTTTTTTTTACTTCTAATGAAATTTTATAATACATCAGGATATTTTTCGCAAAAAATAAATGTGGATGACCTTGACTAGATTTAAGTCGCAAACAAAAAAACTACCAAGTGATTAGATTTTCTCCTCCTCCTGTTTGACTGCGTTGTCGGTCCCTCCCGCCTCCAATAGTACTTGGGTCATGGAGGTGCAGAGGACCTCTCCCCCTGCCAGTGGGAGGCACCCACCCTGCTCTCATTCTTGTTTGGTTTCGTGTCTTGGTTGGGGATGTGTGATGGTAAAGATGTCTCTCGCTAGGAATAATGTCTCCCGCATTTGATCCACATCTCGATGGTGTGTCTTGCATTGAAGGGTGTGTGGACGTATGCCTCCATTGGATCTAGTGAATCCAATCAGGTACGGGTCTTCGATGGATCTATTTGGATCCAATCTCCGCTCATCTTTGTTTTTACGTTTACAAGCTTGATCCTTCCGATCTACGACTCACTTCATTGTCGATGTTTTCTGTTTTGATGTGATGGTCCTGCGGGTCGTAGCCCAACGACTTCGTACCTATTTACTACAACAAGATTTGCCCAATCCTGATGAGGAGCGACCAATGATGACAGCGCGCTTTCGGCTCTCTTCAGTGCTTACAACGTTGCTAGGTGGTCCATAAACTTGGTTCTTGTTACCTCTGGTGTTCTCTATCCTGTCACAATTGATTATGAATAATTTGGAAGTTTAAAAAATACTATGGATCACCTTCTATGGGGAGAGAGATTGGTGGTTCGGAGAATCTCGCAGGATGTGATGACCTCATCAGCGATAAGATCAGACGACTTCTGATTCCCTGCTTCAACTCCAAGTGCAGTAGATCATAGTTTCATGGATCTATAGAACATTCATCGACTAAATGTAGGCCACACCAACTGTGTGGAGCTAAACCACCGTGAAACAACTTGTTTAGTACTCTCTCAGTTCAGTATTATAAGGTGCACTATCTTTTTTTAATTTGGATGCATATAGACATATTTAAGTGTGTTTTTTCATTCATTCTAGTCTTTATGTAGTCCATATTAAAATATCCTAAACATCTTATATTTGTGAACGGAGGGAGTACTTACTATTGCAGTATTACCATATTGAGATATCCAAACCTTGACTAGATTAAAGCCCTAAACACAAAGACTCCATGTGATTATATTTTCTCGTCCTTCCGTCGACGCCATCATCGACCTGTCCTGCCTCCAATGGTCTTTGGGCCGTGGAGGTGCGGAGGAGCTTGGGCCCTGGCCAGCGGGAGGGACCCGCTCTCATTCTTGTTTGATTTAGTGTCTTGGTTGGGCGTGTGTGGTGGCGGCGATACCCCTTGGTATGAATAATGTCTTCCACGTTTGATTCCCGTCTCAATGGTGCGTCTAGCGTTGGGATGATTATGGGCAGATCCGTTTTCAAGGTGATGGTTGGAGGACTGCTTTAGGATGTCTTCCACGTTTTTATTGGTTAGACTCAGTAGCGACGATTTTGTGTCGTTATCTTGTTGAAGGCGTTATCGTCTTGCTGATGTAGTAGCCTTCATTAGTTGATGTCATTAACCAGGATGAAAACCCTTGTCTTGGCCATCAGCCGACATGATGATGACGACATGAGATCATGTACCTCTACATGAAGGCGTTGCAATGGAAGAACTCGACTTAGTCATAAATGTTCTATTCATCTCTTTGTAATAATTCGACCATGATTATCTTTGTTTTGTGCTCTGCTTAATAATTAAGAAGAACGGGCTTGCATCATAATGATGACAGGGGTCTCAACCTCTTTTTTGAAAAGAAAAGTAAGTTTTAGTGGTAAATGTTGTCAGTGACGTACTTCCAACGGTGATGAGAGAAAGGCCAGTCCCTGCTAATCAACTATCGCATCTGAAACCTGGAGCAAGAGAGACCAGCACGCCAAGCCTTCCCTACCACGAGCATGCGCGGATGAGAAGCAAAGCAGCGTGTCGCCATCAGGCAGGGCCATCACGAAGCTATGCGACGGACATGACGAAGTCTAGAATCGCTCCATATCCCATCAGAATCAACGCCATGGGTCCTCCAGAATCGTCAGATTTGAAGTGCATAATCATGAGACCACAGGTGAAGCACGCACGGAGTAGATCCCCACTGAGAGAAGAAGCTCCAACGGAAGCAATCGGAGCCATTCATCGCATTCCCCAACGAACCCATGATGCAATGCAACCAACTGGGGCACCAACCCAACGCACCCATGGGGAAGCACGCCTGGCACAGTATATATATACTCACTCCCATCTCCCCACTTGAATCTCTTCCAACAATGAATCCCAATAATGCGCTGCACTCGAGCAGCAACTACTACTGCATCTGCATGGATATGCAGAGAGAGTAAACGGTTTACAGTGATATCGAAACGGATTGGAGTAGCCACCCAGTGAAAAAACGTAAGCAGAGGACCACACAAGAAGTATACACAACAGCCATACGGAACCGTGGAGATTGGCGTGCCAAATGGCTGGACTTATTTTCTTGAGTATATGATACTGCCAGGTTTCAAGAAGAACGAACCGAGTCCAATAATTTGCGCCTTGGGATCTAGCCGGCGTAGAAAACTGTGGACTTGGGATCACGGGTCCATACTGCACCAACTGGTACTACTTAACTGAGAGTGCCCCGTGCATTACAAGCATAAATAATTGCGTCACTACTCACTAGCGAAAGGATATTTAAACTAAGATAGGCTCCGAGAAAATGTACTAAACACGCTTCAACAGGTCGCCACTAACTTTCTACTTACCTACTAACAACGATCGAAACATAGAAAATGTAGGCATAGATGTTACATGCAGCTCATCTTAATTTAAGGAAGCCCCAATCTCATTCAGAGTTTCAAAACACAAGACAGCGACATACAACTAGCCTGATGTGTGAGTCATGGTTCAAAACCAATATCCATTCTCGCACATTATAGTTCCATATCTAGCATCGGTAGCACCTCAACTAGCGCGGCGCATCATACTAGAGCCATATGTCAATCTGGATATAATCTATAATGTTTGTCTGATTGAGTTTTGCCATAATAGAGAGAACTCTGTAGCTCGACACAAAAAATTCTATATAACTATCCACGATACTGACCTTAATTTTGACGGGGAACGACAGATGATGCCTGATCTTAACACTTTAACGCACAACATTCATTTGTGCTATTCTGAGGGCTCCAGTTGGCCATGTGCAACTGCAGGAACCCACAAATAAATGGCTCCGCAACCAACAATAGTGTGGACTATGAGCGGTCTGATCCAACGTATCATTCCAGGTTGCCAGATGTCACCACAGCAGGTAATGATATCGATTACTGCTTCCATGCATCACCGCAACTCTTGCAGCATGGTAAGCCCAGAGTATCAGTTCATTACTTCGCAGACATATCATCCATCCCCAATGCCTTCATTAGAAATGCGTACTCGAAGGCTGTCTCCTCGCACCGCATGAAGCGTCCACCCTCACCAAAATGGCCACTCTGCATATTAGTTTTGAGCACAACAGACTTGGAACAGGATGGGCACGTGACATCTCTCACTTTCGAAACCCACTTGGCAGCTTCCCAGACTCCTACCCTGTCAAACAAAAAGGGAAGTTTGACAATTCAAAAGAAAACCAACAGTGCACAACTAGAAACCTTGAATACAGTCTTGTGAGCTGAAAATTTCACATGGAACAGTAACAAATTATCCAAACTGTAGTATCGCAAGAGTACAATGAGGTGGACAAAAACCTTGTATCATTAAAAGAGGCAGTCACCAGAATTGAGGGGTAACATTTGCCCGGAGATAAGTTGTCATAAGGAGAATAACTCCGGATTGCGTCAAATTCAACTGGGATATTAGGGTCACCAAATTCTTCGTAGTCCAAGATGGTGAGAGGTAACGTAGGATCCAACATTGTATTGCAGATATCAAGAAAGGGGACCTGTTTCAGTATAAATACATGTCACTGATACTTGAAAGCCCAGAAACATCATTTACCAGTAGAAGCAAAGAGAAGGGAATAAGCACAGCAAATCCCAGATGATAAATGATATATCAATGGATGAGCTCAAAGATTTACCTTGAGAACTGCAGCAGAGAATAAATTTGGCAGCATATTAACGACCGCCCCAACCAGCAAACTACCAGCACTGGAGCCCATAGCACAAAGACGACTTTCATGCACAAAACCTTCCTTGATAAGATGCATACCACATGCCGCAAAATCTTGAATTGAATTTATCTTGTTGATTTTGGTGCCTGCTATATGCCATGACGGATCCCCTCCACCCCTACATAATTAGGCTAGGGAATTACAAACAATCGGGAACATAAAATTTTCGGTGTCAGTCATAAAATGCATTTCCTTCTAATCATAAATGGAAAGTCAAAAACAACTGTCTTGTCATGTTTTAAAATTTTATTGTGGAGCATGCAAGAGAAACGGCAAATGGTATATCACACATTCACACCACATGCTCAGCCAAACTCTATTTATTTATTTTTTGTGGGGAAGCCAAACTCCATGTTGATAACCTCCTAATACCGCTGGATGGAGAAAATGATAGAACTTTGTGACTATTAAATGGCCACCTTTCAGAATTCTAGCAAATTACCTCTGTGACATGGATCACCGTATCAGGAACCTGCTCTACTCCAGAACAGTGAAATCAGGCAGTCCTTTCACAAGATGATGGATCAACGTCTCGATATGATAGCAGCCTAGGACCTAATGTCTCTTTCAGGTGAAAATAAAAATTAACGTTCTGTATACTATAAATTTGGTGAATAAAGACATCGTGTTGCACACTTGTAGGAAGTCCAAGTATAGGGTGCAGGTATGCTAGTCTGGTGCTTTAATAATCTAGTTCATCAAATGAAAATGCACAGTTTCGCATGCTGCAGTAAGTTGTAAGATGAGTTGGGAAATACTGAATGATGATGGGGAAGTGCAGTCCTGTAAGCTGAAAAAATACCACAGGCATCAAACTGTACCTAACATCAGCAAATGCAAGAACCCAACCTCGAGCAAGCAGACTAAGCCTGTCAGAACACCAGCTTTTATCCAGATCTTCTCCATAAGCTCCATATCCATATAAGATCCCAGGCGATTCTCCATGAATATGAGCTTCCCGTGAATACAGGATCACTAAAGGTATCGAGACACCATCATGCGAAACAACTTGGACCCTCTCACAAGATAATAACTTGGAAAGATCACTCCAACTTTGTGAATCTTCAATAAGCTGCAGATTTTGTTGGATGCTTGAAACATTGGATTGTCCTACTGTGTATATACTTGAACAAAGGCCAGTCACTTCCTCTTGATCAACGATAGTAAATGTCTTCTTTCTCATGTCATAATCCACAGTTAAGTCAGGAATCTACAATAAAGCAAATTAAACATTTATTCGGAAAACTTATCTCTAGTAACACAATAGATGCACTGTACAATAACGTTGCTCAATTAACATAATAAAACGCCAGATTAACATGATGAATATTTGGTTCAATTATATTCTTCTACATGATACACAGTTCGATTATACACTTCATGAAATTGTACAGCATTATGTGAGTGGCAAGGGATAGAACAGGTCTGAGTGTGTAGAAAAGAATTTGCTAGGCGCTATTATATAAATCATAGAGTGAGATCCAGGGAATTGAGAAAAGAAGAGCTGAAACCAATATCAACATAGAATAAAGGAAATGCCCATTGACACAGATAAATAATGAGAAACTTTGTTGAATGTTGTACCACTGGTGATGACACCACCAGACGAAAAGTAGATGACATGAAATCATTGTTGGGCCCAGGAAGAATGCTGCATAAATTTGAAGGTATTGGGAAAAACCATGGAGCGAAATCACCCAATTCCTTTGGCTCCTGGAAGATAAACAAAAGTCATTAGCACAAATAATACACGAGTGTTCAGAATCATGAGTAGCAACAATCTAGCCCATAGTATGAAAAGGTAGAGAGAATGACAATAACAGAGTACAGGTTATACATTGGAAGTGCAACAGATAAAGTGAAATTAAGACCGTCAATGCATCAAGGTGGGTTAAGTATTTGGTGATCTAAATCATTATGGTCCAAGACAAAGTGTGTATTACATCTCTAGGAGTAATATGTCAAAACATACAAATAGTAATAGGTTAACATGACATGAGTCAAATATCATACCTGAAAGTCGATCTGGACTGGCAAATCGATGGAGCAAAACAGAGGAAGCCCATCTTTTTGAAGAAAGAGAACTAAATGTTCGTGAAAAATATCCATATCCTGAAACGTGCAGTCCGGCCCAGGGAGTGCCACAACCTAGCAATAGAAATACAGGCAACAACTTTTTAAAGTATGAAGTCTAATGGGAATAAATCTAATGCATATTCAGCAACAAAATGCGTTCAGGCCACAAAAATGAAAAATCCATACTAGCAATGAATATGCTACTTATATACAGATGTCATCACCACTTGATATGGAAGAACTCAATGTTGATCACTGACGAAGATATTTTTGTTTTAACAAATATCACTCTGTTCACCAATATAAGATGTTCTAAGCCTGATTTGAATGTATATAGATGCATTTTAGTGTGTTCACTCATTTCAGTCCGTATGTAGTCCATATTGAAATATCAAAAACATATTATATTTGTGAACAGAGGTAGTAATAAACTCTGCCTAGACATTTACATTCTGAAGGAGGGAGAGACCTGCCATTTATCCATCAGTGATTTTTCAGCTCTACACCTGGCCAGGTAGTAGCCTTCAACTGCAGTTTCAGTATCTTTCAAGGGTGCATTAGTAAGAATATAGAAAAACCCATTATGATGCTCCAAAAAGTACTGTACTTTGTTGGTGCGTTTTTGTACAGGCCATAAGCCTTCTCTTACATTACCAGATTCCATCACATAAACCTGCAGCAACACAAGCACAAATCAGAAAGAACAATCGAAAACAAGATATATGTGGTAAACGTCGCAAAATGCATTAGTATTTGGTATAAAGTTGAAATAGAAACCTTCCTCAGATGATGTCCTTGTGTTAGAATTCACAGTGATATACTTGAAATCTTTTGTGCTTGTGATATCCACACAACAGTTTACATCATCCTCCATGAAAACTAAAAGGCCGGCCTCATCTGACTGCATCTTTTTACAGAAAACCCTATAACATGAAAACATATCAAATACAGTAAAAGACTACCAAGCTTCTTGAGCTTAACACTCTATTGCAGGAAGACTTACTGATTGGGACGTAGAGTCTCATCACAGACAGTATAAAGTAAATTTTCACTGTCGTGAGCCCATGCTAAACTGACAATTCCCTTGTCTGGCGGACTAAAAATGACATGCTTAGACTGAAGATCTTTCACTTCCAGCGAAAACAGTTCACCCCCAGATGTATCGAGAGTATATGCAAGAAACCTATGATTGGGAGATATTCGACAACTCCCAATGTGAACATAACCTGCATAAGTTACAAAATGATCCACTGATAAGTCTTCAGGCGCAATCAAATAAAATGTCCTCATCGCAAGAAATCAATGATAATAAGCAAATAAGCAATGTCCAATTAACTGCAGTAAATATAATAATCAAACTGCATTAAACTATACAATTGAAGCTCACATCAGTATATTATGTGTAAATATGGAGATTACTTTATGTAGCAAAGCACGTACCAAATTTCTCTGCAATCTCATTCCAGTCAAGCAACACTTCTTCCTTCTCCCAGTCAGAAAGATAACTAAGGAAACGTCCTGCTAAACCACCAGAGGACCTCAGCTTTCTGGACAAAACTGGGTACTCCATTCCGTTTGGCACATACTGGTAATATGACCTGGATACACAAACATGGGCTATGTAAGACACACAGGCAATTGTATTTTGTTGTGCGGCATCATTTATGTAGCAAAAAGTATTTTAAAAAGTGCTTTCCCGTCTTTCCATTAGCACTTATTTCCTGAATAGGAGAGTAAAAGCTATGTTTCTAGTCAGAAGCATATATAACAAGTGCAACACGTCCAAGGAGATTAGACCAACAATGCATTCCACAACCGTGTATTTGACAGAACAGTTCATTCCATCTGACATGACCAACAATTTAACACTAAAATCGTGCAAGAAAAAACATAACCCTACACTAGAAAAGACTTCTGTGATGCTATATTAGAAGGATGCTAGCGATACAGTTCCACGTCATGCTGTACGGGATCAAACGAAATGGAAAAGTACGCCAGTACGAACCAAGGGCCCCAGGGCTGAGGCGGGGAAACGGCGGAAGGGGCCAGCCGGGCGCGCATCTCGGCAGCGAGGCGCGCGCGGAGGCCGCCGCCTCCGGCAGCACCAACGAAGGCGTCTGCGTAGGCGTTCTCGGCGGCGAGGAGGGCGGCGAAGTCGGGGTCGGAGGTGTCGCGCATCCAGTGGTAGGGGTCGCTCCACGACCTCCCGTGCGCCGACACGGTGAAGGGGACTTTCTTCGCCACAGGCCGCGGCGGGAGGGTGTCGGTGTTCGGGGGATGCGGCTGCGAGGGAAGGCGGGAGCGGCGGCGGCAGGTGGTGGAGAAGAGGCGGAGCAGGGCGGGGAGAGGGTGCCGCCGGTGGAGCATCACGCCGGTTCAGACGGTTTTGCAGTGGGAAGCCTCGGACCTGGGGTTTTTCTAAGGTTCTAATGTTTTTTGTCGAGAAAATTACGTACTCGAACTGCTGGCGTGTAACACAAACATCCCAAAACTTGCAAAATGTTTAAATACGATTATGAACTACACAAATATTCAAAATAACACTTCACGGTCTCCTTTCCCTTAGCCTCTCCATGGCTCGCTCTCCAAGATTCTGGGTACCTAAAAGGATGAAGAACGCAGACGAGACAAGAGACATCTACGGAACAATTTTATTTCACACATACGAGACGTTAATTCAAACCCCTTTCATTGATCCCCACAACAAATACAAAGGGTTATAAGGACTCTTGCCTCAACACATACCTTACCGAACTACGCATACATGGATATCAGACCACACGAAGAACACATCATAGAGATGGATTGATTAATAATATGTCTTACAATGAATGTTGTGTGCGATGCACGATTACAAGTATGATCTATTGAAGAAGAGCTATGGTGGCTATGGAGATGGAAATAGCGGCGAATAGGGTTGATGGAGATAGATGAGGATGACTTTGTTCTGGCTTCGCTCGCGGATGTTCTGTTGACATTTCGACCTTGAACCCTTTATAAAGTTGTTCGGGTGGATGAGAGGCCTTGGTTTCCACGCCATACGACCGCTCATGTGAGCGGTCGCGGTCGCATGAACGTCGTATGTTGCTCTGTGGCTTCTGGTGCGCCTCCTCCTGATTGTCTCTGTCTCCTTCACTCATTTCCATGTTCTCACTTGATTTCATCCATATTTAGCCTATTTCTCGCGAAAACTTAATGAAGAGAGGATCTGTGGAATCATATGCAGTCATTGTTCATTAGTGGCAATACCGCTTAGTAGGCCATCCGCTTAGTAGGCCATCCGCTTAGTAGGTCATTAGTGATCGAATTAAGTTCTGAGCGTACAGAGTAGGCCATCCGCTTAGTAGGCCCATCAGCAAGGAATCAATGTAATAGGTCTGTTAACAAAAGTCCCCCAACAATGGTTGCTTGGGCCATGTGCAAGTGTCTTGTAGCATCTCAAGTGCTCTACATGTCACACAATAGAAAAATGTAGTGAGCAAGCTAGACTGTCGGGCTCTGCACATGATGGGTCCCATATAGTCGAAATTTCCAATGCTTTGAGGCTTTTAGACGGTCATCTTTTTTCCAACAGCTAGACTTCAGATATCCCTGGAAAAAAAGTTAGACCATCAGAGTTACTAATGAAGGAAATATGCCCTAGAGGCAATAATAAAGTTGTTATTTTATATTTCCTTATTCATGATAAAGGTTTATTATTCATGCTAGAATTGTATTGATCGAAAACATAAATACATGTGTGAATACATAAACAAATACCATGTCCCTAGTATGTCGCTACTAGACTAGCTCCTTGATCAAAGATGGTTAAGGTTTCCTAACCATAGACATGTGTTGTCATTTGATAATGGGATCACATCATTACGAGAATGATGTGATGGACAAGCCCACTCGTTAGCTTAGCATAATGATCGTTTAGTTTATTGCTATTGCTTTCTTCATGTCAAATACATATTCCTTCGACTATGAGATTATGCAACTCTGGATACCGGAGGAATACCTTGTGTGCTATCAAACATTGCAACGTAACTGGGTGATCATAAAGATGCTCTACAGGTATCTCCAAAGGTGTTTGTTGAGTTGGCATAGATCAAGATTAGGATTTGTCACTCCGAGTATCACAGAGGTATCCCTGGGCCCTCTCAGTAATACACATCATAAGCTTGCAAGCAAATAACTAAGGAGTTAGTTACGAGGTGATTTATTACGGAACGAGTAAAGAGACTTGCTAGTAACGAGATTGAACTAGGTAAAGAGATACCGACGATCGAATCTCGGGCAAGTAACATACCGATGGACAAAGGGAATTACGTATGTTTGCATAATGGTTCAACCGATAAAGATCTTCGTAGAATATGTAGGAACCAATATGGGCATCCAGGTTCCGCTATTGGTTATTGATCGGAGAGGTGTCTCGGTCATGTCTACATAGTTAACGAATCCATAGGGTCCGCACGCTTAACGTTCGTTGACGATATAGTGTTATATGAGTTATATGATTTGGTTACCAAATGTTGTTCGGAGTCCCGGATGAGATCACAGACATGGCGAGGAGTCTCGAAATGGTCGAGAGGTAAATATTGATATGTAGGACGATGGTATTCGGACACCGGAAGAGTTTCGGAGTACACCGGGTAGTCATCGGGGCACCGGAAGGGGTTCCGGACACCCCCCCGCAAGTGTATGGGCCTTATGGGCCAAAGGGGGAGAAGCACACCAGCCCACAAGAGGATGGTGCGCCCCTTCCACCCCTTGCTCATGTAGCAAAGAGGGAGGGAAGGAAGGGGAAGGCGCCCTGAAGGTAGCCAACCCCGCTTTCCTCCCCCCATACACAAATATGGAAAGTGGGGATTCGGCCAAGGCAGGCGCCCTAGGGCAGCCGTCGGCCACTTGGGGCGCCCTAGGGGCTGCCTCCCCTCCCCCCTCCACCTATATATATGAGAGGAAGGAGAGGGGCAACACACACCACGATTCCCTAGCCGTGTGTGGTGCCCGTCTCCCTCTAGTTCGTCCCTCGGTCATATTTTCGTAGTGCTTAGGCAAAGCCATGCGGAGATAACTTCACCATCACCGTCACCACGCCGTCGTGCTTCCGGAACTCGTCTACTACTTTGCCCGTCTTGCTGGATCAAGAAGGTGAAGACGTCACTGAGCTGAACGTGTGCAGAACTCGGAGGTGCCGTACGTTCGGTACTTGATCAGTTGGATCGCGAAGAAAGTTTGACTACATCAACCGCGTTGTCAAATGCTTCCGCTTACGGTCTACGAGGGTACGTAGACACACTCTCCCCTCTCGTTGTTATGCATCTCCTTGACAGATCTTGCGTGTGCGTAGATTTTTTTTTGTTTTTCCATGCAACGTTTCCCAACAAAGGTATCAGAGCCAGGTCTATGCGTAGATGATATGCACGAGTAGAACACAAAGAGCTGTGGGTGGTGATAGTCATACTGCTCACCACCAACGTCTTATTTTGATTCGGCGGTATTGTGGGATGAAGCGGCCCGGACCAACCTTACATGTCCACGCACATGAGACCGATTCCACCGACTGACATGCAACTAGTTTTGCATAAAGGTGGCTGGCGGGTGTCTGTTTCTCCTATTTTATTTGAATTGAATTTGACTGCGGCCGGTCCTTGAAGAAGGTTAAAACAACAAACTTGATAAAACACCGTTGTGGTTTTTGCGTAGGTAAGAACGGTTCTTGCTAGAAGCCCGTAGCAGCCATGTAAAACTTGCAACAACAAAGTAGAGGATGTCTAACTTGTTTTTGTAGGGCATGTTGTAATGTGATATGGTCAAGACATGATGAGATACGTTATTGTATGAGATGATCATGTTTTGTAATTTGTCGGCAACCGGCAGGAGCCTTATGGTTGTCTCATTATTGTATGAAATGCAATCGCCATGTACTTGCTTTAATTTACCGCTATGCGTTAGCAATAGTTGTAGAAGCAATAGTTAGCGAGACAACCACGACACAACGATGCAGATCAAGGTGTCGAGCCTTTGATGATGGAGATCATGACGATGCTTTGGAGATGGAGATCAAAAGCACAATATGATGATGGCCATATCATGTCACATATTTTAATTGCATGTGATGTTTATCTTTTATGCATCTTATTTTGCTTAGAACGGCGGTAGCATTATAAGATGATCCCTTCACTAAATTTGAAGATAAAAGTGTTCTCCCCAGTACATGATGATCGGGTGTGATAGACTCTACGTTCACATACAACAGGTGTAAGACAGTTTTGCACATGTAGAATACTTGGGTTAAACTTGACGAGCCTAGCATGTACAGACATGGTTTCGGAACACTAGAGACCGAAAGGTCGAACATGAGTCATATAGTAGATATGATCAACATAGAGATGTTCACCATTAATGACTATCCCATCTCACGTGATGATCGGACATGGGTTATTTGATTTGGATCATGTATCACTTAGATAAACTTGAGGGATGTTTATTTAAGTGGGAGTTCAATAGTAATTTGATTAATTGAACTTAATTTATCCTGAACTTAGTCTTAATAGTTTTGCATATCTATGTTGTAGAACAATAGCTCGCGATGTAACTTCCCCGTTTTTGATACATTCCTAAAGGAAACTAAGTTGAAAGATGATGGTAGCAATAATGCGGACTAGGTCCGCGATCTGAGAATTATCCTCATTGTTGCACAGAAGAATTATGTCCTTGATGCACCGCTAGGTGACAGACCTATTGCAGGAGTAGATGACGTTATGAACATTTGGCAAGCTCGATATGATGACTAATTGATAGTTTAGTGCATCATGCTTTACGGCTTAGAACCGGGACTTCAAAAACGTTTTGAACGCCATAGAGCATATGAGATGTTCCAAGAGCTAAAATTGGTATTTTAGACTCATGCCCATGTCGAGAGGTATGAGACCTCTGTGAAGGAAATATGCCCTAGAGGAAATAATAAAGTTGTTATTTTATATTTCCTTATATCATGATAAATGTTTATTATTCATGCTAGAATTGTATTAACGGGAAAATTGATACATGTCTGAATACATAGACAAAACAAAGTGTCCCTAATATGCCTCTACTTGATTAGCTCGTTAATCAAAGATGGTTAAGTTTCCTAACCATAGACATGTGTTATCATTTGATGAACGGGATCACATCATTAGGAGGATGATGTGATGGACAAGACCTATCCTTTAGCTTAGCATAATGATTGTTAAGTTTTATTGCTATTGCTTTCTTCATGACTTATACATATTCCTTTGACTATGAGATTATGCAACTCCTGAATACCGGAGGAACACCTTGTGTGCTATCAAATGTCACAACATAACTGGGTGATTATAAAGATGCTCTACAGGTGTCTCCGAAGGTGTTTGTTGGATTGGCATAGATCGAGATTAGGATTTGTCACTCCGAGTATCGGAGAGGTATCTCTGGGCCCTCTCGGTAATGCACATCACTATAAGCCTTGCAAGCAATGTGACTAAAAGAGTTATTTGTGGGATGATGCATTATGGAACGAGTAAAGAGACTTGCCGGTAACGAGATTGAACTAGGTATGATGATAGCGACGATCGAATCTCGGGCAAGTAACATACCGATGACAAAGGGAACAACGTATGTTGTTATGCGGTTTGACTGATAAAGATCTTCGTAGAATATGTAGGAGCCAATATGAGCATCCAGGTTCCGCTATTGGTTATTGACCGGAGATGTGTCTCGGTCATGTCTACATAGTTCTCGAACCCGTAGGGTCCGCACGCTTAACGCTTGATGACGATTTGTATTATGAGTTATGTGTTTTGGTGACTGAAGTTTGTTCAGAGTCCCGGATGAGATCACGGACATGACGAGGAGCCTCAAAATGGTCGATAGGTAAAGATCGATATATTGGAAAGTAGTATTCGGACACCGGAAGGATTCCGGAGTGTATCGGGTACATACCGGAGTACCGGAGGGGTTACCGGAACCCCCCGGGGAAAGATATGGGCCATAGGAGGGCGGCTAACCAGCCCACAAGGGGCTGGTGCGCCCCCCACAAGGGAGGAGGCCGAATTGGATTAGGGAAGGGGGCGCCACCCCCCTTTCCTTCTCCTACTCCCTCTCCTTTCCCCTTTTCCCCCTCCAGGAGAAGGAAAAGAAGGGGGGCCGAATCCTACTAGGACTGGGAGTCCTAGTAGGACTCCCCCTTATGGCGCACCCCTAGGGCCGGCCTCCTCCCTCTCCCTCCTTTATATACGTGGGCAAGGCACCCCTTGGAGACACAATAATTGTTCCAAGCCGTGTGCGGTGTCTCTGTCCACAGTTTGCTCCTCCGGTCATAGTGTCGTAGTGCTTAGGCGAAGCCCTGCGCGGATCACATCACCATCACCGTCACCACGCCGTCATGCTGACGAAACTCTCCCTCGACCCTCTGCTGGATCAAGAGTTCGAGGGACGTCATCGAGCTGAACGTGTGCAGAACTCGGAGGCGCCGTACGTTCGGTACTAAGATCGGTTGGATCGTGAGGATGTTCGACTACATCAACCGCGTTAACCTAATGCTTCCGCTTTCGGTCTACGAGGGTACGTGGACACACTCTCCCCTTCTCGTTGCTATGCATCTCCTAGATAGATCTTGCATGATCGTAGGAATTTTTTTGAAATTGCATGCTACGTTCCCCAACACTCTGACAAGTACTTTGCCTACAAGATGGAGGAGAATGGCTCAGCCAGTGAGCATGTGCTCAGAATGTCTGGGTACTACAATCGCTTGAATCAAGTGGGAGTTAATCTTCCAGATAAGATAGTGATTGACAGAATTCTCTAGTCACTATCACCAAGCTACTAGAACTTCGTGATGAACTATAATATGCAAGGGATGACGAAAACGATTCCCAAGCTCTTCGCGAGGCTGAAATCGGCGAAGGTAGAAATCAAGAAAAGCCATCAAGTGTTGATGATTAACAAGACCACTAGTTTCAAGAAAATGGGCAAGGGGAAGAAAGGGAACTTCAAGAAGAACGACAAATAAGTTGCCACTCCCAGGAAGAAGCCCAAAGCTGGACCCAAGCCTGAAACTGAGTGAGGGAGTCCTGGACTAAGGGGTCCTCGGGCGTCTGGCCTGTTAGCCATGGGCCGGACTGATGGGCTCTGAAGATACGGAGACCGAAGATTGCACCCGTATCCAGATGGGACTCTCCTTGGCATGGAAGGCGAGCTTGGCAACCAAATATGTAAATTCCTTTCTTTGTAACCGACCTTGTGTAACCCTAGATCCTCCCCGGTGCCTATATAAACCGGAGGACTTAGTCCGGAGGGGAGAGACTCATTACCATAGTCATACATGCTAGACTTCTAGGGTTTAGTCATTACAATCTCGTGGTAGATCAACTCTTATAATACTCATATTCATCAAGATCAATCAAGCAGGAAGTAGGGTGTTACCTCCATAGAGAGGGCCCGAACCTGGGTAAACATTGTGTCCCCCGTCTCCTGTTACCATCGGCCTTAGACGCACAGTTCGGGACCCCCTACCTGAGATCCGCCGGTTTTGACACCGACATTGGTGCTTTCATTGAGAATTCCACTGTGCCGTCGTCAAAAGGTTTGATGGCCCCTTCAATCGACAACAACGACGGTGCCCAAGGGGAAACCTTCCTCCCTGCATAGACCTTCGTGTTCGGCGGCTTCGTACTACGGGCCAACTCGCTTGGCCATCTGGAGCAGATCGACAGCTATGCCCCTGGCCACCAGGTCAGATTCAGAAGCTTGAACTACGTTGCGGACATACGCGGAGACTTGATCTTCATCGGATTTGAGACCGCAGCGGCCGCTCCCTGTCACCCCGATGCACATGATCTAAATCTGTCATCGGACCACACTCAGGAGATTGTTCCTGTGGTTGCTCCGGCCTTAGACCCGGAGCAGATCGTGCCATCTGAGGATGGGAAGTTCAACCCCACCACGGAGGCCACGAATCCCGCGGCGTTGGAGCCGCACACAGACTTAAACTCATGGGACATCTGCGTTACCGAAACTCCAGACTCGTCGCGTACGCCTGCAGACGCCGAGCTCGATCGGTTACCGATCTTCGAATTCAGCGCCGCAGACATCTTTCAGCACTCGCCCTTGGGCGATGTGTTAAACTCATTAAAGAGCCTATCCTTGGCGGGAGACTCACAGCCGAATCATGTCCGGTTCGAACTAGGGGCTGATGATGGGGAATTTTGCTTCCCACCCGCCACCCACTTCATGCCACTGTCGAGGATCTAACCGACACGCTTGATTATGGCTCCGAAGACATCGACGGTATGGACGACGATACCGATGAGGAGCAAGGCCAAAACCCGCCATTTACTGGAAGATGGACGACCACTTCCTCATATGAAGTATACATGGTGGATATGCCCAAAAATAATAGCGGCGATGACAAGGAAAACCCACAAGGAGGACCCTCCTAATGAACAATCAAAGCGCCGGCGTCAGCGGCGTCACTCTAAATCGCGCCGCAGCAGAGACAGCAACATCGGCACAGGAAACGACAACACTCGGGATGGTGCCGAAGATACAGAGGAACCCGATGAACAAACTTCTGAATGAGACAATCGAGAAGATGGGCAAGTCAGCCCTGACGAACAGGCCATGGAAGAAGACTCGGAGGATGGTAGTTACCATCCGCTCTCCGAGGAGGAGGCGAGCCTCGTCAATGAAGACTTCATCGTGCCTGAGGAACCTCTCGAGCAGGAGCGCTTTAAGCTTCAGCTAATAGCCACTGCAAGGAGACTGAAAAAGAAGCAGCAACAGCTTCAAGCTGATCAATACCTGCTTAATGACAGATGGACCGACGTCCTGGTAGCCAAGGAATACGGCCTTAAACGCCCAGTCAAGAGTTACCCGAAACGCAAACTGCTACCTCAGTTCGACGAGGAGGCGCCGGAGCCCATACCTCCCCCGCGCAATGCGGCCGACCGGCCACCACGCTGTCGGGACAGTGCGGCGGACCAACCACCACGCGGTCGGGATAGAGCAGCAACTCATGCCGAACAGCAACCCGCCCCACCGCCACGAAAAAAACAGAGACAAAACAGCTCGGGGTTATACATATGACCTCCAGCAGGACCTGGACAGTAGAGCAGGACATGCAAGATCGATCTACGGATCGCAAGGACGTGCCTTGACACGTGAGGACGGCTACCCATTCGGACGTGACAAACCTAGTCACGCCCGGGCTGAAAATCGCAGACGGACTCCATCGGAGCTGCGTCGCGATGCGGCCCGATATAGAGGCACCGCACACCCTCTTTGCTTCACTGATGAAGTAACGGGTCATGAATTCCCAGAAGGATTCAAACTCGTAAACATCGAATCATACGATGGAACAACCGACCCCGCGGTCTGGTTCGAGGATTTCATTCTTCACATCCACATGGCCCGCGGGGATGATCTTCATGCCATCAAATACCTCCCACTAAAACTCAAAGGGCCAGCTCGGCACTAGCTAAACAGTCTGCCTGAAAATTCCATTGGCAGCTGGGAGGACTTGGAAGAAGCTTTCCTTGACAACTTCCAAGGTACTTATGTCCGGCCACCAGATGCCAATGACTTAAGTCACATAGTCCAGCAACCTGGAGAGTTAGCCAGGAAATTCTGGACTAGGTTCCTAACTAAAAAGAACCAGATCGTCGACTATCCGGATGCCGAAGCCCTAACGGCCTTTAAACATAGCATCCGTGACGAATGGCTCGCTCACCACCTCGGCCAGGAAAAGCCAAAATCCATGGCAGCCCTCACGACACTCATGACCCGCTTTTGCGCGGGTGAGGATAGTTGGCTGGCTCGCAGCAAAAACACAGCAAGCGAGGCAGGCCCCTCCGAGATCAAAAACAGCAATGGCAAGCTCCGACGCAGCAGACACAAATGCCAAAGCAATGGCGACAACACCAATGACACTACTGTCAATGCCGGATTCAGCGGCTCCAAGTCCAGTCAGCGGAAACAGCCGTACATAAGAAACAATCAGGGACAATCCGGCTTGGACCGCATACTCGACCGACCGTGCCAGATACATGGCACCCCAGACAAACCATCCAACCATACCAACAGAGGTTGCTGGGTTTTTAAACAAGCCGGCAAGTTAAATACTGAGACCAAGGAAAAGGGATCGCAGAGCAAAGACGATGACGAGGAGCCCCGGCAGCCAAACACAGGGGGACAGAAGAAGTTTCCCCCTCAGGTCAAAACGGTGAACATGCTATACGCTACACACATCCCCAAGAGGGTGCGCAAGCGCGCACTCAGGGACGTCTACGCGATAGAGCCAGTCGCCCCAAAATTCAACCCATGGTCGTCATTCCCGATCACCTTTGATCGTCGGGACCATCCGACCAGTATCCGTCATGGCGGTTCAACGGCATTGGTCCTCGACCCAATCATTGATGGATTTCACCTGACACGAGTCCTCATGGACGGCGGCAACAGCCTGAACCTGCTCTATCAGGACACAGTGCGCAAAATGGGCATTAACCCATCACGGATCAAGCCCACAAAGACCACCTTTAAAGAAGTCATACTAGGTGTAGAGGCCCGGTGCACGGGCTCAATCACACTAGAGGTTGTCTTCGGATCCCCTGATAATTTCTGAAGCGAAGAGTTAATCTTCGACATCGTCCCATTCCGCAGCGGTTATCACGCACTGCTCGGATGGACCACATTTGCTCGCTTCAACGCGGTGCCGCACTATGCTTACCTTAAGCTCAAGATGCCCGGTCCACACGGCATCATAACGGTCAACGGAAACACGGAACGCTCCCTCCGTACAGAAGAGCGCCGCCCTAGCAGCAGAAGTACAGAGCGGCCTTCTAAAGCAGAACCGAAATCCGGCTGCCGAGCCCCCGGACACCGTCAAAAGAGTCCAGACTACGCTGCAACAGGATAGCTCGGCTCGTCAAGAGCTCGATTAGCAATTCGGCCTCCGTCCCAGCCCCGCTCAAGTAGTGGCATTCATACCACACGCACATAACTACGCACTCAAAATTCCATGGGCATCGACGGAGGCATAGATAGCTTGTGATCCACATTTCGGCTCGATCGATCCCGGACACACATGTACTCTCTCAATTTTCCTCTTTTCCTTTTTCAAGTCTCCTTTTTTCGCATAGGCCTTCTTTGACGGCCTGATTGCTGGTCCTGTCAAAGGATAAAATACACCAAGGAAGGAAGGAGCTTTGACGTACAAGGGAATCCCCAGGTGGTCTCTGCTAATGATCGCTATACCTGTTTTAAATACCCGCACGCAACTCGCTCTTGGCCATGGCATATTAAATAGCCTTAATCGCTTATCGTATCACTTTCATAAGTGTGCCTCGACGCATTAATCAAATCACAATGGAAATTAATTGGCAGCGTCAGCTTATTACTTATTTTTCCTTGCCTTGGTATTTATTACTCATTGCACTCGTACACCCCGGTACGTATTACTTCGCCAGGGGCTTCATCAAGCTCCGCAATACGGCAATAAAGTCCGAATACTTTTACAGTACAGTTCGGCACCCCAAACTTATAACATTATATGCATCGGCTCCGAATCATGTCTTTGGTCAATAGTTGGGTTGCCCGGCTCCTGTGCTTACTACCTTATGTTCTGCTATATTGGCTAGGGTAGTAAAGGGAGAACTACTGCGATTTTGTCCCGTTTCTCCCGGACGAACACCTCAGTAGAGAAAGTCGTAAACTGACTGTCATGATGCGGCGGGAGCTGGTCAGCTGTTCGAGAGGTTTCAAATCCTTAGAGATTTTCTTCCGCTTTACGCGAGGAATCGGGTTTTATCCGATTAGGTGTGTATAGCTCCCCTAGTTCGGCCTTCCGAATACCAGGGGCTTCGCCAAAATCTTCATTGTCAAACTCCTATGGCTAAGTGAGGGCGATAAAGGTCGTATAGTTTGATTGCCTTGTTCGTTGCGCTAAACACCTCCTTTAAGGACCAGAATGTGGAGTAAAGAGTGTTTAGATTTATCCCTAACACCCCCGTACTATCTACGTGGGGGCAGAAGCCGACGACTGGCCAACCCTCAGATTTCATAAACGGCCGCACAGGAGGTAAAATTTTAAAGTCACAAGCATTATATTACATAACGACCTTGTTTCATATTACAGGACATGATAACGTGAAAGTTTTCATGGGAATATAACATCCTTCGCACATTGCTCCGCCACAAGGCGGGATCCCTCCAGGACACTATCAAAATATAGCTCGGGTCGGCGGTGCTCCTTGCCCTCAGGCGGCCCCTCGGTCATCAGCTTTTTGGCGTCCATCTTCACCTAGTGCATCTTGGCGCGGGCAAAGGCCATCCGTGCACCTTCAATGCAAACCGACCGCTTCACGACTTCCAGCCGCGGGCAGGCACTCACAAGCTGCTTCACAAGTCCGAAGTAGCTGCTGGGCATGGGCTCGGCAGGCCATAGCCGGACTATTAGGTCCTTCATGGCTAGCTCGGCTACCTTGTGCAGCTTGACCAGCTATTTTAGCTGGTCGCTAAAGGGCACCGGATGTTCTGGTCCAAGGTATCGAGACCAGAACAGTTTCTCCGTAGAATTCCCTCCTTCAGCTTGATAGAACTTGGCAGCATCTGATATGCTGCGTGGCAAATCCGTAAACGCCCCCGGAGAGCTCCAAATTCGGGTAAGTAAAAGGAATGTTTTCGTCACAGACTTGCTTTGCATAATGAAAGCCTTACCCGCTGTGATCTTCTTGGCTGCCTGGATTTCCTGGAGGGCACTCTGGGCTTCGGCTCGGGCATCTTATGCGCTCTGGCGGGCCTTCGCAAGTTCGGACTCTTGTGTCTTAGAATCATGCTCCAAGGACTCGTACCTTTTGACGGCGTCCTGAAGCTCTTGCTGGACCTCGCCGACCCAGTCCTCCTGCTTCTCGCGCGCGGCGCGTTCCTTGGCCGCTTTGTCCTCGGCCTCGGCTAACGCCTTCTTGAGGGCTGCCACCTTGGCCGTGGCCCCTAATAAAGTTCATGACACTTTAGTCAGCATGAACCATTCATCCTTCCTAAATATACACGCAGGTTACTGCATACCTTGGCTGTCCTCTAGCTGCTTCCTCACAAGGCCGAGCTCTTCCTCGGGCCCGCTCCAGGTTCTGCTTCAGACCGGAGGCCTCCGCAGTATGAGCGGCAGTAGCTAGCAGCGACGCCTGCTCATTCACATAGACATCTTATGTTAGACTCCTGCGAAAATTATTTTGATCCTCTGATCAGCTTTTTCTTTCCGAACACCGAACAGAGTATCAGGGGCTACTGTCTACACTGTGATATTCTTTCTACAATTACATTATTTACCTCAAAGCCTGTTAGAAAAGTAGCGTAGGCTTCGGTCAGTCCGCTTTTAGCGGACTAAACCTTTTCGATCACCGTGCCCATAAGGATACGGTGTTCGTCCACAATGGAAGCGCCTCGCAGTGCTTCCAGCGGATTATCCGGCACCTCTGATTGAACAGAGGTCACCGGCGGAAAATGCACACCTCCTCCCTTTGGGGAAGGCTGCTCGCTTAACTCAGAGCCGTGTAGGCCTCCGGAATGGTATCCGGCGGAGGGCGGAATTGAACTTGGCCCCCATCACCAGTCCCCTCGGGGGCTTTCTCCCCCAGGTGTCCGGCGGCCGAGGAGCCATCCTTTGGCGCCACCCCGACGGCCTCCGGAACCTCTCCCTGACCTGTGAAGGTCCTTTGGGACACCACCTCATCATCGCCCTTGGCTGGGGGAGAGTGAGCAGGCGGCGGTGACACGCTGGCCATCTCCTTTGAATCTAGCGAACCTCCAGTGGAGGATCGCGGGGAGCTGTTACGGGCTGGACTGCAATAGCATAATTTAAACATATTAATATTACAAAGCGGAAAGACCAGACATTTGGACATGCATAAGGATTTTGGTACTTACGATGCGGCCCGCGGCTTGGTCCGGGGAGATCGCTCCGGACTACTATCGACATCCCACGCGGAGTTATCCGCGAGAGAGTCCTTCCCTCGCTTGGGCGCCTTCGCCTCCAGATTTGTGGAGGCCACCCTTTTCTTCCTTCCCCCCCTCAGGCGGGGAGTTGCTTTCTTCCTCCTCCTCGTCGCCCTCTTCGGCTGACGAAGAGTGAGTCCCGTCTTTAGATGTCATGTCCGAAGCACCTTTTCGGCAAGGGCCCCTCCTGGCCCCTTTGACCGTTTTCTTGGCTTTCTTCTCCGGCACCTCATAAGGCGCCGAAAACAGCATCTTCGTCAGAAGTGGGAATTCTTGGTCTTCGGGTAGCGGAGCCGGGCAGTTAATCCGCCCCGCTACCTCGATCCAGGCCTGAAAAGAATGGATAGGAAGGCTTAAACTCCTTCCTCAAAATATGCCAGTAAAGGGTATACCTTGAAAACATGAAAGAACTTACCAAATTTGCCTGGCATTTTAAGCTAAGCCCGCGATCCTCGGTCGTGGGCAGTGGTGTCTCGCCGGCCTTGAAGAGCACTTTCCAGATGTCTTCATACGTTGTGCCGAAGAGCTCTAGTACCGTCTGGTGCTTGGCCGGGTCGAATTCCCACGAATAGCAAGTCTGGCGTTGGCACGGAAGGATCCGGCGGATGAGCATAACCTGGATCATGTTGACAAGCTTGATTCCCTTGGTTATCATGTTCTAGACGCACGTCTGGAGCCCAGTCAGCTTGTTCGAGGAACCCCAGGTCAGGCCCCTCTCTTGCCAGGAGGTGAGCCGCATCGGAACTCCGGATCGGAATTTGGGGACCGCCGCCCAGTTGGTGTCGCGCGGCTCAGTGATGTTGAACCACCCCGACTGCCACCCCTTCACCGTCTCCGCAAAGGTGCCTTCGGGCCAAGTGACATTGGGCATCTTGCCCACCATGGCGCCTCCGCACTCTGCTTGTTGGCCGCTCACCACCTTCGGCTTCACATTAAAGGTCTTCAGCCATAGGCCGAAGTGAGGCGGGATACGGAGGAAAGCCTCGCACACGACAATAAATGCCGAGATATTGAGGATAAAGTTGGGGGCTAGATCGTGGAAGTCTAGCCCGTAGTAAAACATCAGTCCACGGATAAACGGGTGGAGAGGGAATCCCAGCCCGCGGACGAAATGTGTGAGAAACACAACCCTCTCATGGGGCTCTGGGGTAGGGGCAATCTGTCCCTTTGCCGGAAGTCGATGAATGATCTCCTTGGCCAGGTATCCGGCCTCCCGGAGCTCCTTGATGTCCTTCTTCTTAATAGAGGAGGCCATCCATTTGCCTCCAGCTCCGGATCCGGACATGACTGGAATGTTCTCTCGGATGGGGAAAGCTAGAACTTGGGCGTTGGAGCTCAAGGATGGAAGGGCAGAGAGAGAAGGCGTGGGTGAAGAAAGGGAATCCTTATCCCCTTATAAAGGCCATGAATATCAAGCGCCTCCCCACTCGCCTTAAAAGCTCGCCTATTCCCAAGGGTTGTGTAAACGGCACGGTTGGGCTACCCACGCCCATATTGATGAGAATCCTGCGATAAGGGGACACGATCTCTGCTTTGACAAAACGTGCCAGCGGCAACCGCGTCTCGGAACATGGGGTGGCAGGCGAAAACGGTTCGAAATAATGACCGGGCAGACGTAATGTCATGTCGTAAGAAAGTTGTCAGCAGACTGGACTCGTGGAATATTATGCTCTCTGCGGTTGTGTGTACAGGTCCGGATACATTCATTATGACCGAAGATAATCTTGGGGTTCGAAAAGGGGAACCCGCCTTGCAATGACGAAGACAAATCTGCGCGCCGGACTCCTCGTCATTGAAGCCGGGTTCAGGGGCTACTGAGGAAGTCCTGGACTAAGGGGTCCTCGGGCGCCCGGCCTATTAGCCATGGGCCGGACTGATGGGCTATGAAGATACGGAGACCGAAGATTGCACCCGTATCCAGATGGGACTCTCCTTGGCGTGGAACGCGAGCTTGGCAACCAAATATGTAAATTCCTTTCTTTGTAACCGACCTTGTGTAACCCTAGATCCTCCCCGGTGCCTATATAAACCGGAGGACTTAGTCCGGAGGGGAGAGACTCATTACCATAGTCATACAGGCTAGACTTCTAGGGTTTAGTCATTACGATCTCGTGGTAGATCAACTCTTATAATACTCATATTCATCAAGATCAATCAAGCAGGAAGTAGGGTATTACCTCCATAGAGAGGGCCCAAACCTGGGTAAACATTGTGTCCCCCGTCTCCTGTTACCATTGGCCTTAGACGCATAGTTCGGGACCCCCTACCCGAGATCCGCCGGTTTTGACACCGACACTGAGTGATTCTACTGCAAAGGGAATGGTCACTGGAAGCGGAATTGCCCGAGATACTTGGCGGATAAGAAGGATGGCAAATTAACAAAGGTATATTTGATATACATGTTATTGATGTGTACTTTACTAGTGTTTATAGGAACCCCTCGGTATTTGATACCGGTTCAGTTGCTAAGATTAATAAATCGAAACAAGAGTTGCAAAATAAACAAACACTAGTTAAGGACGAGGTGACGATGTGTGTTGGAAGTAATTCCAAGGTTGATACGATCACCATCGCATACTCCCTCTACCTTCGGGGTTAGTGTTGAACCTAAATAAATGTTATTTGGTGTTTGCGTTGAGCATGAACATGATTAGATCGTGTTTAATGCAATACAATTATTCATTTAAGTCAGAGAATAATTGTTGTTCTGTTTAAAAGAATAAAACCTTCTATGGTCATACACCCAATGTGAATGGTTTATTAAATCTCGATCATAGTGATACACATATTCATAACATTGATGCCAAAAGATGCAAAGTTGATAATGATAGTGCAACATACATGTGGCACTGCCGTTTAGGTCATATTGGTGTAAAGCGCATGAAGAAACTCCATGTGGATGGACTTTTGGAATCACTTGATTATGAATCATTTGAAACTTGCAAACAATGCCTCAT
The DNA here is from genome assembly GCF_002575655.3 of Aegilops tauschii subsp. strangulata. NCBI lineage: Eukaryota > Viridiplantae > Streptophyta > Magnoliopsida > Poales > Poaceae > Aegilops > Aegilops tauschii. Next base: position 378,397,289 of record NC_053039.3, read on the forward strand.
GGGAAAGATGACTAAACCTACGTTCTACGGAACAATGGAGCGAGCTGATTGTTGGGGAACGTAGTATTTCAAAAAAAATCATACGATCACGCAAGATCTATCTAGGAGAAGCATAGCAATGAGCGGGGAGAGTGTGTCCATGTACCCTCGTAGACCGAAAGCGGAAGCGTTTAGTAACGCGGTTGATGTAGTCGAACGTCTTCGCGATCCAACCGATCAAGTACCGAACACACGACACCTCCGCGATCTGCACACGTTCAGCTCGATGACGTCCCATGAACTCTAGATCCAGCTGAGGTCGAGGGAGAGTTTCGTCAGCACGACGGCGTGTTGACGGTGATAATGAAGTTACCGACGCAGGGCTTCGCCTAAGCACTACGAAAATATGACCGAGCTGGAAATCTATGGAGGGGGGCACCGCACACGGCTAAGGTCAACTTGTGTGTCTATGGGGTGCCCCTCCCCCGTATATAAAGGAGTGGAGGAGGGGGCCGGCCAGCCTCATAGGACGCGCCCCAAGGGGGGGGATCCTACTCCTACTAGGAGTAGGTTCCCCCCTTTCCTAGTCCAACTAGGAGGGGAAGGAAGGGGAAGGGGGAGAGAAGGAAAGGGGGGCCGGCCCCCCTCCCCAATTCGGATTGGGCTTGGGGGGCACGCCCCTCCACTTGGACGCCTCCTCCTCTCTTCCACTATGGCCCATGAAGGACCATTAACCCCCCAGGGGGTTCCGGTAACCCCCGGTACTCTGGAAAATGCCCGAACATATTTGAAACCTTTCTGGTGTCCAAACATAGCCTTCCAATATATCAATATTCATGTCTCGACCATTTCGATACTCCTCGTCATGTCCGTGATCACATCCGGGACTCCGAACTACCTTCGGTACATCAAAACACATAAACTCATAATACCGATCGTCATCGAACGTTAAGCGAGCGGACCCTACGGGTTCGAGAACTATGTAGACATGACCGAGACTCATCTCCGGTCAATAACCAATAGCGGAAACTGGATGCTCATATTGGTTCCTACATATTCTACAAAGATCTTTATTGGTCAAACTGCATAACAACATACGTTGTTCCCTTTGTCATCGGTATGTTACTTGTCCGAGATTCGATCGTCGGTATCATCATACCTAGTTCAATCTCGTTACCGGCAAGTCTCTTTACTCATTCCGTAATGCATCATCCCGCAACTAACTCATTAGTCACATTGCTTGCAAGGCTTATAGTGATGTGCATTACCGAGTGGGCCCAGAGATACCTCTCCGACAATCGGAGTGACAAATCCTAATCTCGATCTATGCCAACTCAACAAACACCATCGGAGACACCTGTAGAGCATCTTTATAATCACCCAGTTACGTTGTGATATTTGATAGCACACTAAGTGTTCCTTCGGTATTCGGGAGTTGCATAATCTCATAGTCATAGGAACATGTATAAGTCATGAAGAAAGTAATAGCAATAAACTAAACGATCATAGTGCTAAGCTAACGGATGGGTCAAGTCAATCACGTCATTCTCTAATGATGTGATCCCGTTCATCAAATGACAACTCATGTCTATGGCTAGGAAACTTAACCATCTTTGATTAACGAGCTAGTCAAGTAGAGGCATACTAGTGTTACTCTGTTTGTCTATGTATTCACACATGTACTAAGTTTCCGGTTAATACAATTCTAGCATGAATAATAAACATTTATCATGATATAAGGAAATATAAATAACAACTTTATTATTGCCTCTAGGGCATATTTCCTTCAGTCTCCCACTTGCACTAGAGTCAATAATCTAGATTACATAGTAATGATTCTAACACCCATGGAGTCTTGGTGCTGATCATGTTTTGCTTGTGAGAGAGGCTGTAACAGCCCGGATGTGACTTTCCATATTTGTAACTCCAACTCTTGCCATTTTCGGCTATGTGTTATGATATTTCCTCGTGGTTGGGTTTTTTCTTCGTTTTGTATTTTGTTCATGTCATGCATTTCATATCATGTCATCATGTGCATCTCATTTGCATACGTGTTCGTCTCATGCGTCCGAGCATTTCCCCGTTGTCCATTTTGCAACCCGACACTCCCACATGCACCGGCGCACCCCTCTTGTCTCTTTTCGCGAGCGGGTGTTAAACGTTCTTGGAATGGACCGAGATTTGCCAAGTGGCCTTGGTACACCACCGGTAGACCACCTGTCAAGTTTCGTTTCATTTGGAGGCCGTTTGATGCTCCAACGGTTAACCGGGTAACCGCAAAGGCCTCTTGTGTGTTGCAGCCCAACACCCCTCTAAAACAGCCCAATAACCCATCTAAACCACTTCCATGCTCTTCGTCGTTGGATCACGATCGTGTGGGCGAAAACTACACTCCATTTGAAGTCTCCTAGCTCCCTCTAGCTATAAATATGTGCACCCCTCCTCCAAATCCGGGTCCAAAACCCTAGCCCCGCTCCCTCTCTGCCGCCGGACACGTCCGGATCGGACCAGACGCGTCCGCGCCGCCGCCCGCAGCCAATCGGAGGCTGCCACGTGGCCTCCGCCACCGTCCGCCGCCGCCGGCCCGCCAGGCCCGCGCGGGGCCCTCCCCGAGCCCATCGCCGCCCCGCGCCTCCCGCGGCTCGGTCGCCGCCCGAGCACCGCGCCGCCCGTGCTTCTCTGCCGCGCCGCCGCCCCGGTCGCCGCCGACCCCGCCGCCGGCCGCCCCGCACCCGGCGCCCGAGTGCCCCGCCCGTCGCCGTCGTCTCCGGCTCCGGCCAGATCCGGGCCGGCGCCGCCCGAATCCAGCACCGCCGCCACGTCTCCGGCCCTCCCTCGTCCTCTCCGGCGCCGTCTCCGGCGAGCTCCGGCCCCGCCTCGGTTCGCGTGCGAACCCTAGATCTGAGAAGGTTGACCCCGAAATTTCCTCCAAGTCCTTTTTGCTGTCATATTATGTTGCCTCCTTTGACCAGTCATATCTCCGTGCTCGTTAGTCCGATTCATGCATATGATATATCAAAATGTTCATCAGTAGATTCTCTTCATTTTGTTCCATTGTGCCATGTTTGTTTGAGTTCATCGTGATGCCTAAATCATCGTTGCAAGAGTGGTATATGATGTTAACTGCTGTCTGTTAACAGAACTTGATGTTTCGTTATTTTTGTTGCGTTTGATGTGTGCATCTTATGAGCATGAGCTCTACATGTGTTTTGATCTAGGTCATGCCATATTTACAGAGGTGCTTGCCATGTATTTTTGTGATCTATGTGGTGACTAGCACAAGCATGCAAACTAGGCTTCGTGATGTTTCTGTTTTCAGGGACTTGGGATTTTGCCGTCTTTTCCTGCTGTTATTTTGATGCCATATATCCATGTGGCTACAGTGAGATCCGTGCTTCTTTTGAGTATGTTCATTAAGGATATCTTGGACATATATACGTGCTCTATCCATACATGCCCCTGTTTGCAATTATGGAGTGCCCTAGAATGTCTCAATCTTGCTCTACTTTTGCTATAAAATGTTCCTGGCAGAATGTTAACATGCTATTCAATTTTTGCCATGGATGTTGCTAGTGATCCATGCATGCTATGAACTTGCTCTTGCCATGGTTAGCTTCATGAACATGTCTTCTTGCTGTTGGTATGATTGTTTTGTCATGCAATGCTTTATGTTGAGTGAATCGAGCTCACAAAGATGCCTTCATAATTTTGTTGATGCCATGCTCTGTTTTCTGCTAAGTCTGAAACCTGTTAACGAAACTTGCTATGTTTACATGGGTGCCATCATATCTTCTGTGCCTTTTTGGCTCATGGTCAGTAAGGGACTTTTGTTCTATGCATTTAGTAGATTCATTCCATGCCTTGATTTGCTATGATATGTTCCTGTAGCACACTGTTTTCTTGCTCTAAACATGGCTTCTTGATGTTATTTCTGGCATGTTAGTATTTTCACCCAAGTCTGAGAAGCTGATATCTTTTGCACTTTTGCCAGACTTGTTTGAACCTGTTATGGTGTGATCTAGCCGTAGCTCAGTGTTCATCTTTTGTCAAGCATCTTGAGTACATCACTGTCATATGCTTTGTTGTTATATTGGAGTGCAGTAGCTTAGCTTCTTGTTGCATACTAAGTAGCATCATGCTGTTAATCGCAGAATTGTGCCATCGTTGTTTTCCTTGTCATTTGCAAACCGTGCATCCGATTCTGGTGATCCTTATATCGATTTCAACCAAAATCATCTCATCTTTCCAGCGGCATACTTGGTTTGCCAAGTTGATGCCTTGTTCATCTTTTCCCTTCCGGAGCACGCATATGCATTGCATATCACATCTCGCATATCATGCCATGTATTGCATCATGTTGCTTGTGCATTTCCCGTGATTGATTGTTGGTCCTTTGCTTGTGTTCTTGCTTTGGGTAGAGCCGGGAGACGAGAATGCTTACGAGGAACCTGTTGAGAAAGCTTACGAGGATTAAGCTTTCGACAACTCTGAGAACCTTGCAGGCAAGATGACCATACCCTCGAAATCACTTCTATCTTTGCTTGCTAGTTGTTCGCTCTATTGCTATGCTGCGCTACCTACCACTTGCTATTTCATGCCTCCCATGTTGCCATGTCAAGCCACTAACCATCCTTTCCTAGCAAACCGTTGTTTGGCTAAGTTACCGCTTTTGCTCAGCCCTTCTTATAGCGTTGCTAGTTGCAGGTGAAGTTGAAGTTAGTTCCATGTTGGAACATGGATATTTTTGGCATATCACAATATCTCTTATTTAATTAATGCATCTATATATTTGGTAAAGGGTGGAAGGCTCGGCCTTATGCCTGGTGTTTTGTTCCACTCTTGCCGCCCTAGTTTCCGTCATACCGATGTTATGTTCCTTGATTTTGCGTTCCTTACGCGGTTGGGTGATTTATGGGACCCCCTTGACAGTTCGCCTTGAATAAAACTCCTCCAGCAAGGCCCAACCTTGGTTTTACATTTGCCTACCTAAGCCTTTTTCCCTTGGGTTTTTGCGAGCCCGAGGGTCATCTTTATTTAAACCCCCGGGCCAGTGCTCCTTCGAGTGCTGGTCCAAACTGGGCGATGTCCGGCGCCCCCTGAGCAACCAGGGTCTATGCCAACCCGACGTCTTGCCCATCCGGTGTGCCCTGAGAACGAGATATGTGCAGCTCCTATTGGGATTTGTCGGCACATTCGGGCGGCTTTGCTGGTCTTGTTTTACCATTGTCGAAATGTCTTGTAAACCGGGATTCCGAGACTGATCGGGTCTTCCCGGGAGAAGGAATATCCTTCGTTGACCGTGAGAGCTTATAATGGGCTAAGTTGGGACACCCCTGCAGGGTATTATCTTTCGAAAGCCGTGCCCGCGGTTATGTGGCAGATGGGAATTTGTTAATGTCCGGTTGTAGAGAACTTGACCCTTGACTTAATTAAAATACATCAACCGTGTGCGTAGCCGTGATGGTCTCTTTTCGGCGGAGCCCGGGAAGTGAACACGGTTTGGGTTATGTATGAACGTAAGCAGTTCCAGGATCACTTCTTGATCATTCCTAGCTTCGCGACCGTTGCGTTGCTCCTCTTCTCGCTCTTATTTGCGTATGTTAGCCACCATATATGCTTAGTGCTTGCTGCAGCTCCACCTCATTACCCCATCCTTCCTATAAGCTTAAATAGTCTTGATCTCGCGGGTGTGAGATTGCTGAGTCCTCGTGACTCACAGATTCTACCAAAACAGTTGCAGGTGCCGACGATACCAGTGCAGGTGACGCAACCGAGCTCAAGTGGGAGTTCGACGAGGAACTTGGTCGTTACTATGTTTCGTTTCTTGATGATCAGTAGTGGAGCCCAGTTGGGATGATCGGGGATCTAGCATTTGGGGTTATCTTCTTTTCATTTGGATTTTGAACGTAGTCGGTCTATGTGTGGATTTTGGATGATGTATGAATTAATTCATGTATTGTGTGAAGTGGCGATTGCAAGCCAACTCTCTTTATCCCATTCTTGTTCATTACATGGGATTGTGTGAAGATGACCCTTCTTGCGACAAAACCTACAATGCGGTTATGCCTCTAAGTCGTGCCTCGACACGTGGGAGATATAGCCGCATCGTGGGTGTAACAGAGGCTTAGTCAACGGGTCTGCAACATTCAGATCCATATGTATCTTGCAAATCTCTATGTCTCCCTCCTTGACTTGATCGCGGATGGAATTGAAGCGTATCTTGATGCTCTTGGTTCTGTTGTGAAATCTGGATTCCTTTGCCAAGGCAATTGCAACAGTATTATCACAAAAGATTTTCATTGGACCCGATGCACTAGGTATGACACCTAGACCGGATATGAACTCCTTCATCCAGACTCCTTCATTTGCTGATTCCGAAGCAGCTATGTACTCCGCTTCACATGTAAATGCCGCCACGACGCTTTGCTTAGAACTGCACCAACTGACAGCTCCACCGTTCAATATAAATACGTATCCGGTTTGCGACTTAGAGTCATCCGGATCAGTGTCAAAGCTTGCATCGACGTAACCATTTACGATGAGCTCTTTGTCACCTCCATAAATGAGAAACATATCCTTAGTCCTTTTCAGGTATTTCAGGATGTTCTTGACCGCTGTCCAGTGATCCACTCCTGGATTACTTTGGTACCTCCCTGCTAAACTAATGGCAAGGCACACATTAGGTCTGGTACATAGCATTGCATACATGATAGAACCTATGGCTGAAGCATAGGGAATGACTTTCATTTTCTCTCTATCTTCTGCAGTGGTCGGGCATTGAGTCTGACTCAACTTCACACCTTGTAACAGAGGCAAGAACCCTTTCTTTGCTTGATCCATTTTGAACTTCTTCAAAACTTTATCAAGGTATGTGCTTTGTGAAAGTCCAATTAAGCGTCTTGATCTATCTCTATAGATCTTGATGCCCAATATATAAGCAGCTTCACCAAGGTCTTTCATTGAAAAACTCTAATTCAAGTATCCTTTTATGCTATCCAGAAATTCTATATCATTTCCAATCAATAATATGTCATCCACATATAATATTAGAAATGCTACAGAGCTCCCACTCACTTTCTTGTAAATACAGGCTTCTCCAAAAGTCTGTATAAAACCATATGCTTTGATCACACTATCAAAACGTTTATTCCAACTCTGAGATGCTTGCACCAGTCCATAAATGGATCGCTGGAGCTTGCACACTTTGTTAGCATCCTTTGGATCGATAAAACCTTCGGGTTGCATCATATACAACTCTTCTTCTAGAAATCCATTCAGGAATGCAGTTTTGACATCCATTTGCCAAATTTAATAATCATAAAATGCGACAATTGCTAACATGGTTCAGACGGACTTAAGCATCGCTACAGGTGAGAAGGTCTCATCGTAGTCAACTCCTTGAACTAGTCGAAAACCTATTGCAAAAAGTCGAGCTTTGTAGACAGTAACATTACCGTCAGCGTCAGTCTTCTTCTTGAAGATCCATTTATTCTCTATGGCTTGCCGATCATCGGGCAAGTCAACCAAAGTCCACACTTTGTTCTCATACATGGATCCCATCTTAGATTTCATGGCCTCAAGCCATTTCGCGGAATCTGGGCTCATCATCGCTTCCTCATAGTTCATAGGTTCGTCATGGTCAAGTAACATGACCTCCAGAACAAGATTACCATACCACTCTGGTGCGGATCTTACTCTGGTTGACCTACGAGGTTCGGTAGTAACTTCATCAGAAGTTTCATGATCATTATCATTAGCTTCCTCACTAATTGGTGTAGGAATCACATGAACTGATTTATGTGATGAACTACTTTCCAATAAGGGAGCAGGTACAGTTACCTCATCAAGTTCTAGTTTCCTCCCACTCACTTCTTTCGAGAGAAACTCCTTCTCTAGAAAGGATCCATTCTTAGCAACGAATATCTTGCCTTCAGATCTGTGATAGAAGGTGTACCCAACAGTCTCCTTTGGGTATCCTATGAAGACACATTTCTCCGGTTTGGGTTCGAGCTTATCAGGTTGAAGCTTTTTCACATAAGCATCGCAGCTCCAAACTTTAAGAAACAACAACTTGGGTTTCTTGCCAAACCACAGTTCATATGGTGTCGTCTCAACGGATTTAGATGGTGCCCTATTTAACGTGAATGCAGCCGTCTCTAAAGCATAACCCCAAAACGATAGCGGTAAATCAGTAAGAGACATCATAGATCGCACCATATCTAATAAAGTGCGGTTACGACGTTCGGACACACCATTATGTTGTGGTGTTCTGGGTGGCGTCAGTTGCGAAACTATTCCGCATTGTTTCAAATGAAGACCAAACTCGTAACTCAAATATTCTCCTCCATGACCAGATCGTAGAAACTTTATTTTCTTGTTACGACGATTTTCCACTTCACTCTGAAATTCTTTAAACTTTTCAAATGTTTTAGACTTATGTTTCATCAAGTAGATATACCCACATCTGCTCAAATCATCTGTGAAGGTAAGAAAATAACCATACCCGCCGCGAGCCTCAACACTCATCGGACCACATACATCAGTATGTATTATTTCCAACAAGTCTATTGCTCGCTCCATTGTTCCGGAGAACGGAGTCTTAGTCATCTTGCCCATGAGGCATGGTTCGCAAGCATCAAGTGATTCCAAAAGCCCATCAGCATGGAGTTTCTTCATGCGCTTTACACCAATATGACCTGGCAGTGCCACAAATAAGTTGCCCTATCATTATTAAACTTATATCTTTTGGCTTCAATACTATGAATATGTATGTCACTACTATCGAGATTTAGTAAAAATAGACCACTCATCAAGGGTACATGACCATAAAAGATATTACTCATAAAAATAGAATAACCATTATTCTCTGATTTAAATGAATAACCGTCTCGCATCAAACAAGATCCAGATATAATGTTCATGCTTAACGCTGGCACCAAATAACAATTATTCAGGTCTAAAACTAATCCCAAAGGTAGATGTAGAGGTAGCGTGCCGACGGCGATCACATCGAATCTGGAACCATTTCCCACGCGCATCGTCACCTCGTCCTTAGCCAATCTTCACTTAATCCATAGTCCATGTTTCGAGTTGCAAATATGAGAAACAAAACCAGTATCAAATACCCAGGCACTACTGCGAGCATTAGTAAGGTACACATCAAGAACATGTATATCAAATATACCTTTCACTTGGCCATCCTTCTTATCCGCCAAATACTTGGGGCAGTTCCGCTTCCAGTTGTCAGGGAACACAGTAATTTCAAAAAAAATCCTACGCACACGCAAGATCCATCTAGGTGATGCATAGCAACGAGAGGGGAGAGTGTTGTCTACGTACCCTCGTAGACCAAAAGCGGAAGCGTTATGACAACGCGGTTGATGTAGTCATACGTCTTCACGATCCGACCGATCCTAGTACCGAAAGTACGGCACCTCCGTGATCTGCACACCTTCGGCTCGGTGACGTCCCACGAACTCTCGATCCAGCTGAGTGTCGAGGGAGAGCTTCGTCAGCACGACGGCGTGATGACGGTGATGATGAAGTTACCGATGCAGGGCTTCGCCTAAGCACTACAACGATATGACCGAGGTGGAATCTGTGGAGGGGGCACCTCACACGGCTAAGACAACTGTCAACTTGTGTGTCTACGGGGTGCCCCCCTCCCCGTATATAAAGGAGTGGAGGAGGGGGAGGGCCGACCCTCTATGGCGCACCCAAGGGGAGGATTCCTCCCTTTCCCTAGTTGGATTAGGAGAGGAAGGAAGGGGGAGAGAGGGGGAAGGAAAGGGGAGGCCGGCCCCCTACCCAATTCGGATTGGGCTTGGGGGGGGCACCCTCTCCTAGGCTCCCTTCTCCTCTCTCCCACTATGGCCCAATAAGGCCCATATACTTCTCGGGGGGTTCCGGTAACCTCCCGGTACGCCGGTAAATGCCCGAACTCACCCGGAACCATTTCGATGTCCAATGATAACCCACAAGTATAGGGGATCGTAACAGTTTTCGAGGGTAGAGTATTCAACCCAAATTTATTGATTCGACACAAGGGGAGCCAAAGAATATTCTCAAGTATTAGCAGTTGAGTTTTCAATTCAACCACACCTGAAAGACTTAATATCTGCATCAAAGTATTTAGTAGCAAAGTAGTATGAAAGTAACGGTAACGGTGGTAAAAGTAACAATAGCAGATTTGTAGTAATTGTAACAGTGGCAACGGAAAAGTAATTAAGCAAAGATCAATATATGAAAAGCTCGTAGGCATTGGATCAGTGATGGATAATTATGTCGGATGCGATTCCTTATGCAACAGTTATAACATAGGGTGACACAGAACTAGCTCCAGTTCATCAATGTATTGTAGGCATTTATTCTGAATATAGTCATACGTGTTTATGGAAAAGAACTTGCATGACATATTTTGTCCTACCCTCCTGTGGCAGCGGGGTCCTATTGGAAACTAAGGGATATTAAGGCCTCCTTTTAATAGAGTACCGGACCAAAGCATTAACACTTAGTGAATACATGAACTCCTCAAACTACGGTCGTCACCGGGAGTGGTCCCGATTATTGTCACTTCGGGATTGCCGGATCATAACACATACTAGGTGACTATTGACTTGCAAGATAGGATCAAGAACTCACATATATTCATGAAAACATAATAGGTTTAGATCTGAATTCATGGCACTCGGGCCCTAGTGACAAGCATTAAGCATAGCAAAGTCATAGCAACATCAATCTCAGAACATAATGCATACTAGGGATCAAACCCTAACAAAACTAACTCGATTACATGATAAATCTCATCCAACCCATCACCGTCCAGCAAGCCTACGATGGAATTACTCATGCACGGCGGTGAGCATCATGAAATTGGTGATGGAGGAAGGTTGATGATGACGACGGTGACGGATTCCCCTCTCCGGAGCCCAGAACGGACTCCATATTAGCCCCCCCGAGAGAGATTAGGGCCTGGCGGCGGCTCCGTATCGTAAAACGCGATGAATCCTTCTCTCTGATTTTTTCTCCCCGAACGTGAATATATAGAGTTGGAGTTAAGGTCGGTGGAGCCTCCGGGGGCCCACGAGGCAGGGGGGCGCCCCAGGGGGTGGGTGCGCCCTCCACCCTCGTGGACAGGGTGTGGGCCCCCTGGTGTTGATTCTTTCACCAGTATTTTTTATTAATTCCAAAAATATTCTCCGTGAAGTTTTAGGTCATTCCGAGAACTTTTTTTTCTGCACAAAAATAACACCATAGCAATTCTGCTGAAAACAGCGTCAGTCCAGGTTACTTCCATTCAAATCATGCAAGTTAGAGTCCAAAACAAGGGCAAAAGTGTTTGGAAAAGTAGATACGATGGAGATGTATCAACTCCCCCAAGCTTAAACCTTTTGTAGCGACCCGACCCGAATGGGTCAAGTCTCTGTGCTTAAGTGTCATCCCTGGATCGGTATGCTGACACACACAGTACTCAAAGATTTATAACAGAGGTAAATCACATGTATGAATAACGTAAATACTATTACCTCAATCCATATAGCGGAAGTAACAACAAGGTTGTGGATTCCCATCAACACCAACGGCAAAGTTGAGTGTAGAAATCGTAACCCTAACGTATCACTTACTCGTCGTAAGAATCTTGCAACATGAGACGTTGCAGCCACAAAGGGCCAGTACATTGAATGTACTGGCAATTCACACCATAGAGCAATGATGAATAATAGCTATCACTACATGCATATATGGCTGGTGGAGGCTCTATGGTTATAATGTTTTGGCGAAAAGCCAATTTTTCCCTACATCAAAGGAATATATTTTGTTTAACTATCATGGTAGTTGATAAACATTGAGAATGGTAAATCCCCATCTCAATCCCAATTAAAAAGTAATTAACAACCCAACAAATTAATTTAGAGTGATGAGATCAACATGATAATCCAAGAACCAGATACTCAAGATGTCCATAACCGGGGACACGGCTAACCATGATTAGTTTGTACACTCTGCAGAGGTTTGCGCACTTTTCCCCACAAGACTCGATCTCCTCCGTTGGATTTCTCGCACTACATGGTGTTTGAGAAACGGATGACCGAGACACAGTCTTTTAGAAGCATTAACTCTAACCCCGGGTAGACAGTACCAACCTACATCCCCTACATCTGCTAGCCTACCACTAGAAGAGGTCATGCAACATACTCAACTATGCTAGAGCCCATAATAGCTTGTGGCTGCACACGGAAGTTTCTAGCATGAATAATCTTATGATCCCTTTGAGCCTGGGTGGCAAACCATAGGATGATCACACAGGTACCCTGGGATCTCCTAGGACAACACTGGTATATCCCCAGGTGTCCGGGCAAGCCACTGGTATATCCCCAGGGTGCCCCAACCAATCCACCCAGATGTGTATTAAAGTAACCACCTTAAGTTAACCATTAATGATAACTCTCACATCTGTCATGAATACACTCAACCAATCCACGTCTACGAGCATAGCAGAGCATTATGAGCATAACGTAGAAGTAACTCCCAAGGGTTTGATAATAAAAGGGCAATAGGTTCCTACCTCATCAACTACTTCCCAATACCCACATGTTGTCAAAAATCCTAACAATGCAGTGTTTGAATGTTTAAAACTAATGCATAAAAACTGGGTAGTAAAGGGATATGATCAAAGTGTGAACTTGTCTGTACTATTGATTAAGATGATTCGTGCTCATAACTCCTGATAGTTCTACTTGTCACACTCCGGTCAATCTATCGTAAGCAAGCAATAGTAACCACACATAAGCAATCACTCAAAAGATCGGAAAGAATGAAGAAAACAATTCAGAAAGCTTCAAAACCAAGCAAATAACTCTTGCAACAGAAAACAATTTCTAACAGTACCAAAATTAAGTTAATTTGGCCTTATCAGAAAGTTCAGGTCAAGAGCTTCGATTTGCAAAAAGAATCAACTAAAACGGAGTTATAAAACTCAAGTTATGATCAAACGAATTTCAAATACAAATCTGTTTGGAAAATCAAATTTTAAATTTTCAAAAATATCTTTAAGTTTATTATCTGGATAGATGAGATCATAATGAAGAAGTGGGCGTTGGTTTCGTTGGATTTGGATAAACGAGCAAGAAGTAGCGAAGGTTTGAAAATCAGGGACTAATCTATAAATAAAATATTCAGGGATGGGTCCCTGGCCGAAAATTAAAAAGAAAAAGAAAAAATCCTATCGAACGAAGGTTCGCTACAGAACCCTACAAAACGAAATCGTTCACTACCAGAAGCTAACGAGCGAACGCTCGCTAAATAAACGAAACCTAAATAAAATTGATCTAAAAGAATAAAACCAAATACTAAAGAAAAACCGGGGCGGGTTTTATAGCGGTTATACCGGTTCGCGATACTAAAACCGGCGGCTCGGCTCAGATCGGATCGCGGCGGCGGCGGTGAACTTCGGTGAGGGCGGCGCGGCGACGACGGCTACGGAACGGGGTGGGGTGGCGGCGGCGATAGCTGCGCGGGGCGGCGGCGCGGCTGCGGCGACGAGGGTGGAGGCGAGGGCGGCGAGATGCGGCAGCGGCGGCGGCTGCGAGCGATGGGGAGGAGAGAGAGAGGTCCGAGGTCCGGCTATTTAAAGGCCAAGGGGGGCGGACGGCGGCTTGGGCGAGGGGCTCCGAGGCCGTGGAGGCGCCGGACTCCGGCGGGAGTCCCGCTCGGGCACGCGAGGAAGAAGGCGGCGCGGGCGACTTGGGACGGCCGGGCTGGGCGAGGGCCAGTTCGGTCGGCCCGAAGAGTTTTTTTATAAAACAAATCAATTTTACGGAAAATGAAATAAAACTAAATAAAATAAAAAAATATACTATAGGCATATAATATATCAAAATTTTCAGAAAAAGATTTTCTATAAGATGAACATTTTTCTGGCGTCAAATAAAATCTACAAAAATTCAAATAAATCAAACAGTGCTACTGCTCTAATAAAATCCAATAAAAATCAATTTAAAAATACCAAAATAATTTCAAATTTATTTCTCTCCAATTTTCTATTGTAGGGAATCATTTTACCCTAATTTCCATATATTTTATTTTTGGAGAAAATAATTTGAATAAAAACCAAATAACCCCAAATGGAAAATAATTCCAATGGGAATTTGAATTTAATTCTTTTAAAACTTCCAACTCATATTTCATATATTTTGAAGAAGTCATTTTATCTTCTCTCGTGAAAATCATTGAGTTGCTTAAAGTTTCTGAATTTGAAATATTTCCAAAAGTGAAATTCAAATATTTTCAAAAACCCTTTTCATTTATTTAAATGGAAGAAGTCATGTCATCTTCTCTCTAGGGTTTTGTATTTGAAAAAGAATTTGAATTCATGGAGATTATAAGTGCAAAAATGAAAGTTTGGGAAAGTCCTTTTATTCCCTCTCATTTAACTTTCAAAAAGTTTCGAATTTCACTCAATTTCACACAAGCAACCACACCACAATCAAACAATCAACCAAAACTATTTATTTAATATATCATTCCAAAATTTAGAATTTTGGGATGTTACAAACCTACCACCCTTAAAATGAATCTCGTCCTCGAGATTCGGAGAGGCTAGCAAGAAATAGGTTAGGTTTGGGGGTCTTCTCAAAATCCATCGATCATCACAGGAGGTCTGGGGTGCTACCACCCTTAGAAACATCGTTACGGTTCCATCAAAACTCATATACTCCATCCTTATGGTTGACAGTGTCGGTTTTCTTACATCTTCGGGAAAATTCCTTCTCTGGCTCTTCCGTTAGTGGCATAACCTTTTCCTCAATTCTTCTGTCCTTTTATCCGGGTATGGTTCTTCTATGACTGGGTCTTCTTAGTTGACGGGTCTGGCGCCAATGCTAAACAACTATCGATATCTCATGGTGGTCAGCCAACAATTTGACTGGGTCCCTGCAGGAAATGGGTCTGGGTTGAACCTCACCGTATGACCTACGATTGGCAGCAGTTGCCGTGTACAAGGGAAAAATTATCATACCATTCTAAGGTTTAAACAAGGTTTTGATCGTCGTCTCTCTACTACAGGTAAGTCTCTCAGATTTACCATCCCATATAGCAGAGGCGAATAATAAGAGTAAGTCGGTATGGTGATCAATCCATCCCGCACCCAAATCATTACCTTGTATATGGTTTAGCGAATTGATGTCTACTACGCAACCTTCTTCTTGTAGACGTTGTTGGGCCTCCAAGTGCAGAGGTTTGTAGGACAGTAGCAAATTTCCCTCAAGTGGATGACTTAAGGTTTATCAATCCATGGGAGGCGTAGGATGAAGATGGTCTCTCTCAAACAACCCTGCAACCAAATAACAAAGAGTCTCTTGTGTCCCCAACACACCCAATACAATGGTAAATTGTATAGGTGCACTAGTTCGGCGAAGAGATGGTGATACAAGTGCAATATGGATGGTAGATAAAGGTTTTTGTAATCTGAAAATAAAAAACAGCAAGGTAACTAATGATAAAAGTGAGCACAAACGGTATTGCAATGCTAGGAAACAAGGCCTAGGGTTCATACTTTCACTAGTGCAAGTTCTCTCAACAATAATAACATAGTTGGATCATATAACTATCCCTCAACATGCAACAAAGAGTCACTCCAAAGTCACTAATAGCGGAGAACAAACGAAGAGATTATTGTAGGGTACGAAACCACCTCAAAGTTATTTTTTCTGATCGATCTATTCAAGAGTTTGTACTAGAATAACACCTTAAGACACAAATCAACCAAAACCCTAATGTCACCTAGATACTCCAATGTCACCTCAAGTATCCGTGGGTATGATTATATGATATGCATCACACAATCTCATATTCATCTATTCAACCAACACAAAGTACTTCAAAGAGTGGCCCAAAGTTTCTACCGGAGAGTCAAGGCGAAAACGTGTGCCAACCCCTATGCATAGGTTCATGGGCGGAACCCGCAAGTTGATCACCAAAACATACATCAAATGGATCACGTGATATCCCATTGTCACCACAGATAAGCACGACAAGACATACATCAAGTGTTCTCAAATCCTTAAAGACTCAATCTGATAAGATAACTTCAAAGGGAAAACTCAATCCGTTACAAGAGAGTAGAGTGGGAGAAACATCATAAGATCCAACTACAATAGCAAAGCTCGCGATACATCAAGATCGTATCACCTCAAGAACACGAGAGAGAGAGAGAGATCAAACACATAGCTACTGGTACATACCCTCAGCCCCGAGGGTGAACTACTCCCTCCTCGTCATGGAGAGCGCCGATATGATGAATATGGCCAACGGTGAGGGATTCCCCCCTCCGGCAGGGTGCCGGAACAGGGCCCCGATTGGTTTTTGGTGGCTACAGAGGCTTGCGGCGGCGGAACTCCCGATCTATTCTGCTCCCCGATGGTTTTAGGGTATATGGATATATATAGGCGAAAGAAGTCGGTCAGGGGAGCCACGAGGGGCCCATGAGGGTGGAGGGCGCGCCCCCTGCCTCGTGCCTTCCTCGTTGCTTCCCTTACGTACACTCCAAGTCTTCTGGATTGCTTCCGTTCCAAAAATAACTCTCCCGAAGGTTTCATTCCGTTTGGACTCTGTTTGATATTCCTTTTCTGCGAAACACTGAAACAAGGAGAAAAACAGAAACTGGCACTGGGCTCTGGGTTAATAAGTTAGTCCCGAAAAAATATAAAAGTGCATAGTAAAGCCCATTAAACATCCAAGATGGATAATATAATAGCATGAATACTTCATAAATTATAGATACGTTGGAGACGTATCACGAATCTCGCATTCTAACACTCGGTCATCCTCACAAGCATTGCAAAATTTCTCTTGTCGACGAACTGGGTTCGGATAAATCCATTGATTCTGCAAGCCAAAAAAAAATCTATCGTTCCTTCACAACTCTCAGGTTTTGCGTAAACTCCTATAAGTTCGTCTGTCGATAAACGTAACTTCTTCCAGGGTTTTTCCTTCTGCAAGAGTGTGCTTGCTTCTTGGCAGGTCCTGGGGCCTGTGGGTTATGGGCCATCTCATCACTTGTAAACCTTGAACTCATCATCGGGGCAACTGATCATTAATCCAACATCCAACTTCCTAGTATTTTAAATCCATCCAATTATACTGTCTCCCTTCCTTCTAGTGGCACCAAACTACTCATCATGGAGTTACAATTGCTCCACATTACCAACATTATACCTCCTTATATCCAATAGTACTTCATCCCTCCATACTCTTGGGGTATCCCACATATCGAGATAAAACTGTACTTGTATTGTCCGTAGTCCACTTTGTGGAATATCATTATCTCTTCCAGGAGTCCAGTGTCCTCACAGGGTACTACCACCCTTGAAATGCACAAATTCATCCATAGACCATATTTCTCATATCCTCGAAAATGGTCAAAATCTTTCTTCATAGAGTAACAACTCATAAGATCCACATAAGTACCAACGATGCTAACTTCATTGATTCTCAAATTACTACAATCTCCTGCATTTCCATTACATGCCTCAACTCAACACCTCAATACTAAAAGAAGTGTTCCCACTGCTACTACTATATTTCTTTGTTGCAAACTCAACTATTTAGCACAAGCCTCCTTCTCTTTGGGACAATCTCTGGCAAAGTGCCCTACTTCATTACAACAGAAACATATCACTTCTGACAAGTTTCGAGGTTTCCTTTTTGGGCAACCGCTGAAGTAGTGCCCTGACTCCTTGCACCTGAAACAGGTGATATGACTCAGGTCCTTCCTGGAATCCAATCTACTTCTCTTCCTGGACTTTTCCGTTCCAATCAGGGCTTCTATTTCCTGTGGGTCATACTCTACTTCC
This sequence comes from Aegilops tauschii subsp. strangulata, assembly GCF_002575655.3. NCBI lineage: Eukaryota > Viridiplantae > Streptophyta > Magnoliopsida > Poales > Poaceae > Aegilops > Aegilops tauschii. The sequence continues at coordinate 378,415,120 of NC_053039.3, forward strand.
TCTATCGGGAATTCTACTAGATCCCCATTCAGACAATTCTGGGAGATGTGTCCTTCTTCTACACATGAATAGCAAGACTTGGTGCAGGGTTTAATTGGGTCTTCTTCGGGTGTGTCCTTCGCCTCTTCCTTCATCACCGGTTCTTCTAAAATTTCCCCGAGGGATCCTTTCATTACTTCTTTCTACTGTTGGATGGTTCTTTGTACCATGGGGTAAATGTGACACTGAGCAGGGTAGTGGGTAGTCCCTTCACACAAGAAACAAGTAATCTGCCTAGTTGGGCATTCTTCAGCTGGGTGACTTCCTTCACAATGAGGGCATTCACCCTTGTGTTCTTTATGGGTGTGTCCTATTTCTCCACAGAGCTTGCATGCACCAGGTTTTTTCATATCCTTTCCATAGGGCTTCAATTTCTGGGACACAAACCGAGACTTTAGCAAAGTCAGCTTAAATTCTTTCCAAGTGGTTACTCCTTGCCATCCATTGATGGTTTGGTACATCCTCCACCAATTAGCAGCACCTCTTTCAAAGCACTGAAGAGCATGCTGGGCCATATCCTTTCCGGCCATAGAGTTATTCTTCATGTGATTTTCCATGTTCTGAATCCATTGGTCCGTATCCAATTGACTTTCGGTCCCGGAATTGTGAGTTCATCTCCATTCATCCTCTATTGGTTCCAAGGGTTTTGGGGTGGGATAAGAGAGATAGAGAGAGAGAGATACACACAATAGAACCAAAGTTTTGAAAGGACAGATTTTATTTGTGGCTGTCGGAAAACATCAAACAAATGAAAGCTCACAATCATCGCATCTAACGTAAGTGTATAACAGGGGTTTGGTCTTCTAAAGGTCAATAAATCTTCAAAGTCACCAAACTCTTCAAGTCTTGCTCATGTCTCCGACGGCTTCTTCCGATCGTGCTTGTCCTTCTCAAGTTCTCTTGCCAGATCCTCTCTGTTGCCGCGAAGTCTCTCGTGACGTCCTTTAATATTTCTAGAGTTGCGTTCCAAACTTCTGGGTTTCAACATCCTTGGCATGAACCATGTCCTACTGTCCTTCAGTTCGTGACGAATCTCCGGTATCTCAAGGTTTTGCTCCTCCAGCTTGGCTACTTCCAGCTTCTGGGTCCTGAGTTCTTCACAAAATACTTCCTTGTCAAATACGGCATCCTGAAAGTCCATCTTAAAATTCTTGATGTAATACTCCAGATCCTGGTGATATACCAGCTAAAGTTAAAAGTGCATCCTTTGCTGACAGATGCTCCATCAGCCTTCTACCATCCAATCCTTCCAAAGAAATGCATGCTTAACTCAGCACCGTGACAATAGCATAAGCGGGCGATAACATCATGGATAACCGTGTTTCTGCCCTTGTCATTACCATGAGCTATCATTCCATAGTTGATATCTCCTGCCTTAGGGTTTTCTTGACAAAAACTTCGAGTTTTAGCGCTCCATGTTCTGGTCTTTCTCCGACACACCTTGATCTCGGGTATTGACAGCTTCAATAGTCTAAAAAATTCTATAAGGGTAGCTTTCCTAGGTCATACTAATCTGGGAATTCTTCAGAGCCTTCAAATTCTCCTAGTCTTCAGAGTCTTCAACCGTTGTAGTTTCCATTATTATATTGCACGGTACAATCCTCTTCATTCCGAAGTGGTCTTAGTTGTCTGATATCTTGTACTTCTTGGAGTGGTCTCATCAGTCGAATCTTCGTGTGGTCAAAAGGGGAAAGGGTGTGACGCCCCCGATTTGACCGTACACTAATCATGCACGCAAATGTGTACGATCAAGATCAGGGAATCACGGGAAGATATCACAACACAACTCTACAACATAAATAAGTCATACAAGCATCATAATACAAGCCAGGGGCCTCGAGGGCTCGAATACAATTTCTCAATCATAGACGAGTCAGCGGAAGCAACAATATCTGAGTACCGACATAAGATAAACAAGTTTGCCTTAAGAAGGCTAGCACAAACTGGGATACAGATCGAAAGAGACGCAGGCCTCCTGCCTGGGATCCTCCTAACTACTCCTGGTCGTCGTCAGCAGGCTGCACGTAGTAGTAGGCACCTCGAGTGTCGTAGGTGTCGTCGTCGACGGTGGCGTCTGGCTCCTGGACTCCAGCATCTGGTTGCGACAACCAGGTAGAAAGGAAAGGGGGGAAAAGAGGGAGAAAAGCAACCGTGAGTACTCATCCAAAGTACTCGCAAGCAAGGAGCTACACTACATATGCATGGGTATATGTGTAAAGGGCCATATCAGTGGACTGAACTGCAGAATGCCAGAATAAGAGGGGGGATAGCTAATCCTGTCGAAGACTATGCTTCTGGCCATCTCCATCTTGCAGCATGTAGAAGAGAGTAGATTGAAGTCCTCCAAGTAGCATCGCATGGCATAATCCTACCCGACGATCCCCTCCTCGTCGCCCTGTTAGAGAGCGATCACCGGGTTGTATCTGGCACTTGGAAGGGTGTATTTTATTAAGTATCCGGTTCTAGTTGTCATAAGGTCAAGGTACAACTCCGGGTCGTCCTTTTACCGAGGGACACGGCTATTCGAATAGATAAACTTCCCTGCAGGGGTGCACCACATAACCCAACACGCTCGATCCCATTTGGCCGGACACACTTTCCTGGGTCATGCCCGGCCTCGTAAGATCAACACGTCGCAGCCCCACCTAGGCACAACAGAGAGGTCAGCACGCCGGTCTAAATCCTATGCGCGCAGGGGTCTGGGCCCATCGCCCATTGCACACCTGCACGTTGCGTACGCGGCCGGAAGCAGACCTAGCCTAGTGGCATTCCAGTCCAATCCGGCGCGCGCCACTCAGTCGCTGACGTCACGAAGGCTTCGGCTGATACCACGACGCCGGGATACCCATAACTACTCCCGCGTGGATGGTTAGTGCGTATAGACCAAATGGCCAGACTCAGATCAAATACCAAGAACTCGTTAAGCGTGTTATGTCGAAGTAACCGCGGACGCCGTCCAGGGCCAGGCCCACCTCTTACCTAGGCGGTCTCAACCTGCCCTGTCGCTCCGCCACAAAGATCCACTTGCGGGTACTCCTACGAGCCGACCCGACTTTAGTCACCACCTGTGTCATGTATAGAGTATAAAAGTATATACCCGTGATCACCGCCCAGGTGATCACGGCCCGATAGTATAGCACAGCAGACGGACAAGAATGTTGGGCCACTGATGGAAAACTAGCACCCTATACTAAGCATGTAGGATTGCAGGTAAGGTAACAACAGTAGAAGCAAGGGCAGGCTATGCATCAGTATAGGATTAACGGAAAGCAGTAACATGCTACACTACTCCAATGCAAGCAGTATAGAGAAGAATAGGCGATATCTGGTGATCAAGGGGGGGGGGCTTGCCTGGTTGCTCTGGCATGAAGGAGGGATCGTCAACACCGTAGTCGAACTGGGGTCGCCGGCAGTCTCGGGGTCTACCGGAAAGAAGTAATGGAGGGGGAACACAATAAATAACAGAGCAATCAAAGCATCACAAAGCGTAGCATGGCAATACGCGGTGCTAGAGGTGACCTAACGCAGTAGTAGGTGATACCCGCGAAGTGGGGAAACATCCGGGAAAGTATTCCCGGTGTTTCACGTTTTCGGACAGAGGAACCGGAGGTGAAATGTTGCAGGTTCACTATGCTAGGGACGTGTGGCGGACGAACGGACTACGTATTCGGATTCGGCTCGTCGTTCTGAGCAACTTTCATGTAGAAAGTATTTTCATCTGAGCTACGGTTTAAAAGATATGATTTTCTAAAGATTTACTAATTTCTGGAATTTAATTAATCATTTAATTTAATTCGAAATTGGATTTATGACATCAGCATGACGTCAGCAGTCAACGCTGACCGTTGACCTGGTCAACCTGACAGGTGGGTCCCACCTGTCAGTGACTGTTAGTTAATTAACAGCAGTTAATTAGATTAATTAGTTATTAGGCTAATTAATCTTAATTAGTTAATATTAACAAGATTAATTAAGTTAATTAATTATCTTAATTAATTAATTAATTAATTTTATTATTTATTTATTATTATTATTATTTTTAAATCATTTTTTAAAATCATTTTTCTTTATTAAAACTTTCTCTGGGCGGGGCCCATGTGTCATAGGCCCCAGGGGCCTTAGTGGGTTCGGGCGCGGGGGCAGCCCGAGCGGGCGCAGGTCCAGGGGTGGGCGCACCCGGCAGCGCGTCGGAGCAGAGGAGGCCGCTGGCCATGGCGCCGCCCAGGCGGCCGGAGCGACGACGGGACGGCGATGGCGCGCGACCGCATGGCAGTAGCAGCTGCGGGGACTGGTGGAGCGGCGAGACGACGAGGTGGGGCGCAAGGCGGGGGGTCGCCGTGATTGGGTCGTCGGACGCGGGTGCGGTCAGGGCCGGACCGGGCGGCTGCGCGGTGGCGCGGGCAGAGCCGCGCCGGAGCAGCAACGAGCAGGGGGAGAGGCGCACGAGGCACGCTACAAGCGGACGCAAGGTGCGGCGGCCGGAGCAGCGCAGTGCAGAGGGCGCGGCCCCGCGGCGGTGCGCCCGTGCAGCGCAGGGGTACGGCGAGCGGCGCGGTGAACGCGGGAAAAGAGGAGGGAAACGGGGGCGGCTCACAGCGTTGCCGAGAAGGGGGGGTCGACGTGGTTTGTGGAGGAGGACGGGGACGCGAGATCTGGCGACGACGGAGGAGCTCCGGCGAATGGCGCTCGGCGACGGCGGTTCGGGGCGGCGTCGAGGAAGGCCGTCGCCGTCGGGCGGCGATGGGAGGCGCTGGTCAGCGCCAGCGCGGGAGAGGCGGGGTCGGCGGAGCCGGGGTCAGGGGCGATGGGGATCGCCCGGATCCAGCACAGAGAGGGGAAGGAGTGGAGGAAGGCGGGGCGGCGCTGGGGGTGGGCGTCGGGTGGCGGCGTTGGCGACGGGGACAACGAGCGCGTCGGGGGACGGGGGCGCCGGCTGCCCCGATCCAGATCGGGTCGGGGGGGAAGGAGCGAGGGAGAGAGGGGAACATGGGAGGAGCGAGTGGGGAGTGGGGTGCTAGGGTTTGGTGGTGGGGCGGTTTAGCAGCCCAGCGGGGGTTCGGCGCGGGTGGGCTGGCCTGATGGGTTGGCCCAGTTGGGGGGGGGGGGCTCTTTCTTTCTTTCTTTCTTTTTTTAGTTTTGTTTTCTGTTTTCTTTTCTTTATATATTTTCTTTTCTATTTTATTCTTTTAATTCCTGTTTTATAAAATATAAATACAACTCCTAAATTAATGTTATAATTTATTCTACTGCCCCAAAAAGTTTGACACCTAATTAAAATAGTTTGCATTATTATTATTTTTAAAAGGCATTTAATTAATTGTCATAGCTGCTGTTTTAATTACTTTAGAGCCTTTAAACATTTTATAAAAGTGTGGTTTCTCCACAATAATTACCTATGCATTATTTGGCAACACCCCAACATTTTAGTTTTAATATTTGAAAATCTTTACCGTTTGACTTTATTTTAAGTTTGAATTTTGAATCTATTTTGAACTAACACGAGAATAACAATAGTAACCATGGTGACGTGGCATCATTAACGTGGGATTACTGTAGCATAATTATCCGGGCGTCACAATTCTCCTCTACTACAAGAAATCTCGTCCCAAGATTTAAGATGGGAGTAAGGGGGGAGGGATTTTGTTACGAAATTCTAACGGGTCTTCTCGGTGTTGGTTGCTCTTCTCGAAGAGGTCGATACATTACATTGACGTCTTCATTTTCCTGCTTCAGGTCATCATGATGAAGCTGGCATCCTTTCTTCGGGAACTCCATCGTACTTACGAAGGACAAGGGGTAACTTCGGAATAACAGACCTCCGAACGGTTGACTATCTGGTTGATAACATCGGGGAAGGTGGCGGAAAGTAACTCTCGAATGGAAATTTAAGACAATATCGAGAGCAAAGTAAGGAGGTATCGTGGGGAAGTTTTGAGCGGGCAGGCAATCGTTCGATGCCTGAAGGGTTCAGAGCAACGGGAATAAGTATTGTGTCTGATACCAAAATTGATGATCTCACGAAAGGTGGCACGTGAATTACATACGAAGCCAAACGTGAGAAATAACCTTGGGAACAGGGGGTGTACAAGAAAGTCAGGTTTCGATCCTATGGAACTGTGGGTTATGGGCCCACCATGTGGGTTTTTTTTGGAGTAGTGACATCTTGCACGGTCATGATAGCAAGGCATGTCAGAGAGTACCCTGTCAGTTATGTCGTCAACACGTTGGTACCAAGGGCGAGGGACGAAGAGAACCATTTTCCTGCTCGTTGAAACGAGGCGGACCAATAGGCAAAGTTCTCATCCATCGGTGGCTACCAAAATGTCATCAACAAAAGTAACATGGTCTACTGAGAGAGTGGTACAACGAGATGCTCAACTAAGCAGGGAATTATCTCTGCTCAGCTAAGTCAGATTACAAGAAAGGTTAAACAAAACAATGGAAAGGAAAATATGATTATCAGAGTAAACTGAACAATGGAAAGGAAAATGTGTTTAAACACATATTTCAAGGGTATATCCTTCCCAAGGACAAGCTGAGCATGATATTCATGACAGGATATAATGTAGAAAACTCTTTAGGTAGGGGAGAGAAATTTCATGACATTACCCAGACAACGGTGTTTGGATAATTGAGCAGGAAACATTTAGCATTGGGCTTCAAATGTTCCTGTTGAAAATCGGAGTACCATAGACATGCTTCGAGATAGCATTGACATGGTCAACAGGTGAAGATCAGACTTTGGAAACAAAAAGGATCCATCAGGAACAACTTATAGAATAAGTCTTACAATTTCCTCATGGAAGCATGGATAACCTTGCTAAAAAAGGAAACTATATCAATAGGTCCTCCGGCCAGGTGGGCTAGGCATGACATCATCTTATCGGGTTACCTAACCGTCATATCTAACCGAGATGTAGATCTGAGTGGTGTCAGGATACCTCAGACTCAGGATGCCTGAGAAGAAAAGATGCAACACAATTGACGATATGACATAGTAAGATCCTCGGGAAATGAACTATGGAAGCAAGTTCCGAAACAAGAGTCCAACATTAAACCAAGGAGAGGATGAGGAGGTGGCTGACGGACTCAACGACATATCATCGAGATTTCCAAAAAGATGGATTTCCACAATTATGTGCAAGGAGATAACAATCGTCATTTCAAATGATATAATGATGTATTCTCGAGGAAAAACATACACAGTTAAACATTGGTTGAAATGTGCACCCGAAATATGGGCTAGGTAGCACAATCAATGTTTGAATGATGATTCATTAAGCCATAGACGTAGAATGAACTATAGATCAATAACTTCAAAGCAATAGGGTTGCTAGAAGTTTAGAATTTATACATCACAGACCATTTGTCAGTATTTCGTTTAGAAACAACATGGGGACCAAGAAAGAATGGTGATGGTGAGAAGTATCACTGTACCAAGAATTCTTAAGAGGTGGAGTAATCCTCACGACATTCTTGACATAAAAGATGGTAATACTCCAAGGTAGAACATATCATAAGCTAGATAGCAGGGAAATCAGGATACCACACAAAATATGAACAAGTTTGTGTTGGGGGGGGGGGAGGCAAGAATGTTGTCGATGATAACACAATTCATCGAGGGGCAAGGATGGTATTTCTCATCCTGAATTTCGACTCTCAACTTGGAAGAAGTCAAATTGTTGACAATGGTCACGACAAATTTGTCGAAGGTTTTCAAGAAGATGTAATTGATCGACGATGACATCAAGTCAAAGGAATGATGAAAGCAAAAGTTTATTGGAACCACGGGTAGGACACAAACTCGAAATCAAGTTTGCTGTTCAAGGAGAAGTGATATGACGAGGAAGATCGACGCAAGATTAGCTCACTGTCGAAATTTGTGCGCTGGGAAGGACCAGGTAGCACAGTTAAAATCGGCACGATAATGACATAGCCGAGCAGGCTAGGAATGACTTGAAGGATTATTAAACTCGTAAGCAACAAAAATTACTTAGAGTTATTGAATCGGAGTGCGGAATTGATTCACTTATCGGTGTCCTTGAGGGGTTCTAACAACTCAGAACCCGTTGGAAAAATGGAATCGGCAAGAATATTAGTTGATGAAGAACTCATAAGAAGTTATGTAGTTCCTTGGCATTCTCGAGATACCAGGGGGGTAATACTCGATGACAGACCAAAGTAGAGGTTGGACGGGGGTATTGCTCTGCAGAGGACAAGTGCTTAAACTTGCACGAGAAATGGTATCAAAGAGAAAATATGGTCGGAACCACGATTGCATAGGATCAATTCACAGATACCAGATGATATTATATCAATGAAATAGTTATTATTACAAGAAGCTTCTATGGTAGGATCTACATCGGGTCCATGGGCATGAACACAAAGTTCAAGGTCGACTCCCACTTCTTCAATGTATAACCTTCCATTCACCTCTCACTTTCGAATAAGTTGTAGTGTTGAAATTTTATCTAGCAAAATAACAGAAGAGTATGACTCGCAAAAACTTTTGAGTTCACACATATTAAGGAAGGCATAGGTTCAACCCGTCAGGGTATCGTGGAAACATATACCACAAGCTTCAATAGTAAATACCACCAGCTCAAAAACAGAGCATGGTTGAGAAAGTAGAGGATACAATTTACCAAAGGCCTTATATATCCGTGGAAAGGCTCACAAGGTTATTTGAATATGGAGGACACTGCCAGATAATAATCCAACAAGAGGTCTGGTGGTCTACAACGGAGCTGATATGAGTATCGGTACTCTATCAAAGGAAGGAATGCAAGTGCATCGGATTATAGAAGCAACTGACTAACTCAAATCTCAAATGCAAAGGAATTATGATTTCCAAATCAAGGGATCCGAAGCAATGCTCTGATTAGGGATGGATAAGTTGAATAGCCTTAGGGATACAATCGACAGTAATTTGATTAGTCGAGAACCAGCTCCTGTTCAAATGACATCTGAGCCGGAAGGATGAATTCTAGGATTCGACTGAGGAATGCGAGCATCGCAACATATTGAATCAACAGACTCAAATGATAATGGCAAAGGATGCTAATAAGATTACCAGACTTATGGGATTAATCATAATTAAAGCAAGCAAGAAATTCCAGAGCAATAGGTTGCTGAGGATTTTTGGAAGATCGAATGGTATTTCGAAGACTTTGTGAAATACATGAATCATTTGGGGATGAGCGGATACTCGATAAGTGCGAGAAATTATTCGTAGGGGTATTCAGGTGGAAAAGAACTGCAAGGTAGTGGTACAAGGGATTCTTAAAAAGCCGGAGAGCAATTCGATGTATCTGGTAATAACACGAGTAACTCAGAGTAATTGTATGAACAACAAGTGTATGTTGTTATCCATATGGATATATCGGTAGTAGGGAATTGAAAAGGCAGAGGGCACAAGGGTCTCGGGAATGATCGAAGAGTATCTTCAACATCTTCTGGTGCAGTCGGCGACCATCTGTGATAAAGGGCTCTCCGGGAGAAAGTATTTACGAGAACCTACAGTTAGTCCTTTTAGCAAAATCATTTAACCTGAATAGGAGAGAGTTCAGAGTCCCAGACTATAGACAAGGAGTAAAAGATCCTAATACCACCCAATGGCGACGTGGGCCCGTAAGCCACACAGTCATGTTAGTAAAAGTTTTGTAAAGGATAGACTCGACTTCGGCCAAGGATTTTGGAAGGGGGATTCCTACAGGCAGTCGGCTCTGATACCAACTTGTGACGCCCCCGATTTGACTGTACACTAATCATGCACGCAAATGTGTACGATCAAGATCAGGGACTCACGGGAACATATCACAACACAACTCTACAACATAAATAAGTCATACAAGCATCATAATACAAGCCAGGGGCCTCGAGGGCTCGAATACAATTGCTCGATCATAGACGAGTCAGCGGAAGCAACAATATCTGAGTACCGACATAAGATAAACAAGTTTGCCTTAAGAAGGCTAGCACAAACTGGGATACAGATCGAAAGAGGCGCAGGCCTCCTGCCTGGGATCCTCCTAACTACTCCTGGTCGTCGTCAGCAGGCTGCACGTAGTAGTAGGCACCTCGAGTGTCGTAGGTGTCGTCATCGACGGTGGCGTCTGGCTCCTGGACTCCAGCATCTGGTTGCGACAACCAGGTAGAAAGGAAAGGGGGGAAAGAGGGAGAAAAGCAACCGTGAGTACTCATCCAAAGTACTCGCAAGCAAGGAGCTACACTACATATGCATGGGTATATGTGTAAAGGGCCATATCAGTGGACTGAATTGCAGAATGCCAGAATAAGAGGGGGGATAGCTAATCCTGTCGAAGACTATGCTTCTGGCCATCTCCATCTTGCAGCATGTAGAAGAGAGTAGATTGAAGTCCTCCAAGTAGCATCGCATGGCATAATCCTACCCGGCGATCCCCTCCTCGTCGCCCTGTTAGAGAGCGATCACCGGGTTGTATCTGGCACTTGGAAGGGTGTATTTTATTAAGTATCCGGTTCTAGTTGTCATAAGGTCAAGGTACAACTCCGGGTCGTCCTTTTACCGAGGGACACGGCTATTCGAATAGATAAACTTCCCTGCAGGGGTGCACCACATAACCCAACACGCTCGATCCCATTTGGCCGGACACACTTTCCTAGGTCATGCCCGGCCTCGTAAGATCAACACGTTGCAGCCCCACCTAGGCACAACAGAGAGGTCAGCACGCCGGTCTAAATCCTATGCGCGCAGGGGTCTGGGCCCATCGCCCATTGCACACCTGCACGTTGCGTACGCGGCCGGAAGCAGACCTAGCCTAGTGGCGTTCCAGTCCAATCCGGCGCGCGCCACTCAGTCGCTGACGTCACGAAGGCTTCGGCTGATACCACGACGCCGGGATACCCATAACTACTCCCTCGTAGATGGTTAGTGCGTATAGACCAAATGGCCAGACTCAGATCAAATACCAAGAACTCGTTAAGCGTGTTATGTCGAAGTAACCGCGGACGCCGTCCAGGGCCAGGCCCACCTCTCACCTAGGTAGTCTCAACCTGCCCTGTCGCTCCGCCACAAAGATCCAATTGCGGGTACTCCTACGAGCCGACCCGACTTTAGTCACCACCTGTGTCATGTATAGAGTATAAAAGTATATACCCGTGATCACCGCCCAGGTGATCATGGCCCGATAGTATAGCACAGCAGACGGACAAGAATGTAGGGCCACTGATGGAAAACTAGCACCCTATACTAAGCATGTAGGATTGCAGGTAAAGGTAACAACAGTAGAAGCAAGGGCAGGCTATGCATCAGTATAGGATTAACGGAAAGCGGTAACATGCTACACTACTCTAATGCAAGCAGTATAGAGAAGAATAGGCGATATCTGGTGATCAAGGGGGGGGGGCTTGCCTGGTTGCTCTGGCATGAAGGAGGGATCGTCAACACCGTAGTCGAACTAGGGGTCGCCGGCAGTCTCGGGGTCTACCGGAAAGAAGCAACGGAGGGGGAACACAATAAATAACAGAGCAATCAAAGCATCACAAAGCGTAGCATGGCAATACGCGGTGCTAGAGGTGACCTAACGCAGTAGTAGGTGATACCCGCGAAGTGGGGAAACATCCGGGAAAGTATTCCCGGTGTTTCACGTTTTCGGACAGAGGAACCGGAGGTGAAATGTTGCAGGTTCACTATGCTAGGGACGTGTGGCGGACGAACGGACTACGTATTCGGATTCGGCTCGTCGTTCTGAGCAACTTTCATGTAGAAAGTATTTTCATCTGAGCTACGGTTTAAAAGATATGATTTTCTAAAGATTTACTAATTTCTGGAATTTAATTAATCATTTAATTTAATTCGAAATTGGATTTATGACATCAGCAGTCAACGCTGACCGTTGACCTGGTCAACCTGACAGGTGGGTCCCACCTGTCAGTGACTGTTAGTTAATTAACAGAAGTTAATTAGGTTAATTAGTTATTAGGCTAATTAATCTTAATTAGTTAATATTAACAAGATTAATCAAGTTAATTAATTATCTTAATTAATTAATTAATTTTATTATTTATTTATTATTTTTATTATTATTAATTATTATTTTTAAATCATTTTTCTTTATTAAAACGTTCTCTGGGCGGGGCCCATGTGTCATAGGCCCCAGGGGCCTTAGTGGGTTCGGGCGCGGGGGCAGCCCGAGCGGGCGCAGGTCCAGGGGTGGGCACACCCGGCAGCGCGTCGGAGCAGAGGAGGCCGCTGGCCATGGCGCCGCCCAGGCGGCCGGAGCGACGACGGGACGGCGATGGCGCGCGACCGCATGGCAGTAGCAGCTGCGGGGACTGGTGGAGCGGCGAGACGACGAGGTGGGGCGCAAGGCGGGGGGTCGCCGTGATTGGGTCGTCGGACGCGGGTGCGGTCAGGGCCGGACCGGGCGGCGGCGCGGTGGCGCGGGCAGAGCCGCGCTGGAGCAGCAACGAGCAGGGGGGAGAGGCGCACGAGGCACGCTGCAAGCGGGCGCAAGGTGCGGCGGCCGGAGCAGCGCAGTGCAGAGGGCGCGGCCCCGCGGCGGTGCGCCCGTGCAGCGCAGGGGTACGGCGAGCGGCGCGGTGAACGCGGGAAAAGAGGAGGGAAACGGGGGCGGCTCACAGCGTTGCCGAGAAGGGGGGGTCGACGTGGCTTGTGGAGGAGGACGGGGACGCGAGATCCGGCGACGACAGAGGAGCTCCGGCGAATGGCGCTCGGCGACGGCGGTTCGGGGCGGCGTCAAGGAAGGCCGTCGCCGTCGGGCGGCGATGGGAGGCGCTGGTCAGCGCCAGCGCGGGAGAGGCGGGGTCGGCGGAGCCGGGGTCAGGGCGATGGGGATCGCCCGGATCCAGCACAGAGTGGGGAAGGAGTGGAGGAAGGCGGGGCGGCGCTGGGGGTGGGCGTCGGGTGGCGGCGTTGGCGACGGGGACAGCGAGCGCGTCGGGGGACGGGGGCGCCGGCTGCCCCGATCTAGATCGGGTCGGGGGGGAAGGAGCGAGGGAGAGAGGGGAACGTGGGAGGAGCGAGTGGGGAGTGGGGTGCTAGGGTTTGGTGGTGGGGGCGGTTTAGCAGCCCAGCGGGGGTTCGGCGCGGGTGGGCTGGCCTGATGGGTTGGCCCAGTTGGGGGGGGGGCTCTCTCTTTCTTTCTTTCTTTCTTTTCTTAGTTTTGTTTTCTGTTTTCTTTTCTTTATATATTTTCTTTTCTATTTTATTCTTTTAATTCCTGTTTTATAAAATATAAATACAACTCCTAAATTAATGTTATAATTTATTCTACTGCCCCAAAAAGTTTGACACCTAATTAAAATAGTTTGCATTATTATTATTTTTTAAAGGCATTTAATTAATTGTCATAGCTGCTGTTTTAATTACTTTAGAGCCTTTAAACATTTTATAAAAGTGTGGTTTCTCCACAATAATTACCTATGCATTATTTGGCAACACCCCAACATTTTAGTTTTAATATTTGAAAATCTTTACCGTTTGACTTTATTTTAAGTTTGAATTTCGAATCGATTTTGAACTAACACGAGAATAACAATAGTAACCATGGTGACGTGGCATCATTAACGTGGGATTACTGTAGCATAATTATCCGGGCGTCACAAAGGGGTATAGTGTAACTAAAAAGGAATATTTGATAAAGCTCAGAAAAGAAGAGAGGTAAAAGATCCTTTTGAGAATGTAGTTGTAGAGAAAATCTTTCCTATGGGCTTGCCAGTTTCTAGGGGTCATGTCCTATAGTCAACATGTGCTCTGATACCATCTTGTAGCAACCCGACCCGAATGGGTCAAGTCTCTGTGCTTAAGTGTCATCCCTGGATCGGTATGCTGACACACACAGTACTCGAGGATTTATAACAGAGGTAAATCACATGTATGAATAACGTAAATACTATTACCTCAATCCATATAGCGGAAGTAACAACAAGGTTGTGGATTCCCATCAACACCAACGGCAAAGTTGAGTGTAGAAATCATAACCCTAACGTATCACTTACTCGTCGTAAGAATCTTGCAACATGAGACGTTGCAGCCACAAAGGGCCAGTACATTGAATGTACTGGCAAATTCACACCATAGAGCAATGATGAATAATAGCTATCACTACATGCATATATGGCTGGTGGAGGCTCTATGGTTATAATGTTTTGGCGAAAAGCCAAATTTTCCCTACATTAAAGGAATATATTTTGTTTAACTATCATGGTAGTTGATAAACATTGAGAATGGTAAATCCCCATCTCAATCCCAATTAAAAAGTAATTAACAACCCAACAAATTAATTTAGAGTGATGAGATCAACATGATAATCCAAGAACCAGATACTCAAGATGTCCATAACCGGGGACACGGCTAACCATGATTAGTTTGTACACTCTGCAGAGGTTTGCGCACTTTTCCCCACAAGACTCGATCTCCTCTGTTGGATTTCTCGCACTACATGGTGTTTGAGAAACGGATGACCGAGACACAGTCTTTCAGAAGCATTAACTCTAACCCCGGGTAGACAGTACCAACCTATATCCCCTACATCTGCTAGCCTACCACTAGAAGAGGTCATGCAACATACTCAACTATGCTAGAGCCCATAATAGCTTGTGGCTGCACACGGAAGTTTCTAGCATGAATAATCTTATGACCCCTTTGAGCCTGGGTGGCGAACCATAGGATGATCACACGGGTATCCCGGGATCTCCTAGGACAACACTGGTATATCCCCAGGTGTCCGGGCAAGCCACTGGTATATCCCCAGGGTGCCCCAACCAATCCCCAGAGAAAGTATGTTAGCTTATGCCTCTCCCTCAAATAAAATTGCAATAGTGATTACCGGTCTAGTTATCGATTGCCTAGGGACAAATAACTTTCTCGTGACAAAAAGCTCTCTATTAAAACTAACTTAGTTGTGTCTTTATCTAAACAGCCCCTAGCTTTTATTTACGTGCTCTTTATATTCTTGCAAACCTATCCAAAAACACCTACAAAGTACTTCTAGTTTTATACTTGTTCTAGGTAAAGCGAACGTTAAGCGTGCGTGGAGTTGTATCGGTGGTCGATAGAACTTGAGGGAATATTTGTCCTACCTTTAGCTCCTCGTTGGGTTCGACACTCTTACTTATCGAAAGAGGCTACAATTGATCCCCTATACTTGTGGGTTATCAAGACCTTTTTCTGGCGCCGTTGCCGGGGAGCAACAGCGTGGGGTGAATATTCTCGTGTGTGCTTGTTTGCTTTATCACTAAGTAATTTTTATTTGCTATTCTTAGTTGTTCTCTATCTTTAGTTATGGATATGGAACACGAAATACCAAAAAAAATAGGTGTACTTGCTACTCATGGAGATGGGGAACCTCCTAAAACCCTCGATGATCATTATGTGAAAGATATTATGTACTACTTTGATAATCCTGAGAAAACCCCTTTCAATTATGTAATGGGAGACACATTAGACCAACGTGAATACTTTAGGGATTATCGCTTGACTCAAAAAGGGAAACTATTATGGGATCAAATTCATATGTTGAAGTGGTATGCTAGGCAACTATGCTTGAGATATGATTATACTTGTTGCTCTAGGATGAAGGCTCCACACCTTCCCTTTTCATGCGAATTTAATGATAATGAAACCTTGGCTTCTTATGCTAGAGGTATATATGATTACTATGATGTGGAACAAATAGAAGAATTTGTTGCTTTTATGGGTGCTTATGAAATTGAATCTATGTTCAAAGAGTTTGAAAATCTTTAAGATGCTGTTTATAGACCTGAAAATTTAGCTATCCTTAAATATTTCTATGCCAATTATGAATTCAATTCTGATATTGATGCATTTATTGAGAAAGTCTCCGCTGTCCAAGAAGACACTAATATTTTACAGGAGTCTATGGAAGAAGAAATTGATGAAACTGTGAGCTCATTGGATGAAAAAGATGATGAGGAGAGCGAAGAACAAAAGGAGGAAGAGCGGATTAGCTACCCATGCCCACCTTCTAATGAGAGTAACTCTTCAACTCATACATTGTTTAATTTCCCTTCGTGCTTACCGAAGGATTATTGCTATGATGACTATTATGATCCCGTTGATTCTCTTGAAATATACCTTTTTGATGATGCTTGCTATGCTTGTGGCCAAGATGCCAATATGAATTATTATTATGGATATAAACTTGCTATAGTTCCTTATGTTAAACATGAAATTGTTGCTATTGCACCCACGCATGATAGTCCTATTATCTTTTTGAATTCTCCCGACTACACTATATCGGAGAAGTTTGCTTTTATTGAGGACTATATTGATGAGTTGCCTTTTACCGTTGCACATGATGATTTTGATGAATATAATATGCATGTGCTTGCTGCTCCTACTTGCAATTATTATGAGAGAGGAACTATATCTCCACCTCTCTATGTTTCCAACACGATAAAATTGCAAGAAACTGTTTATACTATGCATTGGCCTTTACTTTGTGTGCATGAATTGTTCTTTTATGACATGCCGATGCATAGGAAGAGAGTTAGACTTGGTTGTTGCATGATATATGTTGCCTTGTGCTCACTACTAAATGCCAAATCATTGCTAATTAAAATTGGCTTTGATATACCTTGGGATCCGGGTGGATTCACTACTTGAGCACTATATGCCTAGCTTAATGGCTTTAAAGAAAGCGCTGCCAGGGAGACAACCCGGAAGTTTTAGAGAGTCATTTATTTCTGTTGTGTGCTTTCATATAGTTTTAAAAAATAAATAAAGAGGGGAACCCGAAACTTTTTAAAAAGAAAAGCGAAAGTGAGAAAGACAAGCATTGTTGAAGTGGGAGCTACCCTTGAACTTTGTTCATGCTCATGGAAACTTTGTGAATCTTGATTACAGAAACTTTTCAACAAAAATAATTATCCCCTTGTACAATTCCATTGTATTATAAAAATAATGTGTCAAGGTTTGCCTTTAGGATGTTTACAATGCTTGTTGGTTTGTATGGTGCAGGACAGAAACTTTGGCTGTAGTGCGCGATTTTTAATTTTTTACTGGAACGTCAAATGGTTCTAAAACTTTTTGCACTGTATTTCTATACAAAATGTTTATTTTTCCTAATTTTTGCAGAATTATTCAAGTATCAGAAGTATGGTGAATGTTCATATTATTACAGACTGTTCTGTTTTAGACAGATTCTGTTTTTGATGCATAGTTTGCTTGTTTTGATGAAACTATCGATTTACATCAGTGGATTAAGCCATGAAAAGTTATATTACAGTAGACACAATGAAAAAACAAAATATGAATTGGTTTGCAACAGTACTTAGAGTAGTGATTTGCTTTATTATACTAACGGATCTTACCGAGTTTTCTGTTGAAGTTTTGTGTGGATGAAGTGTTCGATGATCGAGAAGGTCTCGATGTGAGAAGAAGGAAGAGAGGCAAGAGCTCAAGCTTGGGGATGCCCGAGGCAAACCAAGTAAATATTCAAGGATACTCAAGCGTCTAAGCTTGGGGATGCACGGGAAGGCATCCCCTCTTTCTTCAACAAGTATCGGTATGTTTTCGGATTCATTTCGTTCATGCGATATGTGCAAATCTTGGAGCGTCTTTTGCATTTAGTTTTCAATTTTCTTTTATGCACCATGCTGGTATGAGAAAGTCCTTGGTTGATTTATAGAATTCTCTATGCACTTCACTTATATCTTTTGAGTATGGCTTTATAGAATGCTCTATGCACTTCACTTATATCTTTTGAGTATGGCTTTATAGAATGCTTCATGTGCTTCACTTATATCATTTGAAGTTTGGATTGCCTGTTTCTCTTTACATAGAAAACCGCCATTTGTAGAATGCTCTTTTGCTTCACTTATATTTTTTAGAGCTTGGGCATATCTTTTGTAGAAATAATTAAACTCTCTTGCTTCACTTATATCCATTTAGAGAGATGACAGGAATCGGTCATTCACATGGTTAGTCATAAAATCCTACATAAAACTTGTAGATCACTGAATATGATATGTTTGATTCCTTGCAATAGTTTTGCGATATAAAGATGGTGATATTAGAGTCATGCTAGTGGGTAGTTGTGGATTAGTAGAAATACTTGTGTTGAGGTTTGTGATTCCCGTAGCATGCACGTATGGTGAACCATTATGTAACGAAGTCGGAGCATGAGGTATTTATTGATTGTCTTCCTTATGAGTGGCGGTCGGGGATGAGCGATGGTCTTTTCCTACCAATCTATCCCCCTAGGGGCATGCGTAGTAGTACTTTGCTTCGAGGGCTAATAAACTTTTGCAATAAGTATATGAGTTCTTTATGACTAATGTGAGTCCATGGATTATACGCACTCTCACCCTTCCATCATTGCTAGCCTCTTAGGTACCGTGCATTGCCCTTTCTCACCTCGAGAGTTGGTGCAAACTTCGCCGGTGCATCCAAACCCCATGATACGATACGCTCTATCACACATAAACCTCATTATATCTTCCTCAAAACAACCACCATACCTACCTATCATGGCATTTCCATAGCCATTCCGAGGTATATTGCCATGCAACTTCCATCATCATCATATACATGACTTGAGCATTTATCGTCATATTGCTTTGCATGATCGTAAGATAGCTAGCATGATGTTTCCATGGCTTGTCTGTTTTTTGATGTCATTGCTATGCTAGATCATTGCACATCCCGGTACACCGCCGGAGGCATTCATATAGAGTCATATCTTTGTTCTAGATATCGAGTTGTAATATTGAGTTGTAAGTAAATAGAAGTGTGATGATCATCATTATTAGAGCATTGCCCCAGTGAGGAAAGAATGATGGAGACTATGATTCCCCCACAAGTTGGGATGAGACTCCGGACGAAAAAATAAAATAAAAAATAAAAAAGAGAAAGGCCAAAAAAAGAGAAGGCCCAAAAAAAAGAGAAAAAAGCAAAAAAAAGAGAGAAAAAGAGAGAAGGGGCAATGTTACTATCCTTTTACCACACTTGTTCTTCAAAGTAGCACCATGTTCTTCATATAGAGAGTCTCTTGAGTCATCACTTTCATATACTAGTGGGAATTTTCATTATAGAACTTGGCTTGTATATTCCAACGATGGGCTTCCTCACATGCCCTAGGTCTTCATGAGCAAGCAAGTTGGATGCACACCCACTTAGTTTCAGTTTGAGCTTTCATATACTTATAGCTCTAGTGCATCCGTTGCATGGCAATTCCTACTCCTCATATTGACATCAATTGATGGGCATCTCCATAGCCCATTGATTAGCCGCGTCGATGTGAGACTTCCTCCCTTTTTGACTTCTCCACATAACCCCCATCATCATATTCTATTCCACCTATAGTGCTATATCTATGGCTTGCGCTCATGTATTGCGTGAGGGTTGAAAAAGCTGAAGCACATTAAAAAGTATGAACCAATTGCTCGGCTTGCCATCGGGGTTGTGCATGATTTGAATATTTTGTGTGGTGAAGATGGAGCATAGCCAGACTATATGATTTTGTAGGGATAAATTTCTTTGGCCATGTTATTTTGAAAGACATGATTGCTTTATTAGTAGGCTTGAAGTATTATTGTTTTTATGTCAAATGATAGACTATTGCTTTGAATCACTCGTGTCTTAATATTCATGCCATGATTAGATATGTGATCAAGATTATGCTAGGTAGCATTCCACGTGAAAAATTATCTTTTTTATCATTTACCTACTCGAGGACGAGCATGAATTAAGCTTGGGGATGCTGATACGTCTCCATCGTATCTATACTTTTTGATTGTTCCATGCCAATATTATGCAACTTTCATATACTTTTGGCAATTTTTTATACTATTTTTGGGACTAACATATTGATCCAGTGCCCAGTGCCAGTTCCTGTTTGTTGCATGTTTTATGTTTCGCAGAAACCCCATATCAAACGGAATCCAAACGGGATAAAAACGGACGGAGAATATTTTTGGAATATTTGGAGAATATGGGAAGAAGAATCAACGCGAGACGGTGCGCGAGGGGGGCACGAGGCAGGGGGGCGCGCCTGCCCCCCTCGTGCCCCCCGTAAGGCGGTTGCTGCTCTACTTTGGCTGCAAGAAAGCTAATTTTCGGAAAAAATCTCGGTGAAGGTTTCAATCCAATCGGAGTTATGGATCTCCATATATATACGAAACGGTGAAAGGGCAGAATACCGGAACATAGAAACAGAGAGAGACAGAGAGACAGATCCAATCTCGGAGGGGCTCTCGCCCCTCCCATGCCATGGAGACCAAGGACCAGAGGGAAAACCCTTCTCCCATCTAGGGAGGAGGTCAAGGAAGAAGAAGGAGGGGGGCTCTCTCCCCCTCGCTTCCGATGGCGCCGGAGTGCCACCGGGGCCCATCATCATCACCGCAATCTTCACCAACAACTTCACCGCCATCATCACCAACTCTTCCCCCCTCTATGCAGCGGTGTAACCCCTCTTTTACCCGCTGTACTCTCTACTTAAACATGGTGCTCAACGCTATATATTATTTCCCAATGATGTATGGCTATCCTATGATGTTTGAGTAGATCCGTTTTGTCCTATGGGTTAATTGATGATCAAGATTGGTTTGAGTTGCATGTTTTATTATTAGTGCTGTCCTATGGTGCTCTCCGTGTCGCGCAAGCATGAGGGATCCCCACTGTAGGGTGTTGCAATACGTTCATGATTCGCTTATAGTGGGTTGCGTGAGTGGCTGAAACACAAACCCGAGTAAGGGGGTTGTTGTGTATGGGATAAAGAGGACTTGACGCTTTAATGCTATGGTTGGGTTTTACCTTAATGATCTTTAGTAGTTGTGGATGCTCGCTAGAGTTCCAATCATACGTGCATATTATCCAAGTAGAGAAAGTATGTTAGCTTATGCCTCTCCCTCAAATAAAATTGCAATAGTGATTACCGGTCTAGTTATCGATTGCCTAGGGACAAATAACTTTCTCGTGACAAAAAGCTCTCTATTAAAACTAACTTAGTTGTGTATTTATCTAAACAGCCCCTAGCTTTTTTTACGTGCTCTTTATATTCTTGTAAACCTATCCAAAAACACCTACAAAGTACTTCTAGTTTTATATTTGTTCTAGGTAAAGCGAACGTTAAGCGTGCGTAGAGTTGTATCGGTGGTCGATAGAACTTGAGGGAATATTTGTTCTACCTTTAGCTCCTCGTTGGGTTCGACACTCTTACTTATCGAAAGAGGCTACAATTGATCCCCTATACTTGCGGGTTATCAGTGCTGCGCGCAGCTGCGACGATGAGGGCGGAGGCGAGGGCGGCGAGATGCGGCAGCGGCGGTGGCGGTGAAGTCGGCGGCGACGGCTGCGGGCGATGGGGAGGAGAGAGAGAGGTCCGGGGTCCGGCTATTTAAAGGCAAGGGGGCGGACGGCGGCTTAGGCGAGGGGCTCCGAGGCCGTGGAGGCGTCGGACTCCGGCGGGAGTCCCGCTCGGGCACGCGAGGAAGAAGGCGGCGCGGGCGACTTGGGCCGGCTGGGCTGGGTGAGGGCCAGTTCGGTCGGCCCGAAGAGTGTTTTTAAACAAAACAATTTACAGAAAATGGAATAAAACTAAATAAAATAAAAAAATATACTATAGGCATATAATATATCAAAAATTTCAGAAAAAGATTTTCTAAGATGAACATTTTCTGGCGTCAAATAAAATCTACAAAAATTGAAATAAATCAAACAGTGCTACTGCTCTAATAAAATCCAATAAAAATCATTTTAAAAATACCAAAATAATTTCAAATTTATTTCTCTCCAATTTTCTATTGTAGGGAATCATTTTACCCTAATTTCCATATATTTTGTTTTTGGAGAAAATAGTTTGAATAAAAACCAAATCACCCCAAATTGAAAATAATTCCAATGGGATTTTGAATTTAATTATTTTAAAACTTCCAACTCATATTTCATATATTTTGAAGAAGTCATTTTATCTTCTCTCGTGAAAATCATTGAGTTGCTTAAAGTTTCTGAATTTGAAATATTTCCAAAAGTGAAATTCAAATATTTTCAAAAACCCTTTTCATTTATTTAAATGGAAGAAGTCATGTCATCTTCTCTCTAGGGTTTTGTATTTGAAAAAGAATTTCAATTCACGGAGATCATAAGTGCAAAAATGAAAGTTTGGGAAAGTTCTTTTATTCCCTCTCATTTAACTTTCAAAAAGTTTCGAATTTCACTCAATTTCACACAAGCAACCACACCACAATCAAACAATCAAGCAAAACTATTTCTTTAATATAACATTCCAAAATTTAGAATTTTGGGATGTTACACCTTTGCTTGTCCTCAAGCAATTCAGTTGAAAAATTGAAAGTGATAAAGAAAAACTTTTACAAACTCTGTTTGCTCTTGTTGTTGTAAATATGTAAAGCCAGCATTCAAGTTTTCAGCAAAGATTATGAACTAACCATATTCACAATAACACTTAGGTCTCATGTTTACTCATATCAATGGCATAATCAACTAGCGAGCAATAATAATAAATCTCGGATGACAACACTTCTCAAAACAATCATAATTTGATATAACAAGATGGTATCTCGCTAGCCCTTTCTGAGACCGCAAAACATAAACGCAGAGCACCTCTGAAGATCAAGGACGGACTAAACATTGTAATTCATGGTGAAAGAGATCCAGTCACAGTCATACTCAATGTAAATTAATAGTAATGCATGCAAATGAAACAGTGGTGCTCTCCAACTGGTGCTTTTTAATAAGAGGATGATGACTCAACATAAAAGTAAATAGATAGGCCATTCGCAGAGGGAAGCAGGGATTTGTAGAGGTGCCAGAGCTCGGGTTTTGAAATAGAGATAAATAATATTTTGAGTGGCATACTTTCATTGTCAACATAACAACCGAGAGATCTCGATATCTTCCATGCTACACACATTATAGGCGGTTCCCAGACAGAATGGTAAAGTTTATACTCCCCCACCACCAACAAGCATCAATCCATGGCTTGCCCAAAACAATGAGTTCCTCCAACTAACAAAATTCCTGGGGGAGTTTTGTTTGGAATTTTTTTTGATTTGGTTTGAGCATGGGACTGGGCATCCCGGTTACCGGCCATTTTCTCATGAGTGAGGAATGGAGTCCACTCCTCGTGAGAATAAGCCACCTAGCATGGAAGATATAGAAAACCCTAGTTGATACATGAGCTATTCGAGCATACAAAACAAAATTTCATTTGAAGGTTTAGAGTTTGGCACATACAAATTTACTTGGAACGACAGGTAGATACCGCATATAGGAAGGTATGGTGGACTCATATGGAATAACTTTGGGGTTTATGGAAGTGGATGCACAAGCAGTATTCCCACTTAGTACAAGTGAGGGCTAGAAAAAGACTGGGAAGCGACCAACTAGAGAGCGACAATAGTCATGAACATGCATTAAAATTAATCAACACTGAGTGCAAGCATGAGTAGGATATAATTCACCATGAACATAAATATCATGGAGGCTATTTTGATTTTGTTTCAACTACATGCGTGAACATGTGCCAAGTCAAGCCACTCAAATCGGTCAAAGGAGGATACCACCCTATCATACCACATCATAAGCATTTTAATAGCATGTTGGCACGCAAGGTAAACCATTATAAACTCTTAGCAAATTAAGCATGGCATGAGCAACTACAATCTCTAATTGTCATTGCAAACATGTTTAATTCATAATAGACTGAATCGGGAACAATGAACTGATCATATTTACAAAAACAAGATAGGTCGAGTTCATACCAGCTTTTCTCATCTCAATCAGTCCATCATATATCGTCATTATTGCCTTTCACTCGCACGACCGAACGGTGTGGATAATAATAATAGTGCACGCGCATTGGACTAAGCTGGAATCTGCAAGCATTTAATACACATGAGAAGACAAGGTAATATGGGCTCTTTGTTAAATCAACAATAATGCATATAAGAGCCACTTCAACATTTTCATCATGGTCCTCTCCTCTTGACCCCCAAAGAAAGGAAATAAAACTATTTACACGGGAAAGCTCCCAACAAGCAACAGAAGAACGAGAAATATTTTTGGGTTTTATTTTAATTACTACTACTACTACAGTCATGGAAAGTAAACTAGCTAAAAACTACACCTAATTTTTTGGTTTTTCTTAAGGTTTTTCAAACACACAAGAAGAAGGCTTAAAACAGAAAATAAACTAGCATGTATAGTACAATGAAAAAGTATGAGCACCGACAACTGGTATGAGTGTGTGAACATGAATGTAATCTCGGTGAGAAATACATACTCCCCCAAGCTTAGGCTTTTGGCCTAAGTTGGTCTATGCCCACGGATCAAAGTGGTCCTCTCCAGTGTACTGAGGAGGATCCTCGGGGTGCCACTGGTTAGCGAGCTCTTGCAGATCCCACTGATAAATAGACTCCTGATATGGATCAGGAGATGGCTCAGTCTCAGGCTCTGGGATCATGTTCGCTCCCAATATGCATAAATGTCATCGGGCATGATGATGTATGTGCCTGAATGAATGTTAAACAAAGAAGGTGCAGGCAGGGTAATAATCTGACAAGTATCTTCACTAAATACCAGGTTATAAATGAGTCTCTTCTCCTTATCATCGCAAATAAAATCATGTGCTACCATACTTTTATAGTCTAAGAAAATAGGGGGCAACACCTTTTCTTCTTTCCCATAGTGTCTAATAGGTATCTCAAAATATTTAGCAAGACACGAAGCAAAGATACCTCCAAAAATGGGGCCCTTTGTATGGTTTAGACTCAACCGTTTAGCAACCATAGCGCCTAAAATGAAGGTTCTATCATGGAGTAAAGCATGGCGCAAAATGGTGAGGTCAGGGGCACTGAGGCCCCCACTGTTCCCGCGACCAATTAAACATCTACTAGCAAATATTGCGTAGTAACGTAGAACAGGAAAATGTATACTAGTAGTTCTTGCATTTGACACTTTTCTCTTTTCCCCTACAACAATTTCATCAATAAACTCTGCCACATCACTAGGATGTGGTTCCTCGACGCTGCCCTCAAAAGGCAACTTGCAAACCGCACAAAAATCATAGAGTGACATCTCCTTAAACTCATCATATAAATAAAAATCTACCGAAGGTGTTGATCTCCTAGCATGGAAATGAAAATTTTGCACAAAAATATTAGTGAGTAGGAGATACTGTTCGAGCTGGTCATGGAGGAAGTCGGTGAGGCCTGCATTCTCAGCCAAGTAATAAAAATCATCGTAGATTCTGGCGGCCTTCAAGAATACTTCACAAGGCCATTCACACGGCCGAACCTCCGTGGTGCGAGGAAGGTTGTACTTGGGCTTTTCATTCTCTTCATTCTCCTTTCCCTTCGAACTCCGACTTGAGGAGCCTCTCAACAATCTCTTCAACATTTTCTCCCTCTGAAAAATTCTAAAATTTTTAGTGACTCAAAATAAAAGTGAACAAAACTCAACAAAATTGATAGCAACTACTCCCACAAGTGCCTAGACGCTATATCATGCATTAAAACTACTTTGGACCATATAAATTTGACATGTAAGCTCAAGAACAAGGTCACCTTAGCAACAAAAATTTGCAATAGATAAAGCACTAGAACAAAAACTAATTGGACCATTGGAGGAGTCACATACCGAAGAACAATCCCCCAAAGCAGTTTTATGAGCTTTGAGCAAGGAGATCAAAAATGGCAGCAAGATGAGCTAGAACACGGGTTTGAGCTATGGGAGGTTTTTTTCTGGAGGAAGACGAAGTGAGTGGGTGCAGGAATAAGTGGAGGGGGTCCACTTGGGGCCCACGAGGTAGGGGCGCGCCCTGGAACCTCGTGGCCAGGTGGTGGCCCCCTCTGGTGTGTTCTCAGTGCCAGATATTCTTAAATATTCTACAGAAAATCATATTCCAATTTCAGGACATTTGGAGAACTTTTATTTTCGGGGTATTTTTTTATTGCAAGGATAAATCAGAAAACAGACAGAAAATACTAATTTTGCTTTATTTAATCTAAATAACAGAAAGTAAAAGGAGGGTACAGAGAGTTGTGCTTTCTAACTTCATCCATCTCATGCTCATCAAAAGGAATCCACTAACAAGGTTGATCAAGTCTTGTTAACAAACTCTTTCCGAATCGCATGAAACTGGAGAATTTTTGAATAACACTAAGTTACCTCAACGGGGATATGCACATCCCCAATAATAAGAATATCATATTTCTTCTTGACATTAGGAATAGGAAATTCAAAACCTCCAATAGTAATCGGTGGAATTTTTCCAATAGAATTGATACTGTGGACTTGAGGTTGTTTCCTCGGAAAGTGTACCGTATGCTCATTACCATTAACATGAAAAGTGACATTGCCTTTGTTGCAATCAATAACAGCCCCTGCAGTATTCAAAAAGGGTCTACCAAGGATAACAGACATACTATCATCCTCGGGAATATCAAGAATAACAAAGTCCGTTAAAATAGTAATGTTTGCGACCACAACAGGCACATCCTCACAAATACCGACAGGTATAGCAGTTGATTTATCGGACATTTGCAAAGATATTTCAGTAGGTGTCAACTTATTCAAATCAAGTCTACGATATAAAGAGAGAGGCATAACATTAACACCGGCTCCAAGATCACATAAAGCAGTTTTAACATAGTTTCTTTTAATGGAGCATGGTATAGTTGGTACTCCTGGATCTCCTAGTTTCTTAGGTATTCCACCTTTAAAAGTATAATTGGCAAGCATGGTGGAAATTTCAGCTTCTGGTATCTTTCTTTTATTTGTAACAATATCTTTCATATACTTAGCATAAGGATTCATTTTAAGCATATCAGTCAAATGCATATGCAAAAAGATAGGTCTAATCATTTCAGCAAAGCGCTCAAAATCCTCATCATCCTTTTTCTTGGATGGTTTAGGACGAAAAGGCAAGGGTTTCTGAACCCATGGTTCTCTTTCTTTACCGTGCTTCCTAGCAACGAAGTCTCTCTTATCATAACGTTGATTCTTTGATTGTGGGTTATCAAGATCAACAGCAGGTTCAATCTCTATATCATTGTTATTGCTAGGTTGAGCATCAACATGAACATCATCATTAATATTATCACTAGGTTCATGTTCATTACCAGATTGTGTTTCAGCATCAGAAATAGAAATATCATTGGGATTCTCAGCTGAGTCAATAACAGGTTCACAAGAAGCCTTTTTTATTCATTAGTTCCCGGCCCTAGAGGGCAAAATTGAGCAGTTTGCGAAGTCACTTGCCTTCAAAAAAAGAAGGCGCATGCAAAGTCCTATCATTTTTCTTTTTCTTCTTCTTAGAAGGACTAGGTGCATCAACATTAGTTCTCTGAGAATCTTTCTCAATTCTCTTAGGGTGGCCCTCAGGATACAAAGGTTCCTGAGTCATTTTACCCCCTCTAGTCATAACTCTAACAGCATTATCATTTTTCTTATTGTTTAATTCATTGAGCAAATCATTTTGGGATTTAAGCACTTGTTCTATTTGAGTGGTAACCATAGAAGCATGTTTACTAATAAGTTTAAGTTCACCTTTAACTCTAGACATATAATCACTCAAGTGGTCAATCATATAAGCATTTCGTTTCAGTTGTCTACCAACATAAGCATTGAAGTTTTCCTGTTTAACAATAAAATTATCAAACTCATCTAAGCATTGGCTAGCAGACTTATAATGAGGAATATCACCTTCATCAAATCTATAGAGAGAATTTACCTTTACTACCTGTGTCGGGTTATCAAGACCATGTATTTCTTCAATAGGTGGTAAATTCTTAACATCTTCAGCTTTAATACCCTTTTATTTCATAGATCTCTTTGCCTCTTGCATATCTTCGGGACTGAGAAGTAGAATACCCCTTTTCTTCGGAGTTGGTTTAGGAGTTGGTTCAGGAAGTGTCCAATTATTATCATTACTCAACATATTATTCAAAAGCAATTCAGCTTGATCAACAGTTCTTTCCCTGAAAACACAACCAACACAACTATCCAGGTGGTCTCTGGAAGCATCAGTTAGTCCATTATAAAAGATATCAAGTATTTCATTTTTCTTGAGAGGATGATCAGGCAAAGCATTAAGTAATCAAAGAAGCCTCCCCCAAGCTTGTGGGAGACTCTCTTCTTCAATTTGCACAAAATTATATATTTCCCTTAAACCAGCTTGTTTCTTATGAGCGGGGAAATATTTAGCAGGGAAGTAATAAATCATTTCCTGGGGACTTGATAACCCACAAGTATAGGGGATCACAACAGTTTTCGAGGGTAGAGTATTCAACCCAAATTTATTGATTCGACACAAGGGGAGCCAAAGAATATTCTCAAGTATTAGCAGTTGAGTTGTTAATTCAACCACACCTGGCTAACTTGGAAGTAACGGTAATAGTGGCAAAGGTAACAGTAGCAATATTGTACTGATTGTAACAGTGGCAACGGTAAAGTAACTAAGCGAAGAACAATATGTGAAAAGCTCGTAGGCATTGGATCGGTGATGGAGAATTATGCCAGATGCGATTATTCATGCAACAGTTATAACATAGGGTGACACAGAACAAGCTCCAATTCATCAATGTAATGTAGGCATGTATTCCGAATATAGTCATACGTGCTTATGGAAAAGAACTTGCATGACATCTTTTGTCCTACCCTCCCGTGGCAGCGGGGTCCTAGTGGAAACTAAGGGATATTAAGGCCTCCTTTTAATAGAGTACCGGACCAAAGAATTAACACATAGTGAATACATGAACTCCTCAAACTACGGTCATCACCGGGAGTGGTCCCGATTATTGTCACTTCGGGGTTGCCGGATCATAACACATAGTAGGTGACTATAGACTTGCAAGATAGGATCAAGAACTCACATATATTCATGAAAACATAATAGGTTCGGATCTGAAATCATGGCACTCGGGCCCTAGTGACAAGCATTAATCATAGCAAAGTCATAGCAACATCAATCTCAGAACATAGTGGATACTAGGGATCAAACCCTAACAAAACTAACTCGATTACATGATAAATCTCATCCAACCCATCACCGTCCAGCAAGCCTACGATGAAATTACTCACGCACGGCGGTGAGCATCATGAAATTGGTGATGGAGGATGGTTGATGATGACGACGGCGACGGATTCCCCTCTCCGGAGCCCCGAACGGACTCCAGATCAGCCCTCCCGGGAGAGATTAGGGCTTGGCGGCGGCTCCGTATCGTAAAACACGATGAGTCCTTCTCTTTGATTTTTTCCCCAAACCCGAATATATAGAGTTGGAGTTGAGGTCGGTGGAGCTCCAGGGGGCCCATGAGGCAGGGGGCGCGCCCAGGGGGCAGGCGCGCCTCCCACCCTCGTGGACAGGGTGTGGGCCCCCTGGCCTTGATTCTTTCGCCAGTATTTTTTATTATTTCCAAAAATAATCTCCGTGAAGTTTCAGGTCATTCCGAAAACTTTTGTTTCTGCACAAAGATAACACCATGGCAATTCTGCTGAAACAGCGTCAGTCCGAGTTAGTTCCATTCAAATCATGCAAGTTAGACTCCAAAACAAGGGCAAAAGTGTTTGGAAAAGTAGATATAACGGAGATGTATCAACTCCCCCAAGCTTAAACCTTTGCTTGTCCTCATGCAATTCAATTGATAGACTGAAAGTGATAAAGAAAAACTTTTACAAACTCTATTTGCTCTTGTTGTTGATGTAAAGCCAGCATTCAAGTTTCAGCAAAGATTATGAACTAACCACATTCACAATAACACTTAGGTCTCATGTTTACTCATATCAATGACATAATCAACTAGCGAGCAATAATAATAAATCTCGGATGACAACACTTTCTCAAAACAATCATAATATGATATAACAAGATGGTATCTCGCTAGCCCTTTCCGAGACCGCAAAACATAAATGCAGAGCACCTTTAAAGATCAAGGACTGACTAAACATTGTAATTCATGGTAAAAGAGATCCAGTCATAGTCATACTCAATATAAATTAATAGTAATGGATGCAAATGATAGCAGTGCTCTCCAACTGGTGCTTTTTAATAAGAGGGTGATGGCTCAACATAAAAGTAAATGGATAGGCCCTTCGCAGAGGGAAGCAGGGATTTGTAGAGGTGCCAGAGCTCGATTTTGAAATAGAGATAAATAATATTTTGAGTGGTATACTTTCATTGTCAACATAGCAACCGAGAGATCTCGATATCTTCCATGCCACACACATTATAGGCGGTTCCCAAACAGAATGGCAAAGTTTATACTGCCCCTCCACCAACAAGCATCAATCCATCGCTTGCTCGAAACAACGAGTGCCTCCAACTAACAAGAGTCCCTGGGGAGTTTTGTTTGCAATTATTTTGATTTGATTTGCATAAAGCATGGGACTGGGCATCCCGGTGACCAGCCATTTTCTCGTGAGTGAGGAGCGGAGTCCACTCCTCTTGAGAATAACCCGCCTAGCATGGAAGATACAGACAACCCGAGTTGATACATGAGCTGTTCGAGCATACAAAACAGAATTTCATTTGAAGGTTTAGAGTTTGGCACATACAAATTTACTTGGAACGGCAGGTAGATACCACATATAGGAAGGTATGGTGGACTCATATGGCATAACTTTGGGGTTTTAAGGGATTGGATGCACAAGCAGTATTCCTGCTTAGTACAAGTGAATGCTAGCAAAAGACTGGGAAGCGACCAACTAGAGAGCGACAACAGTCATGAACATGCATTAAAATTAATCTACACTGAATGCAAGCATGAGTAGGATATAATCCACCATGAACCTAAATATCGTAGAGGCTATGTTGATTTTGTTTCAACTACATGCGTGAACATGTGCCAAGTCAAGTCACTCGAATCATTCAAAGGAGGATACCACCCTATCATACCACATCACAACCATTTTAATAGCATGTTGACACGCAAGATAAACCATTATAAACTCCTAGCTAATTAAGCATGGCATAAGCAACTATAATCTCTACTTGTCATTGCAAACATGTTTATTCATAATATGCTGAATCAGGAACGATGAACTAATCATATTTACAAAAACAAGAGAGGTCGAGTTCATACCAGTTTCTCTCATCTCAATCAGTTCATCATATCTCGTCATTATTGCCTTTCACTTGCACAACCGAACAATGTGAATAATAATAATAGTGCACGTGCATTGGACTAAGCTGGAATCTGTGAGCATTTAATTTAAGGGAGAAGACAAAGTAATATGGGCTCATGGTTAAATCAACAATAATGCATATAAGAGCCACTTCAACATTTTAATCATGGTCTTCTCCTATCGACCCCCAAAGAAAAGAAAGGAAATAAAACTATTTACACGGGAAAGCTCCCAACAAGCAAAAAGAAGAACATGAAATCTTTTTGGGTTTTCTTTTAATTATTACTACAAGCAAGAAAAGTAAACTAGCTAAAAGATACAACTAATTTTTTGTTTTTCTTAAGGTTTTTCAAACACACAAGAAGAAAGCATAAAAAAGGAAAATAAACTAACATGGATAGTACAATGAAAAAGTATGAGCACCGACAACTAGCATGAGTGTGTGAATATAAATGTAATGTCGGTGAGAAATACGTACTCCCCCAAGCTTAGGCTTTTGGCCTAAGTTGGTCTATTGCCACGACTGGCCTGGCGGATATCCAAAGTTGTAGTTGGGGTCGTACTGAGAAGAAGCCTCGGGTTGCCACTAGTTGGCCATCTCCTCCGGATCCCGCTGGTAAACAGACTGTCGTGAAGGATCAAATCGTGGTTCCGGCTCTGGCACTGTAGCTGGTGTGGGGGTTTTTGTAGGCGTGAATGGCCTCCGGCGGAACAAGGTACTTGCCTGCAGATAAGTCAAACAAGGAAGGAACAGGCAAAGTAATAGTCTCAAGATGATTTTTATCAAATATCAGTCTATTATTAAGCTCCTTTTTCTTGTTCTTAACAATGAAATCATGTGTAACCATACTCTTGTAGTCTAGAAAAAACAGGAGACAACAACTTTTCTTCTTTCTCATAATGCCTAATAGGTATGTTAAAGTGTGCAGCGAGGCACGAGGCGAAGATACCTCCCAAGATGGGGCCCTTCGTACGGTTAAGATTTAACCGCTTTGCAACAATAGCGCCCATACTAAATGTGTCATCACAGAACAAGGCATGGCACAAATTAACAATATCAGGGGCACTAAGGTTGCCACAGTTTCCGCGACCAATTAGGCATCTACTAGCAAATATTGCAAAGTAATGCAGAACAGGAAAATGTATGCTAGTAATTCTTGCACCTGAAACTTTCCTTGTTTCCCCTACAGCAATTTCATTAATAAATCCCTCCACATCATTACGGTGTGGTTCCTCTATGCTGCCCTCAAAGGGTATCTTGCAGACCCGACAAAATTCACTAAGTGGCATCTCCTTAACCTCATCATATAAATGAAACTCCACCGAAGGTGGCGATTTCCTAACATGAAAGTAAAAATTTTGCACAAAAATATTAGTGAGTAGGAGATACTATTCGCGCTGGTCGTGAAGGAAGTCGGTGAGGCCCGCATTCTCAGCCAAATAATAAAAATCATCATGAATCCCGGATGCTCTCAAGAACTCATCACAAGGCCATTCACACAGCCGAACCTCCGCGGTGTGAGGAAGATTATATTTGGGCTTCTTATTCTCTTCACTTTGCTTATCCTTTGAGCTTTGGCTCGAAGAGACCCTCAATAATCTCTTCATCATTTTCTGAAAATTTTAGTAACTCAAAATAAAAGTGAACCAAACTCAACAAAATTGATAGCAACTACTCCCAGAAGTGCCTAGAGACTATATCATGCATTAGAACTACTTGGGACCAAATAAATTTGACATGCAAGCTCAAGAACAGGGTCACCTAAGCAGCAAAAATTTGCAATGAATAAAGCACTAGAAGAAAAACTAATTGGACCATTGGAGGAGTCACATACCGAAGAAAAATCCCCGAAAGCAGTTTTGTGAGTGGAGCTTTGAGCAAGGAGATCGAAAATGGTAGCAAGATGAGCTAGAACTTGTGCTTGAGCTAGTTGGTGATTTTTTTGGGAGGAAGAAGAAGTGTGTGGGTGCTGGAATAAGTGGAGGGGGCCACCAGGGGCCCACGAGGCAGGGGGCGCGCCCTGGACCCTCGTGGCCAGGTGCTTGCTCCCCCTGCTGTGTTCTCAGTGCCAGATATTCTCAAATATTCCAGAAAAAATCATATTTCAATTTCGGGGCATTTGGAGAACTTTTATTTTCGGGGTATTTTTTATTGCACGGATAATTCAGAAAACAGATAGAAAATACTATTGTTGCTTTATTTAATCTAGATAACAGAAAGTAAAAGGAGGGTACAGAAGGTTGTGCTTTCTAATTTCATCCATCTCATGCTCATCAAAAGGAATCCACTAACAAGGTTGATCAAGTCTTGTTAACAAACTCATTCCGAATCGCATGAAACTGGAGAATTTTCGAATAGCACTAGGTTACCTCAACGGGGATATGCACGTCCCCAATAATAAGAATATCATATCTCTTTTTGACAGTATGAAGAGGAAATTCAAAACCTCCAAAAATAATCGATGGGATTTTTCCAATAGAGTTTATACTATGAACTTGAGGTTGTTTCCTCGGAAAATGTACCGTATGCTCATTACCATTAACATGAAAAGTGACATTTCCCTTGTTGCAATCAATAACAGCACCCTGCAGTATTCAAAACAGGTCTTCCAAGAATAATAGACATACTATCGTCCTCGGGAGTATCAAGAATAACAAAGTCTGTTAAAATAGTAACGTTTGCAACCATAACAGGCACATCCTCACAAATACCGACATGTATAGTAGTTGATTTATCGTCTATTTGCAAAGATATTTCAGTAGGTGTCAAATTATTCAAATCAAGTCTACTATATAAAGAGAGAGGCATAACACTAACACCAGCTCCAAGATCACATAAAGCAGTTCTAACATAGTTTCTTCTAATGGAACATGGTATAGTTGGTACCCCTGGATCTCCAAGTTTCTTTGGTATTCCACCCTTAAAGTATAATTAGCAAGCGTGGTGGATATTTCAGCTTCCGGTATCTTTCTTTTATTTGTAACAATTTCTTTCATATACTTAGCATAAGGATTCATTTTGAGCATATTAGTCAAACGCATACGCAAAAAGATAGGTCTAATCATTTCAGCAAAGCGCTCAAAATCCTGATCATCCTTTTTCTTGGATGGTTTGGGAGGAAAAGGCATGGGTTTCTGAACCCAAGGTTCTCTTTCCTTACCGTGCTTCCTAGCAACAAAGTCTCTCTTATCATAACGTTGATTCTTTGGTTGTGGGTTATCAAGATCAACAGCAGGTTCAATCTCTACATCATTGTCATTGCTA
This sequence comes from Aegilops tauschii subsp. strangulata, assembly GCF_002575655.3. Classification (NCBI taxonomy): domain Eukaryota; kingdom Viridiplantae; phylum Streptophyta; class Magnoliopsida; order Poales; family Poaceae; genus Aegilops; species Aegilops tauschii. Next base: position 378,449,535 of record NC_053039.3, read on the forward strand.
GGTTGAGCATCAACATGAACATCATCATTAACATTATCACTAAGTTCATGTTCATTACCAGATTGTGTTTCAGCATCAGAAATAGAAATATCATTGGGATTCTCAGGTGTGTCAACAACAGGTTCACTAGAAGCATGCAAAGTCCTATCATTTTTCTTTTTCTTCCTCTTAGAAGGACTATGTGTATCAACATTATTTCTCTGAGAATCCTGCTCAATTCTCTTAGGGTGGCCCTCAGGATACAAAGGTTCCTGAGTCATCTTACCCCCTCTAGTTGCAACTCTAACATCAAAGTCATTATTCTTACTATTCATTTCATTGAGCAAATCATTCTAAGCTTTAAGAACTTGTTCTACTTGAGTGGTAACCATAGAAGCATGTTTACTAATGAGTTTAAGTTCACCTTTAACTGTAGACATATAATCACTCAAGTGTTCAATCATATAAGCATTGCGTTTCAGTTGTCTACCAAAATAAGCATTAAAATCTTCTTGCTTAACTATAAAATTATCAAACTCATCTAAGCATTGGCTAGCGAACTTAGTAGGAGGGATTTCAGCTTTATCATATCTATAGAGAGAATTTACCTTTACTACCTATGTCGGGTTATCAAGACCATGTGTTTCTTCAACAGGCGGTAAATTAAGACCATGTATTTCTTCAACAAGAGGTAAATTCTTAACATCTTTAGCTTTTATACCTTTTTCTTTGATGGATTTCTTTGCCTCTTGCATATCTTCAGGACTGAGAAATAGAATACCCCTTTTCTTCGGAGTTGGCTTAGGAGTTGGTTCAGGAAGTGTCCAATTATTTTCATTGGTCGACATATTATTCAATAGAATTCTAGCTTGATCAACAATTCTTTCCCTGAAAACACAACCAGCACAACTATCCAGGTGGTCTTTGGAAGCATCGGTTAGTCCATTATAAAAGATATCAACTATTTCATTCTTCTTAAGAGGATGATCATGCAAAGCATTAAGTAATTGGAGAAGCCTCCCCCAAGCTTGTGGGAGACTCTCTTCTTCAATTTGCACAAAATTATATATTTCCCTTAAAGCAGCTTCTTTCTTATGAGCGGGGAAATATTTAGCAGAGAAGTAATAAATCATATCCTGGGGACTACGCACACAACCACGATCAAGAGAATTAAACCATGTCTTACCATCACCCTTTAATGAGAACGGAAATAATTTATGGATATAGTAATAGTGAGTTTTCTCATCATTAGTGAACAGGGTGGCTATATCATTTAATTTAGTAAGATGTGCCACAACAGTTTCAGATTCATAGCCATAGAAAGGATCAGATTCAACAAAAGTAATTATCTCAGGATCGACAGAGAAATCATAATCCTTATCAGTAACAAAGATAGGTGAAGTAGCATAAGCAGGGTCATATTTCATTCTAGCATTCAGAGATTTTTCTTTCAGCTTAACTAATAATTTCTTAAGATCACTTCTATCATTGCAAGCAAGAAAGTCTCTAGCAGTTTCTTCATCCATAACATAACCCTCAGGCACAACAGGAAACTCATATCTAGGGGGGGAATCTTCATCATCACTTTCATCAATATTATCTGTTTCAATAATTTCATTCTCTCTAGCCCTAGCAAGTTGTTCATCAAGAAATTCACCCAGTGGCACAGTATTATCAAGCATAGAAGTAGTTTCATCATAAGTATCATGCATAGCAGAAGTGGCATCATCGATAACATGCGACATATCAGAATTAATAGCAGAAGCAGGTTTAGGTGTTGCAAGCTTACTCAAAACAGAAGGAGAATCAAGTGCAGAGCTAGATGGCAGTTCCTTACCTCCCCTCATAGTTGAGGGATAAATTTTGGTTTTCTCGTCTTTCAAGCTCCTCATAGTGACCAGCAGATATAAATCCCAAGTGACTCAAAGAATAGAGCTATGCTCCCCGGCAACGGCGCCAGAAAATAGTCTTGATAACCCACAAGTATACTTGTTCGCAACAGTTTTTGAGGGTAGAGTATTCAACCCAAATTTATTGATTCGACACAAGGGGAGCCAAAGAATATTCTCAAGTATTAGCAGTTGAGTTGTCAATTCAACCACACCTGGATAACTTAATATCTGCAACAAAGTATTTAGTAGCAAAGTAGTATGGAAGTAACGGTAACTGTGGCAAAGGTAACAGTAGCAATATTGTAGTGATTGTAACAGTGGCAACGGTAAAGTAACTAAGCAAAGAACAATATGTGAAAAGCTTGTAGGCATTGGATCGGTGATGGAGAATTATGCCGGATGCGATTATTCATGCAACAGTTATAACATAGGGTGACACAGAACAAGCTCCAATTCATCAATGTAATGTAGGCATGTATTCCGAATATAGTCATACATGCTTATGGAAAAGAACTTGCATGACATCTTTTGTCCTACCCTCCCGTGGCAGCGGGGTCCTAGTGGAAACTAAGGGATATTAAGGCCTCCTTTTAATAGAGTACCGGACCAAAGAATTAACACATAGTGAATACATGAACTCCTCAAACTACGGTCATCACCGGGAGTGGTCCCGATTATTGTCACTTCGGGGTTGCCGGATCATAACACATAGTAGGTGACTATAGACTTGCAAGATAGGATCAAGAACTCACATATATTCATGAAAACATAATAGGTTCAGATCTGAAATCATGGCACTCGGGCCCTAGTGACAAGCATTAATCATAGCAAAGTCATAGCAACATCAATCTCAGAACATAGTGGATACTAGGGATCAAACCCTAACAAAACTAACTCGATTACATGATAAATCTCATCCAACCCATCACCGTCCAGCAAGCCTACGATCAAATTACTCACGCACGGCGGTGAGCATCATGAAATTGGTGATGGAGGACGGTTGATGATGATGACGGCGACGGATAACCCTCTCCGGAGCCCCGAACGGACTCTAGATCAGCCCTCCCGAGAGAGATTAGGGCTTGGCGGAGGCTCCGTATCGTAAAACGCGATGAATCCTTCTCTCTGATTTTTTTTCTCCCTGAACACGAATAATAGAGTTGGAGTTGAGGTCGGTGGAGCTCCAGGGGGCCCACGAGGCAGGGGGCGCGCCCAGGGGGGCAGGCGCGCCTCCCACCCTCGTGGACAGGGTGTGGGCCCCCTGGCCTTGATTCTTTCGCCAGTATTTTTTATTATTTCCAAAAATAATCACCGTGAAGTTTCAGGTCATTCCGAGAACTTTTGTTTCTGCGCAAAGATAACACCATGGCAATTCTGCTGAAAACAGCGCCAGTCCGGGTTAGTTCCATTCAAATCATGCAAGTTAGAGTCCAAAACATGGGCAAAAGTGTTTCAAAAAGTAGATACGACGGAGACGTATCAGGACTACGCACACAACCAGGAGTAAGAGAATTAAACCATGTTTTAGCTGAAGAAAATATGCCCTAGAGGAAATAATAAAGTTATTATTTATTTCCTTATTTCATGGTAAATGTTTATTATTCATGCTAGAATTGTATTAACCGGAAACTTAGTACATGTGTGAATACATAGACAAACAGAGTGTCACTAGTATGCCTCTACTTGACTAGCTCGTTAATCAAAGATGGTTAAGTTTCCTAACCATAGACATGAGTTGTCATTTGATGAACGGGATCACATCATTAGAGAATGATGTGATTGACAAGACCCATCCGTTAGGTTAGCACGATGATCGTTTAGTTTGTTGCTATTGCTTTCTTCATGACTTATACATGTTCCTATGACTATGAGATTATGCAACTCCCGAATACCGGAGGAACACTTTGTGTTCTACCAAACATCACAACGTAAATGGGTGATTATAAAGGTGCTCTACAGGTGTCTCCGATGGTGTTTGTTGAGTTGGCATAGATCAAGATTAGGATTTGTCACTCCGATTGTCGGAGAGGTATCTCTGGGCCCTCTCGGTAATGCACATCACTATAAGCCTTGCAAGCAATGTGACTAATGAGTTAGTTACAGGATGATGCATTACTGAACAAGTAAAGAGACTTGCCGGTAACGAGATTGAACTAGGTATGAGGATACCGACGATCGAATCTCGGGCACATAACATACCGATGACAAAGGGAACAACGTATGTTGTTATGCGGTTTGACCGATAAAGATCTTCATACAATATGTAGGAGCCAATATGAGCATCCACGTTCCGCTATTGGTTATTGACCGGAGATGTGTCTCGGTCATGTCTACATAGTTCTCGAACCCGTAGGGTCCACACGCTTAACGTTCGATGTCGATTTGTATTATGAGTTTATGCGATTTGATGACCGAAGGTTGTTCGGAGTCCCGGATGAGATCAAGGACATGACGAGGAGTCTCGAAATGATGGAGCCGTAAAGATCGATATATTGGAGGGCTATATTCGGACATCGGAAAGGTTCCGAGTGATTCGGGTATTTTTCGTAGTACCGGACAGTTACGGGAATTCATATTGGGCCTTAATGGGCCATACGGGAAAGGAGATAAAGGCCTGAAGGGTGGCCGCGCCCCCCCCCCATGGACTGGTCTGAATTGGACTAGGAAGGGGGCGCGCCCTTCCTTCCTTCTCCTTCTGCCTTCCCCTTTTCCTATTCCATATGGGAGGTGGAATCCTACTAGGACTAGGTAGTCCTAGTAGGACTCCACACCTTGGGCGCGCCCTATGAGGGCCGGCCTCCTCCTCCCTCCCTCCTTTATATACAGGGGCAAGGGGGCACCCTAGAACACACAAGTCATTCTTAGCCGTGTGCGGTGCCCCCTCCACAGTTTTACACCTCGGTCATATTGTCGTAGTACTTAGGCGAAGCCCTGCGCCGGTAAATTCATCATCACCGTCACCAGGCCGTCATGCTGACGAAACTCTCCCTCGGCCTCAACTGGATCAAGAGTTCGAGGGACATCACCGAGCTGAACGTGTGCAGATCGTGGAGGTGCCGTGCATTCGGTACTTGGATCGGTTGGATCGCGAAGACGTTCGACTACATCAACCGCGTTACTAAACGCTTCCGCTTTTAGTCTATGAGGGTACGTGGACACACTCTCCCCGCTCGTTGCTATGCTTCTCCTAGATAGATCTTGCGTGATCGTAGGCAAATTTTTGAAATTACTGCATTCCCCAATAGTGGCATCCGAGCCATGTCTATGCGTAGATGTTATATGCACGAGTAGAACACAAAGAGTTGTGGGCGATAATAGTCATACTGCTTACCAACATGTCATACTTTGATTCAACGGTATTGTTGGATGAATCAGCCCGGACCGACATTACGCGTACGCTTACGAGAGACTGGTTCTACCGACGTGCTTCGCACACAGGTGGCTGGGGTGTCAGTTTCTCCAACTTTAGTTGAATCGAGTGTGACTACGCCCGGTCCCTTTTGAAGGTTAAAACAACACACTTGACGAAAAATCGTTGTGGTTTTGATGTGTAGGTAAGAACGGTTCTTGCTGAGCCCGTAGCAGTCACGTAGAACTTGCAACAACAAAGTAGAGGATGTCTAACTTGTTTTTGTAGGGCATGTTGTGATGTGATATGGTCAAGACATGATGCTAAATTTTATTGTATGAGATGATCATGTTTTGTAACAGAGTTATCGGCAATTGGCAGGAGCCATATGGTTGTCGCTTTTTTGTATGAAATGCAATCACCATGTAATTGCTTTACTTTATCACTAAGCGGTAGCGATAGTCGTTGAAGCAATAGTTGGTGAGATGACAATGATGCTTCGATGGAGATCAAGGTGTCAAGCCGGTGACGTTGGTGATCATGACGGTGCTTTGGAGATGGAGATCAAAGGCACAAGATGATGATGGCCATATCATTTCACTTATATTGATTGCATGTGATGTTTATCCTTTATGCATCTTATTTTGCTTAGTTCGGCGGTAGCATTATAAGATGATCTCTCACTAAATTTCAAGGTATAAGTGTTCTCCCTGAGTATGCACCGTTGTGACAGTTCGTCATGCCGAGACACCACGTGATGATCGGGTGTGATAAGCTCTACATTCACATACAATGGGTGCAAGCGAGTTTTGCACATGCAGAATACTCGGGTTAAACTTGACGAGCCTAGCATATGCAGATATGGCCTCGGAACACTGAGACTGAAAGGTCGAGCATGAATCATATAGTAGATATGATCAACATAGTGATGTTCACCATTGAAAACTACTCCATCTCACGTGATGATCGGACATGGTTTAGTTGATTTGGATCACGTGATCATTTAGATGACTAGAGGGATGTCTATCTAAGTGGGAGTTCTTAAGTAATATGATTAATTGAACTTTAATTTATCATGAACTTAGTCCTGATAGTATTTGCATAACTATGTTGTAGATCGATAGCTCGCGATGTAGCTCCCCGTTTATTGTTCATATGTTCCTAGAGAAAAATAAGTTGAAATATGATAGTAGCAATGATGCGGACTTGGTCTGTGATCTGAGGATTATCCTCATTGTTGCACAGAAGAATTATGTCCTTGATGCACCGCTAGGTGACGGACCTACTCCAGGAGCATATGTAGACGTTATGAACGTTTGGCAAAGCTCGGTATGATGACTACTTGATAGTTTAATGCACCATGCTTTACGGCTTAGAACTGGGACTTCAAAAATGTTTTGAATGACATGGAACAGATGAGATGTTCCAAGAGTTGAAATTGGTATTTCAGACTCATGCCCGTGTCGAGAGGTATGAGACCTCTGACAAAATACTTTGCCTACAAGATGGAGGAGAATAGCTCAGCTAGTGAGCATGTGCTCAGAATGTCTGAGTACTACAATCACTTGAATCAAGTGGGAGTTAATCTTCCAGATAAGATAGTGATTGACAGAGTTCTCTAGTCACTGTCACCAAGTTACTAGAACTTTGTGATGAACTATAATATGCAAGGGATGACGAAAGTAATTCCCAAGCTCTTCGCGATGCAAAAATCGGCGAAGGTAGAAATCAAGAAAAGCATCAAGTGTTGATGGTTGACAAGACCACTAGTTTCAAGTAAAAGGGCAAGGGAAAGAAAGGGCACTTCAAGAAGAATGGCAAGCAAGTTGCCACTCCCATGAAGAATCCCAAAGCTAGACCCAAGCCTAAAACTTAGTGCTTCTACTGCAAAGGAAATGGTCACTAGAAGTGGAACTACCCTAGATACTTGGCGGATAAGAAGGATGGCAAAGTGAACAAAGGTATATTTGATATACATGTTATTGATGTGTACTTTACTAGTGTTTATAGCAACCCCTCGGTATTTGAGTAGTAACTAAAAACAGGAGTTGCAGAATGAACACAGACTAGTTATGGGCAAAGTGACGATGTGTGTTGGAAATGATTCCAAGGTTGATAAGATCAGCATCGCACACTCCCTCTACCTTCGAGATTAGTGTTGAACCAAAATAAATGTTATTTGGTGTTTGCGTTGAGCATGAATATGATTGGATCATGTTTATTGCAATATGGTTATTCATTTAAGTCAAAGAATAATTGTTGTTCTGTTTACATGAATAAAACCTTCTATGGCCATACACTTAATATAAATGGTTTATTCAATCTCGATCGTAATGATACATATATTCATAATATTGATGCCAAAAGATGCAAAGCTTATAATGATAGTGCAACATATTTGTGGCACAACTGTTTAGGTCATATTGGTGTAAAGCGCATGAAGAAACTCCATGCTGATGGGCTTTTGGAATCACTTGATGCTTGCGAACCATGCCTCATGGGCAAGATGACTAAGACTCCGTTCTCCGGAACAATGGAGCGAGCAACTCACTTATTGGAAATAATACATACTGATGTATGCAGTCCGATAAGTGTTGAGGCTTGTGGCGGGTATCGTTATTTTCTGACCTTCACAGATTATTTGAGCAGATATGGGTATATCTACTTGATGAAACATAAGTCTGAAACATTTGAAAAGTTCAAAGAATTTCAGAGTGAAGTGGAAAATCGTCATAACAAGAAAATAAAGTTTCTACGATCTGATCGTGGAGACGAATATTTGAGTTACGAGTTTGGTCTTCATTTGAAACAATGTGGAATAGTTTCGCAACTCACGCCACCTGGAACACCACAGCGTAATGGTGTGTCCAAACGTCATAACTGTACTTTATTAGATATGGTGTGATTTATGATGTCTCTTACCGATTTACCACTATCGTTTTGGGGTTATGCATTAGAGACAGCTGCATTCACGTTAAATAGGGCACCATCTAAATCCGTTGAGACGACACCATATGAACTGTGGTTTGGCAAGAAACCTAAGCTGTCGTTTCTTAAAGTTTGGGGCTGCGAGTGACAAAGCTTCAACCTGATAAGCTCGAACCCAAATCGGAGAAATGTGTCTTCATAGGATACCCGAAGGAAACTGTTGGGTACACCTTCTATCACAGATCTGAAGGCAAGATATTCGTTGCTAAGAATGGATCCTTTCTAGAGTAGGAGTTTTCTCTCGAAAGAAGTGTGTGGGGGGAAAGTAGAACTTGATGAGGTAATTGTACCTTCTCCCGAATTGGAAAATAGTTCATCACAGAAATCAGTTCCAGTGATTCCTACACCAATTAGTGAGGAAGCTAATGATGATGATCATGAAACTTCAGATCAAGTTACTACCGAACCTCGTAGGTCAACCAGAGTACGGTTCGCACCAGAGTGGTACGGTAATCTTGACCATGATGAACCTATGAACTATGAGGAAGCGATGATGAGCCCAGATTCCGCGAAATGGCTTAAGGCCATGAAATCTGAGATGGGATCCATGTATGAGAACAAAGTATGGACTTGGATTGACTTGCCCGATGATCGGTGAGCCATTGAGATTAAATGGATCTTCAAGAGGAAGACGGACGCTGATAGTAGTGTTACTATCTACAAAGCTCGAATTGTCGCAAAAAAGGTTTTTTTGACAAGTTCAAGGTGTTGACTACGACGAGATTTTCTCACTCGTAGCGATGCTTAAGTCTGTCCGAATCATGTCAGCAATTGCCGCATTTTATGAAATTTGGCAAATGGATGTCAAAACTGCATTCCTTAATGGATTTCTTGAAGAAGAGTTGTATATGATGCAACAAGAAGGTTTTGTCAATCCTAAAGGTGCTAACAAAGTGTGCAAGCTCCAGCAATCCATCTATGGACTGGTGCAAGCATCTCGGAGTTGGAATATACGCTTTGATGAGTTGATCAAAGCATATAGTTTTATACAGACTTGCGGTGAACCCTATATTTACAAGAAAGTGAGTGGGAGCACTACAGCCTTTCTGATAAGTATATGTGAATGACACATTGTTTATCGGGAATGATGTAGAATTTTCTGGAAAGCATAAAGGAGTGTTTTGAAAGGAGTTTTTCAAAGAAAGACCTCGGTGAGGCTGCTTACATATTGAGCATCAAGGTCTATAGAGATAGATCAAGACGCTTGATAAGTTTTTTCAATGAGTACATACCTTGACAAGTTTTTGAAGTAAGTTCAAAATGGAACAGTCAAAGAAGGAGTTCTTTCCTGTGTTGCAAGGTGTGAAGTTGAGTAAGACTCAAAGCCCGACCATGGCAGAAGATAGACAGAGAATGAAAGTCATTCCCTATGCCTCAGCCATAGGTTCTATAAAGTATGCCATGCTGTGTACCAGACCTATTGTATACCCTGTCCTGAGTTTGGCAAGGGAGTACAATTTTGATCTAGGAGTAGATCACTGGACAGCGGTTAAAATTATCCTTAGGGGACTAAGGAAATATTTCTCGGTTATGGAGGTGATAAAGAGTTTGTCGCAAAGAGTTGCGTCGATGCAAGCTTTGACACTGATCTGGATGACTCTAAGTCACAATCCGGATACATATTGAAAGTGGGAGTAATTAGCTAAAGTAGCTCCGTGCAGAGCATTGTAGACATAGAGATTTGCAAAATACATACAATTCTGAATTTGGCAGACCCGTTGACTAAACTCTCTCACAAGCAAAACATGATAACACCTTAGTACACTTTGGGTGTTAATCACATGGCGATGTGAACTAGATTACTGACTCTAGTAAACCCTTTGAGTGTTGGTCACATGGCGATGTGAACTATGGGTGTTAATCACATGGTGATGTGAACTATTGGTGTTAAATCACATAGCGATGTGAACTAGATTACTGACTCTAGTGCAAGTGGGAGACTGAAGGAAATATTCTCTAGAGGCAATAATAAAGTTATTATGTATTTCCTTATTTCATGATAAATGTTTATTAATCATGCTAGAATTGTATTAACCGGAAACTTAGTACATGTGTGAATACATAGACAAACAGAGTGTCACTAGTATGCCTCTACTTGACTAGCTCGTTGAATAAAAGATGGTTAGGTTTCCTAGCCATAGACATGAGTTGTCATTTGATTAACGGGATCACATCATTAGAGAATGATGTGATTGACTTGACCCATTCCGTTAGCTTCTCACTTGATCATTTAGTATGTTGCTATTGCTTTCTTCATGACTTATACACGTTCCAATGACTATGAGATTATGCAACTCCCGAATACCGGAGGAACACTTTGTGTGCTACCAAACGTCACAACGTAAATGGGTGATTATAAAGGTGCTCTACAGGTGTCTCCGATGGTGTTTGTTGAGTTGGCATAGATCGAGATTAGGATTTGTCACTTCAATTGTCGAAGAGGTATCTCTGGGTCCTCTCGGTAATGCACATCACTATAAGCCTTGCAAGCAATGTGACTAATGAGTTAGTTATGGAATGATGCATTACGGAATGAGTAAAGAGACTTGCCGGTAACGAGATTGAACTAGGTATGAGGATACCGACGATCGAATCTCGGGCAAGTAACATACCGATGACAAAGGGAACAACGTATGTTGTTATGCGGTTTGACCGATAAAGATGTTCGTAGAATATGTAGGAGCCAATATGAGCATCCACGTTCCGCTATTGGTTATTGACCGGAGATGTGTCTCGGTCATGTCTACATAGTTCTCGAACCCGTAGGGTCCGCACGCTTTACGTTCGATGATGATTTGTATTATGAGTTTATGTGATTTGATGAACGAAGGTTATTCGGAGTCCCGGATGAGATCAAGGACATGACGAGGAGTCTCGAAATGATCGAGTTGGAAGGCTATATTCGGACATCGAAAGGTTCTGAGTGATTTGGGTATTTTTCGGAGTACCGGAGAGTTACGGGAATTCGTATTGGGCCTTAATGGGCCATACGGGAAAGGACACAAAGGCCTCATGGGTGGCCGCGCCCCCCCATGGACTGGTCTGAATTGGACTAGGAAGGGGGGCACCCCCTTCCTTCCTTCTCCTTCTCCCTTCCCCTTTTCCTATTTCATATGGGAGGTGGAATCCTACTAGGACTAGGGAGTCCTAGTAGGACTCCACACCTTGGGCGTGCCCTATGAGGGCCGGCCTCCTCCTCCCTCCCTCCTTTATATACAGGGGCAAGGGGGCACCCTAGAACACACAAGTTATTCTTAGCCGTGTGCGGTGCCCCCCTCCACAGTTTTACACCTCGGTCATATCGTCGTAGTGCTTAGGCGAAGCCCTGCGCCGGTAACTTCATCATCACCGTCACCACGCCGTCGTGCTGATGAAACTCTCCCTCGGCCTCAACTGGATCAAGAGTTCGAGGGACGTCACCGAGCTGAACGTGTGCAGATCGCAGAGGTGCCGTGCATTCGGTACTTGGATCGGTTGGATCGCGAAGACATCGACTACATCAACCCGTTACTAAACGCTTCCGCTTTCGGTCTACGAGGGTACGTGGACACACTCTCCCCGCTCGTTGCTATGCTTCTCCTAGATAGATCTTGTGTGATCGTAGGCAAATTTTTGAAATTACTGCATTCCCCAAAATTAGCATCACCCTTTAATGAGAATGGAAATAACTTCAGGATATAGTAGTAACGAATTGTTTCCTCATGAGTAAATAGGGTGGCTATATCATTTAGTTTAGTAAGATGCGCCACAACAGTCTCAGATTCATAGCCGTAAAAAGGATCAGATTCAACCAAAGTAATTAACTCAGGACCGACAGAGAAATCACAATCCTTATCAGAAATACAGATAGGTGAAGTAGCAAAAGCAGGGTTATATTTCATTCTAGCATTCAAAGACTTTTCTTTTAGCTTAGCTAACAGTTCCTTAAGATCATATCTATCTTTGCAAGCAAAAAGGTCTCTAGCAGTTTATTCATCCATAACATAACCCTCAGGCACATCAGGGAATTCATTCTAGGGGGAGAATCTTCATCATCACTTTCATCAATATTATCAGTTTCAATAATTTCATTCTCTCTAACCCTAGCAAGTTGTTCATCAAGAAATTCACCTAATGGCACAATATTATCAAGCATAGAAGTAGTTTCATCATAAGTATCATGCATAGCAGAAGTGGCATCATCAATAACTTGCGACATATCAGAATCAATAGGAGGAGTAGGTGTCGCAAGTTTACTCATAACAGAAGGTGAATCAAGTGCAGAGCTAGATTGCAGATTTTTACCTCCCCTCATAGTGGAGGGATAAATCTTGGTTTTTTCATCTTTCAAGTTCCTCATAGTGATCAACATATATAAATCAAAAGTGACTCGAAGAATAGAGCTATGCTCCCCGGCAACGGGGCCAGAAAATAGTCTTGATAACCCACAAGTATAGGGGATCGCAATAGTTTTCGAGGGTAGAGTATTCAACCCAAATTTATTGATTCGACACAAGGGGAGCCAAAGAATATTCTCAAGTATTAGCAGTTGAGTTGTCAATTCAACCACACCTGAAAGACTTAATATCTGCAGCAAAGTATTTAGTAGCAAAGTAGTATGGAAGTAATGGTAACGGTGGAAAAGTAACAGTAGCAGTTTTGTAGTAATTGTAACAGTGGCAACAGAAAAGTAACTAAGCAAAGATCAATATGTGAAAAGCTTGTAGGCATTGGATCAGTGATGGATAATTATGTCTGATGCGATTCCTCATGCAACAATTATAACATAGGGTGACACAGAAATAGCTCCAGTTCAACAATGTAATGTAGGCATGTATTCCGAATATAGTCATACGTGCTTATGGAAAAGAACTTGCATGACATCTTTTGTCCTACCCTCCCGTGGCAGCGAGGTCCTATTGGAAACTAAGGGATATTAAGGCCTCCTTTTAATAGAGTACCGGACCAAAGCATTAACACTTAGTGAATACATGAACTATTCAAACTACGGTCATCACCGGAGTGGTCCCGATTATTGTCACTTCAGGATTGCCGGATCATAACACATAGTAGGTGACTATTGACTTGCAAGATAGGATCAAGAACTCACATATATTCATGAAAACATAATAGGTTCAGATCTGAATTCATGGCACTCGGGCCCTAGTGACAAGCATTAAGCATAGCAAAGTCATAGGAACATCAATCTCAGAACATAATGGATACTAGGGATCAAACCCTAACAAAACTAACTCGATTACATAATAAATATCATCCAACCCATAACCGTCCAGCAAGCCTACGATGGAATTACTCACGCATGGCGGTGAGCATCATGAAATTGGTGATGGAGGAAGGTTGATGATGACGACAGCAACGGATTCCCAACTCCGGAGCCCCGAACGGACTCCAGATCAGCCCTCCCAAGAGAGATTAGGGCTTGGCGGCGGCTCCGTATCGTAAAACGCGATGAATCCTTCTCTTTGATTTTTTTCTCCCCGAACGTGAATATATAGAGTTGGAGTTGAGGTTGGTGGAGCCTCAAGGGGCCCACGAGGCAGGGGGCGTGCCCTAGGGGGGTGGGCGCGCCCTCCACCCTCGTGGACAGGGTGTGGGTCCCCTGGTGTTAATTCTTTCGCCAGTATTTTTTATTAATTCCAAAAATATTCTCCGTCAAGTTTCAGGTCATTCCGAGAACTTTTATTTCTGCACAAAAATAACACCATGACAATTCTGCTGAAAACAGTGTCAGTCTGGGTTAGTTCCATTCAAATCATGCAAGTTAGAGTCCAAAACAAGGGCAAAAGTGTTTGGAAAAGTAGATACGATGCAAACGTATCATCCAAACATAGCCATCGAATATATCAATCTTCATGTCTCGACCATTTCGAGACTCCTCGTCATGTCCGTGATCAAATCCGGGACTCCAAACAACCTTCGGTACATCAAAACACATAAACTCATAATACCGATCATCACCGAACGTTAAGCGTGCGAACCCTACGGATTCGAGAACTATGTAGACATGACCGAGACTCATCTCCGGTCAATAACCAATAGCGGAACCTGGATGCTCATATTGGTTCCTACATATTCTACGAAGATCTTTATTGGTCAAACCGCATAACAACATACGTTGTTCCCTTTGTCATCGGTATGTTACTTGCCCGAGATTCGATCGTCGGTATCTCAATACCTAGTTCAATCTCGTTACCGGCAAGTCTCTTTACTCATTCCGTAATGCATCATCCCGCAACTAACTCATTAGTCGCATTGCTTGCAAGGCTTATAGTGATGTGCATTACCGAGAGGGCCCAGAGATACCTCTCCAATACTCGGAGTGATAAATCCTACTATCGATCTATGCCAACTCAACAAACACCATCGGAGACACCTGTAGAGCATCTTTATAATCACCCAGTTACGTTGTGATGTTTGATAGCACACTAAGTGTTCCTCCGGTATTCGGGAGTTGCATAATCTCATAGTCATAGGAACATGTATAAGTCATGAAGAAAGCAATAGCAACAAACTAAACGATCATCGTGCTAAGCTAATAGATGGGTCTTGTCAATCACATCATTCTCTAATGATGTGATCCCGTTCATCAAATGACAACTCATGTCTATGGTTAGGAAACTTAACCATCTTTGATTAACGGGCTAGTCAAGTAGAGGCATACTAGTGACACTCTGTTTGTCTATGTATTCACACATGTACTAAGTTTCCGGTTAATACAATTCTAGCATGAATAATAAAAATTTATCATGATATAAGGAAATAGAAATAACAACTTTACTATTGCCTCTAGGGCATATTTCCTTCAGTCTCCCACTTGCACTAGAGTCAATAATCTAGTTCACATCGCCATGTGATTTAACACCAATAGTTCACATTACCATGTGATTAGTTCACATCGCCATGTGACTAATACCCAAAGGGTTTTACTGGAGTCAATAATCTAGTTCACATCGCTATGTGATCAACACCCAAAGAGTACTAAGGTGTGATCATATTTTGCTTGTGAGAGAAGCTTAGTCAATGGGTCTGTCACATTCAGAGCCATATGTATTTTGCAAACTTTCTATGTCTACAATGCTCTGCATGGAGCTACTCTAGCTATTTGCTCCCACTTTCAATATGTATCCAGATTGTGACTCGGAGTCATCCGGATCGGTGTAAAAAGCTTGCATCGGCGTAACTCTTTACGACGAACTCTTTATCACCTCCATAACCGAGAAATATCTCCTTAGTCTTCTAAGGATAATTTTGACCGCTGTCAAGTGATCCACTCCTGGATCAATATTGTACCCCCTTGCCAAAGTCATGGCAAGGTACACAATAGGTTTGGTACACAGCATAGCATAATTTATAGAACCTATGACTGAGGCATAGGGAATGACTTTCATTCTCTTTCCATTTTCTGCCGTGGTCGGGTTTTAAGTCTTTACTCAACTTCACACCTTACAACTCAGGCAAGAACTCCTTCTTTGACTGATTCATTTTGAATTCCTTCAAAATCTTATCAAGGTATGTACTCATCGAAAGTCTTATCAGGTGTCTTGATCTGTCTTTATAGATCTTGATGCGCAATATGTAAGCAGCTTCACCGAGGTCTTTCTTTAAAAAACTCCTTTCAAACACTCCTTTATGCTTTCCAGAAAAATTCTACATTATTTCCGATCAACAATATGTCATTCACATATACTTATCAGAAATGTTGTAGTGCTCCCACTCACTTTCTTGTAAATATAGGCTTCACCGCGAGTCTGTATAAAACCATATGCTTTGATCACCTTATTAAAGCGTATATTCCAACTCCGAGATGCTTGCACCAGTCCATAGATGGATCGCTGGAGCTTGCACACTTTGTTAGCACCTTTAGGATTGACAAAACCTTCTTGTTGCATCCTATACAACTCTTTTTTAAGAAATCCATTAAGGAATGTAGTTTTGACATCCATTTGCTAGAGTTCATGAAATGTGGCAATTGCTAACATGATTCAGACAGACTTTAAGCATTGATACGAGTAAGAAAATCTCATTGTAGTCAACATCTTGAATTTGTCAAAAACCCTTTTTGACAAGTCGAGCTTTGTAGATAGTAACACTACTATCAGCGTCCGTCTTCCTCTTGAAGATCCATTTATTCTCGATGGCTTGCCGATCATCGGGCAAGTCAACCAAAGTCCACACTTTGTTCTCATACATGGATCCCATCTCAGATTTCATGGCCTCAAGCCATTTCGCGGAATTTGGGCTCATCATCGCCTCCTCATAGTTCGTAGGTTCGTCATGGTCAAGTAACATGACCTCCAGAACAGGATTACCGTACCACTCTGGTGCGGATCTTGCTCTGGTTGGCCTACGAGGTTCAGTAGTAACTTGATCTGAAGTTACATGATCATCATCATTAGCTTCCTCACTAATTGGTGTAGAAGTCACAGGAACTAATTTCTGTGATGAACTACTTTCCAATAAGGGAGCAGGTACAGTTACCTCATCTAGTTCTACTTTCCTCCCACTCACTTCTTTCGAGAGAAACTCCTTCTCTAGAAAGTATCCTATTTTTAGCAACGAATATCTTGCCTTCGGATCTGTGATAGAAGGTGTACCCAATAGTCTCCTTTGGGTATCCTATGAAGACGCATTTCCCCGATTTGGGTTCGAGCTTATCAGGTTGAAGCTTTTTCACATAAGCATCGCAGCCCCAAACTTTAAGAAACGAAAGTTTAGGTTTCTTGCCAAACCACAGTTCATATGGTGTCGTCTCAACGGATTTAGATGGTGCCCTATTTAATGTGAATGCAGCTGTCTCTAATGCATAACCCCAAAACAATAGTGGTAAATCGGTAAGAGACATCATAGATCGCACCATGTCTAATAAAGTACTATTACGACGTTCGGACACACCATTACGCTGTGGTGTTCGAGGTGGCGTGAGTTGCGAAACTATTTCACATTGTTTCAAATGAAGACCAAACTCGTAACTCAAATATTCGCCTCCATGATCAGATCGTAGAAACTTCATTTTCTTGTTACGATGATTTTCCACTTCATTCTGAAATTCTTTGAACTTTTCAAATGTTTCAGACTTATGTTTCATCAAGTAGATATACTCATATCTGCTCAAATCATCTGTGAAGGTTAGAAAATAACGATACCCACCGCGAGCCTCAACACTCATCGGATCGCATACATCAGTATGTATTATTTCCAATAAGTGAGTTGCTCGCTCCATTGTTCCGGAGAACGGAGTCTTAGTCATCTTGCCCATGAGGCATGGTTCGCAAGCATCAAGTGATTCATAATCAAGTGATTCCAAAAGCCCATCAGCATAGAGTTTCTTCATGCGCTTTATACCAATATGACCTAAACGGCAGTGCCACAAATATGTTGCACTATCATTATCAACTTTGCATCTTTTGGCATCAATATTATGAATATGTGTATTATTACGATCGAGATTCAACAAACCATTTATATTAGTGTATGACCATAGCAGGTTTTATTCATGTAAATAGAACAACAATTATTCTTTGACTTAAATGAATAACCGTATTGCAATAAACATGATCCAATCATATTCATGCTCAATGTAAACACCAAATAACATTTATTTTAGGTTCAACACTAAACCCGAAGGTAAAGGGAGTGTGCGATGGTGATCTTATCAACCTTGGAATCACTTCCAACTCACATCATCACCTCGCCCTTAACTAGTCTCTGTTTATTTTGCAACTCCTATTTTTAGTTACTACTCTTAGCAACTAAACCATTATCAAATACTGAGGGGTTGCTATAAACACTACTAAAGTACACATCAATAACATGTATATCGAATAGACTTTTGTTCACTTTCCCATCCTTCTTATCCGCCAAGTATCTAGGGTAGTTCCACTTCCAGTGACCATTTCCTTTGCAGTAGAAGCACTCAGTTCCAGGCTTGGGTCTAGCTTTGGGCTTCTTCATGGGAGCAACAACTTGCTTGCTTTCTTCTTTGAAGTTCTTCTTTCTTTCCCTTTGCCCTTTTCTTGAAACTAGTGGTCTTGTTAACCATCAACACTTGATGCTGATTTCTACCTTCGCCGATTTCAGCGTCGCAAAGAGCTTGGGAATTACTTTCGTCATCCCTTGCATATTATAGTTCATCACTAAGTTCTAGTAACTTGGTGATAGAGACTAGAGAACTTTTTCAATTACTATCTTATCTGGAAGATTAACTCACACTTGATTCAAGCAATTGTAGTACCCAGACAATCTGAGCACATGCTCACTGGTTGAGCTATTCTCCTCCATCTTGTAGGCAAAGTACCGTCAGAGGTCTCATACCTCTTAACACGGGCATGAGTATGAAATACCAATTTCAACTCTAAGAACATCTTATATGCTCCATGGTGTTCAAAACATTTTTGAAGTCCCAGTTCTAAGCTGTAAAGCATGGCGCACTTAAACTATCAAGTAGTTATCATACCGAGCTTGCCAAACATTCATAACGTCTATATCTTCTCCTGCAATAGGTCTGTCACCTAGCGGTGCATCAAGGACATAATTCTTCTATGCAGCAATGAGGATAATTCTCAGATCATGGACCTAGTCCGCATCATTGCTACGATCATCTTTCAACATAGTTTTTCTCTAGGAACATATCAAAAATAAACGGGGAGCTACATCGCGAGCTATTGATCTACAACATAGTTATGCAAATACTATCAGGTAGTAAGTTCATGATAAATTAAAGTTCAATTAATCATATTACTTAAGAACTCCCACTTAGATAGACATCCCACTAATCATCTAAGTGATCACGTGATCCAAATCATCTAAACCATGTCCGATCATCACGTGAGATGGAGTAGTTTTCAATGGTGAACATCACTATGTTGATCATATCTACTATATGATTCACGCTCGACCTTTCAGTCTCAGTGTTCCGAGGCCATATCTGCATATGCTAGGCTCATCAAGTTTAAACCGAATATTCTGCGTGTGCAAAACTGGCTTGCACCCGTTGTATGTGAACGTAGAGCTTATCACACCCGATCATCACGTGGTGTCTCGGCACGATGAACTGTCGCAACGGTGCATACTCAGCGAGAACACTTATACCTTGAAATTTAGTGAGATCATCTTATAATGCTACCGCCGAACTAAGCAAAATAAGATGCATAAAGGATAAACATCACATGCAATCAATATAAGTGATATGATATGGCCATCATCATCTTGTGCCTTTGATCTCCATCTCCAAAGCACCGTCATGATCACCATCGTCACCGGCTTGACACCTTGATCTTCATCGAAGCAACGTTGTCGTCTCGCCAACTATTGCTATCACGACTATCGCTACTGTTTAGTGATAAAGTAAAGCAATTACATGGCGATTGTATTTCATACAATAAAGCGACAACCATAAGGCTCCTGCCAGTTGCCGATAACTGTTACAAAACATGATCATCTCATACAACAATTTATATATCATCACGTCTTGACCATATCACATCACAACATACCCTGCAAAAACAAGTTAGACGTCCTCTACTTGTTGTTGAAAATTTTACGTGGCTGCTACGGGTTTAGCAAGAACCGTTCTTACCTACGCATCAAAAACCACAACGATTTTTCGTCAAGTGTGCTGTTTGAACCTTCAACAAGGACCGGGCGTAGTCACACTCGATTCAACTAAAGTTGGAGAAACAGACACCCACTAGCCACCTATGTGCAAAGCACGTCGGTAGAACCAGTCTCGCGTAAGCGTACACGTAATGTCAGTCTGAGCCGCTTCATCCAACAATACCGACGAATCAAAGTATGACATGCTGGTAAGCAGTATGGCTATTATCGCCCACAACTCTTTGTGTTCTACTCGTGCATATAACATCTACGCATAGACCTGGCTCGGATGCCACTGTTAGGGAACGCAGTAATTTCAAAAAAATTCCTACGCACATGCAAGATCCATCTAGGTGATGCATAGAAACAAGAGGGGAGAGTGTTGTCTACGTACCCTCGTAGACCGAAAGCGGAAGCATTATGACAACACGATTGATGTAGTCGTACGTCTTCACGCTCCGACCGATCCTAGTACTGAAAGTACGGCACCTCCGCGATCTGCACACGTTCGGCTCGGTGACGTCCCACGAACTCTCGATCCAGCTGAGTGTCGAGGGAGAGCTTCTTCAGCATGACGGCGTGATGACGGTGATGATGAAGTTATCGACACATGGCTTCGCCTAAGCACTACAACGATATGACCGAGGTGGAATCTGTGGAGGGGGCCACCGCACATGGCTAAGACAAATTTTCAACTTGTGTGTCTATGGGGTGCCCCCTCTCCCGTATATAAAGGAGTGGAGGAGGGGGAGGGCCGGCCCTCTATGGCGCGCCCAAGGGGAGTCCTACTCCCACCGGGAGTAGGATTCCCCCCCCCCCCCCCCCCCCCCGCTTTCCCTAGTTGGTTTAGGAGAGGAAGGAAGGGGGAGAGAGGGGGAAGGAAAGGGGGGGCGGCCCCACCCAATTCGGATTGGGCTTGGGGGGACGCCCTCTCCTAGGCTCCCTTCTCCTCTCTCCCACTATGGCCCAATAAGGCCCATATACTTCCCGGGGGGTTCCGGTAACCTCCCGGTACTCCCGTAAATGCCCGAACTCACCCGGAACCATTCCGATGTCCAAACATAGCCATCCAATATATCGATCTTTATGTCTCAACCATTTCGAGACTGCTCGTCATGTCCGTGATCAAATCCGGGACTTCGAACAACCTTCGGTACATCAAAACACATAAACTCATAATACCGATCGTCACCGAACGTTAAGCGTGCGGACCCTACGGCTTCGAGAACTATGTAGACATGACCGAGACTCATCTCCGGTCAATAACCAATAGCGGAACCTGTATGCTCATATTGGTTCCTACATATTCTATGAAGATCTTTATCGGTTAAACCGCATAACAACATACGTTGTTCCCTTTGTCATCGGTATGTTACTTGCCCGAGATTCGATCGTTGGTATCTCAATACCTAGTTCAATATCATTACCGGCAAGTCTCTTTACTCGTTCCGTAATGCATCATCCCGCAACTAACTCATTAGTCACATTGCTTGCAAGGCTTATAGTGATGTGCATTACGGAGAGGGCCCAGAGATACCTCTCCGATACTCGGAGTGACAAATCCTAATCTCGATCTATGCCAACTCAACAAACACCATCGGAGACACCTGTAGAGCATTTTTATAATCACCCAGTTACGTTGTGACGTTTGATAGCACACTAAGTGTTCCTTCGGTATTCGGGAGTTGCGTAATCTCATAGTCATAGGAACATGTATAAGTCATGAAGAAAGCAATAGCAACAAACTAAATGAACATCGTGCTAAGCTAACGGATGGGTCTTGTCAATCACATCATTCTCTAATGATGTGATCCTGTTTATCAAATGACAACTCATGTCTATGGTTAGGAAACTTAACCATCTTTGATTAATGAGCTAGTCAAGTAGAGGCATACTAGTGACACTCTCTTTGTCTACGTATTCACACATGTACTAAGTTTCCGGTTAATACAATTCTAGCATGAATAATAAACATTTATCATGATATAAGGAAATATAAATAACAACTTTATTATTGCCTCAAGGGCATATTTCCTTCACCAGTGACCAGTCCCTTTGCAGTAGAAGCACTCAGTTTTAGGCTTAGGTCCAGATTTGGGCTTCTTCACTTGAGCAGCAACTTGCTTGCCGTTCTTCTTGAAGTTCCCCTTCTTCCCTTTACCCTTTTTCTTGAAACTAGTAGTCTTGTTGACCATCAACACTTGATGCTCCTTCTTGATTTCTACCTCCGCAGCCTTTAGCATCGCGAAGAGCTCGGGAATTGTCTTATCCATCCCTTGCATATTATAGTTCATCACGAAGCTTTTGTAGCTTGGTGGCACTGATCGGAGAACTCTGTCAATGACACTATCAACCGGAAGATTAACTCCCAGCTGAGTCAAGTGATTATGATACCCAGACATTTTGAGTATATGTTCACTGACAGAACTATTCTCCTCCATTTTGCAACTGTAGAACTTATTGGAGACTTCATATCTCTCAATCTGGCATTTGCTTCAAATATTAACTTCAACTCCTGGAACATCTCATATGCTCCATGATGTTCAAAACGTCGTTGAAGTCCCGGATCTAAGCCATAAAGCATGGCGCACTGAACTATCGAGTAGTCATCAGCTTTGCTCTACCAGGCGTTCACAACGTCTGGTGTTGCTCCTGCAGCGGGTCTTGCACCTAGCGGTGCTTCCAGGACGTAATTCTTCTGTGCAGCAATGAGGATAATCCTCAAGTTATGGACCCAGTCCGTGTAGTTGCTACCATCATCTTTCAACTAAGTTTTCTCTAGGAACGCATTAAAATTCAAAGGAACAGTAGCACGAGCCATTGATCTACAACAACATAGACATGCAAAATACTATCAGGTACTAAGTTCATGATAAATTAAAGTTCAATTAATCATATTACTTAAGAACTCCCACTTAGATAGATATCCCTCTAATCATCTAAGTGATCACGTGATCCATATCAACTAAACCATGCCCGATCATCACGTGAGATGGAGTAGTTTTCAATGGTGAACATCACTATGTTGATCATATCTACTATATGATTCACGCTCGACCTTTTGGACTCAGTGTTCCGACGCCATATCTGCTTATGCTAGGCTCGTCAAGTTTAACCCGAGTATTCTGCGTGTGCAAAACCGGCTTGCACCCATTGTATGTGAACGTAGAGCTTATCACACCCGATCATCACGTGGTGTCTCGGCACGACGAACTGTTGCAACAGTGCATACTCAGCGAGAACACTTATACCTTGAAATTTAGTGAGAGATCATCTTATAATGCTACCGCCGAACTAAGCAAAATAAGATGCATAAAGGATAAACATCACATGCAATCAATATAAGTGATATAATATGGCCATCATCATCTTGTGCCTTTGATCTCCATCTCCAAAGCACCGTCGTGATCACCATCATCGCTGGCTTGACACCTTGATCTCCATCGAAGCATCATTGTCATCTCGCCAACTATTGCTATCACGACTATCGCTACCGCCACTACAAAAAAAGACACATCCGTGACATTTTGGGCCGAACGAATTTTTTCCTGTCATACTTATGACACTTCTATGACGATAATTGTGACAAAACCCGGTATCATCATAGATGTGGTGGGGTCCTACTTCTATGACAAAAAATCATGACAGAAAATGGGCTTTTCGTCCTGGGCGGGCCGGAGACGTAGCTGCATGACATTCTTTGGGCCGTCCATGATGGAAAAAACCGTGGTAGAAGCGAGGGCGAGGAAAATATCAGGGAGTTCCCGGCTACGGTGGGTGGTCGGGGGCCGAGCGATGCGCGTTTCTCGCATACGTACGCGCATGTGTGCGAGGCATTGCGCTCTAACTGAACCCGAGCGAGCGTTGGGCTCTAACTGAACGCGAGCGATTGCACTGCAGGCTACGCGTTACTAAACCCGAGCGATTGATCGATGGCTGTTAACTGAACCCGATCGAGCGATTCCTTCGCTACTGCTGCTAATTGAAGCCGATCGATGCTGCCTCTGGATGAACAGTGAGCGTTGTTGCGGGGTTTGGATGAACAGTTCCCGGTGGGGGTCGGATGAACAGGAACCCGTGGTAGTAGAGGCCGTTGCCGCTGGATGAACAGTACCCTGATCGATCGAGCCGGTGGATGAACAGGACCCCGTGGAGGGCTGGATGAACAGGACCCCGTGGAGGGCTGGATGAACAGGACCCCGTGGAGGGCTGGCTGAATAGTAGCCGGTGGAGGGCTGGTTGAACAGTAGCCCGTGGAGGGGTGGTTGAACAGGACCCCCGTGGAGAGGGCTGGTTGAACAGTAGCCGGTGGAGGAGAGCACGGTGGAGGTTGGATGAACAGTCGCATGTGGAGGCTGGAGGAGGTCGACGGTGGATGAACAGTAGCCCGTGCAGGCTGGAGGAGGTCGACGGTGGAGATGAACAGTATCCCGTGGAGTCCCGTTTTGCGGTACGCCACACCCCTCCCGATGAACAGGACCCCCGTTTCGACCGTAGCGCTCCAACACATGTCCGTTTCCTCTGTTTTGCGGTACACCACACCCCTCCTGATCAACAGGACCCCGTTTCGACCGTAGGAGGTCCGTTTCCTCCGTTTTGCGGTACGCCACACCCCTCCCGATGAACAGGATCCCATTTCCACCGTGGCCGATTGAACACAAGGCCGTTTCCTCCGTTCTGCGGTACACCAGGCCTCGTTTCCATCGCGTGTTCCGTCCAAGCCGGTTGGCTCCCGATGATCAGCACGCGTTCCGTTGCCTCCCGATGAACACGACGCATTCCGTTGCCTCCCCATGAACACGAGGACGATGTAGTTTCTCCGTTCTGACCCAGCCACAGCCATGTACACGAGCCCTGGCCGTACGTATGCGCGAGTAGGCGTTCGAGACCCCGCCTATATGTACGTACGTGGCCATATTTTCTTTCTTGCACCCTGGACGCTGTACGTCTATGTACATGCTACGTGCGCGCCTCTACTACCACACGTGCCCTTCCTTGCACGGCCACGGTTCATCGCTGCAGCCTGCAGACAGACTGATCGACCAGTATGTACGTACGCTTCGACCGGGTGGGTCTTGACTGTCAGGCACTTCCTTGCGTGCGAAGATGTAGCTGGTGGGTCCCAGCAGTCAGGGTGGCGAATCATTTTTTTGCCCGTAATATGGACGCACTTCCTTGCGTGCGAAGATGTAGCTGGTGGGTCCCAGCAGTCAGGGGGGAAACGTTTTTATCACGAAACACGGTGGCCCGTCCGGTGGGTCCCTACTGTCAGGTGGATGAATAATTATTTTGCGCGTAATAAGGAGGCACTTCCTTGCTGCGGCCGTGGACCCAGCTATCAGCCTCTCCACGTACAGTACTCTTCCGATGGAAGTCGTTCCTTGACCACGTTGACCACGCCGCGCCGAGAGCACCACGGCAGTGGACGACGGCGAGGCCTAGGAAGGGGACGACGCGGAGCCGGGGAAGACGCGGCAGTGGATGCCCATGCGGAGAGGAGTACGAGGGTTCACTGGGTCGGCTGCGGTGTGAGGATGCCGTCGTCGCAGGGCCTGGCCAGCGGTGGGAGTAGTAGGGGGCTGTGAGGCCTCCACGGCAGCATAGCCGGCCACGGGAGGCAGGAGCAGGCGGCACGACCGAGGCTGCTTTGGGAGGCTGGAGCAAGAAGACCAGAGGTTGAAGAAGCACGACGGCCGTTGGATGGACATCGTACCATCACTGCAGCTAGAATCGTTTATATTGACTAAGTTGAGAAAGCCCTCAGTACGCGTCAACTTAGTAGGCCCACAGGTCAGCCTCCGAAACGGTGCGCCCCAGATGTCAGGGGGAGGAATCATTTTTTGGGCGGGTGAAGCTAGAATATACGAGATTGAAGAAGAAGCACGACATCCGTTGGATGGACATCCAACGGCCACTATTGCTAGAGCCGTGTGTTGACTATAAGTTGATAAAGCCTTGCATACACGTCAACTTATTTTTTTTAGGGGACACGTCAACTTAGTAGGCCCACAAGTGTGTGGTAGAGAACTTATAGCCCATTTGAGATTTCTAAGAATGTACAAGCCATTTTTGAATTCTAATGGAATTTACTACAGCATTTACAGTTTGTTAAAAGTACAGCCCATTTTCTAGCTAGGACAACGATTAATAATTTCAACCAAACGTTCAGAACAAAATTCAATAAAATTTCCCACATTTTGATGGGATCCAAAATATTTTTATCCCGAAATTTCTAGTCAGATTAAATACAATTTCAATATAAATTTGTCTTACATAAAAATCCAATGAAACATTGCGCGCGCAACAATTAATGAAATTAAAAAATTTCAAAATCCCAAAAATAATATTTTATAAACTAATTACGTGTTTGGTGCATTTTTTTATAGTTACAGCCCAGTTTTTATAATTACATCCCATTTATTATTTCTTAAATCCCATTTTCTTTTTAAGCCTAATCCATCCCTCCTAGGAAAGATTTGCAGCCCAGCGGGGCGGAGAATAACAAGTTGACCTTGCCTGGGTATTCCTCAAAAAAAAGTATAGCTGGGCTAGCCATTTTCAGCTTGAAAAAAATTAATATCTGGGCTGGATATCTGGCCTGGGCTAGACGAGCCACAGCCCGTCCAGTTAATACCCTGCTCTCCTCTGAACAACAACGAAAACATCGCTCAAGAAAAACTCTGCAGTGCTCACACCACAAAAACACAAATACTGCTCGAGCTGCTTGGTCCCAGCTGTCGGCCGCTCCTTGTGCAATTCTCTCGTTTATTGACTACATAGGTTGACAATGGTGTGGGACCATGATGTCAGAAAACCAGGAGAAAGCAAAAAAAATAGTTGTACATAAAAAGGAGGCACTTGCGTACGTACGGCTATGGCCCTAGTGGGTCCCTACTGTCATCCAGTCAAAATAAAGTCATCTCCTGAATCCTCATGTTCGTTGACCATGTTGACAATGCTCGGCGCCACGGCGAGCGCAACAACTAAAAGGAAGATGGAGAGGGCCTCGCGGGCCCTACGGATGGTCTGATACAGCGCTCGCTGCTCATTCAGGAAGCTAGGATCCTCGGACACGTATGAGCACCTTCAAGAGACTGAGACGGCATGAAACGGTAAGGCCGTGCTTGGGAGCTCTGGATTATTTCACACCTGTATTAAGATAGAAGTGTAATTTACTCGTCATCGGAAACAATGCGTAAAATACAGGCATAATGGAACCGAGGGCCCGAGGTCTGTAACGAAAACCGGTGAGTTACATGTGTAATTTGAGAGACCAGTGTATATTTTACTAGTCGAAATCGACCAACCAAACGCTTCGCCCGAGACCATCTGCTTTTATTTACAAGCGCTAGTTTAACAAGCGGTTTTGGTTGGACAACGACGATCCAATCACGGCCTAAGATGATGAGTTGGTTGGAAGATCATATGGTTTCACCTCTAACCTACCCAAGTTGTCGTATAGGCTATGAATGAAACATAAGACAATGAACTTCTTAAGCACATAAACAACAGAAGAGGATGATCTTCTTAATATGCAAATCACAGGCATTAGCTAAACATGCAAAACAATATGAAGCATTATTCTCAGGAGGCATGGTGAACAGCTCGTGATGCCGCATGCCACAACATCCCAAGCTCAACTTTGCAATCAAACTCACAAGGCCTGGCATTACATAGACAACATTCAGAACTAACTCTTAAAATACCTTACATAAGTCAACATTCATGTGACTATGCATCTCAGCAGAGTAAATATTTACTTCTGAACCGAAGACAGGAATAGGAAAAAACGATCGAAGTTGCTCACAGCAAAGGGCGTCCCACTCAAAAATATCAAATGCATGTCTTCTGGCTAACATCAATGAGCAAAGTTTGACAAGGTTTTCCAATTCCAATATATTAAACTAATGCCTTCTTGCTAACATCAATGGTTAAACTTTGACAAGCTTTTCCCATTCAAAATATGTAATGCCTAATTGCCTATGATTGTGGAACGGGCAGGGTTTGTCATCAGTTTGTGTCATCTGATAGTCCGGTGGCTCAAGGTGATGATGAATGATTAGAGAACCATTCGATGTATTGTGCATTATGAAGTATTATGGAGGACACGAACCATCTGAACATTTTGTGCAGTTCCACTAAAATCAAGCTGAGCATCCCTGTGGATTTCGTATTTATATGCTGCAAGAAAACAAAGACATATCCGCACACACATGAATATTGGCCCCAGTGTCAACCCACCAATCGGTGGACTAACAAACTGAAAGTACGGTAAACAGATTACCATACCCAGATGCCCCATCATTGTTGCTTAGAATGACATTGACAGACTTGGAGTCCTGTCATGTCTTCTTGTACTTGTTTGGGCACTTTTTGCCCAGTGCACTCCACGTGTTGTAGAGTTGCCTATGCTCTCTGCAGACTAGTCATGTCACCAGCATCTACTAATACTCTGTAAAGCTTCTCGATCATTCCTTTTGTAATGTAGCGCAAACAGTGGCTGCTTCTTTCTGCAAAGTGGTAAAACCAACTAGACCCACTAATGCAGCAGTTTGCCTTAGGCACATTGGCTCCTTTTGTGCAGTTCAACTAAAATCAAAGTTGGAATAAAACCGAGCTTTAGTTTTGATATCCCTGTAAGCAACAATAGGTATAAGGGAAACAATTACTGAGAAATAATGGTTGATGACTTGTATTCCTAGAAGAAAAACATGTACTAATCTACCTTATCTTAATGGGAAACAAAGCAGGAGTGTAGCAATTCTCCATCAGTGTGATTCATTCATATTAACTGAGACATTATCTACAATGCCTTGTTTCAACATGTATAAAGAACGACAAAGCAGAAAAGTACCATTCCTAAAACAATGCGATTGATTCATTTTAACAAAGACATTATCTTAACAATAACTTGGTTAAATATGTAGAAAGAACTACAAAGCAGGATAGTACCATTTGTAAAACACTGTAACTGATATATAATAATAGAGACATTATCTGAACAATACATTTCTTAAACATGTACTCCGGCCGATCCCTAACAGAAATGGTACTCCCGCCGATCCCTAACAAGTGTTGAAGTTTTGAACTAAGATTCAGTAGTTAATTCCGAGGAAAGTTGGTACTGACCTTTCAAGACCAAGAATTGAAACAACTCCCGAGGAAGATCTAAAAGAGATCTCAACACTTATATGGAAATCCGGTCTCATTTTGTGCAGTTCCACCAAAATTAAGCGAAGCAAAATGTCACAATAGCAACAAGTTGAACAGATATCCCTGTTTTAACAGAGGCAAAAAAGGAATCAATTACTGGCCAATAAAGGAGGATGAAACATGCGGCCACAAAAATGGTAATCCCACCAATCCCTAACAAGTGTTGCAGTTTTGAACTAAGATTCAATAGTTAATTCTAAGAGTGGTAGTGCTTAATTTTACCATCGGCATTAGATTAAGAAAAAGCGTAAATAGTTCCAGGGGAGAGTGGGCGCAACAACACCATGTGCGTCCATCTACTTATCAAGGGGGTGATGCAGAGTTTGTTGTAACAAAGCAACAAGCATCATGTCTGGGTTGGTACCATTTTTGTTCACTACTTAATGGGAAAAGAGAGCAATACAATAGCTTCAATTCGACATTTATTTAAAACAGTACCAATACAAGTAGCACAACATCTCAAAACACACTGCACGATCATGTGGATGAAGGCAAGTACCAACCTATCATGACGCACACAAGATCACGTACGAACCTGCCAACACGAATAGGAAATCCAATCTCGTTTTGTGCAGTTGCACTGAAATCAAGCAAAGTCGCCGGTGTGACGTTTAAGTTTGCTATAGCAACAAGTTGAATAGATATCCCTGTTTTAACAGAGGCAAAAAAGGAAACAATTACTGGCCAATAAAGGAGGATGAAACAAACGGCGACAAAAAGAAGCATCTAACTTATCTTGATGGAAAACAAAGTAGGACAGTAGCATTTCTAAAACGGTTGCATTGATTCATATTAACACAGACATTCTCTTAAAATTACATTCATTAAGAATGTAATTTTCTTGTAACAGTGGCATTGCTTCAATTTTCCAACAGCATTCTTAGATTAACAACAACAAAATAGTTGTATGGGACATGGGACATGCCAGCACCATGTGCGTCCACACGTATAAATGGGTGATGCAGAGTATGTAGCCAAGCAGCATATCTGCGTTGGTCCCATATTTGTTCTCTTTGAACCTTTTGCCTATGTGAGGGCAGCAAATCTAGTCCTGCACAAACTACCCGACCCCCCAGTTTCTTTCCCGTTTCAACAAAGAGATCGGTTCCTTACAGATGTGTGTACTGGGTTACCCCCTTTTTCCCTTTTCGACCAACAAAGCGGCTGGATAGCCAGTCTATACTACTTTCCCTCCCTCCTTTCCTCATTGAACCATGTTTAGATTCATGCTCCACCCCACCGCACCCTTCTTTCCTCTTTGAACCAAGACTTAGATTCGACTACAGAATCAAAAAAGATCCGCATGCAGCTAGAGCAATGACGGTTTAAAAGAAACTTATACCTTAGGGTCGTCGGGATGTGGCAAGGCGTGCGGCGGGAGGCCGGATCTGCCCACACTACGTACGGCAGCAAGGAAGAAGGGGTCGGTGGCCATCCCGCATAGGTGCTGGGTGAAAGAGAACAGCGCAGCCGGCAGTGGATTGCCTCCCTCGCCGAAGGCGATGGAGTGAACGCTGCACCTCCTCCTCTTCCCAGTGCGACGGGATCCGGACGCCTCCTTCACTAGCTATGAGGGGGGAGAGAGAGACAGAGGCCAACGCAGTCTTGTTTAGATCTGGTGAAGAGGGTGACTGGGTGAGAGACTGTGAATATAGCAAACCCTAGCAAAGGAACGCTGAGCCTCCAGCGTGTATATATATATGTAGTGCGGCGAGAGTGTGGAGAGTGCAAACTCTAGCGAACAAGCGCTGAGGCTCCAGCTTATATAGTACTACACATATAATGTAGTACAGACTGAGCTCTGGCGCCTTAACTGCACCTGCTTTTGGTTGTATGACAGGTGGGCCAGCCACATTTTGGGCCCACCTGTCATAAACACAATTTAAAGCTGCGTCCATATAGTACTCGTGTATAATACTAATATATAGTGGAGTGGTTTTCTTATTCTCTCCATGACAATTGTTTTAAATTGTGTAAGTACGAAACGAAACTCTTAATTAAACGTACCAGTGAAGAAAACTACTACTTCTGATGAACTAACGATCCACGCGTCCTGGTCGCACTTCCTGTCTGGGGCATGCGGTACACTACCCTCTCTTAAGTGAACAACCACACATGCGCCAAATTATCGGAAACGTGTGAGAGTGTGTACAAATAAAGAATTTTAATTTCAATTATCGGAAAGGTTTGAGAGTATGTACAGTTTGCCCTCTCTCAATAATTATGGTTTGTTGTGTTCGGCCTAAACTTGGTCAAACTTTACAAAGTTTGACTTCAGTCAAATCTAATATGCGGAGTAAATAAAAATGGAGGGCTACTACGTCCATCCGGGTTTTTAGTCCACACCATTTTTTAATCAAAGTTAATAGCTGGACAAATAAAATTACAGGGGAGCTGAAGACAAAGTTGTGAGAAGGCTTAGAAATCAATACAAAACTTATGATCGTAGTACCAACGTCGATCCTTCTTCGAGGAAACATTTGGTCATAGCCAATTGTGTGATAAAATTGCACCAACGTGAAAGACGACTGGATCATAGGTCATCGTGGTGATGCATCATCCATTTGGCATCAAGTTTGGGTGAGGAACCTATGAAGTTCGACAAATCCTCACTGTGGTCTGTTTCTTCTCATTAATCAAGCTCGAGGAAGGAAGAACCACGTGGTAGAGGACAATGAAGCGGAACAACAATGGCCATCCAATTTTGTGCAGTTCCACTAAAATTGAGGAAGACATGCCCGGGTATGGAGATACGCATCGTTGTTTGAAAAAATATAAAAAAGTGATATAGTGTTGTTACTTTGTTTTGGCAGTGGTACAAGATTAACAACGACATCTCAATTGTCAATAAGAATTAATGAAAAGTACACCAACAAACAGAAGCATCATGATTATCTTGATGGGAACTAAACCAGGATACCCGAGAAAAAAAAGCATTTCTTCATTTAACTAGTGATAGTATTAGATAAGCAGCAACAATAGGAGCATATGGACAATGACCGCACAACCACCATGTACTTTTTGTCGAAACAACATGTATACCTCCACCGAGGCATAAATCAGGACAACTTTTCGAGTGGCATTTCCTCTATAATAGTAGGTGATGTGGCACCAGCCGACGAACCCTAGCTGGGGAGTAGTCGCATAGAAGAAAACCCGCGTGCAGCGACCTGGGGAGCTGGACCAGTACAAGAAGTTATACCTCAGGTGGGCGAGATGCCGCTTAGGCGGGCGGGCGGGATCTGCCCACACGACGACAGCGAACAAGGGCGCGGAGGACCTTCGTCCACGCCAGCGCCGGCTGTGAGAGGACGGTGCGCATCGGCTTCCTCCATTGCCGACGGCGACAACGTCAACGCTGCACCTCCTCACCTCCCGCAGTGGACGGGATTCGGTCGGATCTGTGACCACCGGTGAGGACAGAGATAGTGTGGACACTGTCATCTTGTTTTGATATGGAGAGGGTGAGAGAGCGAGACGCGAGAAACCCTATCAAACAAGAGGCTATATATACAATGGAGTAAAAAAATCTCTCCATAGCAGTGGTTTTAAATAGAATACGTGTGTTGCCGGTGTCGTGGATCTAAGACAGATAGTAGAATGGGGGTAGGTATGAGGATGCAAGATCCTAGCTATGGCAAAGTTGTACACGCGAGTTTTACGGGTTCAGGCCCTTCGCGGAGGAAGTAACAGCCCTACGTCTCGGAGCCCGGAGGCAGTCGACTGGATTATGCACGTGTGAGTTACAGGGGGTGCGAACCCTTGTCCCAGAGGAGGGGGTGGCTTATATAGAGTGCGCCAGGACCCCAGCTCCCCTCCGTTACACAGGGTTCAATGTTCATAAAGAGTAAGCGTTACAGGTAACGTCCGTAATAAAGTGTTATAAATGGTAATTAAGTCTATGAGTAAACGCCTGACCGTTGCTGCGTAGAGTGACTTTAGATCTTCTGTATGTCAAGTGGTTTCTGTGACGGTCGAGTGACATTGATTCTTCCGAGTGGAATGTCTCTGGTCGAGTGGATGATGGTGCCCTTCGAATGCTTCTGTCTATAGGGTGATGTCATTGGGGAGGGTGTCTAGGTCAGGCCTATGACCCTACTCTAGGTACATGGCTTCATCATTAGCCCCCGAATGGTTCAGGGTTTGAGTGGAGAAGGAGTTGAAAATACTTTCGATTCAGCTCGTGCACATTGGAAGCGTCTGGTTGGGATCGATGAATCAACACGGTGACATCAACTTCTTTTTCAGTCGCCTTGATCCAGTCTTGGTTTTGTCAAGTGAACTTTTACAGAAAAGCTTCGAGCGTTGATATGGAGAAAATCTTCAGTCTGACAGGTTGCTCTACTGCCCGCGGATCTCGCGGGATTCGAATTTTTGGGAAGCGCGCGGGGCGGAGGAGGCCGCAGCAATCGGGCTGGATAAGGCAGGGCCACCTCGATTTCCGCATCGCCTTTTTCGCCACGTATCGCTCGCGCGACTGTTGCGGGATTTAATAAGATCGCCCAGGTCCACAAGTCAGTCACTCAGAAGCAACCTCATATAAGGCATCGGTCCGGGGTATTTGAACAATGTGCTCCCATTCTTTCTCTTCCTTCTCTGTTTTCTCCACCACATCCGCTCCTGCCCCGGCGCCGCTGCTCCGTTCGAGCTCTGTCTGCTGCGATGGGGAAGGAGAAGACGGTGGCATTGGAGCGCGTGAAGAAGGCGACGGCGAAGGCGAAGGGGAAGAAGTCCAGCCGGGGCGGATCTTCCTCAAGGTCCGGTCTGCCGCGCGGCTGGATCCAGGGAGATTGGATCCGGTCGACGATTCGCCAGGACGACATCGACGATCCGGCCGAAGAGGGGTTGATCCCCCATGGATCCGCACGGCTTCCGGCGGACGAGACTGAGCCCCGACCGCAGGAGGGTGAGTGCGTCCTCCTCGCCACCCACATCGACCGCGGGTTTTCTTTGCCTCCCCATCCTTTTTTCTGAGCTTTCTTGAACTTCTTTGGGGCACAACTTCATCATTTTCCCCCAACACCATCGTGTATCTTGACGCTTTCGTGTCCATGTGCGAAACCCTCTTGCGTTGTCGACCACATTGGGGCCTCTTCAAGCACATTTTCACGTGTCGCTCCCAGTTGGTCAAAAAAGCTAATCCGAGTGATGAGAGGACAAAAGTGATCCAGATGTGTGGGGGTCTTGGAATCCAAATGAGGGGTAAGAGCTCTTTCCCAGCCATAATCCTACCCGAGTCAGTCCGAGGGTGGCAGTCGACCTGGTTTTACTGCAAAGGCCAGCCGACTCCCGGTCAGTCGACTGGACATCCCCCCTTTTCCATGGCTCGAGTAGAGAAGCCCTCCGCCCTGAAATTGACCCCGGGAGAGAAAGCAGAGGTGAAGGTTCTGGTCGAGCGAGTGGTCCAGCTCATCCGTGATGGCGTGACCGGCATGGATCTGTTGGAAGTCTTCCTCAGGCGACGCATTCAGCCGCTTCAAGACCGTGACCATCCGATGTGGATGTATTCGAGCATTGACGATTCCACTCGGATCCATCCCGAAGAAGTCGACGAGGATACGGTGGAGAAGTGGTTGAGGGGCATCACTGGCAACAAAGATAACCCCAGGGGGGCCAGGAGAGTCCCTCCACTTGACAACTCGCACCAAATAGACAAGGTCCAACTCTGAATTGCCGAGTGTTATCTTGATTTATCATGTAACTGCTTGCAATCAACCGACTGACTTTTGTCTTGCTTGTTGTCTTCTAGGCTCTTACTGAGATGTATTCGATGCCCAACGGAGAGCAGGAGCAGGATACGGAGGGGGAGCCGAGCGGAGGCGAGAGCGGCGAGTGGCATTCTGATGGTGAAGGGGATGAGGAGAGCTCCGACCCGAGTGATGAAGAAGAGGTCGACTCACCTCCCCATAGGGAAAGGCGATCTAAGCTCACCCACGATCCCGCAAGCGCCCGCGACAAGGCAACCGTTCAGACTGGGTAGTCGTCAAAGCTTCCTCGAAGGTCTTCTCCGGCGCCGACTGAAAAGGCTCCGAAACAATCCAAGGTCGTACCGTAGAAGACCCGAAAGGCGCTGCCCAGAATCAAAATCGACATCCCTGTTGCCTCTGCGTAAGTGTCCTGTCTTTAGTTTTACCCGAAATTCTGCGTTGTCTATTTTTCCTTGGTTTGACCGAATGAATCTTGAAACTAGCAGTGCCGCTACCTCTGGGACCTCTGCTTACAAAAACGAGGATGAGGACATGGAAGATGCGGTCACCTCCAACCCAGGTATAATCTTTGTAATCTTGTCTTTGCTTTGTCGATTGAACTGTGATATAACCAATCGAGGATGAACTTTTGGCGACTGATCTTTTTACAGCTCCTCTCAATGTCATTGATCTCCCTGACGACGACGAGGACGAGCCACAGAGGCCCTTAGGGAGAAGAAACAGGAAAACGTCCGCTGGCAAGACGCCTCAGTCGACGCCGGTGGTGGAGCTGGTAATTCAGGACGCCGGCGATGCCAATCGGACTTCCGTCTCCTTTGCCATACCACTGTCGAGTGCTCAGCCCTCAGCGTCAGCCGTGCAGACTCCCGCCGATCCACCTTCACTTTTTGCTGCACATCACGTCCCAGAGGACCAGGTGGGTGCTGCCAAAGAGGCTATACGCCAGGCGGGCATCATGGTGGAGAAGATGAAGATGGTGCGGGAGGCCAGCCAAGCTGCTTAGGACGCCAGCTCCGCTCTCCAGAGCAACATCCAGGTTAGCAGATTGCCGACTCACTCTTTTGCTTGTTCCGTTAGGATATGATACCTGAAAACTCTTTTCAAGGAATCTTTTCAACTGTCCGCGCTTCGCATCTGTACACCCACTGGGTGTTTTGATTTGCCGCTGAGCAAACTTGTATCTTAGGTCGGCTAGGTTGTGTCGATTGGATTTTTGAACTAGTGGGGGCACGCTGAGTGCACCCACTGGGTGTAGTCCCCGAGACCATAGCTGACTATGGGTAGTCGACTGTAGTCTTAGAAGCTAAATTTTTCGCTCGGTCTGGATGGACCATGTCGAGTGGAATCCGAACCAGTGGGGGCACGCTAACTGCACCCGCTGGGTGTAGTCCCCGAGACCGCGGTCGACTGCGGGCAGTCGACTATGGTCTTAGATTGTGACGCCCCCGATTTGACCGTACACTAATCATGCACGCAAATGTGTACGATCACGATCAGGGACTCACGGGAAGATATCACAACACAACTCTAAAACATAAATAAGTCATACAAGCATCATAATACAAGCCAGGGGCCTCGAGGGCTCGAATACAAGTGCTCGATCATAGACGGGTCAGCGGAAGCAACAATATCTGAGTACAGACATAAGTTAAACAAGTTTTGCCTTAAGAAGGCTAGCACAAAAGTAGCAACGATCGAAGAGGCAAGGCCTCCTGCCTGGGACCTCCTAACTACTCCTGGTCGTCGTCAGCGGCCTGCACGTAGTAGTAGGCACCTCCAGTGTCGTGGATGTCGTCGTCGACGGTGGCGTCTGGCTCCTGGGCTCCAGCATCTGGTTGCGACAACCAGATAGAAAGGAAAAAGGGGGAAAAGAGGGAGAGAAGCAACCGTGAGTACTCATCCAAAGTACTCGCAAGCAAGGAGCTATACTACATATGCATGGGTATATGTGTAAAGGGGCATATCAGTGGACTGAACTGCAGAATGCCAGAATAAGAGGGGGATAGCTAGTCCTGTCGAAGACTACGCTTCTGGACATCTCCATCTGGCAGCATATAGAAGAGAGTAGATTGAAGTCCTCCAAGTAGCATCGCATAGCATAATCCTACCCGGCAATCCCCTCCTCGTCGCCCTGTTAGAGAGCGATCACCGGGTTGTATCTGGCACTTGGAAGGGTGTATTTTATTCGGTATCCAGTTCTAGTTGTCATAAGCTCAAGGTACAACTCCGGGTCGTCCTTTTACCGAGGGACACGGCTATTCGAATAGATAAACTTCCCTGCAGGGGTGCACCACATAACCCAACACGCTCGATCCCAATTGGCCGGACACACTTTTCTGGGTCATGCCCGGCCTCGTAAGATCAACACGTCGTAGCCCCACCTAAGCACAACAGAGCGGTCAGCACGCCGGTCTAAACCTATGCGCGCAGGGGTCTGGGCCCATCGCCCTATGCACACCTGCACGTTGCGAACGCGGCCGCGAGCAGACCTAGCAACCCACACGATCACGGCGGTTACGTCAAAGCGGTCCAACACGGCGTGCGCCCCTCAGTCGCTGACGTCAAAAGAGCTTCGGCTGATACCACGACGTCGGGATACCCATAACTACTCCCACGTAGATGGTTAGTGCGTATAGACCAAATGGCCAGACTCAGATCAAATACCAAGATCTCGTTAAGCGTGTTAAGTATCCGCGAACGCCGACCAGGGACAGGCCCACCTCTTACCTAGGCGGTCTCAACCTGCCCTGTCGCTCCGCCACAAAGATCCACTTGCGGGTACTCCTACGAGCCGACCCGACTTTAGTCATCACATGTGTCATGTATATAGTATATAAGTATGTACCCGCGATCACCGCCCAGGTGATCACGGCACGATAGTGTAGCACAGCAGACGGACAAGAATGTAGGGCCACTGATGGAAATCTAGCATCCTAGACTAAGCAGTAGGATAGCAGGTAAGGGGAACAACTGTAGTAGCAAGGATAGGCTATGCATCAGAATAGGATATCGAAAAGCAGTAACATGCTACATTACTCTAATGCAAGCAGTATAGAGGAGAGTAGGCGATATCTGGTGATCAAGGGGGGGGGGCTTGCCTGGTTGCTCTGGCAAGTAGGAGGGGTCGTCGACTCCGTAGTCGAACTGGGCAGCAGCAGTGTCGGTCTCGTAGTCTACCGGAGAGAAGAGGGGGAAGAAACAGTAAATACAATGCAAACATAAGCATGACGATGCGTGACATGACAGTGAGCGGTGCTAGGGGTGCCCTAACGCGACAGTAGGTGGTACCGGTGAAGGGGGGGAACATCCGGGAGGTAATCCCGATGTTTCACGTTTTCAGACAGACGGACCGGAGGGGGAAAGTTGCTAGTTCGATAGGTTAGGGAGGTGTGGTGGACGAACGGACTGCGTATTCGGATTCGTCTCGTCGTTTTGAGCAACTTTCATATAGAAAACATTTTCATCCGAGTTACGGTTTAAAAGATATGAATTTTCAAAGTTTATTTGAATTTCTGGAATTATTTAATTAACAGAAAAATGAATTATGACGTCAGCATGAGGCAATGCTGACGTCAGCAAGTCAACAGGTCGGCTGACCAGTCAAACCAGACAGGTGGGTCCAGTGGGACCCACATGTCAGCCTCTGTTAGTCTAATACTTAATTAAACTAATCTAACAGTATAATTAGAGGGATGGGCCCCACATGTCAGTGAGTGTTTAGCTAAACTAATTATTTTTATTTATAAAACATTTTCTTTTTCTTTATTTTTTTTAATTTCTGCGGCGGGGCCCGCATGTCAGTGACTGGGCCTGCCCAGTCAGCAGTTGACTGGGTCAACCCAGTCAACTGGGGCCCGTGGGGGCCACTGGCAGTGACCCAGGGGTGGGGCCCGGCCGGCCACGTCGGCAGGGCACCGGAGAGGGGCTCCGGCGAGCTCCAACGCGGCGGCGATGCGCGGGTGAGCTCGGGTTTCGCCCACGGTGGCCCATTTGGAGCGCGGTTAGGTCCTATGACGAGCTGACGCTCGCGCGCATCGGGCGCGGCAAGCGGCAGGTGCCGAGGTGGTCGGAAATGGCACCGGCGATGAGCCGAGGCGGCGACCAGAGCACGGCACTGACGGGAAAGACGCAGGGGGCATGCGGGAAAGAGCTAGTGGGTGCTACGGCTTCCTACGGAGATGTTGAGCACGACGGCGTGCTCAAACGCCAGCTGCGTGAGCTGTGGCCGCAACGGCGAGGTGAGCGGCGGAGCAAGCTTTCGGCCGATGGCGGATCAGCTGCTAGAGCTCGCAATCGAGCGCGTTGAGTGAGGGGAAGGAGAGAGATGCTCACAGGGGGGTCTGCAGAGGTGCTAAGCGGGCGCGGGGTGGTCCGGCGAGGCAGATCGATGAGGTGGACGACGACGGCCGTGGTTGGGGAAGAAGGCCGGCGGCGACATCTCGAGGCACTCCGGCTCAACCTAGCGCTTGCATACGGTGCGGAAGAGG
Source organism: Aegilops tauschii subsp. strangulata (assembly GCF_002575655.3). Lineage (NCBI taxonomy): Eukaryota > Viridiplantae > Streptophyta > Magnoliopsida > Poales > Poaceae > Aegilops > Aegilops tauschii. Next base: position 378,488,743 of record NC_053039.3, read on the forward strand.
ACGGCGGTGCTCCTCGACATCCTCCCGAGCGCCGGGGAGGCTTGTGGCCACGAGCACGGTGACGGCACGGCGATGGCGTTCGGACGACAGAGGAGGGAAGAGAGCGAGCGAGGAGGAGGGGAATGGATGGGGACGCCAGGGGGATTGGAGAGGGGATCGAGGAGTCGAGGCGTGGCAGCCTTATCCTCTCGCGGGGTTCATCGCCGGCGAGGGGGGTCCGGCGGCGACCAGCCTCCTGTAGCGACGGGGTCGGGGGAACAGAGACCCGACCGGGGAGGGGGAGTGGGCCGGCTAGGGTGGGTCGACGGCCAGCTGGGCCGAGGCCCAGCGGGGAGGGGGGGTCTTTTCCCTTTTTCCTTTTTTTTTCTTTCTGGGATCTGTTTTCTGTTTTCCTTTTATTTGTTTATTTCCTTTTTTGTTTTATTTCAATTAAAAGTATTTAGACATTTTATAAAAATGTGATTTCTCCACCATAATTACCAGTGTATTATTTAGAACCCACTGAACATTTTTGTTTGAATTTTTGAAAACTTTTATTTTCCACTTTTAAATTTAATTGAAGTTTGAACTAGGAGTTTGACAAGGGTGTGGTTCAAAATGTGATCTAGCCCTGTTTAGCAATATGATTAGCTTAATCACAGGGAGTTACTGTAGCATGATTCCCAGGGTGTTACAAATCTCCTCCACTACAAGAAATCTCGTCCCGAGATTTAGGAGGTAGAAGGAAACAGTGCGGGGTATTCTTCGCGCAGACGATCCTCTCGTTCCCAAGTGGCCTCATCTTCAGAATGGTGCGACCACTGGACTTTGAGAAACTTGATCGCCTTCTGACGTGTGCGGCGTTCAGCTTGGTCGAGAATGCGGACCGGTTGCTCCTTATAGGAGAGGTCTTGCTGCAATTCGAGCACTTCGTGATCCACAGCTCGGATTGGATCCTTGAAGCAACGGCGGAGCTGTGACACATGGAACACATCGTGAACCTGAGAAAGGTTCGGCGGTAGCTCCAGTTGGTATGCCACTTTTCCACGCCTTTCGAGAATAGTGAATGGGCCAATATAGCGAGGAGCTAGTTTGCCCTTGATCCCGAAGCGGTGAGCACCTTTCATAGGTGTGACTCGAAGATAAGCCTTTTCGCCAAGTTGATAGACCATGTCTTTATGATGACGGTCATACTGAATCTTCTGACGTGACTGAGCAGTCTTGAGATTCTCGCGAATAATGCGGACTTGTTCTTCGGCATCTTGGATAATATCCGGACCGAAGAGTGGACGTTCCCCAGTTTCTGACCAGTTCAGAGGGGTTCGGCACTTTCGTCCATATAACACTTCGAAGGGGGCCATCTTCAGACTAGCTTGATAGCTATTATTATAAGAAAACTCAGCATACGGGAGAGATTCCTCCCATTTCTTGCCAAAGGAAATAACGCAAGCTCGAAGCATGTCCTCGAGAACTTGATTGACGCGTTCAACTTGTCCTTGCGATTGAGGATGAAACGCAGTACTGAATGACAGATGAGTTCCCATTGCTTCTTGGAAACTTGCCCAGAATCTTGAAGTGAATAAGCTACCACGGTCTGAACTGATAACCAATGGAATACCGTGGAGTGAAACAATCCTGGACATATAGAGCGTTGCCAACTGGTTAGCAGTGATCGTTTCTTTGACTGCCAGAAAATGTGCAACTTTGGAAAGTCGGTCAACGACGACAAGAATAGCATCATTACCTTTCTGTGATTTGGGAAATCCAGTGACGAAGTCCATTTCAACATGGTCCCATTTCCATTCAGGAATAGAGATAGGTTGCAGAGTTCCAGCAGGCCTTTGATGTTCTGCTTTGATTCGACGGCAAACGTCACACTCAGCAACATAACGAGCAATGTCTTGCTTCATATTAGACCACCAGAATCTTTGACGGATATCTTGGTACATCTTTGTACTACCCGGATGGATACTTAGAGGCGTATCATGAGCTTCTTTCATAACTTCCTGTGTCATATCCAGGTTTTTCTCTGTACATGGCACCACTAGGCGGCCCTTGAAGTATAGGGTGCCATCTTCAGAAATGGTGAAGAATGAGGGCTTTCCTTCTGCGAGGTAGCGCTTAATCTTGTAGGCTTCAGAGTCATACTTCTGTAGCCTTTTGATGCTGTCCTCGAGATCTGGTTTAGCAACTAGGGTATTGAGGGAACCCTGGGTAACAACGTGGAGGTTCACCTTGCCAAATTGTTTAGGAGGGGGAGCGAGTGCACCCGGAGGAACAATATGGAGGTTCAGCTTCCTGAATTCTTCAACAAGCGAGGGCTGAACTTTATGAACCTGGAGGTGGTTGCAGTAAGACTTGCGGCTCAAGGCATCAGCCATTACATTAGCCTTGCCTGGCGTATAGGAAATACCCAAGTCAAAGTCTGCAACGAGCTCCATCCATCTCTGTTGACGGAGGTTCAGATCTGGTTGAGTAAACAGATACTTCAGACTTTGGTGGTCAGTGAAGATCTCGCAACGATTACCGAGAAGGTAATGTCGCCACTGCTTCAGCGCATGAATGACGGCAGCAAGTTCGAGGTCATGAACTGGGTAGTTCTCTTCGTGAGGGCGCAATTGTCGAGAGGCATAAGCAATCACTTTGCGGTCTTGCATTAGGACACAGCCTAACCCTCGACGGGAAGCGTCGCAGTAAATGACGAAGTCCTTCTTAGTATCAGGTGGAGCTAGAACTGGGGCAGAAGTCAACTTGTCTTTGAGTGCTTGGAAACTTTCCTGACATTTGTCTGTCCATTGGAACTTGACGCCCTTATGTAACAGGTTAGTCAGAGGCCTGGCGATCTTGGAGAAGTTCTCGACGAATCGACGGCAATAGCTGGCGAGACCGAGAAAACTTCTGACTTGCTTAACGTTCTTGGGAGGAGTCCAATCAAGAATAGCCTGAACTCGCTCGGGGTTGACGGCAATACCATCCTTAGAGATGACATGCCCCAGATAGGTTACTTCCGGTAGCCAAAATTCACATTTAGAGAACTTGGCATATAGTTGATGTTCTCGTAGTTTCTCCAGCACAAGTCGAAGATGTTCAGCATGTTCTTCTTCGTTCTTGGAAAATATCAGGATATCATCCAGATAAACCACGACGAACTTGTCGAGGTAATCCATGAATATGTAGTTCATCAGACGAGAGAAGGTGGCTGGAGCATTGGTTAAACCGAAAGACATGACGGTGTACTCGTATGAACCATAGCGAGTCACGAAGGCGGTCTTTGGGATATCCTCTTCGCGAACACGGATCTGGTGGTAGCCCAACCTCAAGTCGAGCTTAGAGAACACTGACGAACCCGCCAGATCATACAGATCATTGATCCGAGGAAGAGGGTATTTATTCTGAATGGTAGCTTGGTTTATAGGACGGTAGTCTTGAACTAACCGGTTTGTCCCATCCTTCTTCTTAACAAAGAGAGAAGGTGCTCCCCAAGGAGAGCAACTTGGGCGAATGAATCCTTTGCGAAGAGACTTGTCGATTTCCTCCTTAAGCTCAAGGAGTTCATGCAGCGGCATTTTGTAGGGTCGCTTGGCTATAGGAGTGGTGCCTGGTTTCAAGTCGATGATGAATTCGACAGCTCTAGCAGGGGGAATCCCCGGAAGTTCTTCAGGAAAGACGTCGAGGAATTCACGCACGACGGGAATGTTTTCAATGCCCTCGAGTGGTGCAGCGTTCAATGCATTCAATGCATAGAGCCTTGCCTCGGCATTTTGCACCAGATGGGCTTGGTAAGTAACTATCTCATCTGAAGGGTGTAGCAGATGGACGGTCTTAGTGGTGCAAACGATTGAAGCAGTATGCGCTTTTAACCAATTCATTCCCAGAATGAGATCAATGCTACAGGACTTCAGTACGATGGGAGAGACAAGAAATTCCAGTCCTTCAATTTCAACAGTAACATCGCGACTAACCATAGAGGTTTGACATTGGCCCGCTGGGGTGTGTACCACTAGCGGAGTGTTTATCTCTTCGTGATGAATGCCATGCAGGAATGCAAATTCTGCTGAAATGAATGAATGGGATGCTCCTGTATCAAATAAAACGGATGCTGGTACTGAATTTACGAGGAGTGTACCCATCACAGTAGCAGGCTGGTCTTGAGCTTCGCTGAGATCAACGTGGTTGGCATGAGCGCGACCATGAGACTTAGCATTGCTGTTGCGGGGCTGGTTGTTACCACGGCCAGCTGCTGCAAGGGCCAGTTGATTCTGGTTCTGATAGCAGTTCCTGGCAAAGTGACCCGGTTGACCACACTTGAAGCACAGACCATTATCGGGAGTGGGAACAGGAGCCCCAGGTGGGGGAGCTGGTAGCTTTGACTGCTTAGATGGTGGAGGAGGCAGACGCGGTGCAGCATAAGATTTCCTGGGAGCAGGTGCATTTGGACGATACATGCTGCTCGGGATCCATATCTTACGCTTCTGTGAGGGTGAGCCCGAAGATGAGCCCGTGTCACGGTTGCGCCTCTGAGAGCTCTGGTATTCCTGCAGACCAGTCTCGACATTGATGGCCTTATTCACCAAGGTGGCGAAATCGGCGAAGTCATGCACTAGAAGTGCGAGCTTGATGTCAGCTTGAAGGCCATCACGGAACTTCTCCTGTCTGCGTGCATCAGTTGCAATGTCTTCTTCAGCATAGCGGGACAAGTCCAGAAACTCCCGCTGATAAGCTTCAACAGTTTTGTTGCCTTGGGTGAGGTTGCGGAACTCACGCTTCTTCCGGTCCATGACTCCCTGAGGAATGAAGCGGGCACGGAAAGCAGCTTGGAAGTCTGGCCAGGTGATGATTGTTCCAGCTGGCAGAGTACGCCTGTGGCTGTCCCACCATTGAGCTGCGGGTCCCTTCAAGAAGAAGGAAGCAAAATTGACATAGCTGGCAGGGGCTACATCAGCAGACTCCATCTCATAGGTGATGTCACGGAGCCAGTCATCAGCATCCAGAGGCTGAGTTGAGCAGCGGTAAATGGTTGGGTTGAGGCGTATGAAATCTTGAAGAGTCACTTGGGCTGGCTGCTGGTTCATATTGGGGCGAGGAAACTGAGCCATCATATTTTCCATGAATTGGCGGTTCAGTTCGAACTGTTGGATCATACCAGCCATGTACTCAGGTGGTGGTGGGGCATCGCCACCGCGACCACGACCACCTGGTCTAACCATCCTGCTAATATATAACAGGGGTAGTTCAGCATTGAGAAAATTGGCAATGACAAGAATCATTCATAATGAAACATGCATAATGAATGGAGCACGGTAGCTACTACATAGTAGTCGGCATAACTTACAAAACGGGCCATGCATAGAGTTCAGTACATAGAGTTCAGTACATAGACTAAAACATCATAGGCGGCACACAGGCTCACGGCGAATGCCTTTAACACTACAAACAAGCCTACATCAGTCCCAAGAGGTACTGTGGAGGTAATCGTAGCCCGACAGCTGGTAGTGAGGCAACGGATAGCCCTCGACGTCAGCAGACTGGGGGCCGCGGATACTCAAGTGTAGAGCCCGGTGCTCAGGTGGCAGAAAAGGTCCAAGTGCGGGAGAGTAGCCTCCCACCTCTGGCCAACCAACACCGTGGGGCATCACGGTCCTGGCTGGGTAGATCGCAGTACGCGGTACCTGTCCAGACCGGACAAAGGGGTGCAGCAGCGTCAGAGCACGGTAAAGGTGCTGACGGGTGGTGTACATCTCGTGGCGAAGAGCTCGGTTAGCTCGATCCAGCCCATCAGCATGCAGAACCAGGTGCTGATGGTAGAAGGGCTCCCGGGTGACAGTGGAGTAGGCAGCAGTATAGTATCCCTCCGCACCAACATCAGAGGCGATAGCAATGTGCCTGAAAGGGGAGGTGTCCAACTCCCGATACTCTCCACGAAGCCGTGTCAGAGCAGCATAGGCTGCATCGTGGACAGCCATATCGATGGTCACACCAACACCATGTGCGGTGTGCAGCACAGTAGTGGAGTCATACTCCCGAGAGTAGAGGTGGACGATGGCACGGTACTGCTCCTGGTTAAAGTCCTGGTACTCCTCGTAGACGGTGTACTCAGGGTGCCAGCGATAACCCAGATAGGTCATCATCTCAGCTAACACCGCAGGTGATCCCGAGGCACCAATGGCCATCGTGTGGCGAACAACCTGCCTCGTGGGTTCCATCTGAAAGCAAAGACGTTTCAAAGGAGTCAAATGACAGTGTGTGAATTGGTCAAAATACTATTCTAAGAAACAACTAAGGCTTATCCATCTTTGGGGTGAACGCGGTCACGGGATCCTAGTGTTAGAGTTAGTAAATTCGTTTAACCCGAGTAGAAGAGAGTTCAGAGTCCCAGAGTAAAGGTCGAGGAGTAAAAGATCCTAGTACCACCCAATGGCGACGTGGGCCCGTAAGCCACACAGCCATGTTAGTAAAACAATTTTCACTGACTACACTCGACTTCGGCCAAGGAGTGTGGAAGGGGGATTCCTACAGGCAGTTGGCTCTGATACCAACTTGTGACGCCCCCGATTTGACCGTACACTAATCATGCACGCAAATGTGTACGATCACGATCAGGGACTCACGGGAAGATATCACAACACAACTCTAAAACATAAATAAGTCATACAAGCATCATAATACAAGCCAGGGGCCTCGAGGGCTCGAATACAAGTGCTCGATCATAGAAGGGTCAGCGGAAGCAACAATATCTGAGTACAGACATAAGTTAAACAAGTTTTGCCTTAAGAAGGCTAGCACAAAAGTAGCAACGATCGAAGAGGCAAGGCCTCCTGCCTGGGACCTCCTAACTACTCCTGGTCGTCGTCAGCGGCCTGCACGTAGTAGTAGGCACCTCCAGTGTCGTGGATGTCGTCGTCGACGGTGGCGTCTGGCTCCTGGGCTCCAGCATCTGGTTGCGACAACCAGATAGAAAGGAAAAAGGGGGAAAAGAGGGAGAGAAGCAACCGTGAGTACTCATCCAAAGTACTCGCAAGCAAGGAGCTATACTACATATGCATGGGTATATGTGTAAAGGGGCATATCAGTGGACTGAACTGCAGAATGCCAGAATAAGAGGGGGATAGCTAGTCCTGTCGAAGACTACGCTTCTGGACATCTCCATCTGGCAGCATATAGAAGAGAGTAGATTGAAGTCCTCCAAGTAGCATCGCATAGCATAATCCTACCCGGCAATCCCCTCCTCGTCGCCCTGTTAGAGAGCGATCACCGGGTTGTATCTGGCACTTGGAAGGGTGTATTTTATTCGGTATCCAGTTCTAGTTGTCATAAGCTCAAGGTACAACTCCGGGTCGTCCTTTTACCGAGGGACACGGCTATTCGAATAGATAAACTTCCCTGCAGGGGTGCACCACATAACCCAACACGCTCGATCCCAATTGGCCGGACACACTTTTCTGGGTCATGCCCGGCCTCGTAAGATCAACACGTCGCAGCCCCACCTAAGCACAACAGAGCGGTCAGCACGCCGGTCTAAACCTATGCGCGCAGGGGTCTGGGCCCATCGCCCTATGCACACCTGCACGTTGCGAACGCGGCCGCGAGCAGACCTAGCAACCCACACGATCACGGCGGTTACGTCAAAGCGGTCCAACACGGCGCGCGCCACTCAGTCGCTGACGTCAAAAGAGCTTCGGCTGATACCACGATGTCGGGATACCCATAACTACTCCCACGTAGATGGTTAGTGCGTATAGACCAAATGGCCAGACTCAGATCAAATACCAAGATCTCGTTAAGCGTGTTAAGTATCCGCGAACGCCGACCAGGGACAGGCCCACCTCTTACCTAGGCGGTCTCAACCTGCCCTGTCGCTCCGCCACAAAGATCCACTTGCGGGTACTCCTACGAGCCGACCCGACTTTAGTCATCACATGTGTCATGTATATAGTATATAAGTATGTACCCGCGATCACCACCCAGGTGATCACGGCCCGATAGTGTAGCACAGCAGACGGACAAGAATGTAGGGCCACTGATGGAAATCTAGCATCCTAGACTAAGCAGTAGGATAGCAGGTAAGGGGAACAACTGTAGTAGCAAGGATAGGCTATGCATCAGAATAGGATATCGAAAAGCAGTAACATGCTACATTACTCTAATGCAAGCAGTATAGAGGAGAGTAGGCGATATCTGGTGATCAAGGGGGGGGGGGCTTGCCTGGTTGCTCTGGCAAGTAGGAGGGGTCGTCGACTCCGTAGTCGAACTGGGCAGCAGCAGTGTCGGTCTCGTAGTCTACCGGAGAGAAGAGGGGGAAGAAACAGTAAATACAATGCAAACATAAGCATGACGATGCGTGACATGACAGTGAGCGGTGCTAGGGGTGCCCTAACGCGACAGTAGGTGGTACCGGTGAAGGGGGGGAACATCCGGGAGGTAATCCCGATGTTTCACGTTTTCGGACAAACGGACCGGAGGGGGAAAGTTGCTAGTTCGATAGGTTAGGGAGGTGTGGTGGACGAACGGACTGCGTATTCGGATTCGTCTCGTCGTTTTGAGCAACTTTCATATAGAAAACATTTTCATCCGAGTTACGGTTTAAAAGATATGAATTTTCAAAGTTTATTTGAATTTCTGGAATTATTTAATTAACAGAAAAATGAATTATGACGTCAGCATGAGGCAATGCTGACGTCAGCAAGTCAACAGGTCGGCTGACCAGTCAAACCAGACAGGTGGGTCCAGTGGGACCCACATGTCAGCCTCTGTTAGTCTAATACTTAATTAAACTAATCTAACAGTATAATTAGAGGGATGGGCCCCACATGTCAGTGAGTGTTTAGCTAAACTAATTATTTTTATTTATAAAACATTTTCTTTTTCTTTATTTTTTTTAATTTCTGCGGCGGGGCCCGCATGTTAGTGACTGGGCCTGCCCAGTCAGCAGTTGACTGGGTCAACCCAGTCAACTGGGGCCCGTGGGGGCCACTGGCAGTGACCCAGGGGTGGGGCCCGGCCGGCCACGTCGGCAGGGCACCGGAGAGGGGCTCCGGCGAGCTCCAACGCGGCGGCGATGCGCGGGTGAGCTCGGGTTTCGCCCACGGTGGCCCATTTGGAGCGCGGTTAGGTCCTATGACGAGCTGACGCTCGCGCGCATCGGGCGCGGCAAGCGGCAGGTGCCGAGGTGGTCGGAAATGGCACCGGCGATGAGCCGAGGCGGCGACCAGAGCACGGCACTGACGGGAAAGACGCAGGGGCATGCGGGAAAGAGCTAGTGGGTGCTACGGCTTCCTACGGAGATGTTGAGCACGACGGCGTGCTCAAACGCCAGCTGCGTGAGCTGTGGCCGCAACGGCGAGGTGAGCGGCGGAGCAAGCTTTCGGCCGATGGCGGATCAGCTGCTAGAGCTCGCAATCGAGCGCGTTGAGTGAGGGGAAGGAGAGAGATGCTCACAGGGGGGTCTGCAGAGGTGCTAAGTGGGCGCAGGGTGGTCCGGCGAGGCAGATCGATGAGGTGGACGACGACGGCCGTGGTTGGGGAAGAAGGCCGGCGGCGACGTCTCGAGGCACTCCGGCTCAACCTAGCGCTTGCATACGGTGCAGAAGAGGACGGCGGTGCTCCTCGACATCCTCCCGAGCGCCGGGGAGGCTTGTGGCCACGAGCACGGTGACGGCACGGCGATGGCGTTCGGACGACAGAGGAGGGAAGAGAGCGAGCGAGGAGGAGGGGAATGGATGGCGACGCCAGGGGGATTGGAGAGGGGATCGAGGAGTCGAGGCGTGGCAGCCTTATCCTCTCGCGGGGTTCATCGCCGGCGAGGGGGGTCCGGCGGCGACCAGCCTCCTGTAGCGACGGGGTCGGGGGAACAGAGACCCGACCGGGGAGGGGGAGTGGGCCGGCTAGGGTGGGTCGACGGCCAGCTGGGCCGAGGCCCAGCGGGGAGGGGGGGTCTTTTCCCTTTTTCCTTTTTTTTTCTTTCTGGGATCTGTTTTCTGTTTTCCTTTTATTTGTTTATTTCCTTTTTTGTTTTATTTCAATTAAAAGTATTTAGACATTTTATAAAAATGTGATTTCTCCACCATAATTACCAGTGTATTATTTAGAACCCACTGAACATTTTTGTTTGAATTTTTGAAAACTTTTATTTTCCACTTTTAAATTTAATTGAAGTTTGAACTAGGAGTTTGACAAGGGTGTGGTTCAAAATGTGATCTAGCCCTGTTTAGCAATATGATTAGCTTAATCACAGGGAGTTACTGTAGCATGATTCCCAGGGTGTTACAAGATCCTCTTCTTTTTTTTACACTCGGCCTGGGCAGACCACGTCGAGTGGAAACAGGACCAGTGGGGGCACGCTAAGTGCACCCGCTGGGTGTAGTCCCCGAGACCGTGGTTGACTGCGGGTAGCGGACTACGGTCTGAAAACAAACTAATCTTTATCAGCTATTTCCATCTGTCGATTGACTATCTCTTGCTTACAGAAATCTTGTGAACTCGGAGTTCATTTTGCTGAATTGGAGAAAAAATAGATTCAGCTCAACCTCGATCCGGAACTGGCAAAGACAAATCTGCAGAAGGCCAAGGACAAAGCTGCTGGTAAGAGAAAACTTGCCGACTGACTTGTCTCTGGGCCGGATTTTATTTTGCTTTTTCTGAACCAAGCGTTGCTTCTTTTTCAGAGAAAATGAATCAAGCTCTGGCGAGGAAAGACCAAGATTTTGCGGCCGCACAGAAAGCAGCTGACGAGAAAACTGCACTTGCCGAACAGAAGCTAGCTTCAGTCGGCAAACTGGAGGAAGAAAACACCAGGCTGAAAACTGCCCTCGATGAAGCCAATAACGAAGCGACTCGCCTGAAGAAGGACAAGAACAATCTGAACGAGAAGATGGAAGGCCTTGCTCACAAGAGGGATGATCTGGAGAATTATCTGGGAGGTCTTGCCAAGAAGCTGTTCGTCATGCTTGAGGGTATTTTCTCTGAACCGGCTGACTTGCTATTGTCAACTCGATACACGACCACTAACTCATCATTGAATTGTACGTGCAGAATTTTGCCGGAACTTCGAGGAAGAAACTGGGCGAGTCGAGACAAGCTTGGACCCCATCCGTTCTCCAACGAAAGACGAAGCTGCCATGAATGTACTCCGAATGGAATCTCATGTTGCTGGTGTTGTTGATTATCTTGCTCGACTGAAGGTCGCAATGTCGCGGATCGACACAGCACTCTGGCCAGGTGCAACGCTCCAGAATGACCTCGAGTCTCTGATGACTCGACTTAATGAGATTCCAGGTCGGGTGCAAGAATGGAAGAAGTCTTCTGCCCGGTGCGGCGCTGTCGGATGTGGGGTTCCGGCAAACCCTTAAGGTTCGAACACTGGGTGCACGCGAAGTCTTTCCCTCCTACTGATCTACGCCCTAGCTCGCTAAGATCTCGCGGACGAACTCGACGAACTCGCAACACAGAAAGACACAAGATTTATACTGGTTCGGGCCACCATTGTGGTGTAATACCCTACTCCAGTGTGGTGGTGGTGGTGGATTGCCTCTTGGGCTGATGAAGAACAGTACAGAGGGAAGAACAGCCTCCTGAGGTTGAGGTGTTCTTGTGCTTGGTAACTTAGCGGGTGAGAGCTGGGTGAACTGCTCGATGCCCCTACGGTGGTGGCTAGCTCTACATATATAGGCCCTGGTCCTCTTCCCAAATATTGAGCGGGAAGGGAGCCAACAACGGCGGGCAAATTTGAAGGGGGACAGCTAGTACAAGCTATCCTGACAAAAGTGGTCTTTGCCTGCGAAAGGCTTTGGTGGTGACGCCGTCTTGGGCTCCACGATGACCTCCTTCTTGCCGTCCTCCTGGTCTTGGCCTCGTTGCACCGATATAGCAACCTTTGCCTGATGCCCCGGTACTCCTCGCCTGCGCTAACCTCCTTAGCACTAAAGAGGAAACAAGGACGTTGCGCGCACTGGCACCCGCCTGGCGCCGATCTTCATGGCTCACGTCATGAGAGCCTCGTGAGGTTTGCCCCGCCTTGATATCTCCGCTCCTCGTGAGCCTGCCTGACTAGGCCACTCCCGAGGAGGTCTTGTGTTGCTCCCCTCGCGAGGCTTGGCCCCTCGCGAGGGTCTTTGATGCCTTGTTGATGAAGATGGGCCGTACGGCCTGCTGTCTTAGCCACGCCGTGGGCCGCAGGCAGGCAAGTCTAGGGACCCCCGTTCCCAGAACGCCGACAGTAGCCCCCGGGCCCAAGGTGTGCTCGGGCTTGGCTTCACGACGAAGACAAGGGTCAAGTACGGAGCACCGCGGGGCCCAAAAGCCTGCGGCCTCGGTTGACGCGTGGCGGTTGATTGGACGTGGGCGTCTCCGCTTCCCCATGCTGCCTCGGCAACTGCACGACTTGACAAGTCCCTGCGACATGCAAGGAGAACCATCATTACCTGCGATCGTGGGAGGCGCCGGTTGGCCTTCTTCCTTTATAAATGGGGAGGGGGGCGGAGCCCCCGTCGCCCATCTCTTCCCCGCTTGCTTGCTTCTTCCCCCTAGCTCCATTGCTTGCAGTGCCACCGATGGCGCCACGAAGGAAGTTCTCTATCGCCGAGAAGGGAAAGGCCCCTCGCGAGGGACCCAGCTCCCCGGCGCCCAACCGCAGACGCGGCCGTCCGCGCAAGCACGCTGCGACCCCCGCCGTGGCCCACTGTCGAGGCGGCGCCGCGGCACGCGGAGGGGGTCGTCCCAACCATGGCGGTCCAGTTGACGAGGGGAGGCGTGCTATGGTGGCGCGGCCCCCCCGTCCGCGCTTCTACACGGCGGAGGTGTCGCCGGAGTTTGTCGTCTGGTCGGAGAACCCGGCCGGCAACTGGCTCCGACTTCCGCGCTTCTTCGCCGGCGAACTGCCGGCCTCTGGTCTAGGCGGACTCTGGTTGCAGGCAGACGGTTGTTGCAGCAAGGCCTCTTGGGTTGCAGTCGAGACTTCCGCCGCGGGCAACATAGCCCTGGCCCGCGGATGGCAGACATTTGCCCCCGCGCGCGGCCTGGGCAGGCGGTGCACCCTCCACTTCTAGCTCGATGGTGGATCGACCCTCTATGTGAGGGTGTTTGGGGAAGATGGTCGCCGTGTTGGGTGCTGGTCCGAGGCGAACGACGGTAAGGAGGTGCTCGGCCTTGGGGACGGTCGCGACAAGGATGAAGGCGAGCCTGCCCTTGGCGGCGACCGTGTCTCGTCCAGCTACGGCGGCTCTTCCTCCGGCGACAGCTCCAGCAGTGGCGGCTACGACCAGCCGCCGCGCTCGCTTTGAAGGCGGCAGTGGGTCATCCCGTCGCCGCGCCTTCGTGAAGCGCGAGGAAGGATCTGGCCAGGCTCGGGGTGCCGCTAGGGGCCTGCGTCCGCGGATCGCTGCTATGCTACTTTTGTTTTACTCTTTTCCTACATCAAGAATGAAACCAGTATGGGCCCAGGGGGGCGTGTACCAAACTATGGTTCCTCGGTTATTGCATTATGCGTGTTGTTCCCGTGCCGTGTCGTTATATTGCGCAAAAGATAACTTAGCCTGGTATATTCAGGACGCCCTCTTCCTCACGAGGCGCTTATTTCCTCGTGTCCATCTTGCCTTGGTGGCCTGTGATTCGCTCAGGAATTGCAAAAACTCGTTAGGAAGTGCGTTAAAAGATTTGCCGTTCACCCTGGCCCTGACCTGGCACTTTGTATCGTGGTACCCGAGGGGCACGGACTAGGAGAGGTGCGCCAGCATTTGGGCTCGAACGAGGGTGGCTCGCGAGAAGGCAGAGAGGAGAAAAATTGCTCGCGAGGGCACCTGCCTAGCCCCCTCGCGAGGTAGGCAAGAGAGAGAACACGAGCAAACCCGAGCCGGAAAAATGCAGTGAGAGGCGAGGGAACCAAATCAGCAAGGAACACCAAAAGCAAACTTCGATTAAGTAAAAGCAAGCCAACTATGGAAAGCAAATGAAAAGCCACGTCCGGCACCGAATCTAGTCTTCAAGTCTTCTCACCAGCGCGGAGCTAAGTGCTGCCACTAGGCATGGGCGGGAGCCCCAGGGCCTGAGGCCGGCGCTCCTGAGACTCCGTGGCGTGTACAGCCCCAACTCATTATTACATGAGAGTGTCACGGGCGGCGATTCTTCACTGGCACCGGGCCTTCTTCACAGGCTGTGGGCCTTTCTTCACAGGCTCTGGGCCTTGCTTCATAGGCTCTGGGCCTTGCTTCATGGGTAGAACTTCCGGAGGTGCTGGATGTTCCAGGCGTTTTGGATAGGTACCCCGTCTTGTGTCTCCAGGCGCACGGCGCCAGGCCTAGAGATGTGGACGACCTTGAACGGGCCCTCCCACATTGGTGAAAGCTTATGCAGCCCTTCCGTGGAGAGGACCCGCCTCAGGACTAGGTCACCCGTCTCGAGTGTCCTGGAGCGGATGTTGCGACAGTGGTATCGCCGCAACGCTTGCTGGTACCTTGCCGCCCTCAGCACAGCTTCGCGGCGACGTTCCTCCCCAAGCACGAGGTCGATCCCCCGCGTGGCGTCCTGCTGCGTTTCATCGAACGCCAGGACCCGTGCGGAGCGATGCTTGACCTCGTGAGGGAGGACTGCTTCTGCTCCGTAGACGAGGACGAATGGAGTCTCGCCCGTTGGCTTGGTGGCGGTGGTTCGGATGGACCATAGCACGGACTGGAGCTCGTCGTGCCAGCCCCTGCTGCAGGCCTCCAGCTTCTTCTTGAAGGTTCGGGTCTTGAGGCCCCTCAGGACCTCCGCGTTAGTGCGTTCGGCCTGATCATTACTCCTGGGGTGGGCCACCAAAGCGTAGCAGATCTGCGTTCCAAGGTTAGCACAGTAAGTTTTGAAGAGGTTGCTAGTAAACTGTGAACCGTTATCTGTGATGATGCGGTTGGGGACCCCGAAGCGGCTCACGAGGCCCTTGATGAACTTGACAGCAGAGCCGGCTGGGATGGTACGGACGGCTTCCACTTCCACCCACTTGGTGAACTTGTCGATGGCGACGTAGATATAGCGGTAGCCCCCTAGCGCCCGAGGGAACGGGCCTAAGATGTCCAGCCCCCAGACCGCGAACAGCCATGTGAGAGGGATGGTTTGGAGGCCCTGAGCAGGCTGATGGATTTGATTGGCGTGGAATTGACAAGCTTCGCAGGACTTCACCAGCTCGGCTACGTCGTTGAGTGCTGTAGGCTAGTAGAATCCACTGCGGAACATCTTGCCGACAAGAGTCCATGACGATGCGTGGTGTCCGCAGTCGTCGCCGTGTATGTCAATCAGCAACTCCCTTCCTTGATCGCTGGAGATGCAGCGCAGCGTGACATCGTTCGGTCGTTTCCTGTATAACTCGCCGTCTTGGATACAGTATGCCGTGGCTTGCCGGGCCACGCGCTCCGCGTCCTCTTCCTTCTCCGGCAGCGTCCCGTGCGTAGGTACTCCTTGAATTCCTTGGTCCAGCATTCCTCCTGGGGCTCGAGCGCCAAGAGCAGCCGAGCTCCTGAGGTCGGGCCACAGGCTGGGGCTCCCATGGCCGGAGGCTGTGGGAGCTCCTCCCGAGGCTGAGTCGTGCTTGAAAGAGGTGGCGTAGCTGATGGCTTGGAGAGCCGCTCCTCAAAGACACCGGGCTCTTGCGGTTGCCGCTTGGATGCTCTCGTGGTGATGCCGTCGGCTTCCTTGTTGGTGCCCCGGGGCACGTGCTGCAGCTCCAGGCCCGAGAACTGCTTCTCCATCTTGTGCACCCCTGCGAGGTAGGCCTCCATATGGTCGTCCTTCGGCTCGTACAACTTGTTGGAGAAGTTGACGAGGAGTTGTGAGTCGCCTCTGATAGTGAGGCGCTTCACCCCTAGAGCCGCCGCAGCCTTCAGGCCAGCTATGAGGCCTTCGTATTCTGCGATATTGTTGGAGACCTTCTCGCCGTGCTGAAAGCAGAGTTGCACGGCGTAGTAGAGCTTGTCCTGAGTGGGCGAGATGAGCACCGCTCCAGCACTCGCGCCCTGGTGCACGAAGGCTCCATCGAAATACATGACCCAGCCGTCTGGGGCCTCGCTTCCTGGGGAGGTGGACCGGTCTTCTCCTTCCTCAAGTGTCGGGGCATCCGTCCATTCTGCCACGAAGTCAGCGAGCGCGCCCCCTTAATAACCCTGGTAGTGCTGAACTCCAACTGGAATGCTTGCAACTCGATGTTCCACTCGGCGACCCTTCCGGCTGAATTAGGGCACCTGAGTACCCTCTCCAATGGGTAGGCCGAGACGACCTTGATGGGGTGGCCCTGGAAGTAGTGTTGCAGCTTGCGTGAGTCCACCAGGAGCGCGAGTAGGAGCTTCTGGGACATGGGGTAGTGTGCTCTCGCGTCCCGTAATACGGTGCTGACGAAGTACACCGTGTGTTCGACGAGGGCTGGCACACTGTCGAGGCTCGGGTCCTGTGGAGATCGGGGTGGAGGGGTTCCTGAGACCTGACTGTCCTCAGGAGCTCATGCGATGTTGCCCTGCTGAGCTTGGTCCCCCACCGTTGATGCCTTTGCTGCGCCTTCCTGACCCTGCGCCACTTCAGCCCCGGCTTGGCGCAGCGCGCCCCTGGCTTGGCGCTCCTCCCGAACCACCACCAGCGCCGCGCTGGCGAAGTATGGGGTGGTGGCAAGGTAGAGTACCAGAGGCTCGAGAGGCCGTGGTGCCACCATCACCGGGGGGATGGTAAGGTATTTCTTGAGGTCTTGGAAGGCCTGGTCGGCCTCCGGGGTCCACTTGAACGGGCCCTTCTTCTTCATGAGCTTCAAGAAGGGCAAGGCGTGCTCTCCTAGTTTGGAGATGAAACGCCCCAACGCGATCACCCGCCCCGCTAGCTTCTGCATCTCTTTGAGGGTCTGCAGTGGGCTCATGTTCTCGATGGCCTTGATCTTCTCTGGGTTCGCCTCGATCCCTCTGTAGGATATGAGGAATCCCAGCAGCTTGCTGGAGGGGACGCCGAACACGCACCTTTCCGGGTTAAGCCTCAAGTTCACTTGGCGCAGGCTTTCGAAGGTCTCCTCCAAGTCTTGAATCAATGTCCTTGCCTCGCGAGACTTTACCACTATGTCATCGACGTAGGCCTCTGTGTTTCTCCCGAGCTGCCGCCCCAGGGCGATGTGCATCAATCGCTAAAAGGTCGCGCCCGCGTTGCGCAGCCCGAAGGGCATGCAGGTGTAGCAGTACACCCCACATGGTGTCAGGAAGGCTGTCTTCTCCACATCATCCACCGCCATCTTGATCTGATGATATCCTGAGAACGCATCTAGGAAGCACAGCAGGTCACACTCGGCGGTGGAGTCGACAATCTGGTCGATGCGTGGGAGTGGGAACGGATCTTGGGGGCAGGCCTTGTTAAGGTTGGTGAAGTCGACACACATCCGTTTCTTCCCGCCTTTCTTCGGCACTACGACGGGGTTCGCCAGGCATTCGGGATATCGAACTTCTCGGATGGCACCCGCCGCCTCCAGCTTGCGAGTCTCTTGGACGATCAAGGCTTGCTTCTCAGTGGACTGCCGTCTTGCTCGCTGCTACACGGGGCGTATGTTGGGGCACACCCTTAGATGATGCTGGATCACCTCCCTCGGGACCCCTACCAGCTGATTGGGCTCCCACGCGAATATCTCCTTGTTCGCGCGCAAGAACCTCACCAAGGCTTCTTCTTGTCCCGGGTCAAGGCCGGCTCCTATGGTAAAGGTGGCTCCTGAAGACCCGTCCTCGTAGACTGGCACCTGCTTGGTTTATGCCTTGTCTTGGGTGAACAGCTGCTTCTTCTTGGTAGGCGTGGCCTCCTTGGCCTCGGGGGTACCGGCACCGGCGGGCTGTGCTGCCGCCGCGGTCCTGAAGGCGTGCCTGAGCGCCGTCACGGCCTCCTTAGTGTCCCCCTTGATGGTGAGGATGCCCTTGCTCCCTGGCATCTTCATGAGGTTGTAGGCCGGGTGAGTCGCTGCCATGAACTGAGCGAGAGCTGGGTACCCGAGGATGGCGTTGTACGGGAGACCGATGCGAGCGATGTCGAAGTCCACCAGCTTAGTGCGGTAGTTGTCGCGCGTGCCAAAGGTGACAGGGAGGTGGATCTACCCCAGAGAGTGGGCAGCTCCACCACCCACTCCCGAGAAGGGCTTGCTGAGGCCGAGCCGCTCAAGCGGCACGTGGAGAAGGCTGAAGGCTTCTACGGAGAGAAAGTTGAGGCCAGCACCGCCGTCGATGAGGGTCTTGGTAACGGCCACGTTGCAGATGGTGGGCGTGCAGAGCATTGGGAGCATTCCGGAGCCGGCGGTGGAGTCGGGGTGGTTTTCTGAGCCGAAGGTGAGGTCGGCCTCCGAAGCAGCCCAACCCGGCGAAGCCCCCGGGCGCTTGGAGGCGGCCCCGATCTGTCGGAGGAATGGCTTGATGTGGCGGTCTGAAGGTGGTGCTTGAG
Source organism: Aegilops tauschii subsp. strangulata (assembly GCF_002575655.3). Taxonomy (NCBI): domain Eukaryota; kingdom Viridiplantae; phylum Streptophyta; class Magnoliopsida; order Poales; family Poaceae; genus Aegilops; species Aegilops tauschii. The sequence goes on from NC_053039.3 coordinate 378,507,127, forward strand.
AACCGCCCAGCATGGCCGTGACTGCGTGGTGCGTCGGCACTGCGTAGCGAGCGGTTAAGAGGTCGCGGAGTTCCCCCCAGGAGGCCACCGTGGATCCCGGGAGGTTGAGCAGCCAGGCGCGCGGCTCGCCGGCAAGGGCCATGGGGAACTAGTTGGCCATGATCTTGTCGTTGCCTCCGGCTTCGAGGACAGCCTCCTCGTACGCCAGCAGGAACGGCGCCGGGTCAGCCGCGCCGTCGTAACGTGGCGGCATCTCTGGCTTGAACTTGGTCGGCCACCGCACTCGCCGTAGGGCGGGGGCCAGGGCTCGGTACCCAGATGCCCCGTTGTTGATGTCGGCCGCCGAGGTGGATGACGGGGCACCTGCCATGGGGGCGAAGTGCGGCGGCACGGGGCGCAGGTTGGTGGAGAGGAGCTCCGGTGCACCCCTACCAGGTGCGCCAAATGTCGGATGTGGGGTTCCGGCAAACTCTTAAGGTTCGAACACTGGGGTGCGCGCGAAGTCTTTCCCTCCTACCGATCTACGCCCTAGCTCACTAAGATCTCGCGGACGAACTCGACGAACTCGCAACACAGAAAGACACGAGATTTATACTGGTTCGGGCCACCGTTGTGGTGTAATACCCTACTCCAGTGTTGTGGTGGTGGATTGCTTCTTGGGCTGATGAAGAACAGTACAGAGGAAAGAACAACCTCCTGAGGATGAGGTGTTCTTGTGCTTGGTAACTTAGCGGGTGAGAGCTGGGTGAACTGCTCGATGCCCCTACGGTGGTGGATAGCTCTACTTATAGGCCCTGGTCCTCTTCCCAAATATTGAGCGGGAAGGAAGCCAACAACGGCGGGCAAATTTGAAGGGGGACAGCTAGTACAAGCTATCCTGACAAAAGTGGTCTTCGCGTGCGAAGGGCTCTGGTGGTGACGCCGTCTTGGGCTCCACGATGACCTCCGTCTTGCCGTCCTCCTAGTCTTGGTCTCGTTGCACTGATATAGCAACCTTTGCCTGATGCCTCGGTACTCCTCGCCTGCGCTAGCCTCCTTAGCACTAAAGAGGAAACAAGGACGCTGCCCGCGCTGGCGCCCGCCTGGCACCGATCGTCATGGCTCACGTCATGAGAGCCTCGTGAGGTTTGCCCCGCCTTGATATCTTCGCTCCTCGTGAGCCTGCCTAACTAGGCCACTCCCGAGGAGGTCTTGCGTTGCTCCCCTCGCGAGGCTTGGCTCCTCGCGAGGGTCTTGGATGCCTTGTTGATGAAGATGGGCCGTACAGCCTGCTAGCTTAGCCACGCCGTGGGCCGCAGGCAGGCAAGTCTGGGGACCCCCGTTCCCAGAACGCCGACAGGCGCCGATGTGGCTCTGTCTTTGGTTCGTGTCCACTGCAAGGAAGCGCGAGAAGAGAAGCTGGCAGCGATCAAGGTTGCCAACACCAAGAAGCATGACTTCCAATCTTTCATGGAGACCTTCATTGCTGCTGCCACTCGGATTGCCGACGAAATCGACCTGGACGAATTCGTCGAGCCTGCCAGCCCTCCTCCTGCGGAGTGAACAAACTTTTATGCCCCACCTTAAATTTGCCTCGGAATGCCGAGTGATTTTGTAACCGTTAAACTCCTTCGGGCTTGATGCCCGAGTACTTTAATCCGTGGTCGAGACCTTAGGATTTATCTGAATTTGGTTTATCTCCAAATATGCTTGCGCTTGTCTTTGAGTGGAACTTGTTCTTCACTCGGAATATTTTTTTGTACTTTGAGATGCAGCTCTGGGGAAGAGGTTCCAGTCGACCTGCACCTCGTCGTCCTTGCGGATGAGGATGGAGCGCACGTCAAACTTGTGGCGCAGCTCTGAGGAGAAGGTTGCAGTCGACCCGCACCTCGTCGTCCTTGCGGACAAGGATGGAGCGCATGTTATACTTGTGGCGCAGCTCTGAGGAGAAGGTTGCAGTCGACCTGCACCTCGTCGTCCTTGCAGACAAGGATGGAGCACACGTTATACTTGTGGCGCAGCTCTGAGGAGAAGGTTGCAGTCGACCTGCACCTCGTCGTCCTTGCGGACAAGGATGGAGCGCACGTTATACTTGTGGCGCAGCTCTGAGGAGAAGGTTGCAGTCGACCTGCACCTCGTCGTCCTTGCGGACAAGGATGGAGCACACGTTATACTTGTGGCGCAGCTCTGAGGAGAAGGTTGCAGTCGACCTGCACCTCGTCGTCCTTGTGGACAAGGATGGAGCGCACGTTATACTTGTGGCGCAACTCTGAGGAGAAGGTTGTAGTCGACCTGCACCTCGTCGTCCTTGCGGATAAGGATGGAGCGCACATTGTATTTGTGGCGCAGCTCCGAAAAGAAAGTTGCAGTCGATCTGCACCTCGTCGTCATTGCGGATGAGGATGGAGCATACGTTATACTTGTGGCGTAGCTCCGAGGAGAAGGTTGTAGTTGACCTGCACCTCATCATCCTTGTGGATAGGGACGTGTTTCAAACTTAGGCGAGTACTGGACTGCAGCTAAGCCCCCGAGTGGGAGGGTTGCTCACCACTCGGTAGGATTTTTCAAACTTAGGCGAGTACTGGACTGCAGCTAAGCCCCTGAGTGGGAGGGTTGCTCACCACTCGGTAGAATTTTTCAAACTTAAGCGAGTACTGGACTGCTGCTAAGCCCCCGAGTGGGAGGGTTGCTCACCACTCGGTAGGATTTTTCAAACTTAGGCGAGTACTGGACTGCAGCTATGCCCCCGAGTGGGAGGGTTGCTCACCACTCGGTAGGATTTTTCAAACTTAGGCGAGTACTGGACTGCAGCTAAGCCCCCGAGTGGGAGGGTTGCCCACCACTCGGTAGGATTTTTCAAACTTAGGCGAGTTCTGGACTGCAGCTAAGCCCCCGAATGGGAGGGTTGCTCACCACTCGGTAGGATTTTTCAAACTTAGGCGAGTACTGGACTGCAGCTAAGCCCCCGAGTGGGAGGGTTACTCACCACTCGGTAGGATTTTTCAAACTTAGGCGAGTACTGGACTGCAGCTAAGCCCCCGAATGGGAGGGTTGCTCACCACTCGGTAGGATTTTTCAAACTTAGGCGAGTACTGGACTGCAGCTAAGCCCCCGAGTGGGAGGGTTGCTCACCACTCGGTAGGATTTTTCAAACTTAGGCGAGTACTGGACTGCAGCTAAGCCCCCCGAGTGAGAGGCTTGCTCACCACTCGGTAGGATTTTTTAAACTTAGACGAGTACTGGACTGCAGCTAAGACCCCGAGTGAGAGGCTTGCTCACCACTCGGTAGGATTTTTTGAACTTAGGCGAAACGGATTCGCAGCTAAGCCCCCGAGTGAGAGGCATGCTCACCACTCGGTAGGATTTTTTAAACTTAGGCGAAACGGATTCGCAGCTAAGCCCCCGAGTGAGAGGCTTGCTCACCACTCGGTAGGATTTTTTAAACCTAGGCGAAACGGATTCGCAGCTAAGCCCCCGAGTGAGAGGCTTGCTCACCACTCGGTAGGATTTTTTTTAAACTTAGGCGAAATAGATTCGCTGCTAAGGCACCTACTGGGGGATTTGAAACATATAACAAAGAAACAACAAACATTTAGGAGACTGTAAAACTGTGTCTTTGATAATCAAACTAGAAGGTATTTCTTATTACATGAACGCTTAAGTATAAAAGGGGCGGAGCAACTCCGCATTCCAAGCGTGTGGCTCGTCTTTCTTGTGCTCGACGTTGTAAAGGTGGTATGCTCCATTGTGGAGCACTCTTGTGATGATGAAGGGGCCTTCCCAAGCAGAAGCAAGCTTGTGTGGTTTCTGCTGATCCACTCGAAGAACCAAGTCTCCCTCTTGAAATGCTCGACTCCTTACGTTTCTGGCGTGGAATCGACGCAGGTCTTGCTGATAGATGGTCGACCGGATCAGAGCCATCTCTCTTTCCTCTTCCAGGAGATCAACTGCATCTTGCCGTGCCTGTTCTGCTTCATCTTCTAAGAAAAGTTCAACTCGGGGTGCATTGTGAAGCAAGTCACTCGGGAGTACAGCTTCAGCTCCATAGACCAAGAAGAATGGAGTTCGGCCAGTCGACCGATTGGGAGTTGTCCTCAATCCCAAAGCACTGATGGAAGTTCATCGACCCAGGCGCCTGCTGCGTGCTTGAGATCATGCATCAGTCGGGGTTTCAGTCCTTTGAGAATCAATCTGTTTGCTCTTTCAGCTTGTCCATTCGACTAGGGGTGGGCAACTGATACGTCTCCAACGTATCTATAATTTTTTATTGTTCCATGCTATATTATATTCTGTTTTGGACATTATTGGGCTTTATTATACACTTTTATATTATTTTTGGGACTAACCTATTAACCGGAGGCCCAGCCCAGAATTGCTGTTTTTTTGCCTGTTTCAGAGTTTCGCAGAAAAAGAATATCAAACGGAGTCCAAACGGAATGAAACCTTCGGGAACATGATTTTTGGAACGAACGTGATCCAGAGGACTTGGACCCTACGTCAAGACATCAACCAGGAGGGCACGAGATAGGGGGCGCGCCTACCCCCCTGGGCAAGCCCTCCAGCCTCGTGGGCCCCACGTTGCTCCACCGACGTACTTCTTCCTCCTATATATACCTATGTATCCCCAAACTACCAGAGACGGAGCCAAAAACCTAATTCCACCACCGAACCCTTCTGTACCCATGAGATCCCATCTTGGGGCCTTTTCCGGAGCTCCGCCGGAGGGGGCATCGATCACGGAGGGCTTCTACATCAACACCGTAGCCTCTCCGATGATGTGTGAGTAGTTTACCTCAGACCTTCGGGTCCATAGTTATTAGCTAGATGGATTCTTCTCTCTTTTTAGATCTCAATACAATGTTCTCCCCCTCTCTTGTGGAGATCTATTCGATGTAATCTTCTTTTGCGGTGTGTTTGTTGAGACCGATGAATTGTGGGTTTATGACCAAGTTTATCTATGAACAATATTTGAATCTTCTCTGAATTCTTTTATGTATGATTGGTTATCTTTGCAAGTCTCTTCGAATTATCAATTTGGTTTGGCCTACTAGATTGATCTTTCTTGCGATGGGAGAAGTGCTTAGCTTTGGGTTCAATCTTGCGGTGTCCTTTCCCAGTGACAGTAGGGGCAGCAAGGCACGTACTGTATTGTTTCCATCGAGGATAACAAGATGGGGTTTATATCATATTGCATGAGTTTATCCCTCTACATCATGTCATCTTGCTTAAAGCGTTACTATGTTCTTATGAACTTAATACTCTAGACGCATGCTGGATAGCGGTCTATGTGTGGAGTAATAGTAGTAGATGCAGGCAGGAGTCGGTCTACTTGTCTTGGACGTGATGCCTATATAGATGATCATACCTAGATATTCTCATAATTATGCTCAATTATGTCAATTGCTCAACAGTAATTTGTTCACCCACCGTAATACTTATGCTCTCGAGAGAAGCCTCTAGTGAAACCTATGGCCCCGGGGTCTATTTTCTATCATATTAATCTTCCAACCCATAGTTATTTTTATTTCCTTTTATTTCACTTTGCATCTTTATCATGAAAATACCAATAAATATTATCCTATCATATCTATCAGATCTCACTCTCGTAAGTGACCGTGAAGGGATTGACAACCCCTTTATTGCGTTGGTTGCGAGGATTTATTTGTTTGTGTAGGTGCGAGGGACTCGTGCGTGGCCTCCTACTGGATTGATACCTTGGTTCTCAAAAACTGAGGGAAATACTTACGCTACTTTACTGCATCACCCTTTCCTCTTCAAGGGAAAACCAACGCAGTGCTCAAGAGGTAGCAAGAAGGATTTCTGGCGCCGTTGCCGGGGAGTCTACACAAAAGTCAACATACCAAGTACCCATCACAAACTCTTATCCCTCGCATTAAATTATTTGCCATTTGCCTCTCGTTTTCCTCTCCCCTACTTCACCCTTGCCATTTTATTCGCCCTCTCTTTTCCGTTCGCCTCTTTTTTTCGTTTGCTTGTTGTTATGGCTAGTCCCCTATCTGTTCCTTTGTCCCCTGAGTTTGAAGTTCTTCACTTTAAAAAAAGACAAGGAGAAAATTTAAAAGATGCTTGGTATAGGATGATAGAATCTTATCGTAATTGCACCTTAGAGGTGAGTTTTAGAATTTTGCTTCGCAGTTTTTATGTTGGACTAAATATGTCCCATAGACAACTCTTGGATTGTGTTGCCAAAGGAAATTTTATTGAAATTGATCCCAGTGTTGCACATGAAATCATAGAGGGGGTAGTGGGAACACTACCTCAACAAAAGGGGCCACAACATACCCAGGAAGAGACACAAGTTTTTGAAAAAATTTGCGAAGTAACTAAGATTTTACAAAAGTCTCTTGAACCTCTTAAGAGCGTTAGCGGAAATATTCACTGCATGAATACGTTGATTACCCTTTGCAACAAGCGGTTCGATTCTTTTGATCTAAAAATTTCCGAATATGAAGGGAAATGTAAAGAACCTCCCGGATTCGAGCTTGATTCCGCTAAAAAATTGAAATCCAAAGATGGCAATACCTAGATCTATCCTTGCTTTTATGCCTAGCTAGGGGCGTTAAACGATAGCGCTTGTTGGGAGGCAACCCAATTTTATTTTTAGTTTTTTGCTTTTTGCTTCTGTTTAGGAATAAATCTTTGATCTAGCCTCTGGTTAGATGTGTTTTTATGTTTTAATTAGTGTTTGTGCCAAGTTAAACCTATAGGATCTTCTTGGATGACAGTTATTTGATCTTGCTGAAAATTGCAGAAACTTTCTGTTCACGAAAATAATTGTTAAAAAACACCAGAACGTGATAAAATATTGATTCCAATTTCTGCTGATCAATAAACAAATTGTCTAGGTCATCATATTTTGGCTGAATTTTTGGAGTTCCAGAAGTTTGCGTTAGTTACAGATTACTACAGACTGTTCTGTTTTTAACAGATTCTGTTTTTCGTGTGTTGTTTGCTTATTTTGATGAATCTGTGGCTAATAAAATAGTTTATAAACCATAGAGAAGTTGGAATACAGTAGGTTTAACACCAATATAAATAAATAATGAGTTCATTACAGTAGCTCGAAGTGGTGTTTTGTTTTCTTTCGATAACGGAGCTCACGAGATTTTTTGTTAAGTTTTGTGTTGTGAAGTTTTCAAGTTTTGGGTAAAAGATTTGATGGATTATGGAACAAGGAGTGGAAAGAGCCTAAGCTTGGGGATGCCCAAGGCACCCCAAGATAATCTAAGGACACCAAAAAGCCAAAGCTTGGGGATGCCCCGGAAGGCATCCCCTCTTTCGTCTACTTCCATCGGTAACTTTACTTTGAGCTATATTTTTATTCACCACATGATATGTGTTTTGCTTGGAGCGTCTTGTATTATTTGAGTCTTTTCTTTTTAGTTTACCACAATCATCTTTGCTGGACACACCTTTTGAGAGAGACACACATGATTCGGAAATTATTAGAATACTCTATGTGCTTCACTTATATCTTTTGAGCTATATAGTTTTTGCTCTAATGCTTCACTTATATCTTTTAGAGCACGGTGGTGGTTTTGTTTTATAGAAACTATTATTCTCTCATACTTCACTTATATTATTTTGAGAGTCTTAAACAGCATGGTAATTTGCTTAAATAATCCTAATATGCTAGGTATTCAAGACTAGTAAAAAAAACTTTCTTATGAGTGTGCTGAATACTAAGAGAAGTTTGATGCTTGATGATTGTTTTGAGATATGGAGGTAGTGATATTAAAGTTGTGCTAGTTGAGTAGTTGTGAATTTGAGAAATACTTGTGTTGAAGTTTGCAAGTCCCGTAGCATGCACGTATGGTAAACGTTATGTAACAAATTTGAAACATGAGGTGTTCTTTGATTGTCCTCCTTATGAGTGGCGGTCGGGGACGAGCGATGGCCTTTTCCTACCAATCTATCCCCCTAGGAGCATGCGCGTAGTGCTTGGTTTTTTATGACTTGTAGATTTTTGCAATAAGTATGTGAGTTCTTTATGACTAATGTTGAGTCCATGGATTATACGCACTCTTACCCTTCCATCATTGCTAGCCACTTCGGTACCGTGCATTGCCCTTTCTCACATTGAGAGTTGGTGCAAACTTCGCCGGTGCATCCAAACCCCGTGATATGATACGCTCTTTCACACATAAACCTCCTTATATCTTCCGAGATATATTGCCATGCAACTTTCCACCATTCCGTTTTTATGGCACGCTCATCATTGTCATATTGCTTTGCATGATCATGTAGTTGACATCGTATTTGTGGCAAAGCCACCGTTCATAATTTTTCATATAGGTCACTCTTGATTAATTGTTATCCCGGTATACTGCCGGAGACATTCATATAGAGTCATACTTTGTTCTAGTATCGAGTTGTAATCATTGAGTTGTAAATAAATAGAAGTGTGATGATCATCATTCATAGAGCATTGTCCCCAAAAAAAAGGCCAAATAAAAAAAGGAAGGCGCAAAAAAAAAGGGACAATGCTACTATCCTTTTTTTCCACAGTTTTGCTTCAAAGTAGCACCATGATCTTCATGATAGAAAGTCTCTTGTTTTGTCACTTTCATATACTAGTGGGAATTTTTCATTATAGAACTTGGCTTGTATATTCCAACAATGGGCTTCCTCAAATGCCCTAGGTCTTCGTCAGCAAGCAAGTTGGATGCACACCCACTTAGTTTCTTTTGTTGAGCTTTCATGCATTTATAGCTCTAGTGCATCCGTTGCATGGCAATCCCTACTCCTTGCATTAACATCAATCGATGGGCATCTCCGTAGCTCATTGATTAGCCTCGTTGATATGAGACTTTCTCCTTTTTTTGTCTTCTCAACATAACCCCCATCATTATATTCTATTCCACCCATAGTACTATATCCATGGCTCACGCTCATGTATTGCGTGAAGGTTGAAAAAAGTTTGAGATTACTAAATTATGAAACAATTGCTTGGCTTGTCATCGGGGTTGTGCATGATGAGAGCATTCTTGTGTGACGGAAATGGAGCATGACTAAACTATATGATTTTGTAGGGATGAACTTTCTTGGTCCATGTTATTTTGAGAGGACATAATTGCTCAGTTAGTATGCTTGAAGTATTATTACTTTTACGTCAATATTAAACCTTTATCTTGAATCTTTCGGATAGAATATTCATACCACAATTAGGAGAATTACATTGAAATTATGCCAAGTAGCATTCCACATCAAAAATTCTGTTTTTATCATTGACCTACTCGAGGACGAGCAGGAATTAAGCTTGGGGATGCTTGATATGTCTCCAACGTATCTATAATTGTTTATTGTTCCATGCTATATTATATTCTGTTTTGGACATTATTGGGCTTTATTATACACTTTTATATTATTTTTGGGACTAACCTATTAACCGGAGGCCCAGCCCAGAATTCTTGTTTTTTTTGCCTATTTCAGAGTTTCGCAGAAAAAGAATATCAAACGGAGTCCAAACGGAATGAAACCTTCGGGAACGTGATTTTTGGAAGGAACAGGATCCAGAGGACTTGGACCGTACGTCAAGACATCAACCAGGAGGGCACGAGGTAGGGGGCGCGCCTACCCCCCTGGGCACGCTCTCCACCCTCGTGGGCGTCATGTTGCTCCACCGATGTACTTCTTCCTCCTATATATACCTACGTATCCCCAAACTATCAGAGACGGAGCCAAAAACCTAATTCCACCGCCGCAACCTTCTGTACCCGTGAGATCCCATCTTGGGGCCTTTTCCGGAGCTCCGCCGGAGGGGGCATCGATCACGGAGGGCTTCTACATCAACACCGTAGCCTCTCCGATGATGTGTGAGTAGTTTACCTCAGACCTTCGGGTCCATAGTTATTAGCTAGATGGCTTCTTCTCTCTTTTTGGATCTCGATACAATGTTCTCCCCCTCTCTTGTGGAGATCTATTCGATGTAATCTTCTTTTGTGGTGTGTTTGTTGAGACCGATGAATTGTGGGTTTATGATCAAGTTTGTCTATGAACAATATTTGAATCTTCTCTGAATTATTTTATGTATGATTGGTTATCTTTGCAAGTCTCTTCAAATTATCAGTTTGGGTTGGCCTACTAGATTGATCTTTCTTGCAATGGGAGAAGTGCTTAGCTTTGGGTTGAATCTTGTGGTGTCCTTTCCCAGTGACAGTAGGGGCAGCAAGGCACATATTGTATTGTTGCGATCGAGGATAACAAGATGGGGCATATATCATATTGCATGAGTTTATCCCTCTACATCATGTCATCTTGCTTAAAGTGTTACTCTGTTCTTATGAACTTAATACTCTAGATGCATGCTGGATAGCGGTCGATGTGTGGAGTAATAGTAGTAGATGCAGGCAGGAGTCGGTCTACTTGTCTCGGACGTGATGCCTATATACATGATCATACCTAGATATTCTCATAATTATGCTCAATTCTGTCAATTGCTCAACAGTAATTTGTTCACCCACCGTAATACTTATGCTCTCGAGAGAAGCCTCTAGTGAAACCTATGGCCCCCGGGTCTATTTTCTATCATATTAATCTTCCAACACGTAGTTATTTTTATTGCCTTTTATTTTATTTTGCATCTTTATCATAAAAATACCAAAAATATTATCCTATCATATCTATGAGATCTCACTCTCGTAAGTGACTGTGAAGGGATTGACAACCCCTTTATTGTGTTGGTTGCGAGGAATTATTTGTTTGTGTAGGTGCGAGGGACTCGTGCGTGGCCTCCTACTGGATTGATACCTTGGTTCTCAAAAACTGAGGGAAATACTTACGCTACTTTACTGCATCACCCTTTCCTCTTCAAGGGAAAACCAACGCAGTGCTCAAGAGGTAGCAGCAACTGAAGCATAGTCGACTCGAGTGCCTTGAGAAGCACAGAAGGCTCTGAACTCATCAGAATCGAAATTCGACCCATTGTCAGTGATGATGCTGTGCGGAACACCATATCTGAATGTTAACTCTCTGATGAAGCTGACAGCAGTACTGGCTTCAAGACTTTTGATAGGCTTGGCTTCGATCCATTTGGTGAACTTGTCGACTGCCACGAGCACATGAGTGAAGCCGCTCCTACCAGTCTTGAGAGGTCCAACCATATCCAATCCCCAAACAGCAAAGGGCCAGACGAGTGGAATGGTCTTCAGGGCTGATGCAGGCTTGTGAGACATGTTGGAGTAAAACAGGCAACCTTCACAATTGTCGACTATTTCTTTTGCCATCTCATTTGCTTGCGGGCAGGAAAATCCCGCTCGGTATGCTTTGGCCACAATGGTCCGAGAAGATGCATGGTGACCACAGGTCCCCGAGTTGATGTCATTGAGGATCACTCGACCTTCCTCTGTTGTTATGCATTTCTGGCAGACTCCAGTCACACTTTCTCTGAACAACTGTCCTCTTATCACAGTAAAGGCTTTGGATCGACGGACGATCTGTCGAGCCTCTTCTTCATCCTCTGGGAGTTCTTTCCTAAGGATGTATGAAATGTACGGCACTGTCCAGTCGGGAGTGATGACCAAAACCTCCATGATCAAGTCGACCACGACTGGGACTTCGACTTCAGTCGGATCAGTGGCGCTTTTTGGTTGTGGGGGCTCTTCAGTGAAAGGATCTTCTTGAACTGAAGGTGTATGAATATGTTCCAAGAACACATTGCTGGAAATGGCCTCCCTCTTGGAACCTATCTTTGCCAGATCATCGGCTGCTTGATTTTTTAGTCGGGGTATGTGATGGAGCTCTAACCCCTCGAACTTCTTCTCTAACTTTCTCACTGCATTACAGTAGCCAGTCATAGCTGGGCTTCTGACATCCGACTCCTTCATCACTTGATTAACCACTAAATCTGAGTCGCCGTAAACCATGAGGCGACGGACGCCGAGTGAAATGGCCATACGCAACCCGTACAGAAGTGCTTCATATTCAGCTTCGTTGTTGGAGGAGTCAAAATGAATCTGGAGAACATAGCTGAGTTTGTCACCTCGGGGGGATACCAATACCACCCCAGCACCGGAACCATTCAGCATCTTGGATCCATCGAGGAAATCTGCTATTGCTTGGGACTTGATAGCTTTCTTTGCCTCAAATTTGATATCCAAGGGAAGGAGTTCAATCGCCCACTTTGCCACTCGACCAGTTGCATCTCTGTTGCTCAGGATCTCTGACAATGGTGCGTCGCTGACGACTGTAATGGAGTGATCAGAGAAGTAATGTGCAACCTTCTTCGTGGTCATGTAAATCCCATAAACAAGCTTCTGATAATGTGGATATCTTTGCTTGGATGGAGTCAGAACTTCAGAAACATAGTATACTGGGCTGAACTTTATAGGCTTTTCCTTCTTCCCGCTCGACCGTGAGCACCGTACTAACAACATGTCCTATGGCTGCAATATAAAGCAGTAAAGGCTCTTTGTTGATTGGGGCAGCAAGCACCGGCTGGGTGGAAAGCAGGGCTTTGAGTTCTGCAAACACTGCGTCAGCTTCATCTGTCCACTCGAACTTGTCAGATTTCTTCATCAGTCGGTAAAGAGGCAGGGCCTTTTCGCCGAGACGAGATATGAATCGACTCAAGGCGGCCAAACAACCAGTAAGCTTCTGGACATCATGTACACGTACAGGGCGCTTCATCCGGAGTATGGCACCAACTTTCTCTGGGTTTGCGTCGATCCCTCGTTCGGAAACAAGGAAACTGAGCAACTTTCCGCCAGGAACTCCGAATATACACTTGGATGGGTTAAGCTTGATATCATACCTTCTGAGGTTAGCAAAAGTTTCAGCAAGGTCAGCCAGCAGGTCGGAACCTTTTCGTGACTTGACCACAATGTCATCCATGTATGCTTCCACATTCTGACTGATTTGAGTGAGCAGACACTTCTGAGTCATCCTCATGAATGTGGCTCCAGCGTTCTTCAGGCCGAATGGCATGGTGACATAACAGAAACATCTGAATGGAGTGATGAAAGCCGTTTTTATCTCATCGGGTCCATACAGTCGGATCTGATGATACCCGGAATAGGCGTGCAGAAAAGACAATCGCTCACACCCCGCAGTCGAGTCGACAATTTGATCGATGCGGGGGAGAGGAAAATGATCTTTCAGGCAGGCCCGATTGATATGCTTGAAGTCAATGCACATATGAAGTGAATCATCCTTCTTTGGGACCATGACAACATTGGCGAGCCACTCGGAGTGGTAAATCTCTCGGATGAACTCAGCTGCCAGGAGCCGAGCCACTTCCTCACCAATTGCTTTCCTCTTCTGTACGGCGGACCGTTGAAGATGTTCCTTGACTGGTTTTACCTTCGGGTTGACTCGCAAACGATGCTCAGCCAGTCCCCTGGGTACACCCAGCATGTCAGAAGGTTTCCATGCAAAGATGTCCCAGTTCTCATGAAGGAACTGGATGAGCGCTTCTTCCTATTTACTGTCGAGTGATGTTGAGATATGAGTGGGAGCAGCATTAGGGTCCGTCGGATGAATATGAATCGGCTTGGTTTCACCAGACGACTGAAATGCAGAATCAGTGGCAGGCTTCTTGGAGCGCAACAAATCACTCGGATCTGCGTTCTTCCGGTACTCTTGCATTTCGACTGCTGCCATCTGCGCATCGGCGATTTTTGAACCCTTCTGGAAGCACTCTTCTGCCTTCTGCCGATTGCCAGTGATAGTAATCACTCCTCTAGGACCAGGCATTTTCAACTTGAGGTACACGTAATATGGTCGAGCCATGAAACGTGCATAGGCAGGCCTGCCCAGAATGGCATGATAAGCACTCTAGAAATCCACTACTTCAAATGTCAACTTTTCTTTGCGGTAATTCTTGGAATCACCGAAAACCACATCAAGGGCGATCTGGCCAAGTGATTCAGCCTTCTTGCCAGGTATGACGCCATGGAAACTCATATTGCTTTCACTGAGCTTGGACATCGGAATGCCCATTCCCTTCAAGGTCTCCGCATATAGGATATTTAGGCCACTACCACCATCCATTAGCACTTTAGTCAGTCGAGTGCCTTCAACAACTGGGTCGACCACCAGCGCTTGCCTCCCAAGGGTGGCTATACGTGCTGGGTGGTCAGACTGGTCGAATGTGATGGCAGTCTGGGACCACTTCAGATAACTTGGTGTTGCCGGAGCAAACATGTTCACTTCTCTATTGATAACTTTTAGTCGACTTTTGCTTTCAACATCAGCAAAAATCATTAGAGTGGAATTGACGTTGGGAAAACCATCATCATCTTCTTCCCTATCTTCACCCTTGTCCAACTCTCTTTCCTTCTCATTGGGTTGTTTCTCATGGAACTGTTGGATCAGGCGCCGACACTGTCGAGTGGTGTATTTAGGGTAAATGAGATTACCCTCTTCATCTTTTTTGGTGTGCATATGGCATGGTAAATCCAACACATCATTTCCATCTTGATCTTTCACTTTCTTGGGGTTCCACGGCCCTTTGGGCTTCCCCTTGAACTTCCCTTGAGCCACAACTAAAGCTTCACCAGGAGCTGCTGGTTCGGCCTTCCGCTTCTGCTTCCGATTGGAATTCCCTCCTCCGGTTTCTTGGGCGACTGTTTTGTGCTTGCCACTCCGGAGTCGGTCTTCCTCTTCACCGTTAGCATACTAGGTGGCAATTTCCATCATCCGACACAGAGACATATTGTCAGGACCCCGATTCCAAGTCACATCGATCTAGCCGGTAACACCTCATATCACTTTGTGGCCTCACGCACGGTATTCCCACGGGTGTCGCCTTACCATGGCCCGGGACCGTTTGCGCCTTTTGGCTCACGTATATGATAGCGTCGCTAGCATCCATATGACAGTGAACCCGGGCCGACATGACTAGTCATGAACCCAAAGTGGCACTAACTTATGGGGACAGGCATACATGAATCAACATCGAGGATGTCGGTCAGCAGCGTGCGAATCCGGGCTGTAGCACTGGGCTAACAGGACTTCGGGAACCCGAGCTATAGCAGGCTAGGCAGGACTCCGGATGTCACCGCGTGACATTTCCCCGAAGGTACAGACACAGGAACGAAGTGAATCACATGCCGGCCAGTCAAGTGTTCCGGAGCAGTAGTGCTGGGCTAGCAGGACTCCGGTGAACCGGGCTGTAGCGAACTACTATGGCTCATGGAAGCACAAGACTACATTTCCCCATAAGAGAGGCTACCAAGGATAAACAACTAGGTTGTCAGATCCCACACATACCAAGCATTTGAATCATACACACAATATGCTCGATATGTGTAAACACAACATGGCATCACAACATAACTCTACGACTCAAGTATTTATTCATTAGGCTCCGAGGAGCCAAGTATTACAAACATGGGTCTCATGACCCCAACATACAGAGCATACAAGCAACAAGCACATGCAGAAGCTTAATTTGTCTGAGTACAGACAACTACAAATGAAGAAGGCTGAGAAGCCTGACTATCTACAAGACCCTGCCGAGGGCACAAGATCGTAGCTGAGGTATCAAGCTAAACGTCGAAGTCCACACGGAACTACTAGCGAGACTGACATCTCTCTGCAAAACATAAAATAGGCAAACGTGAGTACAAATGTACCCAGCAAGACTTACATCAGAACTAGCTACATATGCATCAGTATCAACAAAGGGGGTGGTGGAGTTTGACTGCAGCAAGCCAGCTTTGACTCAGTGGCTATCCTAAACTATGACTGCAAGTAACTCTTTTGAGGTGGCGCGCACGAGTCCACATATTCACCATATCAATACACCACTATGGAGCCACTCCCGTCTCCCTACGAGAAGGCCATCCATAGCACTCACGCTTATCTTGCGAGTTTTAGAGTATCCACTTTCACTTGTCTATGAACTATTATAGGCAACCCAGAAGTCCGTTACCGCGGACACGGCTATTCGAATAGATGATGTTAACCCTGCAGGGGTGTACTTCTTCACACACGCTCTCGCCACTTACCGCCATGTACACGTCATGTATCTCGGCAACCTTCAAGCGGAAGCCTGGCGAGGGTGTCGACCACGGCCTACCTAAACACTCAAGTCTCTAATCCAGGTTTATCGCCTATTCAGGTTCCATCCACAGGGAGTCCGGCCGAAGTTTCCACATACGGCCCCGAACGATGTGAGCAGGGTTCCCGAGACACCAAACGGGCGCCCGGTACACCGTGCCACGTGCCTCCCGCATCACAGCCCACCCCGCGGGTCAGCGCTGCGCACGGCCTCCAGCATACTACAAACACCAGAAACTACTTGCAACTCCTGGACAGAGGACAAGGGTGGTTAAGAAGCCGAGAGAGTCAATTAAGGATCCCAATGTGTGGTAGTAGCTGTTCATGGATCACAAACACAGAACTCAGTTCCCGAGGACTGTTTCAAGGAGACAACCCACCATGTACTCCTACATGGCCTCTCACCGCTACCTTTACCAAATCGTGTTCACACACTTAGCTCACACACAGTAGGACATGTTCATCATCATTCCACTTCATTCCCGATGAATCAGACCTGACTCAACTCTAAGCAGTAGCAGGCATGACAAACAAGCATGAATGAGTATGCACATCAGGGCTCAAACAACTCCTACTCATGCTAGTGGGTTTCATCTATTTACTGTGGCAATGACAGGTCATGCACAGGAAAGGGGTTCAACTACCGCAGCATGTAACAGTTGAATCGTTGTTGTCCTAATGCAGTAAAAGAGAGCAGGAGCGAGAGGGGGGGATTGTATCGGAATGAACAAGGGGGTTTTGCTTGCCTGGCACTTCTGAAGATAGTATACTTCTTCATCGGTGTCATCGAACTCATCGTCGGAACGTCGTCTACTAAGAGGGGACAATTACCGGCAAACAAGGAAGAACACAATCAATGCAATGCAACAATATGATGGATGATCATGACATGGCAATATGTTGTGGTTTGAGCTAATGCAACTAGAAACCAGATTAAATGACGTTAGTTTGAACCAAGGGTTCAAATTCAAACTCTATATGTGCTTATTTAAATGCCAATTATGCAAATTTCCATATACAGCAACCTTAGGTTGTTCAACCTTGCATGAAAATGGTACAGATGGATAGATTGAATTATTCTGATCATTTTTCATATATAATTTATTTCATTCTGAGCTATAGATTATTTTCTATGATTTTTTGAAGTTTATACTATTTTCTGGAATTTTCTGAATTATTTTAAATCCAGAAAATTATTAACTGCGTCAGCATTGCATCACTGTGACGTCAGCAGGTCAACTGCGGCTGACCAGGTCAAACCTGATCAGTGGGGTCCACTGGTCAGTCACACAGTGCTGTCTGGGTCACCGACAGGTGGGGTCAGGTCAACAGCCACGTCAGCAAGTCAGCACAGACGTGTGGGGTCGGTCAACGTGTGACGTGGCCGGGTCAAACTAACCTGTGGGGCCCATGTGGTTAGTTTAATCTAAACAAAAGCTAAACAAGAGTTAATTAG
The DNA here is from genome assembly GCF_002575655.3 of Aegilops tauschii subsp. strangulata. Taxonomy (NCBI): domain Eukaryota; kingdom Viridiplantae; phylum Streptophyta; class Magnoliopsida; order Poales; family Poaceae; genus Aegilops; species Aegilops tauschii. The sequence goes on from NC_053039.3 coordinate 378,524,585, forward strand.
GCAACGGGGCCCACATGTCTGTGAGTCTGTGGGTCATTAGCGTAGTGCTAATTAGTTGTTAGGCCGGCGTTTAGCCGGCGGCGACGAGCAGACGCGGCGGCGAGGCTCGGGTTTCGCCCTCCGGCGACCAAACGATCGGCGGAGGGCGTCTACGCGTAGCTGGTGGCGACCCACGTCGGCTGGTGGTGGTTGGGCTCGGGGTCGCCGGAACGATGCCGGCGACGAGTTTGGCGGCTGCCAGAGTTCGGGCGAGCACGAACGCGTTGCTGAGGTCCTGGAGGCACGAGGCCAGCTCCTACGTGGCCCATGAGGTGCGGTGAGTGCATTGGGCATAGTGGTGAGGCCGTTGCCTGGCCGGAGCCACGTCGGCGACGAACTTAGGCGGCGTCGTGTGCGGGCGAGCTTCGTGCGGTCGCTATGGTGCACGAGAGCGAGAACGGGGAGGGGGAGGACGGAGCGGGGCTCACGGGGATCTCAGCAGAGCAGACGATGAGGTCGGGGGCGGTCGCAGCTGAGCAGGGCGGCAAGGTGGATCTCCGGCGATGGGCGGTGAAGACGAGGTCGAGGAGGCGTCTCCGGGGCATGCGAGCGCTCAGGCTCAGCAAGCTCGCCGAAGTGGACGACGGCGGAGTTCGGGGGCACGTCAGGGCGACGAGGGGGCGACGGTGGCTGCGGTTTATACGGCGGCGCGGGCGCGGCTGCGTCGGCCATGGCGGGGAGAGGGCGAGTGGGAGAGCAGGGGGAGAGTGAGAGAGGTTGGGCGGATCGGGACGACACCGGGGCATTCACCCACGCGTCCAGAGGCTCGGCGGCAAGCAGGAGGAGGCGTGGTGCCTCACGCGCGCATGCGCTGTCCCGCCTCAGCCTACTGGCAGAGGTTAGGGATGACTGGCACGAAGCCAGTGGGCTGGGCTGGCCAGGTAAGTGGCCCTGGTAACTCTCTTCCTCTCTCTTCCTCTCTTTTCTTTATGTTTTCTATTTTTCTGTAATTTTTTTGTATTTGGTTTTCAAACCAAACCAATTTTTATGCTTCTGAAAGTTATTAGGTGGATTTAGGAAACTAGTCCAGAGCCACATGCAAACTTTCAAAATTGTTGGGCTTATATTTAATTTGTAGTAAATATAAACCCAATTCAAATAGCTAGTGAATTAATTCAAAGGCCCAAAAATAATTATTTCTCTGATTCCAAAAATATTGGTTTGAATTTTGCTTCTTGCCAATATTTTCACAGAATAACAGGAACATTTTCTTGGACCCAAATAAGAAGATTTTAATGTTGATTATTTTTAAAAGATTTCTGAGGCTTTGAAAATTCCCTCAATTCACTTTCCTTGAAAATTAAACATGATGCATGCTCACTAATGCAACCATTACACTCAGATATTCTAGGGCTGTGACAACTCACCCCCACTAAACAAGAATCTCGTCCCGAGATTCAAGAAGTGAAGTAAGAAGACAGAGGGGTCACAAAACTATCACAGTCTTCTCGATCCAACTGCCCTTCTCGAAGATACCGATACATTGCATCACATTGATCTTGACGTCTTTGATTTCGAGATCTTCATTCAACACGATGACGACGGAAGGAAACTCTACAGTATTGATCTTCTCGAAGATCGAGCTATTCAAGATCAACTCGCAAAATGAGACGTTGAACATCTCTTGAGCTAAGAGGCAAAACACACCTTAAAAAGGATGGAAGAAACAATTGACGAGGGTTTCCATGTAGCGAGGAAAAATTGCCATGATTCCATTACGGGGCACCTCAGGGAAGGTGACTCGTAGAATTATTCCCTTAAGTGGCAAAAAGAATTACTTTTGATTCGGAGATTATTGAAATTCTCTATACCAACCTGAGGCAATTCACCAACAATCGTTTGGCGGGGTACGAAAGGATGGCATACCCGAACTAGAATGGATGATGTGGACTACCTTGTTGAAGACAACGCAATGGATGATTTTGCTTATCATCAGAAATGGATGGGATCCATGGTAGGTCCACTTTGGAAGATGATCTTGGACAGCAACTGCTGAGAGGGGCAGCCCATGGGAAAATGGCACAATGGCGGTGCAAGCTGGGAACAAAATGCAACTGTTGGGAATGTTCCAACCATCATATCTGCCTGAGATTCAGATCTGATTGGTGATAGGATACTTCAGACTCAGCATGTCCGAAAAGAAAGTTTGCAACACAAATCGACGAGATGACGTTGCGAGATTCTCGGGAAATGAACTACGATAGCAAGCTCCAAAACAGCCGGTTCTGCTACATACATGTGAGCATGTTGTCCAAGACAGGAATGACCACATAGTAGTCTTATAATAAAACACTACCGAGTTCTGGTTGGGAACCACCATCAAGGATATCGAAGCCCTTGCATAAGTCCGGATCCTAAGAAGGAACTTCTTCTCCTTGAACAAATCAATCAGTGGCTTGGTGTGCTAGGAACACATATGGAGTGGAGGTAATTAATCTACCAAACCATAGAATACTTCGCACGTATGCATGACTGGTTTGGGATGATTCCAAGGGAAACGAAACAAACCTTTCTCAAATTCATGGCGGCAACTTACACCTAATGCATGTGAACTTGGAGAAAGTCACTTCTTGCACCCAATCATATACCTCATGAACGGAACACGAATGCATTGCTTACAAAGTTTTCAACACTAGGTTGATGTTCAACATGAATCATGGGGGAGACAAATTGTTGCTGATGGGCTCAATAGCAACTCATCGGAATTTCCATATCACTATACTTCCACCATCATGTGAACACGGTGATAGCATTGGTCAGACCAAAAGATGTAATGGTGTATGCTCGAGGGATCAACCACGAGTAAGTCAACATTACGAACATCGTTGGTTCTGATTTGACATGACGATAGCCCATACTCAAGTCAAAGTTTTGTCAAGGCAATAGATCCAACAACTGATCACGAGGACCAATCAATGGAGATATCATCTTTTTTACACACACACACACACACACACACAAAAAGATATCCCTTAACATGAACTAAGTCAGACAAGCTTTTATCTTCCAACTCTCCAAGTTGTTGTTTGGCTTAACCAACTAGCTCAGGGGTATCCAACACAGATTCTTGGAGAGGGGTGGTTTATAAGAAAACCAACTTGATCACGAGCTCAACATAACAGTCAGGGGACAACCTGGTGATACTTCTGAGAAGATATTCGGAAAATCACGAACCACCGATATGTTACTAAGCTCGAGAACAATCTTGCTTTTCAGGGCAAGACGATATGATCACATGAGCAAGGGATTGACACAATCCTGACTCCTTGATCGATGAGTGCACCAGAAATAAGGACTAGGTAGCACAATCTATCTTAGAAATGATGATTCAATAACCAACACGCTAAGAATGAGAATATTGTCCATTTAAATACCCAGCAACGGGATTGCTAGGAGTATTGATGTCACACATCATATAGTTCACTTGTCGGCATTCCGGTACAATAACACGGAGACCGAGAAATGAATGATGATGGCGAGAAGTATCACTGCATCAAGAATTCATAAGAGGGTGTGCAATTCCCACGATAATCTTAATATAAAGATGGTAATACTCCAAGGTAGAACAGAACAAAAGCTGGATTAATATTTGATCTGCGGAACACAACTGCTTTGACCCAATCCTGGATATGGATGAGGTACCGGAGTTTGTTTCTCCTAGTCATTCCGGAATAGAATGGCTTGACGGACCACAAGAATAATTAGGCATCGATGAACGAATGCATGCGTACTCTTGACTATCAATTGATAGAAGATGGTCGGAATACAACCGAAGATGGACAACTCAAGGAGCATATAACTTTCTGAGTTATGGATACATAGATTAGTATGTCGAACCAAGTTCAACGGGTTTCTTCCGGATAATCCATGCAGAGAGGTGGGACTGGCAGATTCACAATGTAGAATGGAGAACTCCTCAAGTGCACTCTTATTGTGATCTTTTGGTTCCACGAGGAACTTCTGCCATAAGCAGTTCATGATATTTGGAAGAAGGATATACCATGAACATCGAGGACTATCACAAAGGTTACTAATATCATAAAGGAACTAGCAAACACTACCAACAGGAGGTGAGTGGAGTGAATCTCGGGTTCAAAATCCAGGAATAGAATACCTACTAACTAAATGGCATCACGGGATGCTTTCGAGAATGGCGGCCAGAATCATCACACTGGGAACACAAAACATGGCTAGGTTACTAGGTGATACTCTAGACACCTAGGGTCATAATAATAGTTCCAACACAAATGCCGAGGCAATGAATTACCTCAACACACTAGTTAGTGTGGTTGATCTGGCACAAAGGAACTTCAGAACGGTAAGAAGGAATTTGCAAATGCATCAGACTGTTTAGAAACCTGGGATGACTCGGACAGCATAACGACTGTAAATGCTCAAAAAGATTTGAGACATCCTGCAAAATGGTGGCATAACCACTCAACATCACAGTATCAAGGTTCTGAGACCAACTATGAACACACGGAAGTAGTAAAAATTGAACTGGGCTTAAATCCATCAATCCTATAAGTCTCTATCATAGTAACTCGTCATCCTGATAGATAGATGAGAAGGCCTAGTTCTTAATCCCCGTAGAAGAGAAGAGGTTGACTCAGATCAGAAGGGCATAAGGTAAAGGAGTAAAAAGAGCCTTATGTTCCCTTCCCCAATCAATTCCCTTACATAACTAAAGAATTTCTAGACTCAACTTCGACCAGTTTGGCTTGGTAATCCTACAGGCAGTCAGGCTCTGATACCAAAGCTGTCAGGACCCCGATTCCAAGTCACATCGATCTAGCCGGTAACACCTCATATCACTTTGCGGCCTCACGCACGGTATTCCCACGGGTGTCGCCTTACCATGGCCCGGGACCGTTTGCGCCTTTTGGCTCACGTATATGATAGCGTCGCTAGCATCCATATGACAGAGAACCCGGGCCGACATAACTAGTCGTGAACCCGAAGTGGCACTAACTTACGGGGACAGGCATACATGAATCAACATCGAGTATGTCGGTCAGCAGCGTGCGAATCCGGGCTGTAGCACTGGGCTAACAGAACTCCGGGAACCCGGGCTGTAGCAGGCTAGGCAGGACTCCGGATGTCACCGCGTGACATTTCCCCAAAGGGACAGACACAAGAACGAAGTGAATCACATGCCGGCCAGTCAAGTGCTCCGGAGCAGTAGTGCTGGGCTAGCAGTACTCCGGTGAACCGGGCTGTAGCGGACTACTATGGGTCATGGAAGCACAAGACTACATTTCCCCATAAGAGAGGCTACCAAGGATACACAACTAGGTTGTCGGATCCCACACATACCAAGCATTTCAATCATGCACACAATATGCTCGATATGTGTAAATACAACATGGCATCACAACATAACTCTACGACTCAAGTATTTATTCATTAGGCTCCGAGGAGCCAAGTATTACAAACATGGGTCTCATGACCCCAACATACAGAGCATACAAGCAACAAGCACATGCGGAAGCTTAACTTGTCTGAGTACAGACAACTACAAATGAAGAAGGCTGAGAAGCCTGACTATCTACAAGACCCTGCCGAGGGCACAAGATCGTAGCTGAGGTATCAAGCTAAACGTCGAAGTCCACACGGAACTACTAGCGAGACTGACGTCTCTCTGCAAAACATAAAATAGGCAAACCTGAGTACAAATGTACCCAGCGAGACTTACATCAGAACTAGCTACATATGCATCAGTATCAACAAAGGGGGTGGTGGAGTTTGACTGCAGCAAGCCAGCTTTGACTCAGTGGCTATCCTAAACTATGACTGCAAGTAACTCTTTTGAGGTGGCGCACACGAGTCCACATATTCACCATATCAATACACCACTATGGATTCACTCCCGTCTCCCTACGAGAAGGCCATCCATAGCACTCACGCTTATCTTGCGAGTTTTAGAGTATCCACTTTCACTTGTCTATGAACTGTTATAGGCAACCCAGAAGTCCGTTACCGCGGACACGGCTATTCGAATAGATGATGTTAACCCTGCAGGGGTGTACTTCTTCACACACGCTCTCGCCACTTACCGCCATGTACACGTCATGTATCTCGGCAACCTTCAAGCGGAAGCCTGGCGAGGGTGTCGGCCACGGCCTACCTAAACACTCAAGTCTCTAGTCCAGGTTTATCGCCTACTCAGGTTCCATCCGCAGGGAGTCCGGCCGAATTTTCCACATATGGCCCTGAACGATGTGAGCAGGGTTCCCGAGACACCAAACGGGCGCCCGGTACACCGTGCCACGTGCGTACCACATCACAGCCCACCCTGCGGGTCAGCGCTGCGCACGGCCTCCAGCATACTACAAACACCAGAAACTACTTGCAACTCCTGGACAGAGGACAAGGGTGGTTAAGAAGCCGAGAGAGTCAATTAAGGATCCCCAATGTGTGGTAGTAGTTGTTCATGGATCACAAACACAGAACTCAGTTCCTGAGGACGGTTTCAATGAGACAACCCACCATGTACTCCTACATGGCCTCTCTCCGCTACCTTTACCAAATCGTGTTCACACACTTAGGTCACACACAGTAGGACATGTTCATCACCATTACAATTCATTCCCGATGAATCAGACCTAACTCAACTCTAAGCAGTAGCAGGCATGACAAACAAGCATGAATGAGTAGGCACATCAGGGCTCAAACAACTCCTACTCATGCTAGTGGGTTTAATCTATTTACTGTGGCAATGACAAGTCATGCAGAGAAAAGGGGTTCAACTACCGCAGCATGTAACAGTTGAATCGTTGTTGTCCTAATGCAGTAAAAGAGAGCAGGAGCGAGAGAGTGGGATTGTATCGGAATGAACAAGGGGGTTTTGCTTGCCTGGCACTTCTGAAGATAGTATAGTTCTTCATCGGTGTCATCGAACTCATCGTCGGAATGTCGTCTACTGAGAGGGGACAATTACCGGCAAACAAGGAAGAACACAATCAATGCAATGCAACAATACGATGCATGATCATGACATGGCAATATGTTGTGGTTTGAGCTAATGCAACTAGAAACCAGATTAAATGAAGTTAGTTTGAACCAAGGGTTCAAATTCAAACTACATATGTGCTTATTTAAATGCCAATTATGAAAATTGCCATATACAGCAACCTTAGGTTTTTCAAACATGCATGCAAATGGTACAAATAGATAGATTGTATTTTTCTGATCATTTTTCATATATAATTTATTTCATTCTGATTTATAGATTAATTTCTATGATTTTATGAAGTTTATACTATTTTCTGGAATTTTCTGAATTATTTTAAATCCAGAAAATTATTAACTGCGTCAGCATTGCATCACTGTGACGTCAGCAGGTCAACTGCGGCTGACCAGGTCAAACCTGATCAGTGGGGTCCACTGGTCAGTCACACAGTGCTGTCTGGGTCACCGACAGGTGGGGTCAGGTCAACAGCCACGTCAGCAAGTCAGCACTGACGCGTGGGGTCGGTCAACGTGTGATGTGGCCGGGTCAAACTAACCTGTGGGGCCCGTGTGGTTAGTTTAATATAAACAAAAGCTAAACCAGAGTTAATTAGGCAGTGGGGCCCACATGTCTCTGAGACTGTGGGTCATTAGCGTAGTGCTAATTAGTTGTTAGGCCGGCGTTTAGCCGCCGGCGACGAGCAGACGCGGCGGCGAGGCTCGGGTTTCGCCCTCCGGCGACCAAACGTTTGGCGGAGGGCGTCTACGCGTAGCTGGAGGTGAGCCGCGTCGGGTGGTGGTGGTTGGGCTCGGGGTCGCCGGAAATGACGCCGGCGGCGAGTTTGGCGGCTGCCGGAGTTCAGGCGAGCACGAACTCGTCGTTGCTGAGGTCCTGGAGGCACGAGGCCAGCTCCTACGTGGCCCATGTGGTGCGGTGAGTGCGTTGGGCATAGTGGTGAGGCCATTGCATGGCCGGAGCCACGTCGGCGACGAACTTAGGCGGCGTCGCGTGCGGGCGAGCTTCGTGCGGTCGCTATGGTGCACGAGAGCGACAACGGGGAGGGGGAGGACGGAGCAGGGCTCACGGGGATCTTAGCGTAGCAGACGACGAGGTCGGGGCGGTCGGAGCTGAGCAGGGCGGCAAGGTATATCTCCGGCGACGGGCCGTGAAGACGAGGTCGAGGAGGCGTCTCCGGGGCATGCAAGGGCTCAGGCTCAGCTAGCTCGGCGAAGTGGACGACGGCGGAGCTCGGGGGCACGCCAGGGCGACGAGGGGGCAACGGTGGCTGCGGTTTATATGGCGGCGCGGGCGCGGCTGCGTCGGCCATGGCGGGGAGAGGGCGAGGGGGAGAGCAGGGGGAGAGTGAGAGAGGTCGGGCGGATCGGGACGACACCGGGGCGTTCACCCACGCGTCTAGAGGCTCGGCGGCAAGCAGGAGGAGGCGTGGCGCCTCGCGTGCGCATGCGCTGTCCCGCCTCTTCCTACTGGCAGAGGTTAGGGATGACTGGCACGAGGCCAGTGGGCTGGGCTGGCCAGGTAAGTGGCCCAGGTAACTCTCTTCCTCTCTTTTCTTTATGTTTTCTATTTTTCTGCAATTGTTTAGTATTTGGTTTTCAAACCAAACCAATTTTTATGCTTCTGAAAGTTATTAGGTGGACTTAGGAAACTAGTCCAGAGCCACATGCAAACTTTCAAAATTGTTGGGCTTATATTTAATTTATAGTAAATATAAACCCAATTCAAATAGCTAGTGAATTAATTCAAAGGCCCAAAAATAATTGTTTCTGTGATTTCAAAAATATTGGTTTGAATTTTGCTTCTTGCCAATATTTTCACAGAATAACAGGAACATTTTCTTGGACCCAAATAAGAAGATTTTAATGTTGATCATTTTTAAAAGATTTCTGAGGCTTTGAAAATTCTCTCAATTCACTTTCCTTGAAACTTAAACATGATGCATGCTCACTAATGCAACCATTACACTCTGATATTCTAGGGCTGTGACACATATCCCCAGTCTGACCGAACTTCAGGTTCAATTCTCGATACTTGACACCCTCCTTGAAGGCACAAACTGCTTGGTGATCTGACACATTCTCCACTGTGTAGTGCAACGTGATCCATCTCTGGATATAACCCCTCAAGGTTTCATTCGGTTTCTGCACACAGGATTGTAACTCTGTTAACCCTGCTGGCCGTTTGCATGTACCTTCAAAGGTTCTAACAAACACTCGGGCAAGTTCCTCCCAACTATATATGCTGCCAGGTGCTAACTGATTGAACCATGCTCTGGCCAAGCCTTCCAACATCAGAGGAAGGTGCTTCATGGCCACTTCATCATTGCCGCCACCGATCTGAACAACCACTCGGTAGTCCTCAAGCCAAGTGTCAGGCTTGGACTCGCCAGTGAACTTGCTGACTCCAGTCGCCAACCTGAAGTTGGGAGGAATCACTGCTACCCTGATGGCTCTGCTAAAGCACTCTGGACCTGAAACATGCACTCTGCTGCCAGTCGGATAATCTCTGTCATGGCCTTCTCTGTGTGCTCTGTTCCTGTCAACCAGACCTTGAACGAGAATAGATCTCGCATCAAAGCCTGGCTCTCTGGGGTCGACTGGAATTCTTCGTCCGCCACTGTGAGGGCGTCTGTCCTCGTGTTGCCGAGGCACATATGACCCACTCCTCGGGGGAGGCGTGGGCACTCGACGACGGTCATCGTGGTCGAGTCGGTGATCATACTGCTCCCGGTTTCTGTACTGATCTCGTCGGTCTCCACGTCCCTCACGCCGCGGGGGCGATCTTGGGCTGTGAGCCGACTGAACAGTGTCTCCACCACAGACCTGCTATGAATTCTATTCCGTGACTGTGATACTGCTGTGTTCTGCTCTCCTGCGGCCCGAAGTAAAGCCCGGATCTGCATCAAACCTCTGCCAGCCTCCGATTGGGAAGGCTGAATCGACTCTACTATTCGGGCTGCAGCTGTGAGATTTTGAGGAGTTCGGTATACCTGAGTTGGAGGCGGAAAAAGTTCACGTCGACTGGACTCAGGAATCCGCTGCCGAGCATGCTTGTCGAGTGCCTGCTGGAGGTTCTCCAGTCGAGTGCGCTCAGCCAAGTTGGCCAGGCATGCCTCCTCCAAGGCCCGGGCCTCGGGGGTTTCTCCAACGATAGGAGTGTGAAGTGCATCCATGTTACGGCGGCGAAGCTCTTCCCTCTGCTGCAAAGAGAGGGGCTCGGGGCGGTACTCCTCGTGGACGCGCGATGGATCGCCATCCCCATCGCCACCGTCGTCGCGGAGGAAGCCAGGAGGACTGCGCGGTCCGTTGACCATCAGGACTTTCGCCGCGGGGTCACTGCTGTCGCACTCAGATGCTGCCTCGACGAAGCCAGCCGACAGGTCGAATAGGCCGTAGAGAGTTTCGTCGGGCTCGATTGCCGCGACTTGCAGGGTGGCCGATTGGCGGGCCACCGCATGCCTCACCCACCGCTGGAGCCGCGACCGACCGGAACGCTTGCGATGGCAAATAGCGGGGAGCGAGGACGCCATAGGAGCCGACCAATACTGAGTCGACGGCTGCCGAAGAAGGACGCCGCGGACGCACGCGCGAAAGTGCGTTGCCCTGTGGACGGGGAGCGCCTCGACGTCGAGTGGAGCCTCTTGAAGCCAAGCGGAGTCGTCGGCGACGAACACGAGCGCGCCGAGACGGATCTCACGGCCCTCGGCCAATCCTCCGCCAGAAACCATGATGATGGGGATCAGAAAAATCGCAACTTCTCCAACAAGTCGCTAAGACACCTGCCCCAAGGTGGGCGCCAACTGTCGTGGATCTAAGACTGACAGTAGAATGGGGGGTAGGTATGAGCAGGCAAGATCCTAGCTATGGCGAAGTTGTACACGCGAGTTTTATGAGTTCAGGCCCTTCGCGGAGGAACTAACAGCCCTACATCTCGGATCCCGGAGGCAGTTGACTGGATTATGCGCGTGTGAGTTACAGGGGGTGCGAACCCTTGTCCCAGAGGAGGGGGTGGCTTATATAGAGTGCGCCAGGACCCCAGCTCCCCTTCGTTACACAGGGTCCAATGTTCATAAAGAGTAAGCGTTATAGGTAACGTCCGTAATAAAGTGTTATAAATGGTAATTAAGTCTATGAGTAAACGCCCGACCGTTGCTGCGTAGAGTGACTTTAGATCTTCTGTATGTCGAGTGGTTTCTGTGACGGTCGAGTGACATTGATTCTTCCGAGTGGAATGTCTCTGGTCGAGTGGATGATAGTGCCCTTCGAATGCTTCTGTCTATAGGGTGATGTCCTTGGGGAGGGTGTCTAGGTCAGGCCTATGACCCTACCCTAGGTACATGGCTTCATCACCCGGAAAAAAGAAATGAAAAGTGGCGGACAATTTTTTAACGTACCAAGAAGAAAACTCGATCAAATACACGCCCCGCTTCCAGGTCGTGAGAGTCGTCGCGCACACACACATAGACATAGACATGCATCTGAGGATGGCTGGGTAAAACTGAATACGGATGGTTCCTTCTTGCCAGAGAATGGAACTGCTGGTACATGCATGATACTGGAAGCTTGTGTAATTGCGCGAACGCACTGGAAGCTTGTGTAATTGCGCGAACGCACTGGAAGCAGAATTGTTGGCCATCAAAGAGGGTTTGTCACTCACATTGTAGTGGAGTAATCTTTTTTTTTTTGATCCACACACCGTTGAACAATCGTTCTACGGTAAATTATATTAATATAATAAAGTACATGGGGAGTCTAAGCTCCAAATATCAATATCGAGACCGACTGCCTTGAAGCTACAAATATGGTGAGGATTACGAATGAAGATCTTGATAGATCTCGGTTTGGTTTTTTGGTGCATGAGATTAGATCGCTCAAGGCACTCCGAAATACTTGTATTGCTCATGTTCGACGAAACAACAACATTGTCAGTCATACTTTAGCTCATTATGGTAGGACTAGTGGCCGTATCGCTGTTTGGCTAGGTTCAGGCCCTGATGGCATTGTCGAACTTTATAACTCCGAGTGTAGCCTCGCTACGTGAGTAATACAAGTTTGTTCTCGCAAAAAAAAGGCACAGACATGCATATCCATGTTTACGTAAAATCCATCTCCATCTCCATCTCCATCTCCAATCATATTTGTCGAACTGGCACATTATTTACATTGTTAATTATATATATGCAGCAATATTAACATACATCATCTCTTGTTTGCGGGCGTCCGGACTGCTGCCACGCCCACTCCTAACCAACCCGAACCCTCTTCATCACCCGCGCGTGCTTCCCGCCCGAAACGGTCAGTGCCGCATTCATGCCCGGCCAGAGCGGACGCGACCTCTCACTGGCGCCGGCATTGAAGCGGTGCACCGGCCGAGAGAGCGTTGCCCGCGCCGCTTCCCGGTGCACGCGACTGCTCCGCGTTCAAAGGTCGCAATAGCCGGCCACAACATGCATGTAAAAAGTTCTTGGGAATCAGTGCTACAGCTAGCTGTCCTCCCCCAACTCGTCAATCTCTTCCAGTAGTGCTAGTACTCCATTGCACGATCCATCGACAAGCAGGCGGGAGGTTTGCGATGAGTGGCATGCCAAGCGACCGCGTGGGGTCGAGCCGTGGAGGAGGGTGAGACACGAACACGACAGACGTGATTTTAACGTTGGTTTTGCTCGATGGCGCGATCCAACGAAACAAAACGTTGGTTTCTCTCCGTTTCCATTTTTTCTCCGGAAAAACGGAAACTTTCCACTCCATTTTCATTCCTACTCCAAGTTTGCCCCGTTACAACATTTCATTAAATACAAAGAAAAACTAACACGCATGCTGATGCATCTCAATGATTCACAGATCATAGCCAATATTTACTTCACAACTAAAGACAAAAGTTGTGAGAGCGTGTACAAAAGAAAAATTACTGAAGGGGTCAGTATGACTTAAACCCTAAACCCTAAACAGGATTTAATTTCCTGGCTAGGTAGAACCTGTCGAAGGAAAGACGGCTGGCACCCTCGGATCATACGATGCTTTTGTGCAGTTCCACTAAAATCGAGCTGAGCATCCCTGATGGCAAAGATATTGAAGAAGTGTGATTAGAATAATAGTACTGGCACTAGTTCATGAGACATAAACTCATCACAAATAGAAGCCGGTAGAAGTAGAGAAAGATCGACATGGAGATGGAGCTGCGTGGGGAGCTGCGGCAGTGGAGCAAGCCGGCTCCAAAAGGAAGATGTACTACCGGGGACGTCGGGCTATAGCTAGAAGGGCGGTTGGGACGCGGCATCATCCCATACCGCGGGGACCCCCGATTGGGACACACCAACTGTGGGTTTTCTCACTCGCCGATGTCGACCGCGTCTACGCAGAACATTGTTCCCTTCCCCCAGCGGCGGGATCATGCCGGATATGTGACCGGCGGTGTGGCCACCATCGTTCTATGCTTGTGAAGAGAGCAACCCAAGCAAGCAGGCTTGTAGCTTAGGCTCCTACTAGTGTATATATAGTGGTTTTCTTTTTCTCTCCATATCAACCATTTTATATTGTGTACGTGTCATTGAAGAGTGAAATGATGGTTGCTTCTTCCGACGAACTTACAGTGTGATTTGACTGCTCCTTAGTGGCCCCTACACGTACTCCCCCTACGTGTATGACCGTTCCTGAGTCTCACTTGTACTTATCTCTATTTTCTTGCATGACACATGAGTAGACACGATGCGCATAGAGGAATTTTGTTGCTGCACGTTGTTACATAGTACTGTACTACTAGTACCTACTCCCTCCGTCCGGTTCACTACTGGTACTCCCTCCGTCCTGGCTTATTGGTCCCCTTTGTACTCAAATCATGGGCTCATTTTCCTCAAGAAATTGTCTTTACCAACGTGTTAATATCGGGAATGCATGCGTGAACAACGAACGATTAAACCATGCATGCAACGTTTTGACAAAGCATTGACTTATGAACATGTGAATGTAAGGGACTACAACCTCGTGCATGCATGCACCAGTCACACGTACACATGGACGCAAAAACGCGCGACACGCCCTAATGCATGCATGTCCGAGCACACGACGGAACACACATGGTCACGCTCAAGTGCTCAACCTACACGTGCATGCACACACATAGTCAGCCAGGGTGAGCTAGTGACAGTATAAACACCAGAAAATGTATATATTGAGCGCAATGAGTGTATTATCACTACAAAAAAAGACACATCCGTGACATTTTGGGCCGAACGAAAAAAAATTCTGTCATACATATGACACTTCTATGACGATAATTGTGACAAAACCCGGTATCATCATAGATGTGGTGGGATCCTACTTCTATGACAAAAAATCATGACAGAAAATGGGCTTTTCGTCCTGGGCGGGCCGGAGACGCAGCTGCATGACATTCTTTGGGCCGTCCATGACGGAAAAAACCATGGTAGAAGCGAGGGCGAGGAAAATTTCGCGGAGTTCCCGGTTACGGTGGGAGGTCGGGGGCCGAGCGATGCACGTTTCTCTCGTACACGTACGCGCGTGTGTGTGAGGCGTTGGCTCTAACTGAACCCGAGCGAGGCATTGGGCTCTAACTGAACCCGAGCGATTGCACTGCAGGCTATGCGTTACTGAACCCGAGCGATCGATCGATGGCTGTTAACTGAACCCGATCGAGCGATTCCTTCGCTACTGCTGCTAACAGAAGCCGATCGATTGGATGAACAGTGAGCGTTGCAGGGGGGTTGGATGAACAGTGAGTGGTGGCATTGCCTCTGGATGAACAGGACCCCGTGGTGTGGAGGGCTGGATGAACAGTAGACGGTGGAGGGGTGCCCGTGGAGGGGTGGTTGAACAGGACCCCGTGGTGTGGAGGGCTAGATGAACAGTAGACGGTGGAGGGGTGGTTGAACAGTAGCCGGTGGAGTAGCGTGCGGTGGAGGCTGGATGAACAGGAGCCCATGGAGGCTGGAGGAGGTCGACGGTAGCCCGTGGAGGCTGGAGGAGGTCGACGGTGGAGATGAATAGTATCCCGTGGAGTCCCGTTTTGCGGTACGCCACACCCTACCGATGAACAGGACCCCCGTTTTGACCGTAGGAGGTCCGTTTCATCCGTTTTGCGGTACACCACACCCCTCCCGATGAACAGGATCCCCCGTTTCGACCGTAGGAGGTCTGTTTTGTCCGTTTTGCGGTACGCCACACCCCTCCCGATCAACAGGACCCCTGTTTCGACCGTAGGAGGTCCGTTTCCTCCGTTTTGCGGTACGCCACACCCCTCCCGATCAACAGGACCCCTGTTTCGACCGTAGGAGGCCCGTTTCCTCTGTTTTGCGGTAGGCCACACCCCTCCTGATCAACAGGACCCCCGTTTCGACCGTAGGAGGTCCGTTTCCTCCGTTCTGCGGTACGCCAGGCCTTGTTTCCATCGCATGTTCCGTCCAAGCCCTCCTGATGAACACGACCACGCATTCCGTTCCGACCCAGCCGGTTGGCTCCCACGCGTTCCGTTGCCTCCCGATGAACACGACGCATTCCATTGCCTCCCCATGAACACGACGCATTCTGTTGCCTCCCCATGAACACGACGCATTCCGTTGCCTCCCCATGAACACGGCGACGACGTTGTCTCTCCGTTTCGACCCAGCCATGTACACGAGCCCTGGCCGTATGTATGCGCGAGTAGGCGTTCGAGACCCCGCCCGTATGTACACATACGTGGCCGTATTTTCTTTCTTGCACCCTGGCCGATCTACGTACGTGTACATGCTACGTGCGCGCCTCTACTACGACACGTACGTGCCTCTACTACGACACGTGCGCGCCTCTACATCCACCAGTATAAATGTATGTACATGTTCGCGACCAGAATGACAACGCTACATACGCTTCGACCAGGTGGGTCCCGACTATCAGGCACTTCCTTGCGTGCGAAGATGTAGCTGGTGGGTCCCAGCAGTCAGGGGGGCGAATCGTTTTGTTTTGTTTTTGCCCGGACGCACTTCCTTGCGTGTGAAGGTGTAGCTGGTGGGTCCCAGCAGTCAGGGGGGGAACGTTTTTTCGCGAAATACGGTGGCCCGTCCGGTGGGTCCCCGCTGTCAGGTGGAGGAATAATTATTTTGCACGTAATAAGGAGGCACTTCCTTGCTGCGGCCATGGACCCAGCTGTCAGCCTCTCCACATACAGTCCATGTCCGATCGAAGCCGTTCCTTGACCACGTTGACCACGCCGCGCCGAGAGCACCAGGGCGGTGGACGACGGCGAGGCCTAGGAAGGGGACGACGCGGAGCCGGGGAAGACGCGGCAGTGGATGCCCACGCGTAGAGGAGTACGAGGGTTCACTGGTTCGCTGCGGTGTGAGGCTGCTGTCGCCGCAGAATAACAGGGGGTGTGGGTGAGTAGAGGGATGGCCTGGCCAGCGGTGGGAGTAGTAGGGGGCGGTGAGGCCTCCGCCGCATCGCAGCCGGCCACGGGAGGCAGGAGCACGAGGCACGACCGACGCTGGTTTGGGCGGCTGGAGCAAGAAGACCCGAGGTTGAAGAAGCACTACGACCGTTGGATGGACATCGTACGGTCATTGGAGCTAGAATCGTGCATATTGACTAAGTTGACAAAGCCCTCCGTCCCTGTCAACTTAGTTGGCCCACAAGTCAGCCTGCCACTATACTGGGTCCCAGCTAACAGGGGGAGTATTCATTTTTTTATGCGTAATAAGGAGGCACTTCCTTGCGTGCGAAGATATAGCTGGTGGGTCCGAGCTGTCAGCGGCGGTAACGTTTTTTCCGCGAAATACAAAGGCCCTTTCGATGGTTCCCTGATGTCAGGTGGAGGAATCATTATTTTGCGCGTAATAAGGAGGCATTTCCTTGCGTGCGGCCGTGGACCCAGCTGTCGGCCTCTCCACGTACAGTCCACTTCAGATGCATGTCGGTCGTTGACCACGTTGACCAGGCCGCGCCAAGAGCACCAGGGCGGTGGACGACAGCGAGGCCTAGGAAGGGAACGACACGGAGACAGGGAAGACTCGGCAGTTGTTTCCCACATGGAGGGGAATACGACTGTACGAGGGTTTACTGGTTCGTCTGCCGTCGCCGGAGAATAAAAGCAGGTGTGGGTGAGTAGAGGGATGGCTAGGCCAGCGATGGGAGTATGGTGGGGCGGAGAGGCCTGCGCGGCAGCAGAGCCGGCCGCGGGGAGGAGGGAGCAGGCAGTCCCGCCGGCGCTTGTTTGAGCGGCTGGAGCAGAAAGAGCAGAGATTGAAGAAGCACGATGGCTGTTGGATGGACATCGTACGGTCACTGGAGCTAGAATTGTTCATATTGACTAAGTTGACAAAGCCCTCCGTCCCCGTCAACTTAGTTGGCCCACAAGTCAGCCTCCCACCATGGTGGGTCCCAGCTAGCAGGGGGAGAATTCATTTTTCTGTGCGTAATAAGGAGGCACTTCCGGTGGGTCCGAGCTAATAGCGGGGGGAACGTTTTTTTGCGAAATACGGTGGTCCGTCCGGTGGGTCCCAGCAGTCATGGGCAAACATTTTTTTCACGAAATACGGTGGCCCGTCCGATGGTCCCAGCAGTCAGGGGGGAAACGTTTTTTCCGCGAAATACTGGTGGCCCGTCCGGTGGGTCCCTGCTGTCAGGTGGAGGAATAATTATTTTGCGCGTAATAAGGAGGCACTTCCTTGCGGCTGCCGTGGACCCAGCTGTCATCCTCTCCACGTACAGTACTCTTCCGATATAAGTCGGTCATTGACCACATTGACCACGCCGCGCCGAGAGCACCACGGCGGTGGACGACGGCGAGGCCTAGGAAGGGGACGACGCGGAGCCGGGGAAGACGCGGCAGTGGATGCCCACGCGGAGAGGAGTACGAGGGTTCACTGGTTCGGCTGCGGTGTGAGGCTGCCGTCGCCGCAGAATAACAGGGGGAGTGGGTGAGTGGAGGGATGGCCTGGCCAACGGTGGGAGTAGTATGGGGACGGTGAGGCCTCCGCGGCAGCACAGCCGGACACGGGAGGCAGGAGCATGCGGCACGACCGGCGCTGCTTTCGGCGGCTGGGGCAAGAAGACCAGAGGTTGAAGAAGCACTACGGCCGTTGGATGGACATCGTTGGCCACGCCGTGCCGAGAGCACCAGGGTGGTGGACGACGGCGAGGCCTATGAAGGGAATGACATGGTAGTGGCTGCCCACGCGGTGGAGAGTACGAGGGTTGACTGGTTCGGCTGCCGTCGCCGGAAAATAATAGGAGGTGTGGGTGAGTAGAGGGATTGACAGGCTAGGGATGCGAGTATGATGGGGCCGTGAGGCCTGCCCGGCAGCACTGCCGGCCACGGGAGCCTGGAGCAGGCGGTTCCGACGGCGCTGGTTTGGGCGGCTGGGGCAGGAAGATCAGAGACTGAAGAAGCACGATTGTCGTTAGATTGACATCTAACGGTCTGACGCTAGTAGAGTCGATTGTTGACTAAGTTTCTTTTTTGAGAAACCTTGTGTACGCATGAACTTAGTAGGCCCACAAGTCAGCCTCCAAATCTGTGGCAGACAACATAAAGCCCATTTGCTATTTTTTATAATTTGCAGCCCATTTGCTAATTCTTAAGTAATTTATTACAGCCCATTTTCTGCCCAGGACCACAGTCAAAAAGTTCAACCTTATGTTTCATATTTCGGTGGAGTCCGAATTGTTGTAATCCCAAAATGATAATCATTTTTTTAAGAACTTATTGATTTGCCAAAAAATCGTTTTGTTTTTGTAAGCAAGTAAGATGTGGGACAATTGAGTTGGTTTAAGGGAAAACCAGTGGTAAAAAAATCAGCGCTGGGTGGGAAAAAACAACAAAAATAAGGATGTAAATATGAAAAGGGAATTTTATGTGTTTTCAATATAATGATACGTGTATATGAACTAGTAAAACTATAGGTAGAGATTAGAAAACGGATGTAGGACATGCGTTTCAAGAGGAAAATAGAACTGGGCTGTGTGTTTGATTCAGTAAAAAAAACTGCCTGCGGATGTTGTAAGACAAAATATAACTAATGTTGGCGGGCCAGAGGCCAGTAGATACCTGCTGGATCTTTGTGCCCCGTTGTCGTCATGGGCTGGGCCTGTTAAAAACAAAACCAACCCTGGGCAGTCTACAGCCCAATTGAAACTTGCTCGACCTGAAAAAACAGTATACGTGCTCAATAAACGAGAGAATTCTGCAAGTACAGACTGATAACTGGGATGCAGCACGGATATTGTTTTTTATCATGATAATAAGTGCATGCACTTGTTTCGAAAAAATTGGAGAACTGGGAATTCGAACGGCAGGTGCTTATGTTACCCATCAAATAAAAATCAGGTGCCTGAAAATTCGTTTCGAAACAAATGATTCAGCTTTATATCCACGTCGACCCTCGGCATGATGGTTGCAAGCAAATGCAAGTTCATACCAAAAGATCGTTAACAACATGACCAACTTGCGGACGACAAGGTAGTACAACTACCAATACCAAACTAACTTATAATGTTTTTACTCCTGGCCCTAGTGTTCGTCTGGTAGAAAATCTTGAAGAGGACCAGCTCCCGCTCCTTCTCTTGCTCTAGGTCCCCGAGGTGGTACTGGTGCATCACCCAGTTGGTCCTCTGCTGGTCGAAGTTCTTGTTGGTGTGCAGCACCAGAACCTTTTTTGCTGCCCGTCTGCCGGCCGTTGACCATCGCCGGCAAGGTATTGCCGGTCTTGTGCCACATCGCGTGCATGCCGCACTCCGACTGTATCTTGCGACGCATTCACGTGCCCCTTTTGAACGCCCTGGAATTGCGCTGGAAGAAATGCTTCCTTAGGCCACTCAGCGTGATACCTGCAGTATTGTGGAATACAGGTTTTAGTGTACCTAGTTGGCATTTTCATAACATTTTTGGCATGTTGCAGTCACTTGTTTCACTTTTTATTAACTGTCAAATTGTAATTGCTTCACCAGGTCTGCGTCTAAAAAGAAAAATAAAGCTATAAACAAAGGAATATGTTTGTGCAAGTAGACGGCCGATCGGTGTCTTACCTGGAAGTTTCTCAGGTTGGGTGTAGCATATGTCGTGCTCGCTGTCGATGGTTGGTATGAACAAATCGATGAGAGACTGAAATCTCGCGTTGTCAGCACTCAGTTTGGCCTCAAGGTGCTCGATCAGCTCCTGATCCGTGGGATCGAACTTGACGCCAGCCGGCAGCACCGGCCAATCCTTCTTCGACTTGCATCGATAATTCCAGTTATATGGTACTCAATGTATGATCAATCGACTGTTTTAAGTGAATGATGAAAGATTTCGACAGATAAGTGGTACTCCAAATCTGAAGTCCAGAATACCCGAACACGCCGCCGGGATTCTTGTGTCACCTCACGTGCAGCGTGTTGTCACGTCAATTCAATGTGTGGACATGATGAATAATTTGACCGACGTATACTAGTACTGCTACTGTACTACTTATTAGTCGTATTTAGTGTCACAATTTATACATAGGTTTAACTAACAAGTACGCACTTGAAGCCTAACTGATATATATATATGGCTTCTGCACAACATCTCCATCATCATTATCAGTACATCTTACGCATGTGAGTTAGGATGCACTTGATCCCAGGAAGGTATCTATCCTTCAAACCAGAGGAGTGCTTCAAACTAACAACAGTACATAATATCCAACAAAAGAGGGTCGTGCAACAGCAGCAGAATACATGGCTCAGTCTAGATATCAGCACGAATCAAGTTATGCATATTTGCTGTTGGCATGAACCACATCGCTGCATGTTGGGTTTGCAAAAGCCATCCATCGCATGGAAGCTTGATGCCTTTCACACACT
This sequence comes from Aegilops tauschii subsp. strangulata, assembly GCF_002575655.3. NCBI lineage: Eukaryota > Viridiplantae > Streptophyta > Magnoliopsida > Poales > Poaceae > Aegilops > Aegilops tauschii. The sequence goes on from NC_053039.3 coordinate 378,545,408, forward strand.
GAAGATTATCTGGCAACAAGCTGTGTCGACGAATCTCTGGATATGGTGATTCATGAAACCCATGGTATGATGTGTAAACACAGCCCCCCCTCGTGATTGGAAGTTGCATAGCACAGTAATCATCACCGGTGATATGATCGATGATTGGTTGGATGATCGGATAATTGAGCCCGAGGAACAAGGAGTGGTTGCCGAGGCTGTAAACCCGCCTCCAGTTGAATACGCCTGGCCCAACGGAGCTGGGATCTTTCTCGAACACGAAGCAGCCATAGCCATCAATGTCACGAACGCCCCATGCATTGTACTGCATGTGGTTTGATGTAATGGTTTGGTCAATTTGGTACGTGCGAATGAGCATCAAATGACCGCCGTCAGCTGAACGAGCGATAAACCACCACCCATCGGCTGGTATGATTCCAGGTCCTGGAATCATGAAGGCCAGCGCATTTGCGTCTGCTGCAACAATTCAAATTGGAGACCAAAAGGACAAAAATAAACAATCATGTTCAGAGTATGTGTGGAATTAAGATTATTATAACAGTGACACATATCATAGACAGAGAATTGCAATGTCGTGGTCATAATCATACCCCAAGTTAAAAAAATAAGCCAATGGCTTTCATATTCTAGCAATATGTCATGGTTCAAACATCATGTAACAATTAGAGGAAAACAGCTATGACAACGCCTACTCATATTCTACCATAGCACTTACTACTACTGTTCTCATATCAACTCTAAGCAATAACATGCGTTGTTATAAAAATCTTGTAAACGAGAGTAACATATAGAAATCATGATGTTATGCTCATAATATGTATTCTAACAATCATTAGATGCCAATTGTTCTCATATCAACTCTAACAATAACATGTGTGGTCATAAAAATCTAGGAAATGAGAAGAACATATAGCAATGATGTGGTTATAGACATGCTATGCATTCTAAATTTGTAACAAATGAACAGGCAGTCGTATTCATAAGATAAATATGAGATGAGATAGAACAATTACACGACGATAGATTCCACCAGTATAGGCAGCCAATCTGTGCGTCGACCGCGTAAACGATGACATCATGCACTATAGAATCCGACAGAAATGTTGCCTCAACAGGATTGATGATGAGCCATAACCATGTATGGCGACCGGATTCCAGATAGACTAATCCCATGTTGAACAAGGCAATGAGCTTGTAATCCATGTAGTCTTCTGATGGTGTGGGCACTTCGCTGATTACAACTTTCTGCAAACAGAGGTCGAGCCAAAAGCTTGACGCGTCTCATGCGTAGTAGGCAGGAGTGTCCGGCGGGCCGCGAGGCTCGATGGCGGCGGTATCCAATGATGGAAGGGTGATCTCTCGCTGGGTGTAGATATCCACGAGACGCCACGGACTACCAGTGTGGTGGATGAGGACGATTCAGTTGGCCTTCATGCTCGCCCAGTAGTGGCCGCGCATGAAGGACAGGTGGACGGGTAGTGGTAGCATGTCGAGGGGCACCACGGCAACCTCCGTAGGATCGTCAAGTAGGTGTCTGGGCCACCTGCGAGGATCGGGCATCAGCAAGTAGGGTGTCTTGAAAAGAGTCGGCCGGTTGCAGACGAGTAGACGGTACAAAGACACCGAGCATGCGGCCAGACGGACGGTGCTCAGTAGGTCCATACGACTACAGATCTGCTCCAAGAGAACATCGGGGAGGGAATTCCAATCGCGGCTCTGCGTGTCAGTCGGTTCTGCCATTGGGGTTTTCGGTGCCTGCGAGCTAGCGGGGAAGTGGATTCGGGCGAGCGAGCGAAGAAGCTTCTCCTCGTGTGGCCGAGCAGTGAGCAGGGGGATATGGTACGCGCGAGCTACCAAGGAAGATGGCGCGGGCGGGCGAACAGTGGGCGGGGGTAAATGGTGTGCGGCCGACGATGGGGAAGAGGGGAGGAAGAAGAAGAGAGGAGGAAGAAGAAGAGAGGAGGAAGAAGAGTGGAAGATGGGGAAGAAAGTGCATTTAATCTCAATTCTACTAGTACTACTACCAGGATATACCGTCCTTCGGAGTGTAAATAGTTACACCGATGACATGTGGGTCTACCACAACAGGGCCCATATGTCAGTTAATGGAGGACAGAGGTGCGTAGGCGTATTTGCGGAAGCGTGCTCTACTGGCAAACATGATGGCAGTACTGGGTAAGGCTGATTTAGTAACACCAACACGCTGGTTCAGCTTATTAATTACGTGTCCCGTCTGCTGCAGCGTGTATTGTCACTTCACTGCGAAGACTAGTTGAATAGTTCTCTCTGACCGATATGGGGAATAATGGATCGCGAGGACTTCCTTTCTACAGTATCCCTATGCCTCTACGCTCACTTCACTCATTTTGCTCCGTACCTAGTCACTTGTTGAAATCTGTAGAAAGACAAATACTCCGTATTTGGGAACAGAGGGAGGCTTTTACTCCGTACTATTTGGGAACAGAGGGAATATCACCATATGGAGGGAACAGAGGAAGCTTGAAATATGAACATGTCAATGGGAGGGAGTAAGCCCCATGCATCCATGCATTCATGCAACATGCAACACTCACATGTACACATGGACGTACGCAACACTCACGCACCCATGCGGCACACAGCACACGACGCAACACACACGCTCACGCTCAAGTGCTCAACCTACTCCCTACGTCCGTCAAAGACTGTACATTTAGAGATTTACACATTGACCAGGGCATAATTAACGCCCAAAAGTAGCAGACTTATGTGTGCATGCGACCATTGAGATAAGAAGATTAAATGAAGGCCGTTGCATGCTGTAATTAAGGATAGACATGTAGCCTATACCTACAGCACAAGTTGGTGCATTAGTCAATCAATATCGATTTAGATTAAAGGCCAAATGCATTGGAAGTGTAGATGTACATCATGTACTACACTCTTTGTTTTATAGCCGATGTACACTCTTTGTTGGAAGACCGAGGGAGGACACGTGCATGCACTCACATACACAGCCAGGGCGGTTCGCGCGCAAGGGTTGGACTCGTGTCGCGCCTGCGTAAAGTTTTGTTTAACTGATTTCTTTGCTCTACCAACTGACAGGTGGGACCCAGAAACCAGGTGACAATTTAACCAGTCAACAAAGTGCCACATCGACTATGTGGCCGGTCAGTAGGGTGCAATACGGTGCTCTACGATGAGCTAGTGATCGTATAATCACCGCAAAACTATATATAGTGACCGTAAAGAGCGTATTGTTACATACGTTGACCGCCAGTGTATTTTTCTCGTTTCAAATTAAGCCATATTAATCGGAAAGGACGCAGTATGGACTACTAGTACTAGTACTAGTACTACTTTGATGTGTCCCGTCAACTCGCCGAACGAGGAGAAGCTTGCTTACTACGCCTCTCCCTCGCCCACGCGCGCGGTGGTTCGCAGGACGAGGAGAGGGTTTTGACTACAGCGCCCTCTCCCTCTCCCTCTCCCTCTCCCTCTCCCTCGCCCTCGCCCTCGCCCTCGCGGTGGACGTGCAGCAGTTCAATTGGTGTCAGATTGCCAGAAGCATATTGTACTGTAGTATCATCATTGTTGGACCTTCCGAAGAGGCGAAGAGCCAAGTGCAAGGTTCACAGGAGTACGAACTGTTGCACCTCTCTAAGAGGCAAAGAGCCAAGCGAAAGGTTTTATAGGAGTTGTCGTCCTAGTAGGAGTGTACTACAACTATAGCAAACGATGTTGCTGTATGATGCCGCCACGTCACGTATATCCAAAGCTGTGCCACGTTTTTTTTTCTCAAAGAGCGTGTTGGAGCCCGTGCAACAACCACACAAGTTGCACGTACACATAACACATTTACTAGTAATAAATTCTAAAGGACAAATGCCAGTATGCCACACAAGTTCATCTCCAATTCATGTGATAAATTTGTGCACGACTAGTCTACATATATTCACAGCACTACCGTTCACAATTACCGTACTCCACTTACACGTTATAGATGGGCTACATGTCCTCCTCCAGGTTCCAGTCCCAGGTGTTCTTCATGGATGGCACGATCCATAGCGGTGGGCAACGGGAATCATTGTCGTAGCTTTCTATTCCGGTTCCACACGATGGAGACTCATCCAAGCTGAAGCGGCATAAAACAGGGATAGCGTGTCCCAGCATGTCGTTCATCCGGCGGTGCACACTGAAGACACAACCATGCTTCATGAACGGAAGGTGGCATCCGCTTCACAATGGGGTAGCTGTCCCCGATGAAAAGCGAGTACTCTCCAAGAGTGTTCCTCAGCACCCACGTAGCATCACGGGGGTCGAACTCGGCGCCGTTCATCTGGTACACGCGGCATCCCAGATCTGGACAGATGGTGACGTACATAGTCAAGGTCCATGCATAATAATGTTGTGCTCAAATATGGCGGTCAGTAATACTGTGCAGCAAATAGTACTACTCTGGTATAGAGGAAGTAAAATAACCGGCTTATTATATATAGCCACTCTTGGCTACATGGATGAGATAGTAAGACATGGAAAAACAAAAATGGTGGCAGCTAGTGGGTTCAAGTCTTCAAGGGCCTAGCTAGCTATACGCGTCCTCCAAGGTAAAAAGTACTCCTACTAGTACTACAAAGTATACTACTAGTACAACAATGAAAGAGAAGGCGAGAGGGTTAAAAATGGAATACCTGGGTAGATGGTGACGGTCCGATCGTGGTAGATTGTGTGACCATGTTGCACATCAGTGGTACCATGGGTAACGACTGCTAAGATAGTTGATCCCAATATGCCAAAGTCAGCTACAAGGTTCCAGGTTAGACTGAATCGCGGATGGAAATGCACATCCAGGATCGGCGATCTTATTTTGATCGGGGGATGACTGGTCCCTGCAAAATAATGGAGTACCGTTAGGGATGCAAATGATGGTTTGTGCATTCCATTTGTAATCTCCCGTACCGTAGGATGGCAACCAGATGAAACAAGTCCCCTGGCTTGTCACCGCGAAGATGCGGCCTAGATGGCGCACGGCGTCTTCGAACGTGTAGGGGCACAAATCTGCCGCCGCCAACATGCGCCAGCCTCTGCCGTTACTGCCTCTTGCATTGATGGAAATCCTTATGTCGAACACCGTGATGAGATAGTAATCGTCGTAGCCGCGTCGCTTTGTCGGCGGGTCCGCAATTGCTATCTTCTTCAATCTCATGTAGGCATCATCATACGTATTCAAGCCCAGCCAGTCCGGAAGGCCGATCCCAATGGTGGAGAAGGGGTCTACCAGAACGGCCGCACTCCTATGGATGTTGTGCAAAATGATGCTGGTATCCGGCCAGAGGTATGCAAGCCAATCTTTGGTGGCACCGACCCAGACCTATATATAAGACGGTGGGCAGCGGAGAAATTACGGGATGGAAATGGAATAACTAAGTACTACATGATCAAACTCCATTACTGACCTGCTCATCGGACAAAATCCGACTACCTCTCAACGTCGGCAACTCTAGCGGAGTCAACGTGCAACCATGGCCAGGGAGCGGTGGACTGTTCGAAGGATTGTCCCATAGAAGAACCTTCTCCTCGAGGACGCATGGAAGACCAACAAGCATGGCCTTTTCCCAAGCCTGTTTAAGCAGCGTCTTGAAAAAGTTGGTGCAGGAAGCACCGAGTCTTGCGGCGGTGAGGACGTCAGAGCGGCGTGCGATTTCTCCCAGAGGATCGTCATCCAAGGTCTCCTAGCCCCGACGAGGAGGAGAACCGACTGGCAAATCCATGGGAGCAGCGACGAACTGCCTTCTCTTCGGGGGGAGGGGAACTGGCGAGGAGGAGATAAGAGCGTAGTAACCGCAGGGCCTCGTCCCTTCCAACTGTAGATCATTCCTCAGCGAAGGGGTGAGGCTATTATTTACTACTAGTACTAGCATTATGGAACGTTATGGGATTGCATTATACTGTAAATAATAGCACTAGTAAGAAATTTTTGGCACTAGGTAGTAGTTTTTGGCGTGGATTAAGAAATTTTGGGTATGTTTTTGCCATTTTTTGTACACGCCAACTAGTGTCAAAAAACGTCTTACATTATGTGACGGAGGAGTATGTACTCGTACTGTAGCAGTACTAGTACTACTTTTCTCAACTAGTAGTGCGATGTACTGTACTTCTAGTCTAGTCTAGTATAGTGCACCAGTTTTGAACTCTTGAATCTCAGGGCCAAGGAGCTACAGTTGGAAGTGGAGGATACTACTGTTCTCTAGAACCATCGCTGTACTATCAATGCAGGGGAAGTACACCTGTGTAGTGGCCTAGTGGGTACTCTCGGTGCTCTATTCAGCCGCTCCTCTCACGTAGCTGGCCTACTCAGCCGCTCCTCTCACGCACACACTAGCAGCATGTTTATCAGCGACGGTTACTGCGGGGCAGAACATTTGAGTTATTTGATACAACGAGACTAGGCTTTTCGCTTCCATTTGTGGAGGTGTAATGGATCTCGTCGAACTTTGTTAGTAGTTCCTTCTTTATGAATGAGATGAAGCAAAGCTTTTGCCTCCATTTCAAAAAAACACGTCAAGAGGAATTTCTTTTATAGTAGAGCCGATAATGGAGTGAAGTCCATGCGTGCAACGCCACAAGCTACAGAGTAGTAGTAGAGCACTTTACGTACAGAGCCATATTGCACAGTTCCCAATGCCCCGCCAGGCTTTTCCGGCTCCTCGGGCTTAATTGGGAGGCGCTAGTTTAAATATGCTACTAGCTGGAAGCTGGAAGCGAGGTGCGTCTAGGGCGAGCACGCGAGCCACGGGATGCTGGGAAGGAAAACCCGTTCATGTGGCTAGGCTGTCCACTGCACCCAGATTGTGGGGCCGCACGTCCATTTGACTTCAAAACTCAAACTACCCGTGTAAAATATTGGCTCGCAGCGAAGTGTAGTAGTACTATTTTAAAAAAAAGGCCGCCGTGCGTTCGGCCGGGATCGAACCCACAAAACGAGGTATACACTCCCGCGACCACTAGTAGTACTCGTTGGAGTACAACGCAACCTAGAATCGCCTTTTGTCGCTAGTAGTACGTACATTGTTCCTTACAAGAAACCCCTAAGAGCATGGTTAATAGTATAGCCAGCTACTGGCTATAAGCCAGTGCCATGTCATCTACAGCCCATCTTATAGCCAACATGTACAATAATAGATCAAAAGAGTGTACTACTTTTTTATTATGTGGCCCACTTCTCATTCTCACAAAGTGCCTAGGAGCACGTGCTAGAGCTGGCTCTTCACGAAGAGCCTGCTTACCTTCTCTCTCCTCTTCTCTTTCCTCCAACTAAGCAGAAATATACTAGTTTATTTCTTATAGCCCGCTGACTCAGCTCTATTGTACTTGCTCTAATAATGCAAGAAAGCACTAAAATGCCAAGAAACTACTACCACTTGCATACATGGCAGACTTAAGATAAGACTAACTTATCAACCATTATACATGCTCTTACCAACAAAAATCCTCGAGTGACCTCCTACCTCCGGCCCGTCCACCTAGTCATCCTCGGCCATGGGACGCAGCTACCACCGCCGGCAGAAGGCGAGGTCAAAACCGCCGGCGGTGCGGAGCCCATGTTGCGGCAGCCCGGATGCCAGCTCCGTCCGGCGCTCGCGGCCGCTAGCTAGCCAAGATAGCTCCGTCCAGCTGCTTGTCTGCAAGGTTTGCTAGCTAGATTGGCACGGCAGCGCGGCGTCTTGCTCGCGTGCGCCGCGCTAAGGCCAGCTATCTGGCTCGAGCGAAGGCCAGCGCGGCGGCTTGCTCGCTCGTGAGTCACGCTCGAGCCAGCCTGCCAACCCGTGCGGAGGCCAGCGCGGCGTCCAGCCCGTCCGGCGGAGCGGCGGCCAACTCGCTCATCACCGGCGCCACCGACGAACACGCATCAGTACTGTTTGAAGTAATGTTCAGGAAAAATAATGATTTGACGGGGAATAACAGGATAGAAGGTCAGATGTGGGTTCCTCGTGTCAACGATCAAACAAAATGTGTTGGTTTAAGCTGCCTCGTCAGCACGGACGTGTGGGCCAACCCTGTCATAAATGGGTTTAAACGAACCTAATCGGTAGGAGTACTAGGTAGTTTTTGGCGTGGATTAAGAAATTTTGGGTATGTTTTTGCTATTTTTTGTACAATAGATTCTTCCTAGGGCTGGTTGAAGGTGGTAGTTTTTTGTTAAATACTCTACATATTGTAAGTAGGAGTGAAAGTTAAGCTTTGGAAGCCAATAAGCAAGGCTAGTTACATAGTGCATATGTGTACACGATTGAAAGTAAATATCAACCATGAGTGACTAATATCTTGATGGAAAACTCGAAACTATGGAATACTAGGAAAAAATGCATGGTTGGAAATACTAGCAATGTTCATGTCCGTTGCAACGAATCATAATTAGAATAATACTTATTCACAAACTTGGTACAAAACACTCTAATTTTGATATACATATGTCACTAGAGATATATTATGTTTCAATTAGAATATATTCCTTGGGCTGTTTTGGTGAGGTCAGGGAGGGATGTGGTTGGTTTTAAGATACTAATTATGGGTTTTTCTGCAAATTGGTAGACAAGTGGGATGTTGGTGAGAAAAGGCAACAACTTACCTCACAATCGTTAGATGTAGATCTAATGGTCAGAAACGACGGATGGCAGACACACCAGCATCACCAACTTAGTCTTGTGTAGGAGTACTAGCAAGATCCGTGCATTGCACGGAACATCAAGATGCATTTTTTTATAAAACACTTGTTGTGATTGACCCTTGAGGGAGTAATCCCATGTGTAAAAACTAATGATATCTCGAGAAATATGAGATAAGGTGAAGAGGAGTGGGGTGTGGTGGTGGTTGGTGGTCGGACTGAGCGGAGGCATGGGGATTGACGACGCTGGCAGCGGCCACCAGGCCAGTTTGTTCCAGAGGCTTCCTTTCTTAATTGCTCAACAATGAGGTTTGTTGGAGATAAGGATGAACGAGGGAAGGCCTTGTCTGCAAATGTGGAGAGGGGTGCGGTTATCTTTTAGTTTAATTTCCATCCGTCAGATATAGATCGGACGGTCTATATTGCAAGATGGCACACGTACCATCATCACCAACTCGGTTTTTATAAGAGAAGAAATATAAGTATGGAGATACAAACGTATTATCGATACTTGCTTCCGTAAACTAGCATCTACATTCTATTAAGAGCCTCGGCATGTGGGGCCTTAGCACAATGACTTCTCGACTGTGTAAAACAAAGATTTTCCCGTCGCCGACAAGGAGGGGGTGACGGCGGCGCGCTTTTTGGCTTGCTCTAGTCCTAGTAGTCATACTAGGTGGTCTAAGCACGTGTAGATTTATTCTTTTTCACGTCTCGTGTTCGCCGTACTGCCACGACTGTTGATGAATAGACGGTAAGTTATTCACGGGGAAATCCTTGTTGAGCGTGTTTGCGAGAGAGAGAGAGAGACAGTGTGCGTGTGTGATATGTTAGAGACTGAGGCAATGATAACAGATTCTTTGTGTCTATGTGTGTGGAGGATAGAGAGAGACATGTACATGGGGCTTTGTGTTGTGTAACGTGGAGACACATATACATAATTAGAGAGTGAGTGTGTGAGATACACATGCGGATATGAGGAGAGATGAGGATCCAGATAAATGGGTGTTTGTGCATGTCTGTGTGTGTTTGTGCACGCGTTTGTGTGTGAGAGGGAGAGAGTGTATGTGGAGTAGAGAGACCACTGATGATGTAAACCTAGTATAAGGGAAGGGGGAATGGTGTGACATGTGTAGTAGCGAGATAGCACGGGTGCGGGCGGGGGGAGCAGACTATTTGGAAGAGACATCGAGTGTATGTGTGGGAGAGGGGTGTGAGAGCGAGAGAAAGAGAGAGCTAGCGACGGAGAGAGAGAGAGAGAGAGAGAGAGAGAGAGAGAGAGAGAGAGAGAGAGAGGAAGAGAGGGGGCGAGAGGGGTCGTTTGTGTCCATAAATGGCGTATAGATAGGGAGACAATGTTGATGTTGTCCGAAATTGGCCTATGAACGGAGACGCAAGGGAAGCGAGTCATCGTGTGTGTGATAGGGACTTCATGAGAGATCTAGAATAGATGGTGTAGAGAACAATGTGCGAAATCGAGAATGATTATACATTAGGGAGCTATGCAAAGAGTCACGACATATATGTATACAGGGAAGGAGCTGGGGCGGGTCCGCATGTGGGAGAGATAGAAAGAGGAGAGTGGTGCACAAGGAGACAAAGTGTGCTTGTTTGCAGTGGGGGTGGTGTGTGAGGTGAGTGCGCGAGAACCACATAACTAGGGAGATAGACGTTTGGGGGTGACGTTTTGTGTGTATGGGAAATATACACTCTACATAGTGCGTGTGCTTGGGTAAGAGAGATAGCGGGAGACCTAGAGAGTGAGGGAAGAGATGTGTGCATGCCCGAGACTCCGAGAGACAAAGTGATAGAGACCTATGTTGGGGTCCGGACTTTACAAGAGAGAGGGGTGTTAATGTGCTCGTGTGTTGGTGTTTGGGGGAGAGAACGACTTCTCTATGTGTGTGTGTGTGTGTGTGGTGGTGGGGGAGTTGACTTCAGATAAAGAGTGAGGTGTCTATATTTGAGGGACTTTAGCGTAATTGAGATATTGTGCACTCATGGTTGATCAATTTGTTTCACAGTTTGTACTATGAGATAACGATACTTTTGAACATGCGTGATATACCTTGATGTACCAGAATTACAAACCTAAGATTGGAATTTTGGAATTCGACTCCGTCATTAGCTTTTGTAATTCATTTAAACGGAGGTACATTTTTTAAGCCGGGATTTCGTGATTTCAAATTCATATATCAAACCTAGAGATATACACATACGGGCATGTTCAAACTTTATAATCATCCACTTTATTCATACACATACACATTTTTGCTTTTGTCATCATATCTAGGATAAACACATTTGGAATTTCACTTGAATTGGACCGTATGATGGTATTTGCTTGTAGTAGCTCAATGATCCATATTTGAATTGAATGGACAATCTAAGTTTCGAGTTGGAGACATTGATTTTCAAGACTTGCACATTTTTTTGCGTGCAAAACAAACAAATTGTCGGCCATGATATCATAGTCGGTCGTACGAGAGCAGAATACTTATAATTTTAGGCGCCAAAAGCTTTCAAACTTCCCGCTCACATCGAAATATCACGGCCCGAAAGTTTAGCCCTGCGATATTCCTGTTTTACCCCTGCCACATGAACGGAAAAGGGATGATTCGGTAACTCCATTGTTTTCCCCTCTTTGCCCCCAACATTCTTCCCCAGAGTCCTTCCCCTTCCCCTCCCCGCCCCCCCAACCACGGCAAGCCGCCGAATCTAGTCCTCCGCCGCAGCGGTGGACCTCACACCCCGCCGGATCTACCTTCCGCACCTTGGAACCCCCAACTGCCAACTCACCACTTCACCGGAGCCGCTTCAGCGACTGGCTTGTCCACCGCTCCAGATCTCCTTGACCGCCATCATGTTCCACCGCACCGGATTTGCTTAACCGGCGCCCTCGTCCACCACAGCGTAGGCCCTTCACTGACTCCCTCGTTCGCCCCTTCGTTGGCCCTTCATACAAGCCCTCGTCCACCGCAATAGATCCGCCTCACCGAAAGCACTGTACAACGCGCCCGCCGAAGCCTTCGTCCACTGCACCGGACCCGCTCCACGGACGCCATATTCAACTCCACCGGCCCTGCTTTACCGACGCCGCAGCCTCATCAGGTTATTTCGATTTGTACTCCTTCGGTTTTTCTCTTTATCGTGCAACTGTTCACTTACCACAGATGAGCTTTCTTGTATGTCGACAGGCGCCACAACCGTAGCACCGGAGCCGCTTCAGCGACGGCGACAGCCAGCCCAAACTCAACCGCAACACGAGCACCATCGACGATCCTTAGCTATCAAGTATGACAACGATACCCATACGCCGCCGAGAATCAGGTACTATTATCCAACGGCCGGCGCCTACGTTCACTTTCCTAGCATAAGCACCGCACCTTTGAATTTCTTCAGGGCATCATTCAGTTTTTCATGAGACGCGTTATTCTGCTTGCACCTGTAGGGCCATACTTCTGGCAGTGAACATGTTACATGTGCTAAATTACATACTAGTGCACATATAGTTAATATGCTTTAGTTTTGTTCTGATGCCACCTGTTGGTTCCATCAGACTGCTTAATGTTCTCTATGCTTAATTACACATTAGCAAACTAGCATGTGGTTCCACTGCTTTTTGTTCGTTTTACCCTACATTTTCTGATGCTAGCTATTACATCACTGCTCCGAGCCTCTGTTCATTACTTGTTTGTGTGTTCTTGATCTTCCCAAGTTGCATGACTAATTTGATGCTTCTATTAATTATGGAGCTGCCAACCCCATCAAGCAAAATATTTGTTCTTTTGGGGCTGGCACCTCGACCAAGCATAAAAATAGAGGGAAGCAGATCTATTGTCGTGTATGCACACACCCTTCTTTCATTAGTTTAGATGAACCATTGATGATCAATTCGGACGAGTGCATGCAATTAAAATTAATTTTACCTAAATAGATGGTGCAGAATAAACTACAACAACTAGATTTGCAACCACGGGATGCTGACGATATCTTCAAAGAACATTACAACAGCAGCTAGGCTTCACAGCAACATATGGTAAGCCAGTGTGTTTTAGTACATGTGAAATGTAATGCGAGTGGGCTGCTTTCTTGGCTTGTGCCCTCAACTTGTAATCCTACCGAATTACAAATAGTTCAGTTGTCTGCTTTGCTGTATTGCTTGATTCGAATGCTTATTTATTGTTACGCTATACCTGAGTTGGCCAATATGTCAGAAGTGGCTGCTGTACTATCGTAAAGAAATGCATGCCTATTTCATTTGAGTCCTTAACTTTTCCTCTCAACTTCATCACAAGACTGTCTTCGTAGTTTATATGAGGCCACACTGTTAAGTGCTTTCTCAGATTATTTCAACTGCTTAGATGCCTTGGCAACTTAAATATAGCGGTTGTACACTCCCTTTCAACTAGGGATGTCAACTGGGTCCCGTTTAATCCCGATTAAAGTCCACTAGTGGTATGATAGTTCAAAAGAGTTTTTGTTTTTTGAGGAAAATGAACTAGGGCGATAGCAAAAACTAACTAGATGGGACTGGCGGATGTCATTTATTTGCCACTTACATCCCTAGTTTCATCTTACCATTTTAATTTCTTTTCGGCTGATGCTGCTTCGAACCATTTAAATATAGTTTGCCATGCTCGGCAATAATTCGTCCGTCGTTTACCATGTAAGCTTACTGCCTGGATCATACGATAACTATCTCTTACTGATGTCCAGCGGAAACCTTTCAGGATGCCGTTCACACTAGGACACAATGTACAACCCCAGAATCTATTTGTGGAAGCAGTGCGCCATCCATGTTACCAGATGGTAGTAGTTCAGAGGCAACACCGCCGGAGAGCAGTCTGAGCACAGATATTATAGTGCTTGAGGCTCTACTAGAGGCAGAAAGAGATGGTGTGGCTGCCATGAATGAGGTAATCTTTATCTTGAGGCTGGAAATTATGGAATTAGCGCATTATGCAAGCAACCCAAGAATTGGAGGAAGTAAGAATGTTGCATTTGAAGACGGAGAGGGTCCTGCTGTTTCTGCTATCTGAAGCCCAAGGTAATCCCTGTTCTTCTTTAGATATCAGTTGAAATTGTCATTAGATTATTATACTTGCATGTTGTGTCATGTCTCTGAATGGATTATGTTGCAAGACCCCCTATGTTGTCCATGTGTTGTAATGATCCAAATTTTTTAGGCGAGGTAATCCTCAGTACTTGTATGATTGATATAAGGTGAACTTTTTTTCGTGGGAGCATATTGTATTGGATGAAATAACTGTTTGACTCAGAGTGTATCCAACCTACTGAATTCGAAGATCACGGCATTCCTAAATCATAATCATATATAAAGGTGGAATGAATCTTTGTTGTGGTTTTGAAGAAATAAATAACAAAACGTATAATTATCTGTGGATATTCGTAATCGAATACAAATTGGATTTGAATTTAGTTTGCCAGGTCCCAGGGCAAACGTGAATGCGAATTCTCCCAAGTTTTGAACGAAGCGGCTAAACACCCAGTATAATTTGTGGGCTGCCCGAAGCAAGTGTTTGCGAGATGGAAATTACTGTCTACCCCTGACACTTGACATCCTTATCGACCGGATTTACACTGCTGTCGATAGGGGTAGACTAGTAACTTCAATCAGATGTCACACGACGGCCTTTGAGCCCATTCAGACACGGTGGGCGCCAAACGTGGGCGGCAAAACACATTTGATTCAAGCCCGTCCAAAAGACATGTGTCTCTTCCCCCATTTCCCCATTCATACACGGTGGGCGGCAAAACAAACTCTCCTCGTCCGAAATCGATGTAGGCTAATATTTTAAATAGGGGCAGATGTGTAACTTCCATCAGACGTGACACAACCGCCCTACTTGTCAACCCCGTTCATACACCGTGGGCACCAACCATGGGCGGCAAAACACCCTCTCCTCGCCGGAAATAGTTACCGGCAAATATTTGGGAGATGCGAGATTACCGTCCTATCCCCAACCGATGCGATGTCCGAAATTTTAAACGGGGGATAAGTTCGTAACTTTCCCCCATTTCAGAGAAGCGTGTCACAAAGTTTGAGATCCCCCCTCCCCTCCATTTCCCCATTCATACACCGTCGGCGGCACGACAACCTCCGCACTGCGGCCAACCTCCTATGTCCGCCACCCCATCCTCCACCTTGCCGGAGCCGCTACCCCTACCCCGCCATCCACAAGAGATGGACGTCTCTCATCCACGGCGCTGGACCAGGATCCTTTCATCGCCTCCTCTCGCTTCATCGGCGCCGTCGTCCACCTTGCCGTTGCCGCTCCTATGACCGCCTCGTCCACGGCAACAGGATATATCCCCCGACCCGGCCGTCTGTCGTCTAAAGTCTTCTTCGCCGCCGCCGACAGCCATTGCACTCGCAGCACCCTCAATGTATCAGCATAGGCCTACACGGCATCGCAAGAGAGGTGGTACTCTTCCATATGTGCTTAAGTTATTGATCTCACCCGAAAAATAGATCGTAATTTATTTACTGTACTTTTCTTGTCCCTACCAAATCGTAGTGGCTAGTTGAAAGCAAACATTGGTTGCGAAGTAGCTTTGTCCGGTTTGCACCTTCAGATCCGCCATGGCACGGGCACTATACTCGTAAAGCTTATGGTTTCCCCCCTTTATATTCACTACCATCATCGTAGGTGCTTCGTGTCGTGCTAGCACTGCTCCTCAAGACCTCAACCCAAAGCTTACGTGTTGAAATACGAATCTGATATGATGCTCATGTCACTAAAACAGAGAACGTTTAATTGGTCACCTAATGTTCCTATATTCGTTTCGAAAAGCATGTGCGCCACCCACTGGTCCAGCTAGTTCCACTTTCCTGATTTTTCTCTTGATGCTTAGGGTTTTCCCCTTTTATCTACTCTACTATGATCTGCGTAGGTGCTTTCTGTCGTACTAGCATTACTTCACCCTTCAAGCTAAACAACACAACACTCAGAATTTGAAAGCTTAGTTGTTCAAATATGATTGTGATATGATACTGATATTAGTTAACCGACACATTTAATTGGTTAGCTAAAGGTCCCACTTGAGTTTCCAAATGCATGTCGCGACATATAGAGAGATAGCATAATTGCATTTCTTTGTCACTTGTTGACCGTACTTTCTTGTCCATACCAAATCTTAGTTGTTATTTCAAAGCAAACATCGGTTGCTAACTACCCTTTGCGCGGTTTGCAGCTTCAGATCTGCCATCCCACTGCCACGGTCAACACTGTACTCATCATGCTTATGTTTTCCCCATTTTATGATGACCACAATCAGCCTACGTGGCTCGTGTCGTAATAGCACTGCTCCACCCATCGAGCTAAACAAGCTTAGTTGTACAAATTCATATCTGATATTATTGTTGATATTAGTAAAACTGAGAGATGTTTAATTGGTTAGCTAAATGTTCCTACTTTAGTTTTGAAATGCATGTGAGCCACATATGGAGAGACCGGAAAGAATAGTATTTCTCTGTGCGCTCTGGTTCATCATGGGTGGCCAACCGACATTGTATTGAACGACTTGTAATATCTTCAATCTGCTTGCTCTTCTGCTCTTCTTTAAGATGATACTCTTCTCTTGTGGTCGACTAGTCAGGTCGAGTTGTTCTCCCTTAGTATATTTTGAATCTGTCAGGTCAGGTCGACTTGTTCTTCTTTACTATATGTTGAAGCTATCATCTGCGAAGTGTCATCACTTCTGGAGCTCTCATATTTTGAGTAGTAGGCCACATTATATTAATGCACACAACAAATTACAGCATGCATGGCATCTTTTAAAAGAATTGCAGAGATAGCACAAAGGGGTTTACAGGGAGGCAGTATTGGATTAGAATCACTTCTGCATTACAAAGAAAATCTCACTTGTTTTTATGTTTTCATGCATGTCAGATATTGAACATTATCAAAATGAATATGAGAATGGGCGCACGAGAGGAATATTGCAGAACGATCCACTGGCTAACAAACTTGGCATGGTGGAGGATGGCCTATCTTATTCACCCATCAAGGTGCTTGCTCTAATTTTGCAAAGTTGTATTGGTCGCACATATTTTGCATCTGACCTCTTGCATTACTTCTACTTTGTTACACCATCTGCTTAGTTTAAGCATCATATATGAGTATATGCCATACCTATCCATTTTCTGTACCTATTCCATGTGTCGTCACACTATGTTTTTCCAGTCAAATGTTGTTATTTCGTAATAGATGTCCAAAAGGAAGAGGGTGAGTGCAGATCCTCAAGGAGTACAAACTAGGTATTTGGAAAAGGTAGTGATACCTGTTAAATCAGATAGATCAGCAGCCACAGAAAACACGGGCCCAACTGTACCACACTTTACCCCTACTCCAGTGGCCAAACCCCTATTAGAATTGCTGGGAGCCCAGCGTCCGGTACTGTCTATGATATCAATTCAAAATTTGAACTCCTAAATTTCTGCTTGTGCCTTACCTTCTCTCTTGTATGAAAACTAATTTCAGATGAATCTCCTTGCTCAAAGAATCATACGATCTCAAAACAATAATGGGCTCTGCATTGCTCTTGTCAGTACCTCTCTCCCTTTTGCCTTGTAACGCTGTACTTAATTAATTGCTATTTGATTATGTATCATCAGTCTGCACCTGAGCTTCATTATCCTCTGTTTCTTCCAATATTATTTGATCTATATTTACTCTTTGCAAAATGTAGAATAATGGCAACGCTTATAAAGAATTTTCTTTGGGAATTTATTGAATTATCCTTCCATCAACATGGAGAAGGGCTTTGTCCAGCCCGTGTTAACATGTAATGTAAGTTCATCCTTCTCAAGCCTTCAAACTTTGTTCTAGTATAGATTTGGATAGGCATCATTTCCTCCACTGCTGTTTGCTTTGCTGTTTACATCTGATTGGATGTTTGCAACAACTACCAATTTCAAATTCTAGTTGTAAAAACATGTTCCTTATGCCGAACAGATCCATTTATTTGCTTATATAATTGTGAAACCTGTTACGTGTCTCCTTGTTTCTCTTTCAGACTCGTATCTCTTACGCCAGGCAGAACTTTAGGGAAGATAGTGAGCCAAACCATCTTGAGGACAGCGAGATGACCCCAAGGTCCTGTCTTGATGAAGACAGTGAGTTGAAGCTACTCACCAGCAGGTGTGAGACAACCTCTGTGCAGTCGCTGCCTCAATCAGTTCGACTTCTTCAGTCTCAACTAAAGCGGAAAGGCTTGCTTCAGCTCAGCTCCGACTTGAAGTCAAAGATGTAATGAAGATGTCACAGGACTGCCGTGCGCACCATCATGCCTTAAATCTAGGGTTGATGCATCTATCGTTGACACAACTGATGTCTACTCAGCTTCTTCAGCTGTTTGGGGGGGCCGACATGGCCAGGCCTAGTGCCTTCTGAAGTGCTCTTAGTTTTGTATATTCTTTTGTCGGTGCGTTCATTTGCACTGGTGGCGAACTTTGATGCCCAGTGGATGTAATATGTGTGATAGCCGTGATAGCCTAACGTAAGTTGCTTGCTTATTTATTTCCTTGTTGTCTTGTTTATTTGTTTGCTTGTAGTCATTGCAGTTCTTTTTCCGCGGTTTGCTAGTGGCTGCAATAACCTATTTTTTAAAACTTGGCCACAATAACCATGGGCTAATATTTATTGTAGTGACACTAGGCCTCCTACGGGCCGTAGAAACAGTGGGCCTTCTACGGGCCGTAGAAACAGTGGGCCTTCTATGGGCCGTAGAAACAATGGGCCTTCCACGGGCCGTAGAAACAATGGGCCTTCTACGGACCGTATCATCAATGGGCCTTATACGGGCAGTATGATCGATTGGCTAAACATGGGCCAATAACAGGCCGCATTATGGCCGTAAACGGGCTAGAGTTGGAATCGTCCGTTCATGGGCCTACCATAACGGGCCATTGTTAATAGGCCGTATTTGATGACGCTATGAAAACGGCCCAACGTATTAATGGACCACAAACGGGCCGACTGTAACCACGGGCTGAATTTGGCCCACAAGCAGAAAATGACAGTAACGGTCCGTGAGTAAACGAATGCTGGAAATGAGCCCAAGAATAAATGGGCTCTGAGAAGGCCGAAAGATAACATGGGCTGGAAACGGCCCAATGGAATAACGGGCCGTTAATGGGTATAAAGTGATACACTGTTCATTATGGGTCAGTTTCACCACGGGCCGTTCATGGGTGTAAAGTGATACACTGTTCATTACGGGCCAGTTTCACCACGGGCTGTTAATAGGCCAAGAGTTACATACGGCCTCATATGGGCCGAAAGACGTCATGGGCCATACATGGGCCAGAAGTGAAAACAGGCTGGAATCATATTGGGTGGCCCAGATGACGCTACTGGGCCTAATTCGGATAGGGCGTAACGGGCCTTGGGTTAGCGGGCTGTAAATGGGCTATATGCGAACAGGCCGTTAACAGGCTTTACATGGGCCGGCCCGCCACCTTTTGACCAAGTCAAACGGGCTGGCCTTTTCACAGGAATGGGCCTCTGTTGGGTTGCGCCACGTGTCGACGTATCATAGGCGCCTTCTGTCCAATGAGTGGATGACATCTGTCCCGACGATGAGTCGACACGTGTTTCCTCCGGCCAATGATGATTTTACACATGCAAAATCCCCATTGGTCGGGGCTGTTAACGGGTTATCGGATTCAAAACCCGACCCGATAGCTTAACGGCGTTCCGTTACGGTGGATGCCACGTGTCGGTCACCCTTGACAAAAGCACTTCTGTGACGCGGGATTTATCGTCATGGAAGTGGACACTTCCATGATGATAATTTTGGTAATGTCATGGAACACTTCTACGACAGCACAGGTATGACTATCTTGATTCTGTCATAAAATCGTCATGGATGTACATGCATGACAGAAAATGCGACCTACTGTGACAAACACGTATCATCACGGAAGTGTATTTTTTGTAGTGTATGAAGTCCACTGACCGTATTTTTACAAATATACAGTGACAGACAGTGTATTTATCTCGTTTGAAATTAAGCCATATTAACCGGAAAGGAGGCAGTATGGACTAGCATTACTTTGCTGTGTCCCGTCAACTTGCCGAACAAGGAGAAGCTTGCAGGACGGGAGAAGCTTGCGCGCGGTGGCTCACAGGACAAGGAGAAACTTTTGACTAATGCAAGCTCTCCCTCGCTCAGGCGGTGGACGTGCAACAGTTAATTCGGTGTCAGATTGCCAGAAGCATACACTATACTAGTACTAGTAGTATTGTTCGACTTCCCGAAGAAGCGAACAACCAAGCGCAAAGTTTACTATATCATTAATAATGGCCCCACCTTTTGTCTCACATAGTATGTGTAGTCTGAAATGCCGGGCGTGCAGCGGGCGGTGCCCTCGGTCGACGCGCCACTTCAACGGCGGAAGCAGTGAGAGGTCGCGTCGCCCTGACTTGTCATCAATGTGGAGCGGCGGGCTCAGCTGGCGCCGAGCGGGAAGTTTTCGATTTTTGATTCAGTTGATGCGCTGCTACCATCCAATATTCGCGTGTGGTTTTTCCTAGAATAAAGAAAAGGAGGTACTCCTACTTATGTTACTCCCACTATGGCTAGCCTTGCGCTTGGCTCTTCGCCTCTTCCGGAAGTCGAACAATAATTGTGGTATGTATTATACTATATTAGGAACCAGATGGAGGAGCGTCTGCACTCTTATTATATTTTAAAAATGTGATAAAGCAATCTTCAACACATTTGGTTCTTAATGGAAGTTGATTGCATGGAACACTCGCCACAATTCTCGCTTAATTCTGGCTCAGATCCTTTTACAAATAGGAGCGCTCGGTAATATTTCCTCTTTTTTTGTTATTCAGTATGTAAACAGGTCAGCAAACCTTGCGGCGCATCTTTGTGCAAACCGTGCTTGCTGCACTTTGAATGTGGCCGAGAGCTGGCTAAATACCTCGCTTCCTTCTTCTTTTTTTGCAAGGTACCTCGCTTCCTAGTGACCAGTCTCTTGGCTGATCGTCCTAAGAATGCTTATATATGAATAAAGCTCTCTCATTTACCTGCAAAAAAGATTAAGCTATATTAATCGAAAAGGAGGGAGTGTGGACTAGCACTACTTTTTGGTGTGTCCCGTCAACTCGCAGAACGAGGAGAAGCTTGTAGGACAAGGTGAAGCTCGCTTACGCCTTTTGACTAATGCAACCTACCCTCGCCCAGGCGGTGGACATGCAGCAGTTCATTCGGTGTCAGATTGCCACAGGCATACACTGTAGTACCCAACATGCGGAGTACCATCATTGCTCGACTTCACGAAGAGGCGAAGAGCCAAGCGCAAGGTTTATAGTTGTACGAGTAGTACTACTACTAGAATCGCATGGTGGAGCGTTTATACTCTTATTTTATTTTAATCTCTGATAAAGTACACATTTATTCGGGAGAAGGGCGGAAAACGGCAGCCCAAAGGTAGTGTTAAAAAACATCGAACATGTAATGATAATATCGATCAACCATGCTCGAATATATCTTGGCCTCCGTGCGAGCCCGTCTGTGTGTTCTCGCTCCTCGTCTCTCTCAAGGAACGGCGGGTTGGCCATTTTGCCATCAATTGAGATCGGTTTGCTCACACTCTGGTCCCACATGTCAGTGATATGCCAAGAGGAAGTGCATTGACCGACTGGCCATACGCGTACTTGGTTTTGCACCTTCAGGCCATGCTTGGAATGGTTGTCTTTCAATACGGAGGCGTATAATTTACACCTGTAAGTTACTGGCTGCTGTGCAAATTCCAGCCGGAATTGAAACGACGGGTGCAGGTGTGTATTTTTTACAAGTGTATTCAAAAGAGAAACGGTGATCCAAACAGGGCATCATACTACTCCTCCCTCCGTCATAGTTTACAGGGCACGCTTCATTCTGATGCATTTCCACCACCAGAGAGACTTTGGAGCGTATTGATGGTTGCTTCTTCCGAGCAACTTACAGTGGGAAAGGTGGGGCTTATGATTTGACTACTCATTACTAGTACTCACTATTAGTGTGGCGCAACAACCGGGCTGAGTCTCCCAGGCGGTTGTGCACTACTACCTCCATTCTTAAACATACTACAGAGTATTTGTCTTTCTTGAGATTTCAACGAGTGGCTACATACGAAGCAAACTGAGTGAATCTACACTCTAAAATATGCCCAATTGAAATTTGTAAAAAAGACAAATATTTAGGAACGGAGGAAGTATAATTTTGTGCATGGCACATGGACCCGGATGCTGAAGAGGCTTCTGGCAATGCTATCAAGATTCCAACATTTGTTTACATAATTGACGTACCATACAAATAATTCTCCAGTGACACGAAATTGTACAATGCTCTGAGCTTTCAGCTTTTGTTTCGTGTGTCTTGCCATCGATGCTCTTTCGTAAACAATAAAAAACTAACTTCCTTGCTAATGCATCTCAATGATTAGCAGATCAGAGCTAATATTTACATCAAAACTGAAGACAAAGTTGTGAGAAGGTGTTAAATTAAAATTGATCCATGCTTTCATTGGCAGCAACGTCCTCCCAGCTCTGTCTAAATCAACAAGGCATGTTGGGAAAAAAAGTAGTTGTCTGGAGCATGCAACATTCCGATCATTTTGTGCAGTTCCACTAAAATAGAGCTGAGTGTCCCTGTTCCAAAGATATTAAGTGTGATTACGATAATAGAGGACTGCTGATGAAACAATAAACACACAAATAGAAGCCGGTCACCTTTGCAGTCTCTCTTAAGACTAACTTGATGAAGCCATGTACCTAAGGTAGGGTCATAGGCCTGACCTAGACACCCTCCCCAAGGACATCACCCTAAAACCAGAAGCATTCGAAGGGTACCATCATCCACTCGACAAGAGACATTCCACTCGGAAGAATCAATGTCACTCGACCGTCACAGAAACCACTCGACTACAGAAGATCTAAAGTCACTCTACACAGCAACGGTCGGGCGTTTACTCATAGACTTAATTATCATTTATAACACTTTATTGCGGACGTTACCTATAACGCTTCCTCTTTATGAACATTGAACCCTGTGTAACGGAGGGGAGCTGGGGTCCTGGCGCACTCTATATAAGCCACCCCCCTCCTCTGGGACAAGGGTTTGCACCCCCTGTAACTCACACGCGCATAATCCAGTCGACCGCCTCCGGGATCCGAGATGTAAGGCTATTACTTCCTCCGCGAAGGGCCTGAACTCGTAAAACTCGCGTGAACAACGTCACCATAGCTAGGATCTTGCCTAATCATACCTACCCCCCATTCTACTGTTAGTCTTAGATCCACGACAGTTGGACCCCACCGTGGGGCAGGTGTCTTAGCGACTTGTTGGAGAAGTTGCGATTTTTCCGATTCCCATTATCATGGTTTCCGGCGGAGGATTGGCTGAGGGCCGCGAGATCCATCTCGGCGCGCTCGTGTTCGTCGCCTACGACTCCGCTTGGCTCCAAGAGGCTCCACTCGACGTCGAGGCGCTCCCCGTCCGCGGGGCAACGCACTTTCACGCGTGCGTCTGTTGCGTCCTTCTTCGGCAGCCGTCGACTCAGTATCGGTCGGCTCCTATGGTGTCCTTGCTCCCCGCTGTTCGCCGGCGCAAGCATTCTGGTCGGTCGCGGCTCTAGCGGTGGGTGAGGCATGCGGCGGCCCGGCAATCGGCCACCCAGCAAGTCACGGCAATCGAGCCCGACGAAACTCTACGGCCTGTTCGACCTGTCGACTGGCTCCGTCGAGACTGCATCCGAGTGCGACAGCAGTGACCCCACGGCAGAAGTCCTGATGGTCAACGGACCGCGCAGTCCTCCTGGCTTCCCCCGTGACGACGGTGGCGATGGCGGTGGTGATCCGTCGCAAGTCCACGAGGAGTACCGCCCCGAGCCCCTCTCTTCGCAGCAGAGAGAAGAGCTTCGCCGCCGCAACATGGATGCACCTCACAATCCTATCGTTGGAGAAACCCCCGAGGCCCGGGCCTTGGAGGAGGCACGCCTGGCAAACTTGGCTGAGCGCACTCGACTAGAGAACCTCCAGCACGCACTCGACGAGCGTGCTCGGGAGCGGATTCCTGAGTCCAGTCGACGACAGCTTTTTCCGCCTCCAACTCAGGTATACCGAACTCCGATTTAGAATCTCACAGCTGCAGCCTGAATAGCAGAGTCAATTCAGCCTTCCCAGTGGGAAGCTGGCAGAGGTTTGATGCAGATCCGGGCTTTACTCCGGGCAGCAGGAGAGCAGAACACAGCAGTATCTCAGTCGTGGAATAGGATTCATAGCAGATCTGTGATGGCAGACACAGTTCAGTCGGCTCACGGCCCAAGATCGCCTCTGAGGCGTGAGGGATGTGGAGACCGACGAGATCAGTACAGAAACCGAGAGCAGTATGATCACCGACTAGACCAAAATGACCGTCGTCCAATGCCCACGCCTCCCCCGAGGAGTGGGTCATATGTGCCTCGGCAGCATGATGACAGACGCCCTCACAGTGGCGGAAGAAGAATTCCAGTGGACCCGAGAGAGCCAGGCTTTGATGCGAGATCTATTCTCGTTCAAGGTCTGGCTGACAGGAACAGGGCACACAGAGAAGGCCATGACAGAGATTATCCGACTGGCAGCAGAGTGCATGTTTCAGGTCCAGAGTGCTTTAGCAGAGCCATCAGGGCAGCAGTGATTCCTCCCAACTTCAGGTTGGCGACTGGAGTCAGCAAGTTCACTGGTGAGTCCAAGCCTGACACTTGGCTTGAGGACTACCGAGTGGTTGTTCAGATCGGTGGCGGCAATGATGAAGTGGCCATGAAGCACCTTCCTCTGATGTTGGAAGGCTCGGCCAGAGCATGGTTGAATCAGTTAGCACCTGGCACCATATATAGTTGGGAGGAACTTTCTCGAGTGTTTGTTAGAACCTTTGAAGGTACATGCAAACGGCCAGCAGGGTTAACAGAGTTGCAATCCTGTGTGCAGAAACCGAATGAAACCTTGAGGGATTATATCCAGAGATGGATCACATTGCACCACACAGTGGAGAATGTGTTAGATCATCAAGCAGTTTGTGCCTTCAAGGAGGGTTTTAAGTATCAAGAATTGAACCTGAAGTTCGGTCGGACTGGAGATATGTCCCTGAGTCGGATGATGGAGATCGCCACCAAGTACGCTAATGGTGAAGAGGAAGACCGACTACGGAGTGGCAAGCACAAAACAAGCGCCCAAGAAACTGGAGGAGGGAATTACAATCGGAAACAGAAATGCAAGGCCGAACCAGCGGCTCCTAGTGAAGCTTTTGTTGTGTCTCAAGGAAAGTTCAAGGGGAAGCCCGAAGGGCCGTGGAACCCCAAGAAAGTGAAAGATCAAGATGGAAATTATGTGTGGGATTTACCATGCCACATTCACACCAAAAAATATGAAGAGGGTAATCTCATTTACCCTAAACACACCACTCGACAGTGTCGGCTCCTGATCCAGCAGTTCCGAGAGAAACAACCCAAGGAGAAGGAAAAGGAGTCGTACAAGGGTGAGGATAAGGAAGAAGATGATGATGGTTTTCCTAACATCAATTCCACTCTGATGATTTTTGCTGATGTTGAAAGCAAAAGTCGACTGAAAGTTATCAACAGAGAGGTTAACATGGTTGCTCCGGCAACACCAAGTTATTTGAAGTGGTCCCAGACCGCCATCACATTCGACCAGTCTGACCATCCAGCACATATAGCCACCCCTGGGGGGCAAGCGCTGGTGGTTGACCTAGTTGTTGAAGGCACTCGACTGACTAAAGTGCTGATGGATGGTGGTAGTGGCCTGAATATCATGTATGCTGAGACCTTGAAGGGAATGGGCATTCCAATGTCCAAGCTTAGTGAAAGCAATATGAGTTTCCATGGCGTCATACCTGGAAAGAAGGCCGAATCACTCGGCCAGATTGCCCTTGATGTGGTTTTCGGTGATTCCAAGAATTACCGCAAAGAAAAGTTGACATTTGAAGTAGTGGATTTCCAGAGTGCTTATCATGCTACTCTGGGTAGGCCTACCTATGCACGTTTCATGGCCCGACCATGTTACGTGTACCTCAAGTTGAAAATGCCTGGTCCTAGAGGAGTGATCACTATCACTGTCAATCGGCAGAAGGCAGAAGAGTGCTTCTAGAAAGGCTCAAAAATCATTGATGCACAAATGGTAGCAGTCGAAATGCAAGAATATCGGAAGAACGCAGATCCGAGTGATTTGTTGCGCTCCAAGAAGCCTGCCAATGATTCTGCATTTCAGTCGTCCGGTGAAACCAAGCCGATTCATATTCACCCGACCGATCCTAGTGCTGCTCCTACTCATATTTCAACTTCACTCGACATCAAATAGGAAGAAGTGCTCATCCAGTTCCTCCGTGAGAACTGGGACATCTTCACATGGAAACCTTCTGACATGCCGGGTGTACTCAGGGGACTGGCTGAGCATCGTTTGTGAGTCGACCCGAAAGTAAAACCAGTCAAGGAACATCTTCGACGGTCCGCCATACAGAAGAGAAAAGCAACTGTGAGGAAGTGGCTCGGCTCCTTGCAGTCGAGTTCATCCGAGAGATTTACCACTCCGAGTGGCTCGCCAATGTTGTCATGGTCCCCAAGAAGGACGATTCACTTCGCATGTGCATTGACTTCAAACATATCAATCGGGCCTGCCCGAAAGATCATTTTCCTCTCCCCCGCATCGACCAAATCGTCGACAAGACTGCGGGATGTGAGCGATTGTCTTTTCTAGACGCCTATTCCGGGTATCATCAGATCCGACTGTATGGACCTGATGACATAAAAACGGCTTTCATTACTCCATTCGGATGCTTCTGTTATGTCACCATGCCATTCATCCTGAAGAACGCCGGAGCCACATTCATGAGGATGATTCAGAAGTGTTTGCTCACTCAAATCAATCGGAATGTGGAAGCATACATGGATGACATTGTGGTCAAGTCACCTAAGGGTTCTGACCTGCTGGCTGACCTTGCTGAAACTTTTGCCAACCTCAGAAGGTATGATATCAAGCTTAATCCATCAAAGTGCACATTCGGAGTTCCTGGCGGAAAGTTACTCGGTTTCCTCGTTTCTGAACGAGGGATCGACGCTAACCCAGAGAAAGTTGGTGCTATACTCCAGATGAAATGTCCTGTGCATATGCATGATGTCCAAAAGCTTACTGGTTGTTTGGCCTCCTTGAGTCGATTCATTTCTCGCCTCGGTGAAAAGGCATTGCCTATTTACCGACTGATGAAGAAGTCTGATAAGTTCGAGTGGACTCCTGAAGCTGATGCAGTGTTTGCAGAGCTCAAAGCCCTGCTTTCCACCCAGCCGGTGCTCGCTGCTCCAATCAGCAAAGAGCCTTTGTTGCTTTACATTGCAGCCACTGGACAAGTTGTCAGTACAGTACTCACGGTCGAGTGGGAAGAAGAAGGAAAAGCCTATAAAGTTCAGCACCCAGTATATTATGTTTCTGAAGTTCTGACTCCATCAAAGCAAAGATATCCACATTATCATAAGCTTGTTTATGGGATTTACATGACCACAAAGAAGGTTGCACATTATTTCTCTGATCACTCCATTACAGTCGTCAGCGACGCACCATTATCAGAGATTCTGAACAATAGAGATGCAACTGGTCGAGTGGCAAAGTGGGCGATTGAACTCCTTCCCTTGGATATTATTTGAGGCAAAGAAAGCTATCAACTCCCAAGCAATAGCAGATTTCCTCGCCGAGTGGATCAAAGAGCAACTTCTGACTCAGGTTCACTCGGAGCATTGGACCATGTTCTTTGATGGATCCAAGATGCTGAATGGTTCTGGTGCTGGGGTGGTGTTGGTATCCCCCCGAGGTGAAAAACTCAGCTATGTTCTCCAGATTCACTTCGACTCCTCCAACAATGAAGCTAAATACGAAGCACTTCTGTACGGGTTGCTATGGCCATTTCACTCGGCGTCCGTCGCCTCATGGTCTATGGCAACTCGGATTTAGTGGTCAATCAAGTGATGAAGGAGTGGGACGTCAGAAGCCTAGCTATGACTGGCTATTGTAATGCAGTGAGAAAGTTAGAGAAGAAGTTTGAGGGGTTAGAGCTCCATCACATACCCCGACTGAAAAATCAAGCAGCCGATGATCTGGCAAAGATAGGTTCCAAGGGGGAAGCCATTCCCAGCAACGTGTTCTTGGAGCACATTCATACACCTTCGGTTCAAGAAGATCCTTTCACTGAAGAGCCCCCGCAACCAAAGAGTGCCACTGATCTGACTGAAGTCGAAGTCCCAGCCGTGGTCGACTTGATCATGGAGGTTTTGGTCATCACTCCCGACTGGACAGTGCCGTACATTTCATACATCCTTAGGCAAGAACTCCCACAGGATGAAGAAGAGGCTCGACAGATCGTCCGTCGATCCAAAGCCTTTACTGTGATAAGAGGACAGTTGTTCAGAGAAAGTGTGACTGGAGTCTGCCAGAAATGCATAACACCAGAAGAAGGTCGAGTGATCCTCAACGACATCCACTCGGGGACCTATGGTCACCATGTGTCCTCTCGGACCATTGTGGCCAAAGCATACTGAGCAGGATCTTATTGGCCACGAGAAAATGAGATGGCAAAAGAAATAGTCGACAAATGTGAAGGTTGCCAGTTTTACTCCAACATGTCACACAAGCCTGCATCAGCCCTGAAGACCATTCCACTCGTCTGGCCCTTTGCTGTTTGGGGATTGGATATGGTTGGACCTCTGAAGACTGGTAGGAGCGGCTTCACTCATGTGCTCGTAGCAGTCGACAAATTCACCAAATGGATTGAAGCCAAACCTATAAAAAACCTTGAAGCTAGTACTGCTATCAGTTTCGTCACAGAGTTAACATTCAGATATGATGTTCCGCACAACATCATCACTAACAATGGGTTGAACTTCGATTCTGATGAGTTCAGATCCTTCTGTGCTTCCCAAGGCACTTGAGTCGACTATGCTTCAGTCGCCCACCCCCAGTCGAATGGACAAGCTGAAAGAGCAAACGGACTGATTCTCAAAGGACTGAAACCTCGACTGATGCGTGATCTCAAGCACGCAGCAGGCGCCTGGGTCGATGAACTTCCATTAGTGCTTTGGGGATTGAGGACAACTCCCAATCGGTCGACTGGCCGAACTCCATTCTTCTTGGTCTATGGAGCTGAGACTGTACTCCCGAGTGACTTGCTTCACAATGCACCCCGAGTTGAGATTTTCTAAGAAGATGAAGCAGAATAGGCACGGCAAGATGCAGTTGATCTCCTGGAAGAGGAAAGAGAGATGGCCCTAATCCGGTCGACCATCTATCAGCAAGACCTGCGTCGATTCCACGCCAGAAACGTGAGGGGTCGAGCATTTCAAGAGGGAGACTTGGTTCTTCGAGTGGATCAGCAGAAACCACACAAGCTCGCTCATGCTTGGGAAGGCCCCTTCATCGTCACAAGAGTGCTCCACAATGGAGCGTACCACCTTTACAACGTCGAGCACAAGAAAGAGGAGCCACGCGCTTGGAATGCGGAGTTGCTCCGCCCCTTTTATACTTAGGCATTCAGATGTAATAAGAAATACCTTCTAGTTTGATTATCAAAGACACAGTTTTACAGTCTCCTAAATGTTTGTTGTTTCCTTTTTATGTTTCAAATCCCCCAGTGGGTGCCTTAGCTGCGAATCCGTTTCGCCTAAGTTAAAAAAAATCCTACCGAGTGGTGAGCAAGCCTCTCACTCAGGGGCTTAGCTGCGAATCCATTTCGCCTAAGTTTAAAAAATCCTACCGAGTGGTGAGCAAGCCTCTCACTCGGGGGCTTAGCTGCGAATCCGTTTCGCCTAAGTTTAAAAAGTCCTACCGAGTGGCGAGCAAGCCTCCCACTTGGGGGCTTAGCTGCAGTCCAGTACTCGCATAAGTTTGAAAAATCCTACCGAGTGGTGAGCAACCCCCCCCCCCCCACTCGGGGGCTTAGCTGCAGTCCAGTACTCGCCTAAGTTTGAAAAATCCTACCGAGTGGTGAGCAAGCCTCACACTCGGGGGCTTAGCTGCAGTCCAGTACTCGCCTAAGTTTGAAAAATCCTACCGAGTGGTGAGCAACCCTCCCACTCGGGGACTTAGCTGCAGTCCAGTACTCGCCTAAGTTTGAAAAATCCTACCGAGTGGTGAGCAACCCTCCCACTCGGGGGCTTAGCTGCAGTCCAGTACTCGCCTAAGTTTGAAAAATCCTATCGAGTGGTGAGCAACCCTCCCACTCGGAGGCTTAGCTCCAGTCCAGTACTCGCCTAAGTTTGAAAAATCCTACCGAGTGGTGAGCAACCCTCCCACTCGGGGGCTTAGCTACAGTCCAGTACTCGCCTAAGTTTGAAAAATCCTACTGAGTGGTGAGCAACCCTCCCACTCAGGGGCTTAGTTGCAGTCCAGTACTCGCCTAAGTTTGAAAAATCCTACCGAGTGGTGAGCAACCCTCCCGCTCGGGGGCTTAGCTGCAGTCCAGTACTCGCCTAAGTTTGAAAAATCCCACCGAGCGGTGAGCAACCCTCCCACTAGGGGGCTTAGCTGCAGTCCAGTACTCGCCTAAGTTTGAAAAATCCTACCGAGTGGTGAGCAACCCTCCCACTCGGGGGCTTAGCTGCAGTCCAGTACTCACCTAAGTTTGAAACCCATCCTCATCCGCAAGGACGACGAGGTGTGGAACGACTGCAACCTTCTCCTCAGAGCTGCGCCACAAATACAATGTGCGCTCCATCCTCATCTGCAAGGACGATGAGGTGCAGGTCGACTGCAACCTTCTCCTCAGAGCTGCGCCACAAGTATAACGTGCGCTCCATCCTCATCTGCAAGGACAATGAGGTGCAGGTCGGCTGGAACCCCTTCCTCAGAGCTGCATCTCAAGTACAAAAAATATTCTGAGTGAAGAACAAATCCCACTCGAAGGCAAGCACAAGCATATTCGGAGATAACCAAATTCAGATAAAATCCTAAGGTTCCGACTGTCGGTATCAAAACCGGCGGATCTCGGGTAGGGGGTCCCGAACTGTGCGTCTAAGGCGGATGGTAACAGGAGGCGGGGGACACGATGTTTACCCAGGTTCGGGCCCTCTCGATGGAGGTAATACTGTACTTCCTGCTTGATTGATCTTGATGATATGAGTATTACAAGAGTTGATCTACCACGAGATCATAGAGGCTAAACCCTAAAAGCTAGCCTACGGTATGATTGTTGTTGTCCTACGGACCAAAACCCTCCGGTTTATATAGACACCGGAGGGGGCTAGGGTTACACAGAGTCGGTTACAAGGGAGGAGATCTACATATCCGTATTGCCAAGCTTGCCTTCCACGCCAAGGAGAGTCCCATCCGGACACGGTACGAAGTCTTCAATCTTGTATCTTCATAGTCCAAAAGTCCGGCTAAAGTATATAGTCCAGCTGTCCGAGGACCCCCTAATCCAGGACTCCCTCAGTAGCCCCTGAACCAGGCTTCAATGACAATGAGTCCGACGCGCAGATTGTCTTCGGCATTGCAAGGCGGGTTCCTCCTCTGAATATTCCATAGAAGATTTTGAACACACGGATAGTGCCCGGCTCTGCAAAACAAATTCCACATACCACCGTAGAGAGAATAATATTTCCACAAATCTAACCTGCTAACAGCTTTTCTTAACGTGACGTTCTGCCGTGATCTGATCATGACGAACCGTTTTTCCGAGCCTGCCACTGCACGTGTTGCGAGGCGGTTTTGTTGGCACGTCTTGTCGAAGCAGAGATCGTGTCCCTCTTTTCACGGGATTCTCATCAATACGGGTGTGGGCAACCCAACCGCGCCATCAATTACGGCGCTTGGGGAATAAGCGGTTTTACCAGGCAAGTGGGGAGACGCAGAATACCTGCTGCCTTTATAAGGGGATAAGGACTCCCATTCGCACCCATGCTTTCTTCTTCCCGATCAATTCCCCTCCGCCCGAGCTCCAGCGCCCAAGCGTTCATCTTCTCTGCCCACAAAGGCCTTCCGAAAATGTCCGGATCTAGAGCAGGCGGCAAATGGATGGCCTCTATCGTCCGGGAGAAGGATATCAAAAAGCTTCGGGAGGCCGGGTATCTGGCCAAGAAAATCAGCCACCGTCTCCCGACGGCAGGACAGATCATCCTCACTCCGGAACCCCACGAGAGGGTTGTATTCCTCCCTCACTTTGTCCGTGGGCTAGGGTTTCCCCTCCACCCGTTCGTTCACGGCATCATGTATTACTATGGGATCGATCTTCACGATCTGTCCCCTAATTCCTTCCTCAACATCTCGACATTCATTGTCGTGTGCGAGGCTTTTCTCCGCATCTCGCCACACTTCGGCTTATGGCTGAAGATTTTTAATGCGAAGCCCAAGGTAGTGGGCAGCGAGCATGCCGAGTGCGGGGGCGCTATGGTGAGCAAGATGCCCAACGTCATATGGCCAACAGGCACCTTTAACGATTCCGTCAAGGAGTGGCAACAGCAGTGGTTTTATATCACTGAGCCTCGCAACACGGAATGGGCCGCTACTCCCGAGTTTCGATCCGGTGCCCCCCTGCGGCTTACATCCTGGGTCAAGAAGGGCCTGAACTGGTCCTCGTCCGACGAACTGTCGGTGCTCTAGACGCGCGTTAAAGATATGGGAGACAAGAACATTGAACTTGTCAATGTAGTCCAGGTGATGTTAGTTCGCCGGATCCTGCCTTGTCAACACCGGACTTGCAATCTATGGGAATTCGATCCGGCCAAGCACCAAATCCTGCGAGAGCTTTTTGGCTCCTCGCACAAGGACATCTAGAAGGTACCTTTCAAGTCCAGCAAATCATGGCCGGACTCCGCCGAAGACCGCGGGTACCAACTTTCCCGCCCTGCAAGTTCGGTAAGTCATCGTACTTTTTATCCGCATAACCCAAGCGAAGCGCCTAATGTGTTTTCCACAACTCTCCTAGGGCTGGACGAAGAAGGCGGAGCAGATCCATTGTCCAGCCCCGCTGCCCGAAGAACTGGTTGTCCCACTTCTGACGAAGATGCTGGTCCCGGCGCCTTACAAGGTGCCGAAGAAGACGGTCGAGAAGGAGGCCAGAAAGACCCGGGGCGGCCTTCATCGCCGCAGCACTTCGGACACAATATCCGAAGGCTCTGATGCCCGTTCCGCCTCCGAAGAGGACGAGGAGGAAGATGAATCCCCTGCGGGGGGAAGAAAGAAGAGGACGGCCTCCGCACACTTGGAGGCCGAGTCGCCCAGAAGGGGAAAAGCTCCTCTTTCGAAGGAGTCCACTGCCGCCGCCGACAGCGGCCCGGCATGGGATCCCAGGGCCCAGCCCCTGGTGAATTTGTGAGTATATTGAATCTGAGTACGTTTATGCGTCCAGACTCATCATGGCATAATATTTTAAGCTGAGCCATTTTTTGGTAGTCCGTCAAGGTCCCGTGCCAAACAATCCTCATCAGAGGATTCGCTGAGCTCGGATGCTATGGAGAGCGGGACGCCCTCGAAGGCCCCTTCCTTCGAACAGGTGAATACCACCGAGGCTTCGTCCCAGAGGGACCCCGGCCAGGGAGGAGAGGAAAAGACCGTGAAGGCGGCGCCTGGAGGTCAAATTTCAGGGGCCAGACACATGGGGGAGAAAATTCCCATGGGAGCTGACGGCGGGGGCCATCTGGAATTCGGCTCCCAGCCGGATGCAGTTCCGGAGACCAATACGGCTCCAGAATCAGGCAGGCAGCCTCTCTCAGCTGGAGGGGACATGCCTGTTCCACCGGCAACCTCTGTCCAACCAGAGGTGTCGAATGCTTTGTTGGTGGCGCTGAAGAGCGCCTGCATCGTCGATGAACACCGTGCCCTTATGGGTGCGGTGATTGAGAAGATTCAGCCTGCTGAGAGTGGACTGAATGGAGCCTGTATCAGCCTTATAAAAGGTTTTGAGGTATGTTTTATGAGGTTTTGAAGAGTGTCATGGTATGGATAGTAGCCCCTGATACACTGTTCGGTGAAAGAAAGAACTGGACAGAGGATCAAATTTATGTTCGCAGGAAGACTCATTGAATGACATCTATTTCTCTTTTGTTGTAAGCAGGCGTCTGTAGTGGCTGCCGCCTCTCATACTGCGGAGATCTCCGGACTGAATCAAAGTCTGGAGCGGGCCAAAGAAGAACTTGGCCAGTTGAAAATGTAGTTGGGAGAAAAACAAGGTATGCGCAAGTCTTGTTCACGTTTATTGCGAATGAATTTTCAGTATGATGAAACATGTTTCATGATTTGCGCTAGGGATGATGACCGAAGTCGAGGCTCTTAAGAAGGCTGTGGCCGAGGCCGAGAAAAAGGCAACCACAGAGCAGGCTCTTCGTGAGAAGCACGAGGCCAGGGTTATTAAAGCTAAGCGGGAGCTGCAAGACGCCGTGAAGAAATGCGAGACCTTGGAGCAGAGTTTAACGGAGAAAGAATCCGAACTCACCAAGGCGCATCAGGCCACAAGCGAAGCCCGGGGGGAAACCCAAAGTGCCCTGTAGGGGATCCAAGAGGCAAGAAAGATCGCGGCGGGTAAGGATTTTTTCCATGTAAAGCAAGTATTTGAGGAGAAAATTATGTTTCTAATTTTGAATTCGGATTTCTCAGGGGTATTTGTCGAGCAGCCCCGCAGCATATCGGATGCCGCCCAATTCTACCGAGCCGAAGAAAGGAACACTGCGGATAAGCTCTTCTGGACGCAGTATTTGGCACCGAATTATTCGGTGCCCTTTGTCGATCAACTGAAACAGCTGATCGAACTGCATAAGGCGGCGGAACTGGCTATGAAGGATATGATTATCCGGCTATGGCCCGCCAAGCCGATTCCAAGCAGCTACTTTGGGCTCGTGAAGCAGCTTGTGAGTGCCTGCCCTCGACTTGATGTCATCAAGCGGTCTGTCTGTATAGAGGGTGCGTGAATGGCCTTCGCCCGCGCAAAGGTGCACTGGGGGAAGATGGATGCTCAAAAGCTGATGACCGAAGGACCGCCAGAGGGGAAGGAGCACCGCAAGCCCGAATTATATTATGAGAGTGTCCTGAAAGGATCCTACCTTGCAGCGGAGCTATGCAACAAGGACATTATATTTCCATGAATGCAAATCATGTTGTCCATTGTAATGTCTGAACAAGGTCATTTATATTATTTATTGCCTGTTATATAAAAGTTTATCCTCCTGCGCGGCCATTTTATATATTAATCCTGAGAGTTGGCCAGTCGTCGGCTTCTGCCCCACGTAAGAAGTACGGGGGTGTTCGGGATAGACCTGATCACTCTTTATCCCAGTTTTGGGTCCTTTGAAGGAGGTGTTCAGCACAACGAACCAGGCAATCGGACTATAGGGCTTTATCGCTCTCACTTAGCCATAGGAGCTTTAGGAAGGTAGGCGCAGCCCCTGGTGTTCAGAAGACCGCACGAGGGGCTCTATAAGCACCTGATCGAAAGAAAAACCCGATCCATCGCACGCTGCATTGGTTATGGCATTATGCGGGAGAAATCCTTAAAGATTTTACAACCTCTTGAACAGCTGACCAACTCTCGCCGTATCATGACAGTCAGTTTTCGGGTTTCTCTACTAAGGTGCTCGTCCGGAAGAACCAGGACACAATCGCAGTAGTTCTCCCAGTGCTACCTTAGCCGATATAGCAGAACGTAAGGCACCAAAACGTGGGAGCTGAGCAAACCCAACTATTGACCCAAGACATGACTCGGAGCCGATGCATATAATGCTATAGGTTCGGGGTGCCGAACTTCTGTGAAGGTGTTCGGACTTTATTGCCGTATTATGGGTAAAACGAAGCCCCTAGCATATTTGAAGGCATATCGTGGTGTACGGATGCCACTTGACAAGAGAATTTTAATAAGAAATAACAGCAGATAAGTGTCATATGAATCACTTGTATTTGAATAGTACGTCGATGCATATAAGTACAGGTAATGTGATAAAAAGGAAATATGACTGTGGAACCTGCTGAGGCCAGGGGGAAGAAGCTGTGTGCGGATCCGGAGTATAGTCGGATGGTCATCGCGGGGAATGTCTAAGGATTCCCTTGCGCGTTCGAGCTGCCTCCATATCGCCCGTCCTGCTCGGCGCAAAGGTGAACCTGCGAAGGAAATGTAAGAAATGTTTGCGTGCCGGAGAGCGGTTGAGCCGCTGAGTGCGGCCTGTCCTGGCCTTCGCCGGAGTGTTTAATTGAGCTCTGGACGAGCCGGGCTATCTTTCCGTGAAGTAGTTCGGAGTCCTTTGACGGTGTCCGGGAGGCTGGCCGTTGACTCGAGGTTCGGCTGCAAGGTGCTGCTCGTTGCTTCTGCTGTTAAGGCAGCGGTGTACTCGTTGATGCCGAAGTAAAGTTCGTCCTTGCCATTAACCGTGATGACGCCGCGTGGACCGGGCATTTTGAGCTTACGGTAGGCATAATGTGGCACCGCATTGAATCGAGCGAACGTGGTTCGTCCGAGCAGTGCCTGATAATCACTGCGGAAGGGGATGATTTCGAAGATTAACTCTTCGGTACGGTAATTGTCGGGTGATCTGAGGACTACCTCAAGGGCGATGGAGCCTGTAGAGCTAGCTTCCACCCCTGGTACAATGCCTCTGAAAGTGGCTTTAGTGGGTTTGATCACCGAATGATCGATGCCCATCTTGCGCACTATGTCCTGGTAAAGCAGGTTTAAACTGCTGCCTCCGTCCATAAGGACTCATGTGAGGTGGAACCCGTCGATTATTGGGTCGAGGACTAGTGCGGCTGTGTTGCCCTGATTGGCGTTAACTGGACGATCCGTGCGGTTGAAGGTCACCGGCCCTAGTTTATATTGTGGGACGACTAGTTCCGTTAAGTCGGCATCCCTAAGGGTGCGTATCCGGTCTGGGTTGGGAATTTGGGTGGTGTTTACCACGTTCACCGTTTGGATTTGCGGGGGAAATTTCTTTTGCCCTCCTGTATTCGGTTATCTGGGCTCTTCGTCACCATCATCGCTTTGAGACCCCCCCCTTCTCTGTTTTTGGCGCCTGCCATGCCGGCTTGTTTGAAGACCCAGCATTCTCTGTTGGTATGGGTGGCTGGCATCCCAGGGGTGCCATGAATTTGGCATTGGCGATCGAGTATGCGGTCCAGACTGGATGGACCCGAATTTTTATTTTTGAGTGGCCCTTTCCGCTGACCGGACTTTGAGCCACTAAACCCGGCATTAACTGACGTATCTTCGGCGTTTTCACCATATTTGCTGCGCTTGTGTTTGTTGCGTCGTGGTTTGCCGTTGCGATACCTGGCCTCTGATGTGCCAGGTTTGCTTGCTGTGTTGTTACTACGAGCCAACCAGTTATCTTTCCCCGCGCAAAAGCGGGTCATAAGTGTCGTGAGGGCTGCCATGGATTTTGGCTTCTCTTGGCCGAGGTGCCGGGCGAGCCACTCGTCACGGATGTTATGCTTAAATGCCGCTAAAGCCTCTGCATCCGGACAGTCGACAATTTGGTTCTTCTTAGTTAGGAACCGGGTCCAGAATTTCCTGGCCGATTCCCCTGGCTGCTGAGTTATATGACTTAAATCGTCAGCATCCAGCGGTCGCACATAAGTGCCCTGGAAATTGTCCAGGAATGCATCTGCTAGGCTCTCCCAACTTCCGATGGAGTTTGTCGGCAAGCTATTCAGCCAATGCCGAGCCGGCCCATTTGAGTTTTAGCGGGAGATACTTGATGGCGTGTAGATCATCCCCGCGGGCCATGTGAATGTGGAGGAAGAAGTCTTCTATCCATACCGCGGGGTCTGTAGTACCATCATATGATTCAATGTTTACGGGTTTAAAACCTTCTAGGAATTCGTGATCCATTACTTCATCAGTGAAGCATAGGGGGTGTGCGGCACCTTTGTGTCGGGCTATGTCGCGACGCAGTTCATGCGAGTCTTGTCTGCTGTATTCGGCCTGGCCGGATTTTCTTTTAGTGTATCCGGTGTGACGATCACTGTCATGCATTTGGGCGCGACCCCGTGATCCATAGATCGATCTTGTATGTCTTGCTTTGTTTTCCAATTTGTTTCACAGGTCCTGCGTGTTGCCCCAGGCCTTGGTATTTTTGTTTGAATGGCGGCGGGGTGCGGGCTGGACTTCGGGCTGATATGCCCCTCTGTCTCGGCCACGAGGTGGCCAATCAGCCGCATCATACGCTGGTGATTTAGATTTTAATGCTTCCTCCTCGAGTTGGGGTAGCAACCTGCGCTTTGGGTAACTCTTAGTTGGGCATTCGAGTTTGTATTCCTCGGTCGCCAGGACTTTAGTCCATCTATCCGCTAGCAGATCTTGATCAGCTCGAAGCTATTGTTGCTTTTTCTTCAGGCTGTTTGCTGTGGCTATAAGCCGGCGCTTGAAGCGCTCCTGCTCGACGGGATCCTCAGGCACGATAAATTCTTCATCGCCGAGGCTCACCTCATCTTCGGAGAGAGGCATGTAATTGTCATCCTCTGATTCTCCGTCTGTTGCCTGTTCCGGAGGGCTAGCTTGTTCATCCTCCCGCTCGAGGTCTGGCTGGAGGGGATTGTCGTCGTCTTCGGCAATATCCGGAGCGTTATTGACTCTTGTGCCTGTATCGCTACTTTTGCTATGGCGGGACTTAGAGCGGCGCCGCTGACGTTGGTGCTTGGATTGCTTCTTGGAGGGATTATCCTCCGTTGCCTTATCGCCATTGCCTTCTTTGGGGGTGTCCACCATGTATATATCATATGATGAGGTGGCAGTCCAGCGCCCTGTGGCCGGTGGTTCCTGTTCGTCTCCTGCATCGTCGTCCATACCGTCGATGTCTTCGGAGCCAAAATCGAGCATGTCGGTTAAATCGTCGACAGTGGCTACTAAGTGGGTGGTGGGTGGGCAGCCAATTTCTTCGTCGTCCGCATCCCATTCTAGCCGGACATAGTTCAGACAAGGGTCTCCTGACAAGGAGAGAGACCTCAATGAGTTTAGCATGTCGCCCAGTGGTGAGTGCTGAAAGATATCCACAGAGGAAAACTCCATGATCGGTGCCCAATCAGATTCGATAGGCACGGATGCAGGCGGTTTAGAGCCCGTGACCGGGAACGAATCCAAGTGTCCGGCAACATGGGTCTCATAGGAAGTGAAGTCAGCGTTCGGCTCTATCGCCGCTGTGTGCGCGGCCTCCGTGGCGGGGTCTATCCACCCGTCCTCGGACGGCACGATCTGCTCTGGATTGAGGGCTGGAGTAGTTGTAGGTGTGATCTCCCGAACACTGTCCAATAGCAGAGCTAAGTCATGCTTGTCGTGGCTGTGCGGCACACCTGACATGGGCTCGAATTCGTCAAAGATCAAGTCTCCACGGATGTCGGCAGTATAGTTCAAGTTTCCAAACCTGACCTGATGGCCAGGGGCGTAGCTCTCGATCTGCTCCAGATGGCCAAGTGAGTTGGACCGCAGTACAAAGCCGCCGAACACGAAGATCTGTCCGGGGAGGAAAACCTCACCCTGGATCGCATCGTTGCCGATGATCGAAGGGGCCATCAAATCTTGTGGTGACGGCATAGTGGAACTCTCAATGAAAGCACCAATGTCGGTGTCAAAACCGGCGGATCTCGGGTAGGGGGTCCCGAACTGTGCGTCTAAGGCGGATGGTAACAGGAGGCGGGGGACACGATGTTTACCCAGGTTCGGGCCCTCTCGATGGAGGTAATACCCTACTTCCTGCTTGATTGATCTTGATGATATGAGTATTACAAGAGTTGATCTACCATGAGATCGTAGAGGCTAAACCCTAGAAGCTAGCCTATGGTATGATTGTTGTTGTCCTACGGACCAAAACCCTCCGGTTTATATAGACACCGGAGGGGGCTATGGTTACACAAAGTCGGTTACAAGGGAGGAGATCTACATATCCGTACTGCCAAGCTTGCCTTCCACGCCAAGGAGAGTCCCATCCGGACACGGGACGAAGTCTTCAATCTTGTATCTTCATAGTCCAACAGTCCGGCTAAAGTATATAGTCCGGCTGTCCGAGGACCCCCTAATCCAGGACTCCCTCACCGACCGCGGATTAAAGTACTCGGGCATCAAGCCCGAAGGAGTTAAACGGTTACAAAATCACTCGGCATTCCGAGGCAAATTTAAGGTGAGGCATAAAAGTTTGTTCACTCCGCAGGAGGAGGGCTGGCAGGCTCGACGAATTTGTCCAGGTCGATTCCGTCGGCAATCCGAGTGGCAGCAGCAATGAAGGTCTCCATGAAAGATTGGAAGTCATGCTTCTTGGTGTTGGCAACCTTGATCGCTGCCAGCTTCTCTTCTCGCGCTTCCTTGCAATGGACGCGAACCAAAGATAGAGCCACATCAGCGCCGCACCGGGCAAAAGACTTCTTCCATTCTTGCACTCGACCGGGAATCTCATTGAGTCGAGTCATCAGAGACTCGAGGTCATTCTGGAGCGTTGCCCTTGGCCAGAGTGCTGTGTCAATTTGCGACATTGCGACCTTCAGTCGAGCAAGATAATCAACAACACCAGCAACGCGAGATTCCAATCGGAGTACATTCATGGCAGCTTCGTCTTTCACTGGAGAATGGATGGGGTCCAAGCTTGTCTCAACTCGCCCAGTCTCTTCCTCAAAGTTCCGGCAAAATTCTGCACTTACAATTCAAAGATGAGTCAGTGGTTGTATATCGAGTCAACAATAACAAGTCAGTCGGTTCAGAGAAAATACCTTCAAGCATGACGAACAGCTTCTTGGCAAGACCTCCCAGATAATTCTCCAGATCGTCCCTCTTGCGAGCAATGCCTTCCATCTTCTTGTTCAGATTGTTCTTGTCCTTCTTCAGGCGAGTCGCTTCCTTATTGGCTTCATCAAGGGCAGCTTTCAGCTTGGCGTTTTCTTCCTCCAGTTTGCCGACTGAAGCTAGCTTCTGTTCGGTGAGTGCAGTTTTCTCGGCAGCTGCTTTCTGTGCGGCCGCAAGATCTTGGTCCTTCTTCGCCAGAGCTTGATTCATTTTCTCTGAAAGAAACAACGCTCGGTTCAAAAAAAGCAAAATAGAATCCGGTTCAGAGACAAATCAGTCAGCAAGTTTTCTCTTACCAGCAGCTTCATCCTTGGCCTTCTGCAGATTTGTCTTGGCCAGTTCTAGATCGAGGTTGAGCTGAATCTGTTTTTTCTCCAATTCAGCAAAACGAACTCCGAGTTCACAAGATTTCTGTAATCAAGAGACAGTCAATCGACAGATGGAAAGATTAGTTACTTCAGAACAGTGGTCCTATAAATTCAAGTTGTTTTCAGACCGTAGTCGACAGCCCGCAGTCAACCACGCTCTTGGGGACTACACCCAGTGGGTGCACTTAGCGTGCCCCCACTGGTCCAGTTTCCACTCGACGTGGTCTGTCCAGACCGAGTGTAAAAAAAAAACAAAAAAGGATCTAAGACCGTAGTCGACTGCCCGCAGTCGACCATGGTCTCGGGGACTACACCCAGTGGGTGCACTTAGCATGCCCCCACCGGTTTGGATTCCACTCGACATGGTCCGTCCAGACCAAGTGGAAAATTTAGCTTCTCAGACCACGGTCGACTACCCGCAGTCAACTATGGTCTCGGGGACTACACCCAGTGGGTGCACTCAGCGTGCCCCCACTAGTTCAAAAATCCAATCGACACAACCTAGTCGACTCAAGATACAAGTTTGCTCAATGGCAAATCAAAACACCCAGTGGGTGGACGGATGCGAAGTGCAGACAGATGAAAAGATTCTTCGAAGAAAGTTTTCAGGTAGCATATCCTAACAGAACAAGCGAAAAGAGTCAGTCGGCAATCTGCTAACCTGGACGTTGCTCTGGAGAGCGGAGCTGGCGTCATAAGCAGCTTGGCTGGCTTCCCACACCATCTTCATCTTCTCCATCATAATGCCCGCCTGGCATATAGCCTCTTTGGCAGCACCCACCTGGTCCTCTGGGACGTGATGTGTAGAAAAAAGTGAAGGTGGATCGGCGGGAGTCTGCGCGACTGACGTTGAAGGCTGAGCACTCGACAGTGGTATGGCGAAGGTGACGGAAGTCCGATTGGCATCGCCGGCTTCCTGGATTACCGGTTCCGCCACCGGCGTCGACTGAGGCGTCTTGCCAGCGGACGTTTTCCTGTTTCTTCTTCCCAAGGGCCTCTGTGGCTCGTCCTCGTCGTCGTATGGGAGATCAATGATGTTGGGAGGAGCTGTAAAAAGATGAGTCGCCAAAAATTCATCCTCGTTGGTTATATCGCAGTTCAATCGACAAAACAAAGACAAGATCACGAAGATTATACCTGGGTTGGAGGTGACCGCATCTTCCATGTCTTCATCTTCGTTTTTGTAAGCAGAGGTCCCAGAGGTAGCGGCACTGCTAGTTTCAAGATTCATTCGGTCAAACCAAGGAAAAATAGACAACACAGAATTTCGGGTAAAACCAAAGACAGGACACTTACGCAGAGGCAACAGGGATGTCGATTTTGATTTTCGGCAGAGCCTTTCGAGTCTTCTGTGGTACGACCTTGGATTGTTTTGGAGCCTTTTCAGTCGGCCGCGGAGAAGACGTCCGAGTACGCTTTGACGACTGCTCAGTCTGAACAGCTGCCTTGTCGCGGGCGCTTGCCGGATCGTGGGTGAGCTTGG
Source organism: Aegilops tauschii subsp. strangulata (assembly GCF_002575655.3). Lineage (NCBI taxonomy): Eukaryota > Viridiplantae > Streptophyta > Magnoliopsida > Poales > Poaceae > Aegilops > Aegilops tauschii. The sequence goes on from NC_053039.3 coordinate 378,587,700, forward strand.
ATCGCCTTTCCCTACGGGGAGGTGAGTCGACCTCTTCTTCATCACTCGGGTCGGAGCTCTCCTCGTCCCCTTCACCATCAGAATGCCACTCGCCTCCGCTCGCCTCCCCCTCCGGGTCCTGCTCCTGTTCTCCGTTGGGCATCGAATACATCTCAGTAAGAGCCTAGGAGACAGCAAGCAAGACAAAAGTCAGTCGGTTAATTACAAGTAGTTACATGATAAATCAAGATAACAGTCGGCAATTCAGAGTCGTACCTTGTCTATTTTGTATGAGTTGTCGAGTGGAGGGACTCTCCTGGCCCCCCTGGGATTATCTTTGTTGCCAGTGATACCCCTCAACCACTTCTCCACCGTATCCTTGTCGACTTCTTCTGGATGGATCCGAGTGGAATCTTCAATGCCCGAATACATCCACATCGGGTGGTCACGGGCTTGAAGCGGCTGAATGCGTCGTCTGAGGAAGACTTCCAACAGATCCATGCCGGTCACGCCATCACGGAAGAGCTGGACCACTCGCTCGACCAGCACCTTCACCTCTGCTTTCTCCCCCAGGGTCACTTTCAAGGCGGAGGGCTTCTCTACTCGAGCCATGGAAAATGGGGGAAGTCCAATCGACTGACCTGGAGTCGGCTGGTCTTTGCAGTAAAACCAGGTCGACTGCCACCCTCGGACTGACTCGGGAAGGATTATGGCTGGGAAAGAGCTCTTACCCTCATTTGGATCCCAAGACCCCCACACATCTGGATCACTTTTGTCCTCTCATCGCTCGAATTAGCTTTTTTACCGACTGGGAGCGACACGTGAAAATGTGCTTGAAGAGGCCCCAGTGTGGTCGACAACCCAAGAAATTCTTGCACATAGACACGAAAGTAGCAAGATACACGATGGTGTTGGGGAAAAAGTGATGAAGTTGTGCTCCAAAGAAGTTCAAGAAAGCTCGGGAAAAAGGATGCGGCGGAAAAGAAAACCCGCGGTCGACGTGAGTGGCGAGGAGGACGCACTTACCCTCCTGCGGTCGAGGCTCAGTCTCGTCCGCCGGGAGCCGCGCGGATCCGTGGGGATCAATCCCTCCTCGGCCAGATCGTCGATGTCGTCCTGGAAAATCGTCGACCGGATCCAATCTCCCTGGATCCAGCCGCGCGGCAGACCGGACCTCGACGAAGATCTGCCCCGGCTGGACTTCTTCCCCTTCGCCTTCGTCGTCGCCTTCTTCGCGCGCTCCAAAGCCACCATCTTCTCCTTCCCCATCGCAGCAGACAGAGCTCGAACAGAGCAGCGGCGTCGGAGCAGGAGCGGATGCGGTGGGGAAACAGAGAAGGAAGAGGAAGAATGGGAATGCACTGTTCAAAAACCCCGGACCGACGCCTTACATGAGGTTGCTTACGAGTGACTGACCTGTGGACCCGGGCGATCTTATCAAATCCCGCAACAGTCACACGAGCGATACGTGGCGAAAAAGGCGGCGCGGAAATCGAGGCAGCCCTGCCTTATCCAACCCGATTGATGCGGCCTCCTCCGCCCCACGCGCTTCCCAAAAATTCGAATCCCGCGAGATCCGCGGGCAACAGAACAACCTGTCAGACGGAAGATTTTCTCCATATCAACACTCGAAGCCTTTTTCAGCAAAAGTTCACTCGACAAAACCAAGAATGGATCAAGGCGACTGAAAAAGAAGTTGGTGTCACCGTGTTGATTCATTGATCCCAACAAGACTCTTCTGAAGCGCGGAAGTTGAATCGGGAATATTTTCAACTCCTTCTCCACTCAAACCCTGAACCATTCGGGGGCTAATGATGAAGCCATGTACCTAGGGAGGGTCATAGGCCTGACCTAGACACCCTTCCCAAGGACATCACCCTAAAACCAAAAGCATTCGAAGGGTACCATCATCCACTCGACCAGAGACATTCCACTCGGAAGAATCAATGCCACTCGACCATCACAGAAACCACTCAACATACAGAAGATCTAAAGTCACTCTACACAGCAACGGTCGAGCGTTTACTCATAGACTTAATTATCATTTATAACACTTTATTGCGGACGTTACCTGTAATGCTTCCTCTTTATGAACATTGAACCCTGTGTAACGGAGGGGAGCTGGGGTCCTGGCGCACTCTATATAAGCCACCCCCTCCTCTGGGACAAGGGTTCACACCCCCTGTAACTCACACGCGCATAATCCAGTCGACCGCCTCCGGGCTCCGAGACGTAAGGCTATTACTTCCTCTGCGAAGGGCCTGAACTCGTAAAACTCGCGTGAACAACTTCGCCATAGCTAGGATCTTGCCTCCTCATACCTACCCCCATTCTACTGTCAGTCTTAGATCCATGACATAACTAGCTGGAGAAGATTAAGCAAATAGTTGGAGAGTATTAGGCTCGGAGTTGGATGAGGAGGATAGAGCAAAACCAATCTCCCTTTGTGCAATCGCACTGAAATGTAGACGTTGCCCGTGTGACATTTTAGTACAACTGCACAAAACACTCTTAAGAAAAAAGTGATTTGTGCAGTTCACCAAAAGGTCGCAATAGCAACGAGGTGAAATGGATAGCCCTGTTTGCAAAAAAGATGTAGAAAGGAAACAATTACTGGCCAATAACAGTTGATGACACATGCGACGACAAAAAAGAAGCATATTCCATGTCCTAAGGGAAGATAACAACCCGGTTGTGTTTGTCTAAAACGGTATGAGGACGAGATTGCAATATGGAAAGTATGCCGGACGAGCTACGTTTTGGGCAAAGAACTATGTTAGATCCACATGCAAGATTTTCCACATGTAGCGACGTGGGAAGATGGGCAGTGGAGCAAGGCCGGAGGGGATACCTGGGGGTCGTCGGGATGTAACTAGGTGAGCGGCGGCAGACGGATCTGCCCATACTACGGCAGCGAGTAGGTGGCGTAGGCCCTACCGCGCTGGAGCTTGGTTAGAGAGAACGGCGGGTACCGCAGATCGGAACGTGCTTCCTCGGCGCCGTCGAACGGAGAAACGATGCACATCCTCCCTTTCCGCCGGGGGACGGGATGCGGCCGGATCAGTGACCAACGGTGAGAGAGAGAGGCCACCGCCGCCTTGTGTGAGATACTCTGAAGAAAGACAAACTCAGGCAGGCAGGCAGGCACCATTGTATATAGTGGAGCGGACTACCTTTTTCTCCATAAAAATTGTTTTATATTCTGTGTACATGCCATTGAGCGATATAACTTTATTTAAAATTAACGCGCCAATGCATCAAGTCAAACTTTGTTTCGTGCACGCGTGGTACACGACCTCCGTAGGAAAAAAACCGCTACACGCGTTCAAATTAGCACGTGGGCTGCCATTTCGTACATAAATGAGCTCCACCGTGTACCCGCGCGGGTGTGGCTGGGCACGAAGCGTGAGTATGTGCACCTATTCTCTTCGTGTACGTACACCACCTACGTGGGGTTGTGTGAGAGAGATACAAACGTAGAGAGATATAGTGTGTGGGTTCGTGAGTGTTTTTGGGGGGGGGGGGGTTGTCAATCAAAAAAAGTAACATATGCAATGTGTGTGAAAATAGAGTCCTGGATATATCATCTATATAGATGGGGCGATCACGAGAAGAGAGTGGAGGTATCATCGGCTTGAGGTATCCATAGAATCGAAGAGAGGGATGATGTGTGTGTGTGTGCGCGCGCGCACGCGATCGATAAAGAGTGCCATCGAATTTGTGTGTGCCCACGTCAAAGATATAGGGTGGCTGGCCTACTGGAACGTGAGAGGGGACAGGTGCAGTTTGTCTCTATGGCATGGATACCTACCTATAGCGCTCGACTATCGGTGTGTGGCGGGGGGGAGGCCTTATTAACTATAGAGGTACAATAGCTGGTATATGTGTGGAGGAGGAGACAGGCCTACCTTATGTATTAAGGGAGATCGATCGACATCCATGCATATGTGTAGGAGAGGAATAAGGTTGGGAGAGAGACAGAGCTAGAGTGTTAGAGGGGGTGGTAGTGGAGTTGCTTCTAACAAATGGTGGGAGAGGCTTGCTAGACAAACGGAGGGCACGCCTGCAATATCAATAAGAGAGGGGATGGTTGCCTGTCTGTGCGCGTGCGTGTGAGAGACGGGTCAGGAGGCATGCACGAATGATGAGGGGGGACGATATGGCTGTGGTAAGCAGACATAACTACATAGGAAGATCAATCATCCTCTATTAGAGAAAGGAGAGACATAACTTGTGAGGTACGTCGATCGATGGGTGGGGGGAAATAGTTAAAGTCGACCTAGGTATATGTAGGGAGATCGATCGGTATACATGCATGTATGCGTTAGAAGCAAATAAGGCCAGGGAGAAGGATAGAGAGAGAGGGATGCATCTAAGAGGTGGTGCGAGAGGCATACTATATCGAGGGGGAAGGAGTGTGCGAGTACGAGATCGATGAAAAGAGTGGTGGGAGTGAGGCATGGACGGTGAGAAGAGAAGAGGGGAAGCTTGTGTTTGTGGTAGGCACACCTGGCTAGAGAGGCATATCGATCGATGTGTGCCGTAAAGAAGGAGCTGGGGGCCTACACACACCATGGGTGAACGACCTAAATTGAAAAGACGAATTTGCGTGATGGAGCTAGAGAATGCTGAGGGAGGGTGAGAGGGATGCGGGCGTGTGCATGCACGAGAGAAAGTTAGCGCTAGCTACAAAGATAAGAGGATTGTGTGGGTGTAAAAGACGAATAGAGATCATAATTCATTATACAAAGCGAATTCGAATATTTGAAGAATTTATCATAGTGTTTTAAACCGACGCATGCGTGAATATATATAACGGTGATACACATGGTGTGGTTATGAACATGTTATACTACATATAATATATTTTATCTCTACTCTTATAAAAAACAGAGTTGTTGATGATGGTGTGCCTGCCATCCTGCAATATAGGCTGTCCGATTTATATCTGGCGGATAGGAAGGAAACTATGGCAATTTTGAAAAAAGATACCCACACCCCTCTCCATATTTGCAAATAAGGCCTCCCCTTGATCATGTTGATGTTCCGTGGAACGCATGGGCATCTTGCTAGTACTACATATAATATATAGAACATTGATTATAATTTGGGCTAATGTGTGGCTTTTGCAGCTCAGGGCTAAATACTTGTCATAATGTAGGGGGCGGGGCACTATAGTTTGTGTGATAAACACGGTGTACGTATGGAACATGGTTTAGATTATGAATATATAGTTAGTACATCAAATGTACTATTATTTGGAATCAACATCAAGTGTATTCAAAACATTGAATTCGAGTTCATATAGTACACATAGTTCATATCTATCTCTATAGTAATCATGTAGTGTGTTGTTAAGGTAATACACGAATGATGGTTGAAGTTGGCAACAATCATGATTGTAGATTCTTATTGAAATAGAGAAACGGATTTAAATCAGTTCGAATTGCAGCGGTAGTATAGACATTTGGAATGCACTAAAATGTTGGCATGAGTAGGTTACATGCATTATACAGCCAGCGAAAAAATTTAATTGGACATAAAATGGATCCATACTCCCTCCTTCCATCTATAGAGGGCCTAATGCGTTTTTTAAGACCGCCTTTGACTATTGACAAGATTAATAGTACATGATATGCACAATGTGAAAATTATATCATTGAAAGCTCCTTTCACACACGAATTTAACGGTGTGCTTTGTGTAAGTTGCATGTCATATATTATTGCTCTGATATTTGGTTGGTCAAATTTAGCCTCGAAAAATGCATTAGACCCTATATAGATGGAAGGAGGGAGTAGCTTTGAATAGCATTTGTATAGTAAAACGGGACAAGACTCTCTCTTTGTGTGGTGTGAATAGTTTTTATTTTTCCCTTTTTCGTTGAGGGAAGTGCGAATTGATTTGGTACGTACAAGTACAACATTACATGTTAGGCTTGTCCCTAAAATTCAACCCGTGCCTTGTTATATCACGAAAATTCAGATATCGTGCTCCCAAAACTGGCGCCTTCACAACCCGCGCCTTGTTATCCTGAAATTACAACGAGCGTGAAAACTCCCTCCAGCTGCCAAATCCCGACACGCGAAATCCCCCTTCTAACCCTGAGCTGAAAGGGCCGCTAGTTCAAATCGGTGGAGGTACTTTTGTAACACAACCTACATTTTGGACAAGCGCGTCCCTAAGTCATGGTTCCCCCCTCCCATCGCTTCCTTTTCGCCATTCGAAATCTGGTCGTCATAACCTCTCCGCTCCAGCTGCGAAACCCCACCCTCCTCCGTCCGCCACCTCACCGCTGCCCAGCCGGAGCCTCTTCCCCGACGACATCATCCACCGCAATAGCTCGACGTCTCTCATCCGCCTCTCCGGATGAGGATCCGTCGTCCATCCCGTCGTCCCGCCGGTTCAGCCGCCCCGTCCTCCACGTCCAAGGAGCTGCTCCGACGATCGCCTCGTCTATGACGGCTGCTCCATCCCCACAGCGCCGCCTTAACCTGCTCCACCGGAACCGCAACATCCTCACCGACTCCTCGGACGAAGCTGAGGCCTACTCGGCGCCACCAAAGAGGTTGTACACTCATCGCATCGCACCTTCTCCTTAACTCGACCTCCCGACGCCGACGGTGCTCCATCCCGCACCCCCATGGAGCGGCTACCTCGAAGCCGGCGCCGCGGGCGACATCTCCACAGCGGCTCTCCCCAGTGCGAGGCCCCTTCGGCGGCGGCGTCCATACTAGCCGGATCTGCTGCTGCTGCTCCGGCTGTCGCTCGGTCGCTCGCGCTGCTGCTGCTCCGGCTCTCGCTCGCGCTGCTACTGCTGCTGCCCGGGCTCTCCCTCACTTGCGCTGCTACAGTTGCTCCGGCTCTCGCTCGCTCTCTCGCGCCGCTGCTCTCCCCCTCGCTCGTGCTGCTGCTCTGCTCTGATTTAGCTACACTTCAGTCGATTGAATCGACTTTTGGGTCAGTCGATTTTCAGGGGGTGGTGGGTCTCGCCGGAGTTAAGGAAGAACCACCCGCAGCGGGGAGGGGGGCTCACCGGAGAGGTACCCCACTATCTATCTTAGGGTTCTGGGTGGGGTGCTGCTCGCTAGCGGTGGGGGCGCGATGGTGGGGCGGTGGTGTGGGGATCGCCGGAGAAAAAGCTTGGCGCGAGGGGGGGCTAGAGGGCTGGCCGGGGCAGCGGCGGACCGACGGTGGGGAGTTGTTTCGGGGCGGCGAGGCGGTAGCGGACCGGCGGTGGGGAGTTGTTTCGGGGCGGCGAGGCGGCGGCAGACCGGCGGTGGGGAGTTGTTTCGGGGTAGCGAGGCGGTGAGGCGGCGCGGGGTTCGGCCGGTGGTGGCTAGCGGCTCAGGGGGGTGCAGGTTGAAGATGAACTGCAGGCCCTCCCTAAACTATCCCATGTGAAGTGCCTCTCTGCTACCATTGCGTTCAGTTTAGACAGTAACATTCAGATTCCACAGTAAATTTCAGGTTCGACAGTTAAGTTCAAAGTCAACAGTTTTTACCTCATCTGTTGTAGTCAGGTGGTTTTTGGTGATGTAAATTTTACATCTATCACTTTTTGGTAATGCATTTTACATCATCTATTGGAGATGCTATTAGAATCCCACTTGAGATTAACGATGTCTGTCTTGTGGTGCTTCAGCCCTGACGTCTTACGGCTCACCGGAGCTGCTCCAAGGACGGAACGATCCATCACAACAGAGCAGTGCCCTGGACGCCATCTACAGATTCCTCAGATCTTCCTCCACACCTCCAACGGCCACCTCTGCCTCAACTTCTTCAGCGACCAACCCAATGATGTTGAGGTCGACACGGCTACAGCAAAGAGGTTGTACACTTGTCGCAACACTTATTACTCTACATTCATGTCGATCCATTAGGGCTATTGTGGTTCAACGGAAAAACATAGCAATAGGAAATTTTCCTATGGCACTCTACTATTCAATTATTCATGCTTTTGTTGAAAGGAATGGAGCAAAACATCCACCTGGACCCACTTTTCAAAGTCCTATGCATGAAAACAAGACCAAGTGCATTAGTGGCAGAATAACATTCTAACTGTACACGCTTTCATATGGTTTCACTTTATTTTGGCCATGTTTCTTTGCATTCCTTTGCTCCTCCTTTTCCTGTGAACCAAACACCCAGGTTGAAAGAAATCATGTGTTCACAAATGCTCTATTTCCCATGTGCATTAATATCCTATTCCGATGTTTTTCCTCCTATCCCTGCGTTTTTAGAATCATGCAAGCCAAATGAGCCCTTATAGAATTACTTCAGTTACAGGTAGGCGTCGAAGAAAACTTTGTGTGGTTTGTCCTGCTCCTGCCGCGACGTCGTCCACCACACCTGAGCTGCTCCATCGACGGAAGCATCCACCAAACCAGACATCACGACTCCTGACCGTCTTTCGCCGCCTCAGATCTCCTTCCCTGCCGCCGGCACCCACCGCAACAGCATCACCATCATCGACTCAGCAGATGAACCTGAGGAGTACACGGGTCCACAAGAGAGGCCGCACTCTTTTGTTTCTGCTTATGTTATGCATTGCTTAATATTACCTGCTACTTTATTGTCCTATTCACCTCTTAGACTCCAAGTCAGGTCCAAATTGATGTTCAAGCTTGAGTTCTAAATTAGTTGTGGGGCACATATCGAGGCAGCAATGAATAGTATCTCTCTCTAATATCTGGTTCACCTAGGGTATGCCTATGTTGTTCATCTTGGGTGGGAAACAAATAGTAAAGCAATCATCATCTGTTTTTTATTAAATTAAAGCAATCATCAGCCTGCTATCATTATTTTTGGATCCATCCACTGGTTGTTACCATTACTCTAGATTTCTGCATGCTCTCCTTACATAATCTCACTATATTTTTTTGTATGCATGTCAGATATTGTACACAGTCATGCTGAACATGTAGAGAAAAAGAGAAGAGTTTTGCGCGGCAATACAATGTCATGCAGACATCGCTCCATGGTGGGTTCAATGGCAAACCCTCCCCCCTCTCCAGATTGTAATCCAGAGGAAGATATCTGTTCTGAGGCGGATTCAGACGCAGCTGACCACTCCTATTTACCCCCAAGGTGTTTGCTCTAACTTGGCATGATGATGTTAGTCATATCATGCATATGTTGCCTTGCAGTGCCTACTTTCGACATCATATATGTCATCTGCTTAGTTTCGACATGTTCTGTAATGCCACCTGTTTAGTTTCAATATCATATATGGGAATTATGCAGTCTCATGTATTTTAGCCAGCCATAATATATGTGAAATGTGCAATGCCATCCGGTTTAACCAGGCATCATATATTTGAATGATATCTAGCCCATCCTTTTCTTCATTAAATTTCCATTTGTTGACAATGTTTGTACATTAAACTACTCTTCTTGTGAATCAGCCATTTGAGTGGGTGATGGAAAAATCTGGAGTGAAAACAAGGCCTTCAGAGCAGACAGTGCTACCTGTCGAAGCAGATCTCTTGCTAGGTCCCGATAGCTCCTCAGAGATGGATTCAGAGACAGATGACCAGTCCTATTCCCCCACCGAGGTGTATGCTCTAACTTGGCACGGTTCTACTGCTCATATCATGCATATGGTGTCTTGCATTGCATAGTTTAGACATCATATACACAATATTCAACACCATGTTCTTAGTTCAGACATCATATATGCGAATGCCCTCCTCTTAGCATATAAATCACATATGTGAATTAAATCATGCGATCCTGGTTACTTAGATAACATGTATGTGAATTATGTCATGTGATCCTGTTTAGTTAGTCATCATTTCTTTGAATTATGTTATATTATGCTATCCAGTTTAGATAAACATCATATATGTGAAATTATGTCATGCTATCCGTTTTAGTTAAACAATATACATGTCAATTATTTAATGCCCTCTTTTTTCCACACTATCTATTGCATCTGTCTCTCATACAATGTGTGTACATTCAATTATGTTTCCTGTTTATCAGCCATTTGAATTGGAGCGGGTGATGGCAGTATCTAGCGGAGTAAAAACACGGTCAGTGCTACCTCTTGGTGGAGATAGCACCCTAGTTGTACATGCACGAGAACCAGCCCTACCACACATAACCCAGACTCTCGTAGATTTTACCCCTACTGCGATGGACAGAGAACCAGCTTCACCCAACCTAACCCCAACCCCAGCAGATAGCAACCCAGTTCCTGTTGACATAGCACCATCTCCACCACAGAGCTCCCAAACAAGAGCAGTTAGTAAGGCAGCTCCCGTGTCCAAAGCGCTAGTACTACCACGGCGAACCCCAACTCCACCAGTTAGTACACCTATTCCTGTGGAGGAAGCACAACCAACCATTCATAGTTTAACATCTATCGCATTTGATGTTGTTAAATCCTATGTGTGTTTCTTCCCATCATGGAAATATTATACTGAAGATGAAGGAAAATGCCAGTTGCAGGTGTTTGTCCAGGAGTTATGTGTAAGTAATGTTATTCATGGCAATTACTTTGCTTTGTCCCATACATTCTACCTCCATGATGGTTATAATACAGCAAATTTTCCCATTTTTCTCTATAGAGAAGGACCGATTTGGAAATTCAGGATGAGGTAACCTGTGCTAATACCTCTGCTATCTTCAAGAATGCTTGGTGGTAGTATCGGAATTACCTGAAGAAAACGTACTTCACTGGCAAAGAAACTCATCAAATTCCCTTACGTTCTCCTGAGACACATTTACTGGACAATGACTGGGAACGCCTTGTTCTTTACTGGTGTCGAACCAAGAATGTGGTAAGGTCTATGAGCTCATTTTATTTTAAGTACTATATGCTTGCGTCTTACTGTACTCTGTTCATGTAGAACAAGTGCTTAAACCTGAAGAACAACTATTCTCATTTAAGATTCCATTGCTATCGTGCATACTGCTTTGCTCTTGTATCACTGTATTTACTCATACAAACTTATTTTTAAATTTAACTATCCAATGGAAACTCCAATGGCACAACAGGTATGTTTATGCATGTTTCTTTAACAGGTTTGCTCTTATAAATAGCTCTGTTGATTTCAATTTCAATTGTGTATACAGTTGACTTCTCATATCATCCACATTACTAGTATCATAACAGGGCCAATAGTGTTGTTGTACATGTAGACCCGTGGTACCCATCTAAAATCTTGTTGTGCCGTTTAGTTTCCCACGCTTTGTATTCTTTCAGTGCTGCTTTCTCTTGAACTGGTATGATTTGAACCATGTCTCTATTTTGATTTGGCAAGACAATGCAGTGACCATAGGACATAGATATATGTTTGTTTGATGCTTTTATAATGTACTACTTGGCAATAGAAGACTTGGTAGTTTAATCTTGTCCACCTTACTAATGAACTGGTTCACCGAAATGAGTTTCATATACTAGTACATGCTAAACCTGTTATGTGTCTGCTTGTTTCTTCTTTTAGAATGCCGACAGAATATTGGGGAAGAGTGCCTTATTAAGCAATGATAAAGGAAGTAATGCAGATAAGGTTCAGGATCGTGAGACATCCTTGTTGGTCTCCAACAAAGCTGATAAAACAGCTAAGGAAAACTATCTTGAAGACAGTGAGGCAACCCCAAAGTCCTGTCTTGGTTTACTGTTCGAGTTACTGGCCACTACCGCTTGCACAAGCTATTCAAACTCACTGTCTGAATCCGTTCGGTTTCTTGAGTCTCAACTACAAGCTGAAAGACATCGATCAGCTGTGCTGCGACAAGAAGCGGAAGGACTGTGGAAGTCCCTGGAGCATTCAGATGCATACTTTCTGGTGCAACAGCAAGCGTTGGAGGATTTTAGTGCCAAACAGGACAAAGCTAATAAGCTAGCTAAGCTTATTGCCAACATGGTGGATACCCAGGATAATGTTTCTTGAGCTCTTCTGAAGTTGTTTCAGTTATGGACTTGTTTTGCTGTTGCGTTTATTTGCATTGGTGGCCAATTTTCACGGCCAGTGTATGTAATATGTTGCTTTGTTCCCTATATTTGCACTGGTGGCAAACTTTGATCCCCAGTGGATGTAATATGTGTAATAGCTGTAATAGGCTAGCGTTAGTTGCTTGCTTATTTATTTCCTTATTGTCTTGTTTAGTTGTTTGCTTGTAGTCACTGCAGTTCTTTTTTCGCATTTTTTAGTGGCCACAATAACCTAGTTTTGGTAACTAGGCCACAATAATCATGGCAACACACGGATTGTTGTAACCATGGGCCTCCTGCGAACCATAGGATCCGTGGGCCTTCTACGGGCCGTAGGATCCATGGGCCTTTTACGGGTTGTAGGATCCATGGACTTTCTACGGGCCGTATGATCCATGGGCCTTCTACGGGCCGTAGGATCCATGGGCCTTCTACGTGGCGTATAATCATTTCGCCAAACATGGGTCGTACTATTCATGGACCATAACGGGCCGTTAATATGCCATATTTGATAACGCTATGAAAACAGCCCAACGGGTTAACGGGCCACAAACGGGCCGAATGTAACCACGGGTTCTATTTGGCCCACAAACGGAACAGGCCAGTAACGGACCGTATCTAACTGAATTCTAGAAATGAGCCCAAGAATAAATGGGCCCTTAGAAGGCCGAAAGTTAACACGGGCTGGAAACGGCCGATGGAATAATGGGTCGTTAATGGGTATAAAGCAATACACTATTCATTATGGGCCAGTTTCATCTCTGGCCTTTAACGGGCCGAGAGTTACAAAGGGCCTCATATGGGCCGAAAGACATCATGGGCCATACATGGGCCGGAAGTTATAACGGGCTGGAATCATATTTGACGGCCCAGATGAAGCTACTGGGCTTAATTTCGATAGGCCGTAACGGGCAGGTAGTAAGTGGACCGTAAATGGGCTATATACAAACAGGCCGTTAACAGGCTTCCGTGGGTCGGCCCGTTACCATTTGACCAAGTCAAACGGGCCGGCCTTTTCACCGGAATGGGCCACTGTTGGGCCATGCCACGTGTCGACGTATCATAGGCGCCTCCTGTCCAATGAGTGGATGACATCTGTCCGAACGTTGAGCCAACACGTGTTTCCTCCGGCCAATGAGAATTTACACGTGGAAAATCACCATTGGTCCGGGCTGTTAACGGGTTATCGGATCCAAAACCGAACCCGATAGCTTAACGGCGTCCCGTTACGGTGGATGCCACGTGTCGGTCACCCTTGACAAAAGCACTTCTATGACGCGTGATTTATCGTCATGGAAATGGACACTTCCGTGATGATAATTTTGGTAATGTCATGGAACACTTCTACGACAGCACAAGTATGACTATCTTAATTCTGTCATAAATTTGTCATGGATGTACATGCATGACAGAAAACGTGACCTACTGTGACAAACACGTATCATCACGGAAGTGTATTTTTTTTGTAGTGCGCTTAGTGATAAAGTAAAGCAATTATAGGGCGATTGCATTTCATACAATAAAGCGACAACCATAAGGCTCCTGCCAGTTGCCGATAACTGTTATAAAACATGATCATCTCATACAATAATTTATATATCATCACGTCTTGACCATATCACATCACAACATGCCCTGCAAAAACAAGTTAGACGTCCTCTACTTGTTGTTGCAAATTTTACGTGGCTGCTACGGGCTTAGCAAGAACCGTTCTTACCTACACATCAAAAACCACAACGATTTTTCGTCAAGTGTGTTGTTTTAACCTTCAACAAGGACCGGGCGTAGTCACACTTGATTCAACTAAAGTTGGAGAAACAGACACCCACTAGCCACCTGTGTGCGAAGCACGGCGGTAGAACCAGTCTCATGAACGCGGTCATGTAATGTCGGTCTGAGCCGATTCATCCAACAATACCGCCGAATCAAAGTATGACATGCTGGTAAGCAGTATGACTATTATCGCCCACAACTCTTTGTGTTCTACTCGTGCATATAACATCTACGCATAGACCTGGCTCGGATGCCACTATTGGGGAACGTAGTATTTCAAAAAAATTCATGCGATCACGCAAGATCTATCTAGGAGAAGCATAGCAACGAGCGGGGAGAGTGTGTCCACATACCCTCGTAGACCGAAAGCGGAAGCGTTTAGTAACGCGGTTGATGTAGTCGAACGTCTTCGTGATCCAACCGATCAAGTACCGAATGCACGGCACCTCCGCGATCTGCACACGTTCAGCTCGATGACGTCCCACGAACTCTAGATCTAGCTGAGCTCGAGGGAGAGTTCGTCAGCACGACGGCGTGTTGACGGTGATGATGAAGTTACCGACGCAGGGCTTCGCCTAAGCACTACGACAATATGACCGAGGTGGAAATCTGTGGAGGGGGGCACGGCACACGGCTAAGAAATCAACTTGTGGGTCTATGGGGTGTCCCCCTCTCCCGTATATAAAGGAGTGGAGGAGGGTGCCGGCCGGCCTCATAGGGCGCGCCCCAAGGGGGGAATCCTACTCCTACTAGGAGTAGGTTCTCCCCTTTCCTAGTCCAACTTGGAGGGGAAGGAAGGGGAAGAGGGAGAGAATAAAAGGGGGGCCGACCCCCCTCCCAATTCGGATTGGGCTTGGGGGGCGCGCCCCTTCACTTGGCCGCCTCCTCCTCTCTTCCACTATGGCCCATGAAGGCCCATTAACCCCCCGGGGGTTCCGGTAACCCCCCGGTACTCCGGAAAATGCCCGAACCTATCTGAAACCTTTCCGGTGTCCAAACATAGCCTTCCAATATATCAATCTTCATGTCTCGACCATTTCTAGACTCCTCGTCATGTCCGTGATCACATCCGGGACTCCAAACTACCTTCGGTACATCAAAACACATAAACTCATAATACCGATCGTCATCGAACGTTAAGCGTGCGGACCCTACGGGTTCAAGAACTATGTAGACATGGCCGAGACTCGTCTCTGGTCAATAACCAATAGCGGAACCTGGATGCTCATATTGGTTCCTACATATTCTACGCAGATCTTTATTGGTCAAACCACATAACAACATACATTGTTCCCTTTGTCATCGGTATGTTACTTGCCTGAGATTCGATCATCGGTATCATCATACCTAGTTCAATCTCGTTACCGGCAAGTCTCTTTAATCGTTCTGTAATGCATCATCTCGCAACTAAATCATTAGTCACATTGTTTGCAAGGCTTATAGTGATGTGTAGTACTGAGTGGGCCCAGAGATACCTCTCCGACAATCGGAGTGACAAATCCTAATCTCGATCTATGCCAACTCAACAAACACCATCGGAGACACCTGTAGAGCATCTTTATAATCACCCAGTACATTGTGACGTTTGATAGCACACTAAGTGTTCCTCTGGTATTCGGGAGTTCCATAATCTCATAGTCATAAGAACATGTATAAGTCATGAAGAAAGCAATAGCAATAAACTAAACGATCATAGTGCTAAGCTAACAGATGGGTCAAGTCAATCACATCATTCTCTAATGATGTGATCCCGTTCATCAAATGACAACTCATGTCTATGGCTAGGAAACTTAACTATCTTTGATTAACGAGCTAGTCAAGTAGAGGCACACTAGTGACACTCTGTTTGTCTATGTATTCACACATGTACTAAGTTTTTGGTTAATACAATTCTAGCATGAATAATAAACATTTATCATGATATAAGGAAATATAAATAATAACTTTATTACTGCCTCTAGGGCATATTTCCTTCACTGATGACTTATTGGATATAATACATATCGATGTATGCGGTCCGATGAGTGTTGAAGCACGCGGCGGGTATCATTATTTTATGACCTTCACAGATGATTTGAGTAGGTATGGGTATATCTACTTGATGAAACACAAGTCTGAAACATTTGAAAAGTTCAAAGAACTTCAGAGTGAAGTGGAGAATCATCGTAACAAGAAAAAAAAGTTTCTACGATCTGATCACGGAGGCAAATATTTGAATTACGAGTTTGCCTTTCATTTAAAACAATGTGGAATTGTTTCACAACTGACGCCACCTGTAACACCACAACGTAATGGTGTGTCCGAACGTCGTAACCGTGCTTTATTAGATATGGTGTGATCTATGATGTCTCTTACCGATTTACTACTATCATTTTGGGGTTATGCATTAGAGAGAGCTGCATTCACGTTAAATAGGGCACCGTCTAAATCCGTTGAGACGACACCGTATGAACTATGGTTTGGCAATAAACCTAAGCTATTGTTTCTTAAAGTTTGGGGATGCGACGCTTATGTCAAAAGGCTTCAGCCTAATAAGCTCGAACCTAAATCGGAGAAGTGCGTCTTCATAGGATACCTAAGGAAACTATTGGTACACCTTCTACCACAGATCCGAAGGCAAGATCTTTGTTGCTAAGTTTGGATCCTTTCTAGAGAAGGAATTTCTCTCGAAAGAAGTGAGTGTGAGGAAGGTAGAACTTGATGAGGTAATTGTACCGTCTCTCGAATTGGAAAGTAGTCACAGAAAAACCGTTCCCATGATGCCTACACCAACTAGAAAGGAAGCTAATGATGATGATCATGAAACTTCAGATCAAGTTGCTACTGAACCTCGTAGGTCAACCAGAACAAGATCCGCACCAGAGTGGTACGGTAATCCTGTCCTGGAAGTCATGTCATCAGACCAAGGCGAACCTATGAACTATGAAGAAGCTATGATGAGCCCAGATTCTGACAGATGGCTTGAGGCCATGAAATCTGATATAGGATCCATGTATGAGAACAAAGTGTGGACTTTGGTGGATTTTCCCGATGATCGGCAAGACATAGAGAATAAATGGATCTTCAAGAAGAAGACCAACGCTGATGGTAATGTTACTGTCTACAAAGCTCGACTTGTCGCAAAAGATTTTCGACAAGTTCAAGGGGTTGACTAAGATGGGACTTTCTCACCCATAGCGATTGTTGGTGTCAAAACTGGTGGATCTCGGGTAGGGGGTCCTGAACTATGCGTCTGGGATCAATGGTAACAGGAGACGGGGGACACGATGTTTACCCAGGTTCGAGCCCTCTCTATGGAGGTAATACTCTACTTCCTGCTTGATTGATCTTGATGAATATGAGTGTTACAAGAGTTGATCTACCACGAGATCGTAATGGCTAAACCCTAGAAGTCTAACCTATGAGAATATGGTAATGAGTATCTGCCATCCGGACTACGCTCTCCGGTTTATATAGACACCGGATAGATCTAGGGTTACATGGGGTCGGTTACATAAGAAGGAATCTTCATAGTTGGTCGCCTAGCTTGCCTTCCACGCCAAGGAGAGTCCAATCCGTACACGGGTCCAGTCTTCATGTCTTCATAGCCCATCAGTACGGCCCAATGAATGACAGGTCGGACGCCCGAGGACCCCTTAGTCCAGGACTCCCTCAGTAGCCCCCTAACCTGGCTTCAATGACAAGGAGTCCGGCACGCAGATTGTCTTCGACATTGCAAGGCGGGTTCCCCTTTTTCCGAACTTCAACATAGTCTTCGGATGCGATGATTGTATCTGGACCTGTACACACACCATGCACAATCGCAAAGAGAATATATATTTTTACACGAGTTCCATCCGCTGACAACTTTGCAGCACGACATTACGTCCGACCGGTCATAATTCCAAACCGTTTTTATGTTCGACGCCCCACGTCCCGAGACGCTGTTGCCATTGGCACGTCTTATCAAAGCAGAGATCGTGTCCCCTTATCACGGGATTCTCATCAATGCGGGCATGGGTAACCCAACCGTGTCGTTTATACAACCCATGGGAATATGCGAATCTTAAGGCGAGTGAGGAGGCGTTTAATATTTGCTGCCTTTATAAGGGGATAAGGATTCCCTCTTCCTCTTCTCACGTTCTCTCTCTGTCTCCGCCTTTCCAATCTCGAGCTCCAGCGCCCAAGTTCTCATCTCCTTTCCACTCAAGCAACCATGTCCGGATCCGGTGGTCAGGGCAAGTGGATAGTCTCCTCCGTCAAGGAGGAGGACATTACTGAGCTTCGGGCGGCCGGATATTTGACGAAGGAGATCGCCCACCATCTACCGGCCGAGGGACAAGTCGTCCCCACGCCGAAGCCCACCGAGAGGGTAGTGTTCATCCCCCATTTCTTCTACGGGCTAGGGTTTCTGCTCCACCCTTTCGTCTGCGGGCTAATGTATTATTATGGGATAGATTTCCATGATTTGTCCCCGAATTCCTTCCTCAACATCTCGGCGTTTATCATCATGTGTGAGGCCTTCCTCCGAATCCAACCCCACTTCGGGCTGCAGCTCAAAGTTTTCAATGTGAAGCCGAAGGTGGTGGATGGCCAGCACGTGGAGTGCGGAGGAGCCATGGTGAGTAAGCTGTCCAACGTCTCTTGGCCCAAGGGCACTTTTGTGGACACAGTGAAGGAGTGGCAGAAGCAATGGTTCTATATCACTGAACCTCGCGGCACCACCTGAGCCGCAGCTACCGAATTCCGCTCTGGCGCTCCCATGCGACTCACCTCCTGGGTCGAGAAGAGTCCGGACTGGTGTTCAACTGACGAGCTGATAGCGCTACAGACGCGCGTTCAAAGCATGGTGACCAAGAATTTCAAGCTCGTCGATGTAATCCAGGTGATGCTGGTTCGCCGGATTCTTCCGTCCCAGCGCCGAAGCCGCCCTTTGTGGGAGTTCAATTCAAAGAAGCACCAGACCTTGGTAAGGCTCTTCGAGACTACTCACGAAGGCGCCTGGAAGTTGCTTTTTAAGGGTAACGAGAAACCACCAGCCATGGATTCAGACCGTGGTCACGATTGTAAACACCCCGCCAGCGAGGTATGTTATTTTTTATGTACCCCCAACTCAATTGTTTCGAGGAAGACGTGTGAGCTTTTATTACAGCTTTTTCAGGACTGGATGGAGAGGGCGAAGCGGATCCAATGTCCGGCTCCGCTGCCTGAAGAACCAGTCATCCCGCGTCTAGTGAAGATGCTGGTGCCGGCGCCATATAAGGCGGCGGAGAAGAAGGCCAAGAAGAAGGCAAAGAGGGCCAAGAGTGGCCCCCGCCGCAAGGGCACTTCGGACGCGACGTCCGAAGACGACGAAGCTCATTCCTCTATCCCTGAGGACAATGACAAGGAAGAGGAGGAGGAGGAAGAAAACAACCCTCCCCTTGAGGAGAGGAAGAAGAAAAGGGCGGCTTCGGCGCATCTAGAGGTGGAAACGCCCAAGAAGGGGAAGGGCGTCCCGGCGGTCAACACCGCGTGGGACGTTGAAAGCAGTCCGGAACGACGCCCTCATGCTAAGCCCCAGGCCGCATCGTAAGTGACATGGCTCGCTTGTGCGCACATCCGGCCCTTTCTCTCCATTATCTTGACATAGTTAACAGTATTATTGTAGTCCGGCCCGCGACCTAATCCAACGATCCTCGTCCGGAGGTTCGTTGGCTCCGTCGGAGATGGCGAGCATGTCGCCCCCGCCTACTTATTCCCCCGGGGCCAGGGATGACACCAAAGTGTTGTCCTGGAGGACCGCTCCGAAGGGAGGGGCCCAGGACGCTGTCCGGGAGGCGCCTCAAGGCAAGACCTCCACTGCCGGACACATGGGGGAGCCGATCCCCATGGAGACTGGCGAAGAGGGCCGCATCCAGTTTGGCCCTCAGCCGAATACGATTCCGGAGGCCCATATGGCTCCGAAGTCGGGCGAGTAGCCCCCTTTGAAGGAGGGGGTGCACCGCTTCCGCCGGTGGTCCTTGTCCATCCAGGGACGCCGGATAACCTGATGGAGGCGCTACGAGGCGCCTCCGTTATGGACGAGCACCGTGTCCTTATGGGCGCGGTGATCAAAAAAGTTCAATCCGCCAAGAGTGGACTGAACGAAGCCTGGAGCAACCTGTTGACAGGTTTCTAGGTAAGTGACATAGAAAGAGAAAAACCCCATGCAGTCAGTAGCCCCTGAGACACTGTTCGGTGCTCGGCGAGAAGAACCGGACAGAGGATCCATCTTTTATTGTAGGAGACTAACGTGATATGTATGCATAAGCAGGCGTCGTTGTTGGCTGCAACCTCGCATGCTGCCGAAGTCTCTGAACTGAGGCAGAGGCTGGAGCGGACCGAGAGTGAGCTCGGCGAGGTTAAGGTTCGGCTCCAGGAGCAGCAAGGTGAGTAACGACTTGCTGTGTATTCGGAAAGCATAGGCGTTGTGTATTGACTATAGTGTCGTAATATGTGCAGGAGCCGCGACCGAGGTCGAGGCCCTGAGGAAGGCCCTAGGCGAGGCCGAGGAAAAGGTTGTCCAGCAGCAAGCCGCCCGTAAGAAGCTCGAGGCCCGTGTCAAAGAAATCCAGCAGGAGCTCCAGGATGCGGTGAAAAAATGTGAGACCTTGGAGCATGATGCGTCGGCTCGAGGGGGCGAACTCACTAAGGCTCGTCAAAGCACGGAGACCGCACGGAATGAGGCCCAGGCCGCTCTCAAGGAGATCCAGGAGGCCAAGAAGATCACGGCGGGTAAGGCTTTTAAGATGCAAAGCAAGTATGCGGAGAAGCAATACCTTTTACTAACCCGGGTTCGGAGTTCCCCAGGGGCTTTTGCGGATCTACCACGCAGCGTATCAGACGCTGCGCAATTCTACCAAGCCGAAGGAGGAGGTTCTACAGAGAAGATATTCTGGTCGCAGTATGCGACGCCAGAGCATCCCGTATCCTTCACCGATCATCTGAAGCAGCTGGTGGAGCTGCACAGGGTGGCCGGACTAGCCATTAAGGATTTGATGATCCGGCTATGGCCAGCCGAAGCTATGCCCGGCAGCTACTTTGGACTCGTGAGGCGGCTAGTGGAAGCCTGTCCGCGGCTGGACGTCATCAAGCGCTCTGCCTG
Organism: Aegilops tauschii subsp. strangulata; assembly: GCF_002575655.3. Classification (NCBI taxonomy): domain Eukaryota; kingdom Viridiplantae; phylum Streptophyta; class Magnoliopsida; order Poales; family Poaceae; genus Aegilops; species Aegilops tauschii. Next base: position 378,608,499 of record NC_053039.3, read on the forward strand.
TATTGAAGGTTCCCGTATGGCCTTCGCTCGTTGCAAGATGTGGTGGGCGAAGATGAACGCCGTTGAAGTTGCCAGCGGGCCGCTGGAGGGCAAGGAGCACCGCACACCCGAGAGATATTTTGCGGATGTCATAGAAGGGTCTCGACTTGTGGCAGCTCAATGTTCGCAGGACATTGTATTTGAATAAATGTATTCATGTTGCCCTTGCATTGTACTATGGAAACAAAGCATGTAATGTAATTTTGTTATGCTTTAATTGTTTCCTCCTGTGCGGCCGTGTTGTTTGTAATCTGAGGGTTGGCCAGTCGTTGGCTTCTGCCCTTGCGTAGGTAGTACGGAGGTGTTCAGGATGGGATCTAAACAATCTTGATCCAATTACACGGTCCTTTGAAGGAGTTGTTTAGCGCACCGAACAAGGCAATCGGACTATACGGCTTAAACGCCCTCACTTAGCCATAGGAGTTTTATAATTAAGCAAGTGCGCAGCCCTTGGTCCAAGCCAGGGTGCTGTCAGCATCTGATCGGGAAGTGCGGATCCTTCGCATGACGCGGAAAAAATCTCCAACGATTTTGTAACCCTCGAACAGCTGACTGGCTCTCGCCGTATCATGACAGTCAGTTTTCGGCTTTCTCTTCTGAGGTGCTCATCCGGTCAAGGCCAGGGCACAATCGCAGTAGTTCTCCCTTTAGTACCCTAGCCGATAGAGCGGAACGTAGGGTAGCAATCACACGAGCCGGGCAACCCAACTATTGACCAAAGACATGATTCGGAGCCAATGCATATAATGCTAAATTCGGGGTGCCGAACTCATATATAGGAAGTGTTTGGACTTTGTTGATGTATTGTGGGGCGATAAGTAACCCCTGGCGAATATGAGACGTACAAAAGAGTATCGATGCAGTCGATAAGCAGATCGAAATAAAATGAAGTAAGAAGCGAAAACCACAGAAACTGGGCCGCAAACCATTTTCATTATAACTGGATGGATACGTCAAGGCGTATCTTGTACAAATAGTGCGATAAGCATCCGGGCTATTTAACATGCCGGGATCAAGAGGGCGCAGCGTGCGGGTCCCGAGAAATTAGTGGAAATACCGTCAAGAAGAACGTATAGAGGTTACTCTACACACCTATGCTGCTTGCCTCCTTTGTATGCCGATCCTTCAAAGGGACTGGTGATTAGGCCCGTGAGAAAAGGAACCTGAAACAAAAAGAAAAAGGTGAAAGTATGTGTGTCCGGGATCGGCCTAGCCGAACTGTAGATCCCGGGTTAGCTTGTGCCTCCGTCGATGTCCATGGGATTTTGAGTGCGTAATTATGTACGCGTGGTGCGAATGCCACTACTTCATCGGGACTGGGATGGAGGCCGAATTGCTAATCGAGCTCTTGACGAGCCGCGATGCCCTGCTGCAGTGTAGTCCGGAATCTCTTAATGATGTCCAGGGGCTCGACAGCCGTACCATGGTGCTGCTTGAGAAGGCCGCTCTGTACCTCTGCTGCTAGGGCGGTGGTGTGCTCCTTTGTTCAGAGGGAGTGTTCCGTATTGCCATCGACTGTTATGACGTCTCGTGGCCCGGGCATCTTGAGCTTGAGATAAGCATAGTGTGGCACTACATTGAATCTAGCAAACGCGGTTCGTCCGAGCAGTGCGTGGTAGCCGCTGTGGAATGGGACGATATCGAAGATTAATTCTTCGCTTCGGAAGTTGTCCGGAGAACCGAAGATCACCTCCAGCGTGATTGAGCCTGTGCAGCGGGCTTCTACGCCTGGTATGACTCCTTTAAAGGTAGTCTTTGTTGGTTTGATTCGTGAGGGGTTAATGCCCATCTTCCGCACTGTGTCCTGATAGAGCAGGTTGAGGCTGCTACCACCGTCCATCAGGACTCGTGTTAGGTGAAACCCGTCAATAATTGGGTCAAGGACTGGTGCGGCTGAACCGTCGTGGCGGATACTAGTTGGGTGATCTTGACGATCGAAGGTGATCGGGAACGACGACCACGGGTTGAATTTTGGGGCGACTAGCTCTACCGCGTAGACGTCCCTAAGTGCTCGCTTACGCTCCCTTTTGGGGATGTGTGTAGCGTATATCATGTTCACCGTTTTGACTTGAGGGGGAATTTCTTCTGCCCCCCAGTGTTTGGCTGCCGGGGCTCTTTGTCCTCGTCCTCACTTTGTGATCCCTTTTCTTTGTTTCCGGCATTTAACTTGCCAGCCTGCTTGAAAACCCAACATTCCCTGTTGGTATGATTGGCTTGCTTATCCGGGTGCCGTGAATCTGGCACGGACGGTCGAGTATGCGGTCTAGGCTGGAAGGTCCTTCGTTGTTTCTTTTGTAGAGCTTCTTCCGTTGGCCGGTCTTGGAGCCACTGAATCCGGCGTTGACTGTGGTGTCATCGGTGTTGTCGCCATTGCTTCGGCGTTTGTGTCTATTGCGCCGGAGCTTGCCGGTGCTGTTCTTGGCCTCAGTGGGGCCTGCCTCGCTGGCTGTGTTTTTGCTACGAGCCAACCAGCTGTCCTCACCCGCACAAAAGCGGGTCATGAGTGCCGTAAGGGCTGCCATAGACTTCGGCTTTTCTTGGCCGAGGTGGTGTGCTAGCCATTCGTCACAGATGTTGTGTTTGAAGGCTGCTAGGGCCTCGGCATTCGGACAGTCAACGATCTGGTTCTTTTTGGTTAGGAACCTAGTCTAGAATTTTTTGGCTGATTCTCTAGGTTGTTGAACTATGTGGCTTAAGTCATCAGCATCTGGTGGCCGGACATAAGTTCCTTGGAAGTTATCAAGGAAAGCCTCTTCCAAGTCCTCCCAGCTGCCAATGGAATTCTCAGGCAGGCTATTTAACCAGTGTCAAGCTGGTCCTTTGAGCTTTAATGGGAGGTATTTGATGGCGTGGAGGTCATCTCCTTGAGCCATATGGATATGGAGAATAAAATCCTCGATCCATACTGGAGGATCGGTTGTGCCGTCGTATGATTCAATGTTGACAGGCTCAAACTCCTCGGGGAATTCGTGATCCAGCACCTCGTCTGTGAAGCAGAGAGGGTGTGCGGCGCCTCTATAGCGGGCCGCATCGCGGCGTAGCTCTGATGGAGTCCGTCTGCGGCATTCGGCCTGGGCGTGGTTAGGTTTGTCACGTCCGAATAGGTAGCCGTGGTCGTGCCTCGAGGCACGTCCTCGCGATCCGTAGATCGATCTTGTATGTCCTGCTCTACTGTCCAGGGTCTGCCGGAGGTCGTACGTGTGACCCCAAACTCTTCCGTCTCTAGTTGCCGCTTTATCCCGACCGCGGGGTGGCCGGTCGGCCGCCCTGTCTCGACCACGTGGTGGTCGTTCCACATTACGCGAGGGAGATGTGTGCTCTGGTGCCTCCTCATCAAATTGAGGTAGCAGTCTACGTTTCGGGTAGCTCTTGGCTGGGTGCTTGAGGCCGTATTCTTCGGCTGTCAGGACGTCAGTCCATCTGTCGACGAGCAGATCTTGTTCAGCTTGAAGTTGTTGTTGTTACTTTTTCACGCTCCTTGCAGTGGCTATGAGCTGAAGCTTAAAGCGCTCCTGCTCCAGAGGATCCTCAGGCACGATGAAGTCTTTGTTGCCGAGGCTAGTCTCCTCCTTGGAGGGTGGACGGTAACTATCGTCCTCCGAGTCATCTTCTATGGCCTGTTCATCAGGATTGTCTTGCCTGTTGTTATGTTCCTCCTGTTCGGATGCAGCTCCGATAGGGTCTTCATTGTCTTCGGCGTCGCCCGGAGTACTATTTTCTCCGGTGCCAGTGTTGCCATCTTTTGAGCGATGAGACTTAGAACGGCGTTTGGGCCGCCGGCGCTTGGACTGCGTCTCAGAGGGTTTATTCGCATCTGGCTCTTCTTTGTCGTCGCCGGATCCTTTAGGTGTGTCAACCATGTACACGTCGTACGAAGAGGTGGCCGTCCAACGTCCAGTAAATGGCGGGTCTTCGCCTTGCTCCTTGTCGGCATCGTCATCCATATCGTCGATGTCTTCGGAGCCATAGTCAAGCACGTCGGTTAAGTCATCGACAGTGGCTATGAAGTGGGTGGCGGGTGGGAAGCAAAATTCCTCGTCATCCGCCTCTAGCTCGAACCGAACATAGTTCGGCTGTGAGTCCTCCTCCAAGGACAAGTTCTGTAAAGAGTTTAGCACGTCACCCAAAGGTGAATGCTGGAAGATGTCTGCAGCGCTAAATTCGAAAATCGATAACTGATCCAGCTCGGTGTCCGCAGGCGTACCTGGTCCGGAACGTATAGCCGGAGACGAGTCCGGAGTTCCATTGATGCAGACATTGCAGGATGTCGAGTCCATGTGCGGCTCCAATGCCGCGGACTTTGTGGCCTCGGAGGGCACGAGCTGCTTCGGTTCTACGGCCGTTGCAGCAACAGGAATCATCTCTTGGATGTAATCCGATGACAAATTTAAGTCATGTTCATCGGGGCGAGGGGGAGCGATCGCTGCGGTCTCAAACCCATTGAAGATCAAGTCTCCACGGGTATCTGCGACGTAGTTCAAGCTTCCAAATCTAACCTGGTGGCCAGGGCGTAGCTATCGATCTGCTCCAGACGGCCAAGCGAGTTGGCCCGCAGTATGAAGCCGCCGAACACAAAAATCTGTCCGGGGAGGAACGTTCTTCCTTGGACAGCGTTATTATCGACGATTGAAGGGTCCATCAAAGCTTTTGTCGATGGCATAGTGGAACTCTCAATGAAAGCACCAATGTTGGTGTCAAAACCGGCAGATCTCGGGTAGGGGGTCCCGAACTGTGCGTCTGGGATCGATGGTAACAGGAGACGGGGGACATGATGTTTACCCAGGTTCGGGCCCTCTCTATGGAGGTAATACCCTACTTCATGCTTGATTGATCTTGATGAATATGAGTGTTACAAGAGTTGATCTACCACGAGATCGTAATGGCTAAACCCTAGAAGTCTAACCTATGAGAATATGGTAATGAGTATCTGCCATCCGGACTATGCTCTCCGGTTTATATAGACACCGGAGAGATCTAGGGTTACATGGGGTCGGTTACATAAGAAGGAATCTTCATAGTTGGTCGCCTAGCTTGCCTTCCACGCCAAGGAGAGTCCAATCCGGACACGGGTCCAGTCTTCATGTCTTCACAGCCCATCAGTCCAGCCCAATGAATAACAAGCCGGACGCCTGAGGACCCCTTAGTCCGGGACTCCCTCAGCGATGCTTAAGTCTGTCTGAATCATATTAGCAATTGCCGCATTTTATGATTATGAAATCTGGCAAATGGGCATCAAAACTGCAATCCTTAACGGATATCTTAAAGAAGAGTTGTATATGATGCAACCAGAAGGTTTTGCCGATCCTAAAGGTGTTGACAAAGTGTGCAAGCTCCAGCGATCCATCTATGGACTGGTGCAAGCATCTCGGAGTTGGAATATATGCTTTGATAAGGTGATCAAAGCATATGGTTTATACAAACTTGAAGCGAAGCCTGTATTTACAAGAAAGTGAGTGGGAGCTCTGTAGCGTTTCTAATATTGGAAATGATATAGAATTTCAGAATAGCATAAAAGGATACTTGAATAAGAATTTTTTCAATGAAAAGACCTCGGTGAAGCTACTTATGTATTGGGCATCAAGATCTATAGAGATAGATCGAGACGCTTAATAGGACTTTCACAAAGCATATACCTTGACAAAGTTTTGAATAAGTTCAAAATGGATCACTCAAAGAAAGGGTTCTTACCTGTGTTACAAGGTATGAAGTTGAGTAAGACTCAAAACCTGACCACCACAGAAGATAGAGAGAGAATGAAAGTCATTCCCTATGCCTCAGCCATAGGTTCTATAAAGTATGCCATGCTATGTACCAGACCTATTGTGTACCTTACCATGAGTTTGGCAAGGGGGCACAATAGTGATCCAGGAGTAGATCACTGGACAACGGTCAAAATTATCCTAGTTACCTAAGAGGACTAAGGATATATTTCTCGATCATGGAGGTGATGATAAAGAGTTCGTTGTAAAGGGTTACATTGATGCAAGCTTTGACACCAATTCAGATGACTCTGAGTCTCAATCTGGATACGTATTGAAAGTGGGAGCAATTAGCTAGAGTAGCTCTATGCAAAGCATTGTAGACATAGAAATTTGCAAAATACATCTGAATGTGGCAGACCCGTTGACTAAACCTCTCACAAGCAAAACATGATCACACCTTAGTACTCTTTGGGTGTTAATCACATGGCGATGCGAACTATATTATTGACTCTAGTAAAACCTTTGGGTGTTGGTCACACGGCGATGTGAACTATGGGTGTTAATCACATGGCAATGTGAACTATTGGTGTTAATCGCATGGCGATGTGAACTAGATTATTGACTCTAGTGCAAGTGGGACACTGAAGGAAATATGCCCTAGAGGCAATGATAATGTTGTTATTTAATATTTCCTTATTCATGATAAAGTTTTATTATTCATGCTAGAATTGTATTGATCGGAAACTTAAATACATGTGTGAATACATAAACAAATACCGTGTCCCTAGTATGCCTCTACTAGACTAGCTCGTTGATCAAAGATGGTTAAGGTTTCCTAACCATAGACATGTGTTGTCATTTGATAATGGGATCACATCATTACGAGAATGATGTGATGGACAAGGCCCACTCGTTAGCTTTGCATAATGATCGTTCAGTTTATTGCTATTGCTCTCTTCATGTCAGACACATATTCCTTTGACTATGAGATTATGCAACTCCCGGATATCGAAGGAATACCTTGTGTGTTATCAAATGTCACAACATAACTGGGTGATCATAAAGGATGCTCTACAGGTATCTCCGAAGGTGTTTGTTGAGTTGGCATAGATCAAGATTAGGATTTGTCACTCTGAGTATTGGAGAGGTATCTCTGGGCCCTCTCGATAATACACATCATAAGCTTGCAAGAAAATAACTAAGGAGTTAGTTATGAGGTGATGTATTACGAAACGAGTAAAGAGACTTGCTGGTAACGAGATTGAACTAGGTATAGAGATACCGACGATCGAGTCTCGGGCAAGTAACATACCGATGGACAAAGGGAATTACGTATGTTGGCATAACAGTTCGACTGGTAAAGATCTTCGTAGAATATGTAGGAACCAATATGGGCATCCAGGTTCCGCTATTGGTTATTGACCGGAGAGGTGTCTCGTTCATGTTTACTGTTGGGGAATGTAGTAATTTCAAAAAAATTCCTACACACACGCAAGATCATGGTGATGCATAGCAACGAGAGGGGAGAGTGTTGTCCACGTACCCTCGTAGACCGAAAGCAGAAGCGTTAGCACAACGCGGTTGATGTATTCGTACGTCTTCACGATCCGACCGATCAAGTACCGAACGCACGGCACCTCCGAGTTCAGCACACGTTCAGCCCGATGACGTCCCTCGAACTCCGATCCAGCCGAGTGTTGAGGGAGAGTTTCGTCAGCACGACAGCGTGGTGATGATGATGATGTTCTACCGACGCAGGGCTTCGCCTAAGCACCGCTATAGTATTATCGAGGTGGACTATGGTGGAGGGGGGCACCGCACACGGCTAAAAGATCAAACGATCAATTGTTGTGTCTCTAGGGTGCCCCCTGCCCCCGTATATAAAGGAGCAAGGGGGAGAGGTGCTGCCGGCCAGGAGGGGCGCGCCAGGAGGAGTCCTACTCCCACCGGGAGTAGGACTCCCTCCCTTTTCCTTGTTGGACTAGGAGTGGAGGGGAAAAGAGGAGGGAGAGAGGAAGGAAAGGGGGGCCCGCCCCCCTCTCCTTGTCCTATTCGGACTAGGGGGAGGGACGCGCGGCCCTGCCCTGGCCGCCTCTCCTCTCTTCCAATAAGGCCCACTATGGCCCATTAAGCCTCCGGGGGGTTCCGGTAACCTCCCGGTACTCCGGTAAAATTCCGATTTCACCCGGAACACTTCCGATATCCAAATATAGGCTTCCAATATATCAATCTTCATGTCTCGACCATTTCGAGACTCCTCGTCATGTCCGTGATCACATCCGGGACTCCGAACAACCTTCGGTACATCAAAACATATGAACTCATAACATAACTATCATCGAAACTTGAAGCGTGCGGACCCTACGGGTTCGAGAACTATGTAGACATGACCGAGACACGTCTCCGGTCAATAACCAATAGCGGAACCTGGATGCTCATATTGGCTCCCACATATTCTACGAAGATCTTTATCGGTCAGACCACATAACAACATACGTTGTTCCCTTTGTCATCGGTATGTTACTTGCCCGAGATTCGATCGTCAGTAGTTCAATCTCGTTACCGGCAAGTCTCTTTACTCGTTCTGTAATACATCATCCCGCAACAAACTCATTAGTTGCAATGCTTGCAAGGCTTAAGTGATGTGCATTACCGAGAGGGCCCAGAGATACCTTTCCGACAATCGGAGTGACAAATCCTAATATCGAAATACGCCAACCCAACAAGTACCACTACAGGAATCAGCTACTTTGCCGTCTGCCACGGCAGACGGCAAAGACAAGGATGGCGGACGGCAAAGGCCTTTGCCGTCTGCCGCGGACGGCAAAGGCCTTTGCCGTCTGCCGCGGACGGCAAAAGGCTCCGGCAAAGTAGGCTACGGCAAAGAGCTTCTTTGTCGTCTGCTTTCTGAAGCGGACGGCAAAGGGGCCTTTGCCATCAGCGGCGGACGGCAAAGAAAGCCGACGGCAATAAATGTGTTGTTAATCCGTTAGGCGGCTAACGGTAGCCTTTGCCGTCCGCCGCTAACGGCAAAGAGCATCCGGCCTTTGCCGTCCGCCGAATGACGTCAGCTGGACGTCACTGCGGGACAAGTCTTTGTCGTCTGCCACTGTAGGCAAAGCCTTTGCCGTCCACCGCTGTAGGCAAACTAGCCAAATGGGTCAGCTCCCAGGGAGCACAGGTGGCCGCCGCGTGGCTTCTTTGTCGTCCGCGGTGGACGGCAAAGGTGCCTCTTTTTTCTTTTTTTTAAATCCAGCAATTTTCACAACATTATATGACATACATATATATATATATTTCACAGGGCTATTTAATAGCAAACATATGACATATCCAGCACATAAGTTTCATCGTGCATACATATATAGTTCCATCCATTCATACATAGCAAGTTGCACATACACATTGTTCCATCCATACATATTACAATGCAAAGTTTCATCAAGATAGCAAGTTCCATCATAGCAAGCTAGAAGAATACTAGAGGAGAATGAAAGAAAAAACAAGCACTCCATCATAGCAAGCTAGCTTCCGTGAAGTGAATGAAATCTGCAAAAAGGCAAATAAGAAAGTTAGAAAAAGGTGACTAGAAGAAGAAGTATATGCCATTTATGAGCTAACTTAGGTGAAATGGATCATTTATGAGCTAACTTAGTTGAAATGGATCGTTTATGAGCTAACCTAGGTGAAATAGATCGTTTATGAGCTAACTTTGGTAAAATGCATCATTTTAGAGCTAACCTAGGTGTGATGGGTCATGTTGGAGCTAAACTAGGTAAAATGGATCGTTTGTGAGCTAACCTAGGTGAAATGGATCGTTTATGAGCTAATCTAGGTAAAATGGGTCATTTTAGAGCTAACTTGGGTAAAATGCATCATTTTGGAGCTAACCTAGGTAAGATGGGTCATTTTGGAGCTAACCTAGGTAAAATGGGTCATTTTAGAGCTAACATAGGTAAAATGGATCATTTTGGAGTTAGTCTAGGTAAAATGGGTCATTTTAGAGCTAACTTGGGTAAAATGGATCATTTATGAGCTAACTAAGGTATAATGGGTCATTTTAGAGCTAACTTAGGTAAAATGGATTGTTTATGAGCTAACTAAGCTAATTATGCCATTTTTGACATAAGTAAGCTAAGTACATTTCATTATTGAGCAAACCTAGTTAACTAAGCATACTAGAGCTAACTTAGGTCATTTTGGAGGAAACAAAGCTAAGTATAGATCGTTTTAGAGCTAACTTAGGTAAAATGGATGGTTTTGGAGGTCAGTAAGCTTATTAAGTCATTTTGGAGGAAAAGAAGCAAACTCTAGGTCATTGTGGTAAGCATATGGGAGGAAATAAGGCTAAGTCTAGGTCTTTATGCATTTGTTAAGCAAAACACTAGAAGAAACTTACCAGCGCCCACCATCTTTCAACACCTTCCATGACAAAGAGTAAACGAAATTAGTACAACATAAAAAAATACCGACATGAATAATAATATGTATATCACTTAAGTGTATCATCATCAAGTACAACATAAAAAATTACATACCTGACACTACTAATAATCTCGATCACTATCATCAATAAATGCATAATCATCATCATCACTATAATCAATGACGGGCTCATAGGGTTCAGTGGCATCAACATGTGGAAGGCCACCTTGACGTAATCGGTCAAGCATTGACAGGTCATCCGCAGCAGTAACCTCTTCTTGTTCCGGCTCTTCTTGTTCCTCCTCTGGGTTGATGTCGGATTCACTGTCGCTGTCTACCTCAATCCATATGTGCCAATCATGACTCTTGAGACCAAATATCTTCAATTTATCAAGACTCGCTCCCCTCTTTAGATTCGCTGCATACCCATCGGGGAACATCAACTGCATTTTCACCCACAAGATAATTTCCCTCATAGCTGGCCTTCCAAGATTGAACCATGCCTTTGGCTTCGTCCAGTTATGCTTTCCTTTCGGTTCTTTCATGTTTTGTAACGGCCTATCACATAGCGCCTCCAGATCGACTCTAGCCTTAGTATTATCCTTTAACTTCCCATCTATGCCGAACAATGTACCAAAAAGTGCCTCGGCGATATTCTTCTCAGTGTGCATCACGTTGATGTTGTGTGGGCAAAGGAGGTCTTTGAAGTAAGACAGATCCCATAAGCATGTCTTGTGAGTCCAGGCGTGCTTAGAATTATACCCCTTGAAGTACCCTGGACGCTCTGGATCTGGCTCGAGGGCGTTTAACTGATCCAGGGTCTGTTGGCCTGTCAACGCAGGTGGTGCAGAGTTTTTGACAACTCTACCTCTGATGAAGTTCTTCTTGTCTTTCCTGAACTTATGGCGAGGATCCAGGAACTGTCTATGCATGTCAAAGCAAGAAAACTTGCGACCGGCCTGAAGCCAACAAAACTCAAGAGCTCCCTTGCATGTGGGGCACGGGAACCTTCCATGCACACACCAGCCAACGAATAGCGCATACGCCGGCAAGTCATGCGTCGAGTACATGTACCAGACACGCATTATGAAGTTCTGTTTGCTATAGGCGTCGTATGTCTTGAACCCATTATCCCAGGCTTCTTGCAATTCGTCCTTAAGCGGCTGCATGTACACATTCATATTTTTCCCCGGATAGTTGGGCCCTGGAATTATCAACGTCAGGAAAATGTTCTTTCTTTGCATAATCTGTCCGGGGGGATTGAGTGGAAAGACAAATACGAGCCAACAACTGTATTGGGCTGCCGTCATACCAAACACACTGAACCCATCCGTGCTGATGCCGACTCGAGGATGCCTCGGATCTGCCGCTTTGTCAGCATGTAATTCATCAAACTTTTTCCACGCAACACCATCCGATGTGTGTACCATCATCAGATTCCCATCTGCATCTAGTTCGGTTCTTTTGCCTGTTTTCTGCCATGTCATATGTCTGGCCGTCTCTTCGACCATGAAAAGACGTTGAAGTCTTGGTACGATTGGCATATACCGAAGAACACTAACGGGGATTTTGGTTTGTGTCTTCTCACCCATACCGTTATCTACCACAACATACCTGGAAGACTTGCAAATGGGACAATAGTTCAAGTCCGCATAGTCAAGCCTAAATAAGGCACATCCTTTCTCACAGGCATGTATCTTCTCATAGGGCATCTTCAGTGCACGGAGGATTTTGTCCGACTGGTACAGGTTTGCAGGCATTACATGGCCTTTGGGTAGAAAGCATCCAAATACTGTCATTATTGCGTCGTAGCATTCTCTTCCCAAGTTGAACTGAGCCTTCAGAGCCATTACTTGTGAGATGGCATCCAACTGACAAAGCTCAGTGTGCTTGTGGAGCGGACGTTTTGAAGACTCCAACATTTCATTGAAGGCCTTTGCAGATTCCTCCATCTCCTCGTCCAAATCCCGAGCATCATCATAGTCTTGCACCATGTTTTCCATCCCGGTACCATGCTCGTCGGTGCGACGACGATCCACCTCAGCTCTGTCACGTTGGGCAGACTCACCATGATATGTCCACACCGTATAATCGGGCGTAAAACCACTCTTCTGCAGGTGTTTGCCCATTTCATCCTCTGTCCTCTTTTCCCAATTGCCGCACCGGAAACAGGGGCACCAGGTTTTCCTCTGGCCATTTGCAAATGCGGCTTGCACAAACCCCTTGGTTTTTGTGAACCATTCAGCGCTCCATTTGTTCTGACCAGTGTGACCAGTATACATCCACGCACGATCACTCATCTTGACTTTCAGAGCTACTGGACACACAATAAATATATATATAATTCACCATGTATATATTCATCAGTTGATCTACTTTGTCAATTTTATTACGTCCATGCAACCTACACTCTAATAGGTAATGATAGGTCCTAATCCCACCCGAGTATGTGTAGATTGGGTTCATTTTCCCATGCTATGCTCCGGATCCGACGCAAAATTTTGGCAGCACCTCCCCGCTGTTCTCCTGATACACGTCTCTGCAATAAACAGAGAGGATGTGTACCCGGAGAACAACAGGGGAGGCACTGACAAAATTTATGCATCGGATCCGGAGCAAAGCATATGGGAAAACGAACCCAATCTACACATACTCGGGCTGTCCATGGATAGCGTTGGACAATTCGAAAGAATCAAGGTTATAAATATACAAATGCATGCATATTTATAACTAAACGCTTTCGAACGGGAGACACATATTGGTTACGCATACTGATGATTCAAGACACATATATAGCTAGCTATCAAGTTTCATCGGCACGAACACTGAAACAGAGCAAATAATTAATGGGGAGGAGGACATGTCATTTGTGCTCACCCACGAACGAAGGGGCAGAGCTCGTCAAACACACGGCAAGGTCGTCGAACACCAAACCTCGCAGCGATGAAACAACTGCACATTTAAATCTACCCGATCAACACAATTATATATGATGTTTTTCATAACAAAATAGAAAAATATATGACCTAACACATAATTCACAAATATATGACCCCGTCGGCCTCTGGACGGCCAAAGAGCACCTTTTCGGGAGGTGTCGGGGGTCGGGGTGTCGTGTCGGTGTCGGGGTGCCGTGTCGGGGTTGGGGTGCTGTTTCGGGGTCGGGGTGTCGTGTCGGGGTCGGGGTGTCGGGGTCTGGTGTCGGGGTCGGGGTGTCGGGGTCAGGGGGTCAGGGGGTCGGGGTGTCGGGGTCGGGGTGTCGGGGTGTGGTGTCGGTGTCGGGGTGTCGGGGTCAGGGTGTCGGGGTCGGGGTGTGGTGTCGGTGTCGGGGTGTGGTGTCGGGGTCGGGGTGTCGGGGTCAGGGGGGTCAGGGGGGTCAGGGGGTCGGGGTGTGGTGTCGGGGTCAGGGGGTCGGGGTGTTTCCTTCTATCCTTCTTCTTCTTTCTTTCTCTTCTTCTTCTTCTTTCCTTTCTTCTTCTTCTTCTTTCATCTTTTTTCTACTTCTTTTCGTTTCTTCTTTTCTTCTTCTTCTACTTCTTCTACTTCTTTTCTTCTTCTTCTTCTTTTTTCATCTTTTTTCTACTTCTTTTCTTTTCTTCCTTTCTTCTTCTTCTACTTCTTTTCTTCTTCTTCTTTTTTCATCTTTATCTACTTCTTTTCTTTTCTTCTTTTCTTCTTCTTCTACTTCTTTTCTTCTTCTTCTTCTTTTCTTCTACATATTCTTTTTTCTTCTACTTCGTTTCTTCTTTTCTTCTAACACTAACACTATATAACACATATCTATCACTAAATCTATCACTAACAATTAAACAGCAAAAAACTGAAGAAAAAAAACAGAAAAAATAAAATAAAAAAATAACTCACCGGAGCAATGGGACGGTCGGGGCAGTGGGGCGGGTGGGCCGGCGACGTGGTGGCGCGCCGGGGCAATGGGACGGTCGGGGCAGTGGGGTGGGTGGGCCGGCGCTGGGGCGCCGGGATGGTGGAGCGACGGGGCGTCGGCGGGTCGGGTGGGGGCGGCGGGGTGGTGGGGCGACGGGGCAAGCGGGGCGGGGGCGGGGGCGGCGGGATGGTGGGGGGACGGGGCGTCGGTGGGTGGGGTGGGGACGGCGGGGTGGTGGGGCGACGGGGCAAGCGGGGGCGGGGCGGTGGCGGGGGCGGCGGGGGCGGCGGTGGGTGGATCTGGTGGCGTGGCGTCGGGGAGGAGAGAGGGAGAGAAACAGAGAGGAGTAACGGGCGGGGGGCTCGATCGGCCGTTAGTTAGGTTCGATTAGTTAGCCTTTGTCGTTGGCCAAGCCTTTGCCATCCGTTTTTTTATCTTTGCCGTCTGCTAGCAGAGGGGGGGCGTTAAGTTTTTTCTAATCGGCTCGTTAGTGGGGGCCACCTCTCTCTTTTCCGTCAACCAGCTGACGGCAAAGAATTGACAGATGGCAAAGACCTTCTTTGTCGTCTGCCAGTTGTTTGTCATCTGCTTTTTGGTAGCTGATGGCAAAGACCTTCTTTGCCGTCTACTAGCGGACGACAAAGAACTGGCAGACGGCAAAATCCCTGATTCCAGTAGTGTACCTTCGGAGACACCTGTAGAGCACCTTTATAATCACCCAGTTTCGTTGTGACGTTTGGTAGCACACAAAGTGTTCCTCTGGTAAACGGGAGTTGCATAATCTCGTAGTCATAGGAACATGTAGAAGTCATGAAGAAAGCAATAGCAACATACTAAACGATCGAGTGCTAAGCTAACGGAATGGGTCAAGTCAATCACATCATTCTCCTAATGATGTGATCCCGTTAATCAAATGACAACCCATGTCAATGGCTAGGAAAGTTAACCATCTTTGATCAACGAGCTAGTCAAGTAGAGGCATACTAGTGACACTCTGTTTGTCTATGTATTCACACATGTATTATGTTTCCGGTTAATACAATTCTAGCATGAATAATAAACATGTATCATGAAATAAGGAAACAAATAATAACTTTATTATTGCCTCTAGGGCATATTTCCTTCATTTACATAGTTCTCTAACCCGTAGGGTCCGCACGCTTAACGTTCGTTGACGATATAGTGTTATATGAGTTATATGATTTGGTTACCAAATGTCATTCGGAGTCCTGGATGAGATCACGAACATGACGAGGAGTCTCAAAATGGTCGAGAGGTAAAGATTGACATATAGGACGATGGAATTCGGACACAGGAAGAGTTTCGGAGTACACCGGGTAATCATTGGGGCACCGGAAGGGGTTCCGGACACCCCCGGCAAGTGTATGGGCCGTATGGGACAAAGGGGGAGAAGCACACCAGCCCTTCCACCCCTTGCCCATGTAGCAAAGAGGGAGGGAAGGAAGGGGAAGGCACCCCAAAGGCAGCCAACCCCCCTTGCCCCCCCCCCATACACAAATATGGAAAGTGGGGATTCGACCAGGGTAGGCGCCCTAGGGGTTGCATCCCCTCCCCCCTCCACCTATATATATGAGAGGAAGGAGAGGGGCAACACACACCACGATTCCCTAGCCGTGTGCGGCGCCCCTCTCCCTATAGTTCGTCCCTCGGTCATATTTTCGTAGTGCCTAGGCGAAGCTCTGCGGAGATAACTTCACCATCACCGTCACTAGGCCGTCGTGCTGCCGGAACTCATCTACTACTTCGCCCGTCTTGTTGGATCAAGAAGGCGAGGACGTCATCGAGCTGAACGTGTGCAGAACTTGATAGATCGGTTGGATCGCGAAGAAAGTCCGACTACATCAACCGCGTTGTCAAACGCTTCTGCTTACGGTCTATGAGGGTACGTAGACACACTCCCCCTCTCGTTGCTATGCATCTCCTTGATAGATCTTGCGTGTGCGTAGAAATTTCTTATTTTTCCATGCAACGTTTCCCAATAGCTAAGATGTGTTGCATACAAAAAAATTCAACACTCGTGCTACATACATTATCTAAAAAAGTATGCTACCGCTACGTATAACTTACTAACATGTACATCAACAAAATGCCCAGAACTTCCAAATGGAGAAAATATTAAATCAGTTCTCGAGGAAACTACGTCGTTCTGCACATGCACTGCAAACTCATGAGGAGGTGTGCATATTAACCCAATAACCAAAGGAAGAAAAAGGTCAGACACGTGAAATTTTAATACTTGTGCTGTTGTTGCCTTAAAGAATAAATGAGGCAAAAAAATAGGTTTCTTAGAAAGAATAAATTAGAGGTATTTCTATGAGTGTGTCTAGGGCACATCTAGATGTGCCCTAGTTATCGCATATCTAGGTGACTTAATCAAGCATAGAAAGAAAACAAGAAAACGAAAAACGAAATACTCACACAAATCTCTGCATTAGATCTATGACATAAGAATTAGATGTGCAATACCAATGGCACATCTAGGTGTGCTTTAGCAAAACTGTATTTCTATTATCCTTCAAGAAAAAAAACATATGCACAAATTTAAACAAATAATGATTCTATCCATACAATTTACACAAAAATTGTGTTTTTTTGCAATATGCAAAAATACACATATAATAGTGAAATAATCGCAATAAAAGAAATTTCCTAAGAAAGAATGAAATAATGGCACTTGAGTTATAACTAAATAAGAAATAAAACTAAAACTAAAACTAAATGAAAAATAAAATAATGAAGTTTTTCTACGATGAATTAGAGGCTTTGATATTACCCTTTAAGAAGAAATGAAATAGAATAAAAAATAAATCAAAAACAAAATAATGAAGTTTTCTAATAAAAATGAATTAGTGACATTGGTATTAACATTTAAGAAGAAAGTAAACAAAAAATGAGAAATTTGCACAAAATTTACACAGAAATTGCACTTTTTTATAATATGCAAGAAAAGTATATAATAGTAGAATTCTCTCTAGAAAAAAACTTTTCTAAGAAGTAATGAATTAGTGACATTGGTATCAACATTTAAGAAGAAAGAAACAGAAAAAAATGAGAAATTTGCACACAAATTACACAAAAATTGCACTTTTTTATAATATGCAAGAAAAGTATATAGTACTAGAATTCTTACTAGAAAGAAATTTAAAAATGAGAAATTTGCACACAATTTACACAGAAGTTGCACTTTTCTATAATATGCAAGAAAAGTTTATAATAGTAGAATTCCCACTAGAAAGAAATTTTGCTAAGACGTAATGAATTAGTGGTATTGGTATTACCAATAAGAGGAAATAAAATGAAACAAAAACTAAATCAAAAACAAAATAATGAAGTTTTGTAAGAAAGAACAAATTAGTGATTTTGGATTACCCTTTCAGAAAAAAAAAAGTAACTACCAAAGCGAAATTACAAAATAAAAAATAGTAATATTTTTTAAGAAACAATGCATTAGTGACATTAGTATTAACCTTAAACATGAAGAAAAATACAGACGAAATAATGACACACAATTTACATTGAGATTGCATTTTTTTATAATATGAAAGAGTAAGCATACAATAGTGCAATTTTCATAAAAAATGTGTTCTAAGATGGAATGAATGAGTTAAATACACATTACCCTTAAAGAAGAAAGTAAATTTAACAAAAAGCAAAATAAAATAAAAACAATGAAGTCTTCTAAAAAACTAATGACATTGCTATTACTTTAGGAAGAAAGAAAATAAAAACAAATAATGATAAAAATTGCACACAATTTACACATAAATTATGAATTTTTCTAATATGCAAGAACAAGCAATATAATAGTGAAAATATTTGCAATAAAGGAAATTTCCTAAGAAATAATGAATTAGTGGCACTTGTGTTACAATTAAATTAGAAATAAAATAAAATAAAATAATGAAATTTTTCTAAGAAAGAATGAGTTAGAAGCCTTAGTAATACCCTTTAGGAAGAAAGAAATTAAACACAAACTAAATCAAAATCAAAATAATAAAGTTTTCTAAGAAAGAATGAGTTGCTGACATTGGTATTACCCTTTAACATCCGCAAAAAAAAGGTATTACCCTTTAACAAGAAAGGAAACAAAAAAGAGAAAGTTGCACACAATTTACACAGAAATTGCAGTTTTTTATAATATGCAAGAATAAGTATATAATAGTAGAATTCTCACAAAAAAAAGTTCCCTAAGAAGGAAAAAATTAGTGACACTGGTATTACCATTAAAAAGATAAAATGAAACAAACACTAAATCAAAAACAGAATAATGAAGTTTTGTAAGAAAAAATGAATTTGTGGTTTTGATATTACCTTTCAGAAAAAATGAAATAAGTACTAAAACAAAATCAAAATAATGAAGTTTTCTAAGTAAGAATGAATTAGTTGCATTGATATTACCCTTTAAGAAGAAAGAAACTATAGAGTAATCAAACAATAACAAAATTTACACACAATATATACTAAAAATTGCGCTTTCAATAATGCATATGGTAGTGGAATTTTCGCAGAAAATACAATTATAATGAAACTGCACTATTTTCGTAGTATGTAAGAAATAAACACATAATAGTGCATTTTTCACAGAATTACAATTTATACACATAAATTACTTACGTGTGTATATTTTGTATTCACCCAACATCCAAAATATACTCATAAAAACCGACAAAAAACTGAAGCAAAAATGCACACAGACACCCTAATAAGAAAACACGTAAGAGACTTCAGCCCAATAAGAAATCAACTGACCCAAAATAGGGGCCAATGAAAAAACGTCCAACCCAATACAGAAAAACACACACAATAGGAAAAAAACAACTAGCACAAATCTTGGAGCGGCCATCAACAGTTAAAAAATCGATTGACCCAAAAGTTAAAAACTCAGTCAGCTGACACGTAGCTAAAGTGTTTAAACAGTAGAGGAGTGTAAACATATCACTCATCAGTCGACGCCAAGGCCCTGGTATCCATGGCGGGGTCGTTTTCTCATTGCCAGATCTAGCCGAGGGGGAGGCCGCAGCCGCGGTAGGGGGGTGCGCGTTGATGCCGAGCCGAAGCGCCTTCGCGTTCTTGCGGCGGAGTCGTAGTGCGTCAGTCTCCGTCGTGAAGAGCAAGCGGCGAAGGACCACCGCTAGGAGCTCCTCCTTCGGATCAACCATCGTGGAGACGCTGGACTGGCGGGAGGAAGCTGCATACACCGCGCGGCCCTCTCCCTGGCCCGCTGCCTCTCAGGCGTCCACATCGGGGTGGGGTAGGCGCAGGTCATCATTGGCTGGTCCGACATGGTAGGACGTGTTCGGTTCATCCCATGTCCGCCTCGTATCTGCGTTAAGGCCTCATTCGGTTTGGAGGATTTTCATAGGAAAAACGTAGGCCTCATTCGGTCAGTTTTTGTCACGATCCAAACGTAGGAAAATTTTATATAGATGCGTTCGGTTCGTAGGAAACATGCAAATGATTTTCATAGGAATACTATTCATTTTCTTTGTTTTTTGAGGAAAGTACACATCCACTCGAAGTTCATTTTCTGCATAGGAACGAGGCAAGACAATCCTTAGAATGACAAGTGTCATCCTATCAAATTCCTACACTACTTCTAATTCATACTCCCTCTATCTGAAAATACTTGTCATCAAAATGGACAAAAAGGGACGTATCTAGAATTAAAATACATCTATATACATCTTCTTTTATCCATTTCGATGACAAGTATTTCCGAACGAAGTGAGTACGTTTTAATTTCCTCTAAACCGAATAAGGCCTAACAGGTGCCGATCAGCCCGAAGGTATAAGGGCAGTTTGAGGAGGCCAATTTGGTCGCGACAAAAACTGACCGGTCAGTGACAAATTCGTCCCACCGGTGAGCCGGGCCGTAGATGCTCTTGGTAGTTCACCCCTCTTTTTCGTTTTTTCGCACCTGGTGCGTTTTCTCTTATATCTTTGTTCCGTTATCTCCGACACTCGAACCCAATCCATTTGGATCAAACCGAAAAGAAACGTCAGTCTGTCCATCAGTTACTGGCCACCAATCACACTGTGCATCAGTCACCGGGCACCGTGATTGGTTCGAGCAATGGCGGCATCATGGCGCGAACAGAGATTCGTGGCACCATCGCGTCGGTGCGTCACGCCCACGCGCGCCTCGGAGCCGACGGGCCGCGCACGGCACGGCGCACCGCCGTACCGTCCCTCCCATCCCGCCGCGCTGCGCACGCTGGGGCTGGCTGCCTCGTCCCGTGCCGACGTGCCGTGCCAGGAGGCCGGAGCAACGGGCTCGACGCGCTCCTGCCAGGCCCGGCCCCGATCGTGGGTGCCACTGCTGAGACGGCGCCGTGAGTGGGAATTTCGCTTGCGCTTATCGCCTCGGGCTCGGGGCGGCCTGGCTGCCACGGTGAGGTTCCTGTACGTGCCGAGGGGAGGGAGACCCGTCGCTGTGCGCAACCACCGCACGACCGCTGCTGGTCCACGGGGTGGGCTGCACGAGCGCCTGGGGCCCGGCCGGCGACCGGGGCGCCCCGTCGCGAGGGGATGCGCACGACACGCCACCGCGCGCGTCGTCTCACGGGAGTAAAAAACACAACGACGTCTCGGGTGGCGGCTGGTTCGTAGTACTGTACGTCGTATGCCCGTACGTCCGCGCGGTAGTTGCCGCCGGGCGCTGTGCCGGGGGTCAAACAAAGGTGGCGGTGGCGCCCCCGCCACACCGCTCCAACAGTCGGCGCCACGCACGCACACCGTCAAATGCAGCCGCACCGTAAAATGCTGCTCCACTTGAGATGGACGGCTGGACCTGCTCCACCGACCGGCCCCCTTAAGAGCCACCCCGCCGCACCGCACACGCACGTTCGAGCTACGCAAACCAAACGCCTCGTCCGTCCGTTCCTTTCCCTCCCTCCACCGCCGATCGATCAGGGCCAGCTCGCTCTCTCGTTGGTTGGTGGCATGCAGGAGCCCGGGCGGCGGCCGTTCGCCGGCGCCGTCGACCTGCGCCGGCCCAAGGGCTACCCGGCGCCGTCGGCGACCCCGCAGCCGCAGGCGGAGGCGGGGGCGGGGGATGCGCACGGTGACCCCTGCCCGCGGTGCGAGTCGCGGGACACCAAGTTCTGCTACTACAACAACTACAACACCTCCCAGCCGCGCCACTACTGCAAGTCCTGCCGCCGCTACTGGACCAAGGGCGGCACCCTCCGCAACGTCCCCGTCGGCGGCGGCTCGCGCAAGAGCTCCTCCTCGTCGTCGTCGTCTTCGTCCAGCCCCAAGCGCGCCAAGAACTCCAAGCGCCGCCGCGTCGCGCCGGCCGCGCCCCCGGAGCCCGAGGCCGAGCACGACGCCGACGCCTCAGCCGCAGCCGCCGTCGCCGCGAGGACGAAGGAGGCCGCGGCCACCACCGAGGACGTGACAACAGCTGACGATCCCGCCGCAGCCCCTGCGGCCGACGGGTGTTTCGCTTTCACGGCCGGCGAGCCCGACGCGCCACCTGCGGCGGAAGGGTGTTTCACTTTCTTGGCCAGCGAGCTCGACGCGCCACCCGCGGCGGAGGGAGACAGGGGTTTGGCTTTCACGGCCGCCGAGCCGGACGCGCCACCCGCGGCGGACGGAGACGGGGGCCTCGCTTTCACCGATCACCCGTCGGTGGCGCTCGGGCTCGGCGTGGCGGACGACGCCGGCGGGAAGGAGCTGGCGGACCCGAGCCCGTTCGAGTGGCCGTCGGGCTGCGACCTGGGGTCCTACTGGGTGGCCGGCGTGTTCGCCGACACCGATCCGGCGCTGTTCCTCAGCCCGCCGTGAACCGTGGTCGTCTCGCAGAGCTCCACCGGTGAGCTGAGCACGGCACGGTCAGAGCACAGCTCGAGCTCCCCAACCTTCTTACTATCATCATCGTCTGGCTGGATTCCGGCCAGTAGTATTTGGATGGAATTTTCATTTCACTACTCACCAGAGGGGTCGATCTAAGAAGCCGTTTGTTTTAGTGCCTGATCGGAAGGCTAACCTAGAAGGTGAGGTGCCTGTATAAATCAGTACCAGGTCTGATCACGGCGTGTTTCAAGCCCTGAAAAGATTTCCCTTTCGCGATTAGCGAACTACCACTACCACTCATTTATACTACTACTTGTTTGACTCCTCCCCTGCTCTGCTCTCTACATATGGTATGAGATTTTCATCCTGTTGCTCCTGGATCATAGTTGCTGAAACCTGGAAATGTACCTGTAGCTAACCAGTACGTCGCTGCTAGCATCCCTGAGCGTTCTTGGCAAATACGGTGCGCTCCGGCGAAGAGAGGAGCGCGTGCCGACCTCGCTCCGTTTAGGTGGAAGCTGCCACCACGTACAGTACAGCACAGGCATGTCCAGATTGTTCATAACTTCACGTACAGTGCAGGGCAGTACAGCACAGGCATGTCGAGATTGTTCCATAACTTCATCATGATCCGGTCCGGAATCAATCGGCGACGTGAGCGGCGAATCAAGGCGGCATGAATTCGGCCGCGTCGCGTACCACCGAGGGCGGGCACCGGCCACGAATTATTGTCGCCCGCCCACGAATTATTAGATTCGACGAATCGCAGCAGCCGGTACGCAACGCGACGTCGTCGAGGGACGGGCAGAGGATCGGTTCGTGTTCGGTTGGACGTCGGCGTCGGTCGGCGGACCTTAAATCGATTTCAATTCACGGGCGGGAGCGACGCGGCAGAGGACGACAGCTCGCTCGCCCGCGATTCCGACGGCGACGGCCCCCGGCCCCGACCGCGACGGGACGGACGCGCGCGCCGCGTCAGGGATGGGCCGGGCTCGGCGTCACGTGTCGGTCGGCCGGTCGATTCGGCCGTGGTGCGGGCGACGTGTGCGGTGGTGGACCGCGGAAGGGGAGGGGGCCCCGTCGGTCGACGTCGATCGCCTCGCCGGTGACACGACCCGGGCCGGGCGTATGTACGTACGCTGCTGACGGCGACCCGACCGGCTCGTCGGGTCCGGACGTCTGGGTCGCCGCCGACGCCGGCTGTTGAGGCAGGCGTCGGCGTGACGGTTCTGGTGGATGGGTATGCGGTCGTGTCGTTTGACAACGTTGCTGGTGGTGTCGATGGATCTCGGTCGTCCGAGCCTCGGCGGTTTCGCGCTGAAATTCGCTGGCAACCTTGCCATGTGTCTCGATCAACGAGTGCGGGCCATGTTCGATGCACCGGGATTTTCTGAAAATAAAATACAAGCTCCGCCGATTCAAAGAGATGTCTGTTTCTTCTTCTTCTTTTATTTTTATAAATGATGATGAAGAATATGTCTTTTTCATCTTAAGGAAAATGTACTCTCTCCGTCTCATAATATAAGATGATGTTACATCAAATATGTAAGCATACCGTAATGACATCTTATATTTTCCTCCCCGTCACAGCCTCCCTCCCCGTCACCGCCTAAGTCCTCCTCCTCTCTCTAGGCTCGCCGCCTCGTCAGCGGTTAGAGGAGTGGAGACCCATTTCTTATTATAATTCTTTTATCTTTCTAAGTTAATATTTTTTATCTTAGGTTTTGTTTACATGATGGCATCAACAAGGTAGTAACGACTGAGGGAGTCCTGGATTAAGGGGTCCTCGGGCGTCGGACTATGTAGCATGGGCCGGACTAATGGGCTATGAAGATACAAGACAGAAGACTTCCTCCCGTGTCCGGATGGGACTCTCCTTTACGTGGATGGCAAGCTTGGCGTTCGGATATGTAGATTCCTTCCTTTATAAACCGACTCTGTACAACCCTAGGCCCCTCCGGTGTCTATATAAACCGAGGGTTTAGTCCGTAGAGGCAATCATAATCATAAAGGCTAGACATCTAGGGTTTTAGCCACTACGATCTCGTGATAAATCAACTCTTGTAATTCTCATAATCAACAAGATCAATCAAGTAGGAAGTAGGGTATTGCCTCCATCAAGAGGGCCCGAACCTGGGTAAACATTGTGTCCCCTGTCTCCTGTTACCATCGACCTTAGACGCACAGTTCGGGACCCTCTATCCGAGATCCGCCGGTTTTGACACCGATATTGGTGCTTTCATTGAGAGTTCCGCTGCGTCGTCATCAGAAGGTTCGATGGCTCCATTAGTCATCCACAACAATGCTGCCCTGCGGGAGGATTTTCTCCCCGGCCAGATCTTCGTATTCGGTGGCTTCGCACTACGGGCCAACTCGCTTGGCCATCTAGAGCAGATCGAAAGCTACGCCCCAGGTCACCAGATTAGTTTTGGAAATCTGGATTATGTCGCTGATATCCGAGGAGACTTGATCTCCCAAGGGTTCACAACCCCAACCTCCGCTCTGGCTTTAGATCCGGAGCGCGTCGCCACGTCCGAAGATGGGATTACTGAGCCCGCCGGACTATCTGCGGCCGCTAAGCCCAGCACGGGAGAACCGGGGGAAGTAGTGTCGCCGGCAACCATCATGAAGCCGGACTCTTCTCCGGACACTAGCTCCGAACCCTTGGAGTCAGCATCGTATGAGCCCGGCCAAGGAGTTTCCTTCCTGCCGTACTCCACGGGTTTCCTTCTCCCTGGTCAAACCTCGCCTTTAAGCGAGGCTATGAACTTGATGCGATCCCTCGTCATTACAGAGGAGCAATATCCGAAACACGCCCAGCCCGGACTAGGGGCTGAGAGCAGGGAATTTTACGTCCCACCAACCACCCACTTAATAGCCACCGTCGAGGACTTAACTGACATGCTTGACTACGGCTCCGAAGACATCGACGGTATGGACGACGATGCCGGAGAGGAGCAGGCCGAAAACCCGCCGTTTACCGGACGTTGGACGGCCACCTCTTCGTACGACGTGTACATGGTGGATACACCCAAAGCGGGTAACAGCGATGACAAAGAAGATCCAGTCGAGGACAAACCTCCTGAGATACAGCCAAAGTGCCGACGTCAGCGGCGCCGCTCTAAATCACGCCGTGGAAGAGACAGCAATACCGGCACAGGAGGCAACAACACTCCGGACGATGCCGAAGACAAAGAAGACCCCGTCGAGCCAACTTTCGAACAGGACGATCGGGAAGATGGGCAAGTTAGCCCTGACAAACAGGCCGAAAACGAAGACTCGGAGGATAGTAATTATCTCCCACTCTCCGAGGACGAGGCGAGCCTCGGTGACGAAGAATTTATCGTACCTGAGGAACCTCTCGAGCAGGAGCGCTTTAAGCGCCGGCTAATTGCCACTACAAGGAGCCTGAAAAGAAACAACAGCAGCTTCAAGCTGATCAAGATATGCTCAACGATAGGTGGACTAATGTCCTCGCAACCGAGGAATACGGCCTCGAGCGCCCAACCAAAAGTTACCCGAAGCGTAAACTCCTACTCCAATTTGACGACGAGGCCCTCAAGCCCGCACCATCAGCACGTAATGCAGCTGACCAACCACCTCGTGGCCAGGACAAAACGGCAACTCAAGTCGAACACCAGCCCATACTACCTCACCGTAAAGATCGAGATATAACAGCTCGGGGATATATATATGACTTGCGGCAAGACCTGGACAGTAGAGCAGGTAAGACCAGATCGATCTACGGATCACGGGGGCGTGCCTCGACGCGCGACGACGGCTATCTAGCCGGACGTGACAAGCATAATCACGCCCGGGCCGAAAACCGCAGACGGACTCCAACCGAGCTACGTCATGACTTGGCCCGATATAGAGGCGCCGCACACCCCCTCTGCTTCACTGATGAAGTAATGGGGCA
The DNA here is from genome assembly GCF_002575655.3 of Aegilops tauschii subsp. strangulata. NCBI lineage: Eukaryota > Viridiplantae > Streptophyta > Magnoliopsida > Poales > Poaceae > Aegilops > Aegilops tauschii. The sequence continues at coordinate 378,634,285 of NC_053039.3, forward strand.
CGAATTCCCAGAAGGGTTTAAACCCGTGAATATCGAATCGTATGACAGAACAATAGATCCCGCGGTATGGATTGAGGACTTTATTCTCCATATTCATATGGCCCGCGGTGATGACCTTCATGCCATCAAATACCTCCCGCTCAAACTCAAGGGACCAGCTCGGCACTGGTTGAATAGCCTGCCTGAAAACTCTATTGGCAGTTGGGGAGGACTTGGAAGACGCCTTCCGCGACAACTTCCAAGGCACATACGTCTGACCTCCGGATGCCGATGACTTAAGCCACATAGTTCAACAGCCCGGAGAGTCAGCCAGGAAATTCTGGACTAGGTTCCTAACTAAAAAGAACCAAATCGTCGACTGTCCGGATGCCGAAGCCCTAGCGGCCTTTAAGCATAGCATCCGCGACGAATGGCTCGCCCGACACCTCGGCCAAGAAAAACCGAAGTCCATGGCAGCCCTCACGGCACTCATGACCCGCTTTTGCGCGAGCGAAGACAACTGGCTAGCCCGTAGCAATAATAATGCAAGCGAATGAGTGCAAAGAAAAAACCGCTAGGATGCGTGCTAAGAAAGATTGCTTTGTGAAAGCGTGTTCTTCTAGTTTTTATGAGAATAAAGATGAAGATCTGGCACTTCTGAAGCCAGAAATAGCAACAGTAAGGCCCGACGCAACAGGCACAAGCGTCGAAGCAATGGTAACAATACCGATGACACGGTACTCAACGCCGGATTCAGCGGCTCCAAGTCCGGTCAGCGGAAGAAGCCATATAAAAGAAACAATCCAGGTTCATCCAGCTTGGACCGCATACTCGATCGTCCATGTCAGATCCACGGCACCCCCGATAAACCAGCCAATCATACCAACAGAAGCTGTTGGGTCTTTAAACAGGCCGACAAGTTAAATGCCGAGAACAAGGAGAAGGGGTCGCAGAGTGAGGACGATGACGAGGAGCCCCGTCCACCGAACACAGGGGGACAGAAGCAGTTTCTCCCCAGGTTAAAACGGTAAACATGATATACGTTACCCATATCCCCAGGAGGGAGCGCAAACGTGCGCTCAGGGACGTCTATGCGATAGAGCCAGTCGCCCCAAAATTCAACCCATGGTCATCCTGCCCGATCACCTTTGATCACAGGGACCATCCGACCAGTATCCGTCATGGCGGTTCAGCCGCACTGGTCCTCGACCCAATCATTGATGGATTCCACCTCACGCGAGTCCTCATGGACGGTGGAAGCAGCCTTAACCTGCTCTATCAGGATACAGTGCGCAAAATGGGCATCGATCCATCAAGGATCAAGCCCACAAAAAATACCTTTAAAGGAGTTATACCAGGTGTAGAGGCCCGCTGCACGGGCTCAATCACATTGGAGGTCGTCTTTGGATCTCCGGACAACTTCTGAAGTGAAGACTTGATCTTCGATATCGTCCCCTTCCGCAGTGGCTATCACGCACTGCTCGGACGAACCGCATTTGCTCGATTTAATGCGGTGCCATACTATGCTTATCTCAAGCTCAAGATGCCCGGACCACGCGGTGTCATAACAGTCAATGGAAGCACAAAACGCTCCCTCCGTACTGAGGAGCACACCGCGGCCCTGGCAGCAGAAGTACAGAGCGGCCTTATCAAGCAGAACCTTAATTTGGCGACCAAACTCCCGGACACTGTCAAACGCTTCCGGAGTACTCTGCAGCAGGACAGTCCAGCCTGTCAGGAGCTCGACTAGCAATTCGGCCTCCGTCTCAGCCCCGACCAAATGGCGGCGTTCGTACCGCGCGTGCATAACTACGCACTCAAAATACCATGGGCATAGACGGAGGCATAACTTGATTGTGGTCCATCATACGGCTCCCACAGATACTTTTCCTTTTCCTTCTTACCATTTTTTGGTCTCTTTTTTACAGGCCCCTCCTGACGGCATGATCATCGGTCCTTTCGAAGGATAGATATACCAAGGTGGCAAGCAGTACAGACGTGTGGGGGAATCTCTAGATGTTCTTCTTGACGATCATTCTACCTGTTTTCGGGACCCGCACGCAGCTCCCCCTTGGTCTTGGCATGTTAAATAGCCAGGTTGCTTATCACACTATTTGTACAAATATGCTTTGACGTATTAATCAAACTATAATGGAAACAGTTTGCGGCCCAACTTACGTGGCACTAGCCTACTACTTCATTTTATTTCGCTTCTAATCGATTGCACCCGTACACTTTGGTACGCTTTAATTCGCTAGGGGCTTCATTATGCTCCATACTACGGCAACAAAGTCCGAACACTTTTTACAGTACAGTTCGGCACCCCGAATTTTAGCATTATATGCATCGGCTCCGAATCATGTCTTTGGTCAATAGTTGGGTTGCCCGGCTCCTATGCTTGCTACCTTACGTTTCGTCCTATCATCTAGGGTAGTAAAGGGAGAACTACTGTGATTGTGTTTCTGGTTTATCCGAGCAAACATCTCAGTAGAGAAAGCCGAAAACTGACTGTCATGATGTGGCGAGAGCTGGTCAGCTATTCGGAGGTTAAAAATCTTTTGCGATTTTTTCCGCATTATGCGATGAATCGGCCTCCATTCGATCAGGTGTTTACAGCACCCTAGTCCGGATTAAATATTAACTAGGGGTTGTGCCTACATTTTTATTGTCAAACTCCTATGGCTAAGTGAGGGTGATAAAGCCATAGTCTGATTGCCTGGTTCGTTGCGCTAAACACCTCCTTCAAGGACCAAACTATTGGATCAAGAGTGTTTAGATTCCATCCCGAACACCCCCGTACTACTTACGTGGGGGCTGAAGCCGACGACTGGCAAACTCTCAGATTTAACAAAACGGCCGCACAGGAGGTAAAATTTTCAAACAACAAACATTATATTACATAATGGCTTTGTTTCATAATACAAGACAAGATACACATGAATGTATTCATTTGAAGATAATGTTTTTTGAACACTGGCCCTCTACAATGCGGGATCCCTTGAGGACATCATCAAAATACCGCTCGGGCATGCGGTGCTCCTTGCCCGCGGGCGGTCCCTCGGTCGCGAGCTTGACGGCGTCCATCTTCGCCCACTGCATCTTGACAAGGGCGAAGGCCATCCGCGCACCTTCGATGCAGACCGACCGCTTGATGGCATCAAGCCGAGGGTAGGCATTGACCAGCCGCTTCACGAGCCCGAAGTAGCTGCTGGGTATGGCTTCGGCAGGCCACAAACAGATTATTAAATCCTTCATGGCCAGTTCGGCTACCCTGTGCAGTTCTGTCAGCTGTTTCAGCTGATCGCTAAAGGGCACCGGATGCTCTGGCGCAAGGTATTACGACCAGAACAGCTTCTCCGTTGAGCTCCCCTCTTCGGCTCGGAAGAATTCCGCAGCGTCGGCAACACTCGCGGCAGATCCGCAAACGCCCCTGGAGAACCCCAAATCCGGGTCAGTAAGAGGAACATTTTCTTCACATACTTGCTCTGCATAATAGAGGCCTTACCCGCTGCGATTTTTCTGGCCTCCTGGATTTCCTGGAAGGCGCCCTGGGCTTCAACCCGGGCATCGTGTGCGCTTTGGCGGGCCTTGGCAAGTTCGGACTCTTAATCCGCAAAATTGCGCTCCAAGGACTCGCATTTCTTCACGGCATCCTGGAGCTCCTGCTGGACCTCACCAACCCTGGCCTCATGTTTCTCGCGAGCGGCTTGTTCCTTTGCCGCTCTCTCCTGGGCTTCGGCCAGCGCCTTCTTGAGGGTCTCCACCTCGGTCGCCGCTCCTACAAAATATGATGGCACTATGGTCAACACAAATCATTCATCTTTTCTGAATCTACACAAGGTCATTGCATACCTTGATGGTCCTCCAGCTGCTTTTTCACACGGTCGAGCTCTTCCTCGGTCCGCTCCAGACTCTGCTTCAGTCCGGAGACCTCAACAGCATGAGAGGTCGCAGCCAGCAAAGACGCCTGCTTATTCACATAGACACGTATGGTTAGTCTCCTGTGAAAGTTATTTGATCCTCTGTCCGGCTTTTCTTTTCGAACACGGACAGTGTCTCAGGGGCTACTGTCTATACTATGACATTCCTTTTGCATAAATTGCGTTTCATACCTCAAAGCCTGTTAGAAGGCTTGTGCAGGCTTCAGTCAGTCTGCTCTTCGCGAACTGAATCCTCTCAATCACCGTACCCATGAGGGTACGGTGTTCCTTAACAATGGAAGCACTTCGCAGCGCTTCCAGTAGAGTATCCGGTGCCTCTGGATGGACAGAGGTCACCGGTGGAATCGGTGCACCTCATTCTTTCGATTGAGGCTGCTTGCCTGATTCCGGAGCCGTATAGGTCTCTGGAATTGTATTCGGCTGGGGGCCAAATTGGATATGGCCCCCATCGCCAGTCTTCATGGGGATTTGCTCCCCCATGTGTCCGGCCGCCGAGGTATCACCCTCTAGCGCCATCCTGACGGCCTCCTGCTTCTCTCCCTGGCCTGGGGAGGCCCTTCGGGATAGCACCTTAGCGTCGTCCATGGCCTTGGGAGAAGAGGCCGCCGGAAGGGACCCGCTGTCCATCACCTTGGGATCCAGCGAATTCCCCGAAGATGAGGATCGCTGGAGGTCGGAGCGAGCCGGACTGCAGCGCATGATTCAACATGTTAAAACCATGGAAGTAAAGGAGCTGGATATATGTGCGCGTCTTTGAGTACTTACGATTCGGGCAGGGGCTTATCCCTGGGGCGCCACTCGGAGCTGCTGTCGATGTCCCACGCAGAGTTATCCACGAGGGAGACCTTCCCCTTCTTGGACGCCTCCGCCTCCAGATGCGTGGAGGATGCCCTTTTCTTCCTTCCCCCCTCCCGGGGAGAATTGCTTTCCTCCTCCTCGTCGTCCTCGGTGGGGGAGGAGTGGGTCTCGGCGTCTTCGGACGTCACGTCCGAAGTACCCTTATGGCGGGGGCCACTTCTGGTCCCCTTGGCCTTCTTCTTGGCCTTCTTCTCCGACGCCTGGTAGGGCGCCGGAACCAGCATCTTTGTCAGAAGTGGGATTGCTGGGTCTTCGGGCAGTGGAGCCAGACACTTGATCTGCTCCGCTTTCTTTGTCCAGCCCTGAAAAACTAAAATGGGGAAGCTCAGACATTATCCTTGAGTGTACAGGTAAAGGATACTCCTTGAAATACGAAAAACTTACCGGATTGGCGGGATGGGTCAGGCTGTACCCACGATCCTCGGACGTCTTCGGCCACGCCTCATTGGCCTTGAAAAGCACCTTCCAGATGTCTTCGTGTGTAGTGCCGAAGAATTGTTGCAGGGTCTGGTGCTCGGACGGATCGAACTCCCACAAATGGAAAGTACGGCTTTGGCACGGAAGGATCCGGCGAAAAAGCATCACCTGGATCACATTGACAAGCTTGATATTCTTGTCTACCATACTCTGGATGCGCGTCCGAAGTGCTGACAGCTCGTCCGATGAAGACCAGTACAGGCCCTTCTCTAGCCAGGAGGTGAGCCGCATCGGGGCTCCGAACTGGAATTCGGAAGCCACGGCCTAGGTGGTGTCGCGAGGCTCTGTGACACAGAACCACTGTTGTTACCACCCTTTGACGGTCTCCATAAAGGTACCTTTGGCCATGAGACGTTGGGCATCTTGCTCACCATGGCACCTCCGCACTCTGCGTGTGGACCGCCCACCACCTTCGGCTTCACATTGAAGATCTTTAACCACAATCCGAAGTGGGGGGATGCGGAGGAAGGCCTCGCACACGACAATAAATGCCGAGATGTTGAGGAAGGAGTTGGGGGCCAGATCGTGGAAATCCACCCCGTAGTAGAACATGAGTCCCCGGACGAATGGGTGGAGAGGGAATCCCAATCCGCGGATGAAGTGGGGGATGAAAACCACCCTCTCATGGGGCTCCGGTGTGGGGATGGTCTGCCCCTTCGCTGGAAGCCGGTGGGCGATTTCCTGGGCTAAGTACCCAGCCTCCCGGAGCTTGGTAATGTCCTTCTCCTTGACGGAGGAGACCATCCACTTGCCCTGCGCTCCAGATCCGGACATGGCTGGAGTGCTTTTTTGAGGTGGAAAGGATGGAAGCTTGGGCGCTGGAGCTCGAGAATGGATGGGCAGAGAGAAAGAAGGCATGGATGAAAAGGTGAAATCCTTATCCCTTTATAAAGGTTGCGAATATCAAGCGCCTCCCCACTCGCCTCCCCACTCACCTATTCCCCAAGGGCCATGTAGACTGCGCGGCTGGATTACCCACGCCCGTATTGATGAGAATCCCGCAATAAGGGGACACGATCTCTGCTTCGACAAGACATGCCAATAAAACCGCATCTTGAAACATGGAGCGGGAGACTTAAAAACGGTTCGAAATAATGACCGGGCAGCGACGTGATGTCACGCTACAAAAGTTGTCAGTAGATTGGACTCGTGAAATATTATGCTCTCTACGGGTGTGTGTGGTACTTTTTTTGCAGAGCCGAACACGCTTGCTGTATTCAAAGGCTGTTTTGGAGTATTCGGAGGAGGAACCCGCCTTGCAATGCCGAATACAATCTGCGCGCCGGACACATCATCATTGAAGCCTGGTTCACTGGCTACTGAGGGAGTCCTGGATTAAGGGGTCCTCAGGCGTCGGATTATGTAGCATGGGCCGGACTAATGGGCTATGAAGATACAAGACAGAAGACTTCCTCCCGTGTCCGGATGGGACTCTCCTTTGCGTGGATGGCAAGCTTGGCGTTCGGATATGTAGATTCCTTCCTTTGTAAACCGACTCTGTACAACCCTAGGCCCCTCCAGTGTCTATATAAACCGAAGGGTTTAGTCCGTAGAGGCAATCATAATCATACAGGCTAGACATCTAGGGTTTAGCCACTATGATCTCGTGGTAGATCAACTCTTGTAATTCTCATAATCAACAAGATCAATCAAGCAGGAAGTAGGGTATTACCTCCATCAAGAGGGCCCGAACCTGCGTAAACATCGTGTCCCCTGTCTCCTGTTACCATCGACCTTAGACGCACAGTTCGGGACCCCCTACCCGAGATCCGCCGGTTTTGACACCGACAACGAGGACAACACGTTGAAATAAGGTATCTTCATCCTTTTCCTACCTCAATGACATTCAACTCGACGCCGTCAAAGACCAAAGAGGGTAGGTATTGCCAGATCTGTTGGATCTCGGAAATCGATGTACATATTAGGGAAAGCAGCTGGTTGAACTTTGACACGATTACTTCAACTTCTTATCTCGAATTGCTCGGGTGAAAAGATCGGTTTCTCCAAAATTGTGGATCCGTGGTGAAGGAATGTTGAAAGTGTATGTGGCACTTAAATTATATTTTAGTGTGATGACGATATGCTTAGTGGAACTGTTACGCTCCCGCTTATGATACGATACAAGAGTGGCCGGATTACAGAGGAATTGAAGAACTCGAGCTAGGGTTCTAGAGATACAGAGAACTGGGGATCGGGAGAGAGCTGTCGCCGCCTATGTCGTTTCTCTGCTTGCCTTCCTCACAGTGTGTTACTTGCTTACGTAGTTAGGTTGCCCAGACGTGGCCCACGTAGCACTGGTTGGGCTTGCGGACTCGCCTTGTCTTCTCTTGGGCTTGGTCCTCTTGGTAGCCTGGTACTAGGATAGTAGGTTGGGCTGTAACATTTCCCCCATCTTGAGAAACAACTTGTCCCCAAGCTGGAGCATCTGGGTAGTGGTGCTGGAGCTCATCGTGATCCTCCCGGGTTGCCACGGACGCCGGTTCGGTCCAGCGGATGAGTACCTGGGGGACATGGGCTGCTCCACGGCGAAGAAGACGGGTGTCGAGGATCTCCACCGATTCGGGACTGGGCACAACCACGGAAGGCAACTCCTCCAGTACTTGTTCAGCCGGCGGTAGTGCCCGACGTAGTTGACACATGGAAAATGGGGTGGATGTTGCACGACGCTTGAAGTATGGTGGTTGTGGAGAAGACAAAAGGAAGGAGAAAGTCTCACATCAACTAGGCCAATTAATGGGCTATGGAGATGCACATCAATTGATATCGATGCGAGTGAGTAGGGATTGCCATGCAACAGATGCACTAGAGCTATAAGTTTATGAAAGCTCAAAAACAAACTAAGTGGGTGTGCATCCAACTTGCTTGCTCATGAAGACCTAGGGCAATTTGAGGAAGCCCATCATTGGAATATACAAGCCAAGTTATATAATGAAAAATTTCCACTAGTATATGAAAAAGAAAAAATAGGAGACTCTCTATCATGAAGATCATGGTGCTACTTTGAAGCACAAGTGTAGAAAATGGATAGTAACATTGTCCCTTCTCTCTTTTTATCTCATTTTCTCTCTCTCTTTTTTTCTTTTTTCTTGTTTCTGTTTGGGCTTCTTTGGCCTCTTTTTTTATTTGGGCTTCTCTGGCCTCTTTTATTTTCTTTAAAATCCGGAGACTCATCCGAACTTGTGAGGGAATCATAGCTTTCATCATCCTTTCCTCACCTGGGACAATGCTCTAATAATGATGATCATCACACTTTTATTTACTTACAACTCAAAAATTACAACTCAATACTAGAACAAAATATGACTCTATATGAATGCCTCATGCATATGAGTCAAAATGGGAATGGGCCGACCCGGCCCTGGCCCCGGCCCCGGCCCCGTGGCCCCAAGGTCAAAATATGAGGCCACGGGCCGGCCCATTTTATCAGAATTTTGTGGCCCCATTGACCCATTGGGTACATGAGGCCGACCCAGAATTTAGCAAATGTTTAGTAAAATGGCAAGATCATGAGACTACATGTTTGAAAGAGCATCAAGCTAAATACCTCAATCCAACAGATTCGAACAAGATCAAAAGATTACAAGTTTCAAAGAACGTCAAGCTAATGACCTCAATCCAACAGACTCATACAAGATCAAAATATTACAGGTTCAACATGCTAATCTTTTCACATCCAGTAGGTTATAGAGAAAGCTGACATATCTTTGCTTCACCATCTGCTTGAGGTTTAACATCAATTGCTCCAACAAGCATCAGTCCTCGATATCTGTATTTACAAAGAAATGTTACAAGAGTAATTCTGTGCACATCAACTAAATAGTATATTTATCCATCAAAAAAACTAAATAATATATTTATGAACAGAGGAATATGCTTAGTAGCAAATGCGTGTTCCAGAAAACCAATTCATGATCAGATTTGCAAGAAAATACACTTCTAAATATCCATTATACACTACCCGTCATCCACTCCGCAACATATTCTAATCAAGTTACTGTAGTTAGCAATGCATATTTTTAATATAGTTTGGCCATGAAAAAAATGAATCTGAACTACACATTCATATCTGAGAGAAAAAAGAAATATATATTAGAGATCAACTATAACTTGGGGAAACCAAAACTAAAAGCACTACAAAGTCAACACCAATGATTAAATGGAATTTATGGCTACACAAACCGTTGAAGATAGTTCTAAACCTAGGCCAAAACGAACTGGTGCAGTTCTGTGTGTAAAACACTATATATTCATCTACATGTTTGGGCTGCATCTTGCAAATAGTTCCCTGGAACAAACTGTAGATATGAAATCCCTCTTTAAAAAGCAGACATCATACTTTAAGTGTACTTTCATATACATGGCACTACATACATCAGAAAGTTTCTCATACCTTGTAAGTCCAGTAAAATGTCATGAACTGAAGCCAAGCTACGTTGAGTATTAGCTGCAGAAAAAAAAAGAAACTTGTAAACTTGAAGTATTGATAAGAAACAAAGAAGAAACTTGTGTTGTATGGCTTTACCGGTGGCCCTTATCCAATCTTGTAAGCAAACAAGAGCTTCAAGTGTCGTTGCGGTCATTCGACTTCGAAAATCTGATAGGACTCTCTTCCCTGTGCTGAAGGCGGACTCGGATGCCACCGCAGAGGCAGGAGCCGCCAAGATATCTGCTGCCATGCGACTCAGCGTTGGGTATTCACCTGAGTTCGTCTGCCACCATGCAAGGATATTGAATTGATCACTTCAACGGATGGGTACCTTTGACAAGTACGAATCAAGTTCAGTAGAATCCAAATTTGTTAGTCGAGCAGTGAGGGTGACATGTTGGTCCCAATCAGCCATAGGATCTTCACCACTTATAGCCATGTCATCATCACCTCCTTGTGACATGGGATCTGAGCCATTGTCATTCAATTGGAGGTATTCCTTGAACAACCCTTGGAACACATTTTTTATTTTAGCAATCATTGATGCAGCTTCGTTCCCAAACTCTAGGCCAAATCGGAACTCAATATATTTCAACTTGAATTGTGGGTCCAAAATCACTGGAATACAAAGGCTCAACCATGTCATCTTGTACTAGTGCAAGACAACCAACAAATTTTGTATATGAACTTAACAGAATTTGGTTTGAGAATCCAAACACTTAGGCCTCCTTTGGTTCATAGGATAGGAATTTCATAGGAATAGGAAAAGTATAGGAAATGAGGTGGCATGCATCTGAAATCCTATGAATGCTCAGACTATAGGAATAGGAAACTAAATGTCATTTGGTTCACGGGATAGGAACACACATAGGAAACATAAAGAAATAATGTCATTTGGTTTATGGTTAAAAATGTTAACAATTATACTCCCTCTGTAAAGAAATATAAAAGCGTTTAGAACACTACTTTAGTGATCTAAAAGCTCTTATATTTCTTTACGGAGGAAGTATATACAAAGTGCAAATATAGACCCTGCCAGCATAGTATATTATCATGTAACTGGAGTATGAACTGAGCAACTAGTGCAGGCAATCATCAACTCATCACACGGGCTAGTGCAGGCAATTAAAATACAAATTGGCTGCTAGTGCATGGAGCCTGAATACACAATAGCATACTACTCTGTATGATGGATCCAGGGAGAGAAGGCAAGATGGATCCAGATAGTGCAGGCGATTAAAATACAAGATGGATCAAGATGGATCCAGGGACTGGACACAGATTTGATTCAACTTTTTTATTTCTTTTCCCATCCTTGTCTGCACGCGAGTTAGCGAAAAATGCAGGGAACAGTTATCCGCGCGCATGTCGTTTGCCATAGGAAATTTTCCATCAGCTTGGAGTTTCTGATCCTATGAAATCTAGTTCATACTTGTTCATGTACTTGTTCATATAAAACATTTCCAATCAAATATGATCTAGTTCTTCATGTACTTGTTCATGTACACTGACTGAATGACAGGGACCAACACCGTAGAACTACTACAGAACCAACACTGAAAGTAAGGCATGACCTGGGAGTACACTGACTGAATGAATGACAGGGACCAACACTGACTGAATGACTGATCCCATGGCTACAGAGTACACTGACCGAAAGTAGCGGAATCAATACTGAAACAATTGCAGACAACACTGATCAAGAACCAAAACAAGACCAGTGCTTGCATTGCAGCTGCGCTGGGACAGGGAGGAAGCCGGCAAGAGTCTCACCTGCGAGATGATGACGGCGACCGGAATGGCGAGGTAGACGGTGGACGGGACCGCAGGTCAGCGAGCTCGACGGCGACCAATACGACGAACGAGAGGCGGGAGGAACGCCGGCGGCAGCAGGCCAGCAGAGATGTTCAGGGGCAGCCGGCGGCGGCAGAGATGGTCGGGGGCGGCCGGTAGAGAAGGTCGGGGGAGGCCGAGGGCGGCAGAGATGGCCGGCGGCTGCCGGCGGCGGCAAAAATCGTCGGGAGCAGCCTACAGAGATCATGGTGGGCGGCGGCAGAGATGGACTAGGGCAGCGCGATCAGACGGCTGGGTCGACCCGTCTGGTCCATCGGGTCACACGGTGACGGCTCCACTGACCCATTTTATGATTCGAGGCCAACCCACCTGGCCCATTGGCCTCGAGATTTCGGGCTGGGTCAGTGACCCAGCGGGCCGACCCGGCCCATTCCCATTTTGACATATGAGAACAATATGACAATGATGGTGTCTGTCATAATAAATGGAACGGTGGAAGTTGCATGGCAATATATCTCGAAATGGCTATGGAAATGCCATAATAGGTAGGTATGGTGGCTGTTTTGAGCAAGGATATATGGTGGGTTTAATGCACCGGCGAAAGTTGCGCGGCACTAGAGAGGCTAGCAATAGTGGTAGGGTGAGAGTGCGTATAATCCATGGACTCAATATTAGTCATAAAGAACTCACATACTTATTGCAAAAGTCTATTAGTTATCGAAACAATGTACTACACGCATGCTCCTAGGGGAATGGTTGGTAGGAGTTAACCATCGCGCGATCCCGACCTCCACACAAAGGATGGCAATCAAAAAATAAATCATGCTCCGACTTGATCACATAAGGGTTCACCTTACGTGCATGCTACAGGAATCACAAACTTTAACACAAGTATTTCTACCAATCCACAATTACTCACTAGCATGACTCTAATATCACCATCTTTATATCTCAAAACAAATGCAAGGAATCAAACTTCTCTTATATTCAATGCACTCTATATGAAAGTTTTTATTATACCCCTCTTGGATGCCCATCATATTAGGACTAAATTCATAACCGAAGCAAATTACCACGCTGTTTAAGACTCTCAAAATAATATAAGTGAAGCATGAGATTTCATCAATTTCTGATAAAATAAAGCCACCGTCGTGCTCTAAAAAGATATAAGTGAAGCACTAGAGCAAAACTGCCTAGCTCAAAAGATATAAGTGAAGCACATAGACCATTCTAATAAATTCACGATTAATCCGTGTCCATCTCAAAAGGTGTGTACAGCAAGGATGATTGTGTCAAACTAAAAAGCAAAGACTCATACCATACAAGACGCTCCAAGCAAAACACATATCATGTGGTGAATAAAAATATAGCATCAAGTAAATTTACCGATGGATTGAAGACGGAAGAGGGGATGCCATCCGGGGCATCCCCAAGCTTAGATGCTTGGTTTTCCTTGAATCTTACCTTGGGGTGCCTTGGGCATCCCCAAGCTTAGGCTCTTGCCACTCCTTATTCCGTTGTCCATCAAATCTTTACCCAAAAATTGAAAACTTCACAACACAAAACTCAACAGAAAACTCATAAGCTCCGTTAGTATAAGGAAAGCAAATCACCACTTAGGTACTGTTGTGAACTCATTTAAATTTAATATGGTGTTATACCTACTATATTCCAACTTCTCCATGGTTCATACCCCCCGATACTACCCATAGATTCATCCAAATAAGCAAAGAACACAATAAAAACAGAATCTGTCTAAAACAGAATGGTCTGTAGTAATCAGGAAACTTCGTATACTTCTGTAACTCCAAAAATTCTGAAAAATTAGGACAATCTAGGCAATTTATATATCAATATTGTGTAAAAGTTCAAAACCAGATCACGTTCCTGTGAATTATCAAAATCATTTTACTGGACGCAAAAGTTTCTATTTTTCAGCAAAATCAAATAAACTATCTTCCAAATCATCCCAAAGGTCTTACTTGGAACAAACACTAATTTAAAACATGAAAACACCTCTAACCAGAGGCTACAAGATATATTTATTGGAAAACAGGAACAAAAAAGTAGAAACTTAAATAAAATTGGGTTGCCTCCCAACAAGCGCTATTGTTTAACGCCCCTAGCTAGGCATATTACAACGATCTAGGTATTGTCATCTTTGGTATTTAATCCATAAGTGACCCTCATAATAGATTCATGTGAAAACTTAATTTTCTTTCTTGAAAAGTGTTCCATGCCCTTCCTTAACGGAAATTGAAATCTAATGTTTCCTTCTTTCATATCAATAATTGCACCAATCGTTCTAAGGAAAGGTCTACCAAGAATAATAGGACATGTATGATTGCAATCTATATCAAGCAAAATAAAGTCCACGGGCACATAATTCCTATTTGCAACAATAAGAACTGAAGGAAATATGCCCTAGAGGCAATAATAAAGTTATTATTTATTTCCTTATTTCATGATAAATGTTTATTATTCATGCTAGAATTGTATTAACCGGAAACTTGATACATGTGTGAATACATAGACAAACATAGTGTCACTAGTATGCCTCTACTTGACTAGCTCATTAATCAAAGATGGTTAAGTTTCCTAGCCATAGACATGAGTTGTCATTTAATTAACAGGATCACATCATTAGGAGAATGATGTGATTGACTTGACCCATTCCGTTAGCTTAGCACTTGATCGTTTAGTATGTTGCTATTGCTTTCTTCATGACTTATACATGTTCCTATGACTATGAGATTATGCAACTCCCGTTTACCGGAGGAACACTTTGTGTGCTACCAAACGTCACAACGTAACTGGGTGATTATAAAGGTGCTCTACAGGTGTCTCCGAAGGTACTTGTTGGGTTGGCGTATTTCGAGATTAGGATTTGTCACTCCGATTGTCGGAGAGGTATCTCTGGGCCCACTCAGTAATGCACATCACTATAAGCCTTGCAAGCATTGTAACTAATGAGTTAGTTGCGGGATGATGTATTACGGACGAGTAAAGAGACTTGCCGGTAACGAGATTGAACTAGGTATTGAGATACCGACGATCGAATCTCGGGCAAGTAACATACCGATGACAAAGGGAACAACATATCTTGTTATGCGGTTTGACCGATAAAGATCTTCGTAGAATATGTGGGAGCCAGTATGAGCATCCAAGTTCCACTATTGGTTATTGACCAGAGACGTGTCTCGGTCATGTCTACATTGTTCTCGAACCCATAGGGTCCGCACGCTTAAAGTTCGATGACGGTTATATTATGAGTTTGTGTGTTTTGATGTACCGAAGGTAGTTCGGAGTCCCGGATGAGATTGGGGACATGACGAGGAGTCTCGAAATGGTCGAGACGTAAAGATCGATATATTGGACGACTATATTCGGACATCGGAAAGGTTCCGAGTGATTCGGGTATTTTTCGGAGTACCGCAGAGTTACGGGAATTCGCCGGGGAGTATATGGGCCTTATTGGGCTTTAGGGGAAAGAGAGAGGAGAGGCTGGGCGCCCCCCAAGGCCTAGTCCGAATTGGACTAGGGGGAAGGGCTGCGCCCCCTCCTTCCTTCTCTTCTCTCTCCCCTTTCCTTGACTCCTACTCCTACTACTTGGAAGGGGGGAATCCTACTCCCGGTGGGAGTAGGACTCCTCCTAGGGCGCGCCATAGAGAGGGACGGCCCTCCCCCTCCTCCACTCCTTTATATATAGGGAGGGGGCACCCCTTGGAGACACAACAATTGATCGTTTGATCTTTTAGCCGTGTGCAGTGCCCCCCTCCACCATAGTCCACCTCGATAATATCGTAGCGGTGCTTAGGCGAAGCCCTGCGTCGGTAGAACATCATCGTCGTCACCACGCCGTCGTGCTGACGGAACTCTCCCTCAAATCTCGGCTGGATCGGAGTTCGAGGGACGTCATCGAGTTGAACGTGTGCTGAACTCGGAGGTGCCGTGCGTTCGGTACTTGATCGGTCGGATCGTGAAGACGTACGACTACATCAACCGCGTTGTGCTAACACTTCCGCTTTCGGTCTATGAGGGTACGTGGACAACACTCTCCCTTCTCGTTGCTATGCATCACCATGATCCTGTGTGTGCGTAGGAATTTTTTTGAAATTACTACGTTCCCCAACAGTGGCATCCGAGCCTGGTTTTATGCGTAGATGTCATATGCACGAGTAGAACAAAAGTGAGTTGTGGGCGATACAAGTCATACTGCTTACCAGCATGTCATACTTTGGTTCGGCGGTATTGTTGGATGAAGCGGCCCGGACCGACATTACGCATACGCTTACGCGAGACTGGTTCTACCGACGTGCTTTGCACACAGATGGCTGGCGGGTGTCAGTTTCTCCAACTTTAGTTGAACTGAGAGTGGCTACGCCCGGTCCTTGAGAAGGTTAAAACAACACTAACTTGACGAACTATCGTTGTGGTTTTGATGCGTAGGTAAGAACGGTTCTTGCTCAGCCCATAGCAGCCATGTAAAACTTGCAACAACAAAGTAGAGGACGTCTAACTTGTTTTTGCAGGGCATGTTGTGATGTGATATGGTCAAGGCATGATGCCAAATTTTATTGTATGAGATGATCATGTTTTGTAACCGAGTTATCGGCAACTGGCGGGAGCCATATGGTTGTCACTTTATTGTATGCAATGCAATCGCCCTGTAATGCTTTACTTTATCACTAAGCGGTAGCGATAGTCGTAGAAGCATAAGATTGGCGAGACGACAACGATGCTACGATGGAGATCAGGGTGTCGCGCCGGTGACGATGGTGGTCATGACGGTGCTTCGGAGATGGAGATCACAAGCACAAGATGATGATGGCCATATCATATCACTTATATTGATTGCATGTGATGTTTATCTTTTATGCATCTTATCTTGCTTTGATTGACGGTAGCATTATAAGATGATCCCTCACTAAATTATCAAAGTATAAGTGTTCTCCCTGAGTATGCACCGTTGCGAAAGTTCTTCGTGCTGAGACACCACGTGATGATCGGGTGTGATAGGCTCTATGTTCAAATACAACGGGTGGAAAACAGTTGCACACGCGGAATACTCAGGTTAAACTTGACGAGCCTAGCATATAACAGATATGGCCTCGGAACACTGAAACCGAAAGGTCGAGCATGAATCATATAGTAGATATGGTCAACATAGTGATGTTCACCATTGAAACTACTCCATCTCACGTGATGATCGGACATGGTTTAGTTGATTTGGATCACGTGATCACTTAGAGGATTAGAGGGATGTCTATCTAAGTGGGAGTTCTTAAGTAATATGATTAATTGAACTTTAATTTATCATGAACTTAGTCTTGGTAGTATTAGCATATCTATGTTGTAGATCAATAGCTCGCGTTTAGCTCCCCTGTTTTATTTTGATATGTTCCTAGAGAAAACTAAGTTGAAAAATGTTAGTAGCAATGATGCGGACTTGGTCCGTGATCTGAGGATTAACCTCATTGCTGCACAGAAGTATTATGTCCTTGATGCACCGCTAGGTGACAGAACTATTGCAGGAGCAGATGTAGACGTTATGAACGTTTTGACAAAAGCTCAATATGATGACTACTTGATAGTTTAGTGCACCATGCTTAACGTCTTAGAATCGGGACTTCAAAGACGTTTTGAACGTCATGGACCATATGAGATGTTCCAGGAGTTGAAGTTAATATTTCAAGCAAATACCCGAGTTGAGAGATATGAAGTCTCCAACAAGTTCTATAGCTAAAAGATGGAGGAGAATAGCTCAAGCAGTGAGCATGTGCTCAGATTGCCTGGGTACTACAATCGCTTGAATCAAGGGGAGTTAATCTTCCAGATAAAATAGTGATTGACAGAATTCTCTAGTCACCATCACCAAGTTAGTAGAACTTCGTGATGAACTATAATATGCAAGGGATGACGAAAACAATTCCCAAGCTCTTCGCGATGCTAAAATCGGCAAAGGTAGAAATCATGAAAAAAACTTCAAGTGTTCATGGTTGACAAGACCACTAGTTTCAAGAGAAAGGACAAAGGGAAGAAAGGGAACTTCAAGAAGAATGGCAAGCAAGTTGCTGCTCAAGTGAAGAAGCCCAAGTCTGGACCTAAGCCTGAGACTAAGTGCTTCTACTGCAAGGGACTGGTCACTAGAAGCGGAACCACCCCAAGTATTTGGCGGATAAGAAGGATGGAAAAGTAACAAGCTATATTTGATATACATTATTGATGTGTATTTTACTAGTGTTCGTAGCAACCCCTCGGTATTTGATACTGGTTCAGTTGCTAAGAGTAGTAACTCGAAACGGGAGTTGCAGAATAAACAGAGACTAGTTAAGGGTGAAGTGACGATGTGTGTCGGAAGTGGTTCCAAGATTGATATGATCATCATCGCAGACTCCCTATACTTTCGGGATTAGTGTTGAACCTAAATAAGTGTTATTTGGTGTTTGTGTTGAGCATGAATATGATTTGATCATGTTTATTGCAATACGGTTATTCATTTAAGTTAGAGAACAATTGTTGTTCTGTTTACATGAATAAAACCTTCTATGGTCGTACACACCAACAAAAATGGTTTGTTGGATCTTGATCGTAGTGATACACATATTCATAGTATTGAAGACAAAAAGATGCAAAGTTAATAATGATAGTGCAACTTATTTGTGGCACTGCCGTTTAGGTCATATTGGTGTAAAACGCATAAAGAAACTCCATGCTGATGGGATTTTGGAATCACTTGATTATGAATCACTTGATGCTTGCGAACCATGCCTCTTGGGCAAGATGACTAAAACGCCGTTCTCCGGAACAATGAAGCAAGCAACAGAATTTGTTGGAAATCATACATACTGATGTATGTGGTCCGATGAGTGTTGAGGCTCGCGGCGGGTATCATTATTTTCTAACCTTCACAGATGATTTGAGAAGATATGGGTATATCTAATTGATCAAACATAAGTCTGAAACATTTGAAAAGTTCAAAGAATTTCAGAGTGAAGTGGAAAATCATCGTGACAAGAAAATAAGGTTTCTACGATCTGATCGCGGAGACGAATATTTGAGTTACGAGTTTGGTCTTCAATTAAAACAATGTGGAATAGTTTCACAAATTCGTGCCACCTGGAACACCACAGCATAATGGTGTGTCCGAACATCATAACCGTACTTTATTGGATATAGTACAATCTATGATGTCTCTTACCGATTTACCACTATCGTTTTGGGGTTATGCATTAGAGACAGCTGCATTCACATTAAAAGGGCACCATCTAAATCCGTTGAGACGACACCATATGAACTGTAGTTTGGCAAGAAACCAAAGTTGTCGTTTCTTAAAGTTTGGGGTTGCAATGCTTATGTGAAAAAGTTTCATCTTGATAAGCTCAAACCCAAATCGGAGAAATGTGTCTTCATAGGATACCCAAAGGAGACAGTTGGGTACACCTTCTATCACAGATCTGAAGGCAAGACATTCGTTGCTAAGAATGGGTCCTTTCTAGAGAAGGAGTTTCTCTCGAAAGAAGTGAGTGGGAGGAAAGTAGAACTTGATGAGGTAACTGTACCTACTCCCTTATTGAAAAGTAGTTCATCGCAGAAATTTGTTCATGTGACTACTACACCAATTATTGAGGAAGCTAATGATGATGATCATGTAACTTCAGATCAAGTTACTACCAAACCTCGTAGGTAAACCAGAGTGAGATCCGCACCAGAGTGGTATGGTAATCATGTTCTAGAGGTCATGTTACTTGACCATTGAAAGATCGTGGATGTTGCCTAGAGGGGGGGTGAATAGGCGCTTTAAAATAATTACGGTTTAGGCTTGAACAAATGCGGAATAAACCTAGCGGTTAATTTGACAAGCACAAAACCTACAACAACTAGGCTCACCTATGTGCACCAACAACTTATGCTAAGCAAGATAAACAACTAAGTGATAGCAAGATATATGACAAGAAACAATATGGCTATCACAAAGTAAAGTGCATAAGTAAAGGGTTCGGGTAAGAGATAACCGAGGCACGCGGAGACGACGATGTATCCCGAAGTTCCCACCCTTGCGGATGCTAATATCCGTTTGGAGCGGTGTGGAGGCACAATGCTCCCCAAGAAGCCACTAGGGCCACCGTAATCTCCTCACGCCCTCGCACAATGCAAGATGCCGTGATTCCACTAAGGGACCCTTGAGGACGGTCACCGAACCCGTACAAATGGCAACCCTTGGGGGCGGTCACCGAACCCGTACACTTTGGCAACCCTTGGGGGCGGTCACCGGTACCCGTCAAATTGCTCGGGGCGATCTCCACAACCTAATTGGAGACCCCGACGCTTGCCCGGAGCTTTACACCACAATGATTGAGCTCCGAACACCACCAACCATCTAGGGCGCCCAAGCACCCAAGAGGAACAAGCTCAAGGGTACCAAGCACCCAAGAGTAATAAGCTTCTCAACTTGTAACTTCCATGTATCACCGTGGAGAACTCAAACCGATGCACCAAATGCAATGGCAAGGGCACACGGAGTGCCCAAGTCCTTCCCTCTCAAATCCCACCAAAGCAACTAATGCTAGGGAGGGAAAAGAGAGGAAGAACAAGAAGGAGAACACCAAGAACTCCAAGATCTAGATCCAAGGGGTTCCCCTCACCTAGAGGAGAAAGTGATTGGTGGAAATGTGGATCTAGATCTCCTCTCTCTTTTCCCCCCAAAACTAGCAAGAATCCATGGAGGGATTGAGAGATAGCAAGCTCGAAGAAGGTCAACAATGGGGGAAGAACACGAGCTCGAAGGATAAGGATGAATGGGGAAGAAGACCCCCTTTTATAGTGGGGGGAACAATCCAACCGTTACCCCCAAAACAGCCCCGCGGAGGGCGGTACTACCGCATAAGGCAGCGGTACTACCGCTGAGAACAGCGGTACTACCGCTCCCCCGGGCGGTACTACCGTGGAGTTAGGAGGGCAGGAGAGATACAGACTCGAGCGGTACTGCCGCAGTGGTAGGGCGGTACTACCGCTCATGAGCGGCACTGCTGCTCTACTGCCGCTGCGAAGTACCGCACAATCCGACACGAAAAATGACCCCTCGAGTCGACGCGGCAGGGGCCTGGTACCGCAGCGGTACTACTGCTGAGGACCCACCGGCGGTACTACCGCTACGGAGCGGTACTGCCGCCTGTGACTCCTAAGCGGTACTACCGCTGGCGCCATCCTAAAGCCACTGCCACGAAAACAAGTATACTCCACGGAAAACCAAAACTGCCATAACTTCTGCATATGAGCTCCGAATTGAGCAAACTCAAGCTTGTTGGAAACAAGACGACGAGTAGCATCAAATAGAGGAGTGAAACCTCCAACCGAGAAGAACCGGCATAACCTCCAACATCGAAAACATCATAGAAGATGCGAGTGAACTCCGTTTTCGATGAACTCGAGCTTGTCATCAAGATGACCATAAGCTCCAAAACTCACAAAGAGAAGAACCAAACAAGAACCAATAAAGATGATGCAAGGATGCAATGGTTTGAGCTCTCTATGAATGATACGATCAAGCTACTCATCGAGAGCCCCCCTTGATAGTACGACAATCGATCCTATAACCCGGTCTCCCAACTACCATCATGAGACCGGTAAAATAGAAAACCTATCAAGAGCAAACCTTTGCCTTGCACATGGTCCACTTGAGCTAGATGATGACGATCTTGACTCCCTCAAGATGGACCACCTTTCTTGATTGCGTTGGCTCGATGAAGACTAGTTGATTGCTCCCCCATACTCCACTATGGGTGAGCCACCCTTCCGCACATCTTCACAAGTCCATTGTCACCACAATGGACGGCAAGCTTCAAGCACTTCATCTCTTCGTGATGCCCCACTTGAACTTGCACACGGCAATGTTGATGACGATCACCACTTGATGTCATCCTCTCCATGGGTTGAGTGATATCTTCCTCTTGACGCAAGCCCATGAACACGTACCTAACCCCACATAGAACTCTCACATAGACCATGGGTTAGTACACAAAGCACAATGGACAATGCTTACCATACCATGGGATCACTTGATCCCTCTCGGTACATCTTCTACGCTTTGTGAGTTGATCAACTTGATTCACTCTTGACTTAGTCTTGATCAACCTAGAATCTTTCCAACTCTCTTCATTTGGATGATGTCTTGAAGGTAAACATGAATGATCACACAATCTTCTTCTTCAAGACATGCTTGCAATAAGCTCAACTCTCACATGACCAATCTTTCGATAATTCCTTAATAGCACCTTGGTCAACACAAACTCTCCTTGAAACCAACACATGTACTCCAAGAAAAGCCTATGGCAAAACCTTCAAATATAACTCAAGGCAACCATTAGTCCATAGAGATTGTCGTCAATTACCAAAACCAAACATGGGGGCACCACATGTTCTTTCAATCTCCCCCATTTTGGTAATTGATGACAATCACTTTCAAGAGAGTTTATATAAGGAATTATGCATCACCATGCAATGCAACAACCAATGATGCATGAGTAAGAGATGCAAATGCTTAGGAACAAAACCAAAGCAAGAGGAGAGAATTCTCTAAACTTCTCCACAAAACTCTCTGAAACTTCTCCCCCATTGGCATCGATTGCCAAAATGGGAGAAAAGCTTAGAAGGCCAATATAAATTGTGTTCCTCCATAATTTGTGTATTTCTCAACAAGAGAGTGGAATGCAATACACAAGTTTGACGGTAAATACTAGGAGGAAAACAAACTATATTTAGGCCCAAAGTTTACAAAAGAAAGATATGCCACAAAGACATAAGAAAGAGAGAAACAAGCAAACAAGCAATCAAAAGATACCAATTGAAGCAAGCAATCAACGGATATCAATTGAGCCAACTAGACCAATGATCCTACGTGCCACATGAATGAAATAAATTATGATATGAGCAAAGGAGTTCTCTAGAGAAACTAGAGAAGCTCCCCATGATTTGTGCACAATTTAGTTTTGTAACTGGATACAATGAGCACAAAATAGGATCGTCACTCCCCCAAGATCAATAGAACCTCACGACAAGTGCAAGAGAGCAACAGAGTGTTCTAAAGACACTAGTGAAGCTCTCCATGATGTGTGCACTTCTTAAAATATTTGCATTAGGATACCGAGTGCACAAAAAAGGATCATCACTCCCCGAAAATCAATAGAAACTCACAACAAGTGCAAGTGAGCATATAGGAAACAAAGCCTAGCACTTGCAACAAACAAATGGTTGAGCAACATATAAAAGAGGCAACTTAAGAGTAGGCTCAACCAAAATGATGTGTGTGAGTCATGGCAAAGCACTTGAGAAGACTAATGTACGAATGAGCATTAAGCATCAACATAGTCTTGGATAGTGGAGATACAAGGTGCATGACATGTCCTCCCCACACACACCAAGCAAAAGGGTTCACAAGCACACTAAAAATGCAAAATGAATAACCAACACTTGTGACAACCCATGGTGAAGATAGAAGATGAAAGCCTCATCAAGACGAGGGATACCAATTAAGATGGCAAAAGCCTCGTAGAGATAAGCATGAGGAAAATAATCTTCACCACACAGGAGTGCATCAAGATGCAACGAGATAAGACATGCACTCAAGGCAAAAGCTTTCACGGACCCACCAAAGAAATAACAAGAAAGACAAGGTGGACGTGAAAGAAAGGATATCATCTAGAGATGTAATTTCTCTCAAGTGTATAAGGTTCTAGGTAGATGAGATCATGATGATATATATCTACAAAGAAGGATGTACACCCGAAATAGTTACAACACTGAGGAACAAGATATCCAAAAGGAAGTCATAGATATACCAATAAGATATTTGCTTGGAAGCATAGCACATGGCTAGATATGGTCTTATTGTACATAAATGAATTCCTGCCACACAACCATCAAAGACATCACAACTAGCAACAAGAGATCATTGTTGGAATGCTTTGAGAAAGGAAACAAGTATCACAAGAGAGAATGAATAACATGCCATGATACAACCTACACAAGGTTGATGCAAGAAATGTGTGCATGAAGTATATGAAGATACTTGTTACCGAGTTAACATTGGAAGGATGTAGTAGATACCAATTGAAGGTACGAAGTAGTTCATTGATCATCCTAGCTTGACTCCAAAAAGCACATGGTGACAACACCTTCCTTGTGAGTGAGCCGAGCATCCAATGCATCTCCAATTGTTCCTAGAACACCAACACAAACAAAATGGTACCCAAACTCATTGGGACCAAAGAGTTAGAAACCAACAATACATAGGACAAACTCCACATAAATATGTGCATATAGATATGGAAATGAAATTCATGCACATCTCATCCAATTTGAGACTTGGTGGAGTTTCCCCTATATATTGGGTCAAAGAGAGAAAGCATGTCACGGTAACTACATGAAGTTAATATGCATGCTCAAGACTTTCAAGAACCGATACCAAAATACAAGGAAATACCAAGTGAAAAGAATACCAAATGGAGAAATCATCACTTGGAAGATATCATTAAAAGATACATCAAGGAATGAGATATCCATTGGAACCCACTAAATGATATCAAACTCCCAAAAGAGAGGATGGTTCCAAACAAACCAAGCTCTCTACAAAGTTTCATGATGGCACAAGTACCAAAAGAAACGGCTTGCCGTCCACCAACACACACTTAAAATGGATCACAAGTTTAGTGTTTTATAGAAAATAGGATAGCTCCCCCACGATTTGTGCATTATAGAGAATTTGCATTTGAATACAAAATGCACAAGGTAGGATCACCACGTTCGCTATATCAAGGAAAACACTAGACAAGATCAAGAAAACAACAAGAGCCTCAAGTGGCACGGAAGGCAATGGGAGTTGACACAAACTTGGCAAGAGATAAGGCAAATAAAAGGTAAACGCCAACGTGAAGATGATCAAAAATTTCTACCACACATAAGTGAGTACCAATTGTCAGAAGACAAGAAGTATTTGGAAATAATTCCCGGTGGTAGATAGCAAGGATATCCGACATCATATTCACACCAAACACAAGCAAATTGCAACTTGTAGAGCTAACATGCCACCTAGGGACAAGATAATTTACAATATCAATTCTAGGTGACAATATTTCAAAAGTAAACATTTTCTATGCTAGTAATATACACATAGCATATTACTCCCCCATAATGTGATACCAATTAAAGATAAACAAGAGGCAAAAATAACGATCCAACAAGAGATAATTAATGGACAATTTAGAATTTGAATTTCTCATGAGAAGACATACCACATAGCGACTAGATAATCTTGAAATATCAATACTAGATGGTATTACTCATGTACACACATTTATAGGATTGTGAGGTGCACAAAGCACATCACTCCCCCATAATGGGATATTCCATTAATCTCTCACAAGAGCCAACTAAGATACAAACAAGATGCACAAAGGCTCAACGTACGACACACATGTACATGAAGTGCAAACCAACATACATAAACTTGATTACTCAAGATAAGCAATTTGGAGACACAACAAATACAAACACATGCAAGGAACAAAACCAATACATGCAAGGGGGCAAGTAACTTTCAATGTAAGCAATTTAAGTACAAGTTACCACAAGGAGGCACATTGGATATAAGATATAAGCTTGATGATTCGATTGACTTGGCTTGAGACAATAAGAGTGATGAAGTCCCCTTAATTCTTCATAATGTAGCCAAGTCTCCAATGTCCTCCAACAACACCTATTGATCAAGTATGAGCTAGTTGGTCCCCACCAAGTTGGGTCCTAAGAGGTTAGTCACAATAGGCTTGGCTACCCAAATGGTTCTTTTCTTGACACCACTTTGAGTACCAACAAATTTGGCAAACACATTGCCAACCTTATCCTTCCCAAGAGAATAGATATCATCAATTAGAATAGGGTTGGATAAGGTACCATTCGTGCATGAAGAAGCGACGTGACCTTTTTCACGACATAGGTAGCAACGTCTACTCTTCACTTTCTTCTCACTTGATTTCTCAACTTGAGAAGCATTAGCTTGAGTCTTCTTGGGAAGAGGCCTTTCTTCAACTTGAGGTTGAGCATGAGAATGCACTTGTAGCCGCTTCCCTTGTTGCTTGTCACTAATGGCCTTCTTCTTCAATGGGCAAGATCTAACATGGTGCCCTTCAATTTTGCACTTGAAGCAAATAATCTTGGCCAAATTCTTGACGTGTTCTTGGCCCTTCTTCTTGTTCATCTTGGACTTCTTCTTCTTGTTGGAGTTGAATCCAACTCCACCTTTGTCATTGGGGGATTTTTGTACACTCAAGATATTGTTGAGTGTGGCATTCCCTTCATGACACTTTTCCAAATCTTTCTTTAAAGAAGTGACTTGGGCCTTGAGCTCTTTGATTTCCTCTACATGGTTAGTCTCAACACAAGCACTAGAGGAAGTATAAGCTTCATTTTTAGAGCAACAAGGCAAGGAAAGCAATTCATCACAAGAAAATAAATGGATCTTCAAGAGGAAGACGGACACTGATAGTAGTGTTACTATCTACAAAGCTAGACTTGTCGAAAAAGGTTTTTGACAAAGTTCAAGGTGTTGACTACGATGAGATTTTCTCACTCGTATCGATGCTTAAAGTCTGTCCGAATCATGTTAGCAATTGCCGCATTTTATGAAATCTGGCAAATGGATAACAAAACTGCAATCCTTAATGGATTTATTAAAGAAGAGTTGTATATGATGCAACCATAAGGTTTTGTCAATCCTAAAGGTACTAACAAAATGTGCAAGCTCCAGCGATCCATCTGTGGACTGGTGCAAGCATCTCAGAGTTGGAATATATGCTTTGATGAGTTGATTAAAGCATATAGTTTTATACAGACTTGCGGTGAAGCCTGTATTTACAAGAAAGTGAGTGGGAGCACTACAGCATTTCTGATAAATATATGTGAATGACATATTGTTGATCGGAAATAATGTAGAATTTTTTGGAAAGCATAAAGGAGTTTTTCAAAGAAAGACCTCGGTGAAGCTGCTTACATATTGAGCATCAAGATCTATAAAGATAGATCAAGACGCTTGATAAGTTTTTTCAATGAGTACATACCTTGACAAGATTTGAAATAGTTCAAAATGGAACAGTCAAAGAAAGAGTTCTTGCCTGTGTTACAAGGTGTGAAATTGAGCAAGACTCAAAGCCCGACCATGGCAGAAGATAGAAAGAGAATGAAAGTCATTCCCTATGCCTCAGCCATAGGTTCTATAAAGTATGCCATGATGTGTACCAGATCTATTGTATACACTACCACTGAGTTTGGCAAGGGAGTACAATAGTGATCTAGGAGTAGATCACTGGACAGCGGTCAAAATTATCCTTAGCGGAATAAGGATATATTTCTCGGTTATGGAGGTGATAAGGAGTTTGTCGTAAAGAGTTACGTCGATGCAAGCTTTGACACTGATCTGGATGAGTCTAAGTCACAATCCAGATACATATTGAAAAGTGGGAGCAATTAGCTAAAGTAGCTCCGTGCAGAGCATTGTAAACATAGAAATTTGCAAAATACTTACGGATCTGAATGTGACAGACCCGTTGACAAAAATTATCTCACAAGCAAAACATGATCACACCTTAGTACTCTTTGGGTGTTAATCACATAGCGATGTGAACTAGATTACTGACTCTAGTAAACCCTTTGGGTGTTGGTCACATGTCGATGTGAACTATGGGTGTTAACCACATAAAGATGTGAACCATTGATGTTAAATCACATAATGATGTGAACTAGATTATTGACTCTAGTGCAAGTGGGAGACTGAAGGAAATATGCCCTAGAGGCAATAATAACGTTATTATTTATTTCCTTATTTCAGGATAAATGTTTATTATTCATGCTAGAATTGTATTAACCGGAAACTTGATACATGTGTGAATACATAGACAAACATAGTGTCACTAGTATGCCTCTACTTGATGTCGGAGTAAATGGCCACGGGTAGCCTAACCGACTCCCCCTGGCTCTTCAAAAGATTATCAGGCCATTCAAGCCTTCAAGCATACAAAGCATAGGGCCACCTTCCCCCGGCCGACTATCCCCAGGGCCGACTCCCAGAAGGCGACCCAGTCTCAGAAACCTTCCCCAAGAAAGCTACGAGATGGCCGACTCCAGGAAGCCGGCCTCAAGAGGACCGACTCCCAGAAGCCGGCCATGAAGAATGCCGACTCCCAGAAGCCGGCCAAGACCGCACCCACCAAGACTGCATCCACATAACGGTGATAAGACGGGGCGTGGCCGCAATACAGCCCACTACCCCCGAATCCCGAAGCAGGCATGGCCACAGGGCGCCGTACGGGTCAGCCATCCCCCGTCTGGCGCGGCACTGTAGCCATGCTGACCTCGACGTCACCCACGACAGACGCCAGTACGGCCCGCGGGCGGCGGGCCCCTTTAGCCAGAGAGACGCTCGAAGGCGGCCTGGCCTCCCCTAGTCGGCCAGGGGCGTAGCCGGCTCCCAATAGTCGGCTACCTCCCTCCCTCGAAACATGTGCCTCATTAAGGAGACAAGACGAGGTGAAGCTACAGTGAGAGCCCGCCAGGCGGCGGCACTGTAGCCACGCTTACCTCGACAAAGCCCTCGTCATCAGGGCGAGGCAACAGTAACCAGCCACCAACAAGACCCCCAAGCTGTGGGGCCGGCCTATCGACCAAGAGGCCGGCAGCCGGCAGGACCCACCAGTCGGCGGGCCCCAATGGCCGGCGGAGAAGCCGGCGAACACGGACACTGACGGCTGGGACCCACGCCCAGCCGGATTACCATTGTACCCCTGGGGGTAGGCCTATATAAACCCCCCGGGGCACCACGCAAAGGGTTGGTCTCATAGAATTACACACACCACATAGAGAGAAAAGGAGAGCTAGCCTTGCCCTTCTTCTCCCTCTAACCAGACAGCTCAAGGAGCATTTGTAGCTACTTGTTTGATCTAGTGATCATGCGGAGACCCCGCAGAGCAGGACTAGGGGTGTTATCTCCACGGAGAGCCCCGAACCTGGGTAAGATTCGCCGACGTGCATGTCTTCGCCTCATCCCGTTTCCAGGCACCGGCGACGTTTTACTGGCTCCCACAATGATAAGCCACCCGTTGGCATATGTCGCACCTACCACCCGACATTTGGCGCCCACCGTGGGGCCAGGTGCACCGTCGTCCGGAGACCTGTTCTGGATGGGAACCCTTTTTCTCCCCCGCGAGCGCAGCCAGCCTGCTGCACCCGATGGCGTTTGCCCCAACGCGCTGCAAGGCGTCGACGACGCCTGCGCGGCAAGCTGCCTCGCCGATCTGCTCGGCGAGACTCGCAGCTCCGACGAGCCCGCGTCCGACGCAGGCACGGACTACCCCGAGAGCCGCCTCGTCAGCCTCCTCGACCAACTTCACGTCTCCAGCGAGCCTGCTGCAGACTTGAAGTCGGTCGGCTCCACCGACCCGATGCTTGTCGACTCCGACACGGCATCGCTCGACGCCTACCCCTCCGATGTGGTAGTCTTCGACGACCCTCTCCCTCGAGCTGACAGCGGCAGCAGCGCTGTCACTGAGGTGCTGGTCATCAACCACGTCACCAACTTGGGCGAGAACGCCCACGACGCCCTGCAAGCGACGATGCATGACTTATCCGTCCCCATCCCGGCTGACGCCGACGCCGAGACCCTGGAGGCACGCCGCCTCGCCCTCATCGCGGAAGGCCAGAAGATAGCCTCCATGAGACGCCTCACAGAGGCTCACCAGCGCGAAGTCGACCGCGCCGCCTTTGGCACGCCGCCTCCTGGCGGGCCGAGCCGAGCCGGCCTCGTCAAGAAGCGCGGTGCGGCCATCGCCAGCATGCTGGGGGCAGACCGCCCCGTCTACGCCACCCCGCTCGAGAATCTGCGAGCCGCTCAGGCGGCTGCTGAAGAGCTGAACGGGCTGGGGGCTGATGAGCTCCCCTACATGACAAGGCGAATCCAGCAGCTGATCGACGCGGCCGCAGAACGGCACGAGGCCAGCGCCCGCGCTGAGAGTCCTCCCCCGCGCCGAGAGCACGCCGCGACATCCCGGTCGCCGACTGCGAGCGGCGCCCGTGCAAGGAAAGACAAGGAGCCGACTGCTAGCTGCAGCCGGACTCGGATCACCATCGAGCGCGACGCGGAAGGCCGCCCTCGAGCAGTGGAGCTCCAAGGAAATCCGCCTCCTCCTCCGCCTCGAGGGGAGAGATATCCCACCCCGCCACCTGTCACGCATCCGACCCTTGGTGGCCGACTAGGCCACCGCGAAGGAGTCGGCGAGAACGACGCCCGCCACCGGATCGACCGCCTAGCTCGATCCCTGGCTCTAGAAGAAGAAGACTATGTCGGCCCGCCATGCTTTGGCCCCCGCATCCGCGACAAGCCCTTCCCCAAAGGGTTCTCGCTCCCCAGAGACACGCCCAAGTACAACGGCTCTGTGAAGCCGGAAGATTGGCTCATCGACTACTCTACTGCTGTCAGCATAGCGAACGGCAACAGGCGCGTAGCCATGAAGTACGTCCCTCTCATGCTGCAAGGCACGGCGCGCACCTGGCTCAACAGCCTCAAGCCCTACAGCGTCAACAGCTGGCTGGACTTCACGGAAGTCTTCGTCTGCAACTTCACCAGCACGTACAAGCGGCCTCCCAAGCCTCGCCTGCTCTCCCTATGCGTCCAAGGGCCCAACGAGTCGACCCGCGACTACCTCACGCGGTGGGCCGAGCTCCGCAACTCCTGCGAGGGGGTGCACGAGGTTCAGGCCATCGAGTACTTCACCGCCGGGTGCCGAGAGGGCACCCTCCTCAAGCACCGACTCCTCTGCGATGAGCCGGCTACCCTCGACGAGCTGCTGATCATCGCGGACAAGTACGCCACGGCCGACTCCTCGATGAAGACCGAGCTCCGAGTGGACGCCTCTGGGAAGGTGCTCGCTCTAGCTTCCAAGACACCGGCTGGCGAGTCCAATCGGCGCCCCTACCAGAACGACCACAAGTGCAAGGCCCCTATGTCGCCTTCCACCAGTCGGCAGGTGGCCACAGTTGAAGATGAGCAGCCTGAAGAACGGCCTGCTCCCAAGAAGAAGGGCGGCAGGCCGGCTTGGCAGCCGGCCTTCTCCTACGAGAAGACTCTCGATGCCCCCTGCAAGTTCCACAGCGGCGCGAAGCCGTCCAACCACACGACCCGAAAGTGCCACTGGCTCACACGGATCTCCAAGGGCGAGGGGCTGGTGCCGCCTCCGCCTCCCGGCCCGCGGCCTCCAGCCCCCCCAGCAGCCGGCTGCTCGACCAGCAGTCGGAGCCATTCAAGATGAGTTCCCTGAAGAGCACGCCGCCTACGTCGTCTTCACGAGCCAGGTTGAAGACAAGCGCGGCCGGCGCCGACAGCACCAAGAGGTCAACGCAGTTGCCTCCAGCAACCCCGAGTTCATGCACTGGTCCGAGAAGCCTATCAACTGGAGCCGGGCCGACCACCCAGAGGTGATGCCGTCCCCTGGCTCCTACGCATTAATATTGGATGTCACCCTCGCCACGGAGAGGCGAGCTGCCCGATTCTCCCGTGTTCTGATTGATGGCGGAAGCAGTATCAACATACTGTACCGCGATACCATGGAGAAGCTGAACATCAAGGCAAAGCAGCTCATGCCAAGCCGGACCGTGTTCCATGGCATCGTACCCGGCCTGTCCTGTTCCCCGATCGGCAAGATCAAGATGGATGTTCTCTTCGGAGACAAGGATCACTTTCGCCGAGAAGCAATCTGGTTCGAGGTAGTTGATCTGGAGAGCCCTTACCACGCCTTGCTTGGCCGGCCTGCTCTGGCCAAGTTCATGGCTATGCCCCACTACGCCTACCTGAAGATGAAGATGCCGAGCTCAAAGTGGATCATCACTGTAGCCGGCAACTACAAGAAGTCCATCGAGTGCGCCGCAGCCAGCAGTCGGCTGGCCGAGTCCCTCGTAGTGGCAGAAGAGAAGAAGATGCTGGAGCGAGTTGTGGCCATGGCCGGCAAGCAGCCGGCCTTGTCCCCCAACCCCAAGGATTATGATGCGCAGGGCTCCTTCCAGCCGGCCAAGGAGACGAAGAAGATACCTCTGGACCCGGAGAACCCGGAAAGGTTTGCAGTCATTGGTGCAAACCTGGACAGTAAATAGGAAGGCGAGCTCGTCGACTTCCTCCATGAGAATCGAGACATATTTGCATGGTCCCCAAAGGACATGCCGGGTGTTCCGAAGGATTTCGCCGAGCACAAATTGCACGTCTGAGCCGACGCGAAGCCGGTCAAGCAGCCCCTCCGCAGACTGTCAGAAGAGAAGCAAAGAATCGTAGGAGAAGAGATAGCACGGCTCCTCGCCGCCGGCTTTATTATGGAAGTATTTTTCCCAGAGTGGCTTGCCAACCCAGTCTTGGTGTTGAAGAAGAACAACAAATGGTGTATGTGTATAGACTACACCAGCCTCAACAAGGCCTGCCCCAAAGATCCGTTTGCTTTGCCACGGATTGATGAAGTGATAGACTCCACGGCCGGATGCGAGCTGTTGAGTTTTTTGGATGCCTACTCTGGATACCACCAGATCAAGTTGGACCTAGCAGACCGCCTGAAGACTGCCTTCATCACACCATTCGGAGCTTTCTGTTACCTGACTATGACATTCGGCTTGAGGAATGCCGGTGCCACTTTTCAGCGTTGCATGCAGAAATGCCTCCTCAAGCAACTCGGCAGAAATGCCCACGTCTATGTAGACGATATTGTGGTGAAGACAGAGAAGCGCGGCACCCTGCTGGAGGACCTCAAAGAAACATTTGCCAACTTGCGCCGTTCCAGATCAAGCTCAACCCCGAGAAATGCGTGTTCGGAGTACCAGCCGGCCAGCTTCTAGGCTTTCTGGTCTCCGAACGCGGCATTGAGTGCAACCCTGTGAAGATCAAGGCCATTGAGAGAATGGAGATTCCCACCAAGTTGCGAGATGTGCAGAAGTTCACTGGGTGCCTGGCCTCCTTAAACCGCTTTATCAGCTGGCTAGGAGAGAAGGCTCTCCCCCTGTACCGACTTATGAAGAAATCCACTCATTTCGAGTGGAATGACCAAGCAGACCAAGCCTTCCATGAGTTGAAGAAGATGCTGACTACTCCACCTGTCCTGGCGGCGCCGACTGAGAAGGAGCCCATGCTCCTTTACATTGCCGCGACTAGCCGAGTGGTCAGCACAGTTGTCGTGGTCCAGCGCCCGGAAGAAGGCCGAGCCCAGCTAGTCCAGAGGCCGGTATATTATCTAAGCGAAGTACTATCCAGCTCAAAGCAAAACTACCCGCACTATCAGAAGATGTGCTATGGAGTGTACTTCGCCGCCAAGAAGCTGAAGCCCTACTTTCAAGAGCATCCCATCATGGTCGTGTGCACCGCCCCGCTTGCCGAGATCATAGGCAGCCGGGATGCATCCGGCCGGGTGGCTAAATGGGCCATTGCGCTGGCACCTTACACAATCTTCTACCAGCCCCGCAACGCCATCAAGTCCCAAGCATTGGATGACTTCCTCGTCGACTGGGCCGAGACCCAGTACCTACCGCCGGCTCCCGACTCTACCCATTGGCGGATGCACTTCGACGGGTCCAAGATGCGCACCGGCTTGGGAGCCGGCATCGTCCTCACCTCTCCCAAAGGCGACAAACTCAGATACACGCTGCAAATCCACTTCGCCGCCTCCAATAACGTGGCCGAGTACGAGGCGCTCATACACGGGCTCCGGCTAGCCAAAGAGCTCGGCATACGCCGGATCCTGTGCTATGGCGACTCAGACTTGGTGGTCCAGCAGTCATCTGGCGACTAGGACGCCAAGGATGCAAACATGACGAGCTATCGATTCCTCGTCCAGCAGATCAGTGGGTACTTTGAAGGGTGCGAGTTCCTTCACGTGCCACGGGCCGACAACGACCAAACAGATGCCCTGGCGCGGATCGGCTCCACCCGACAGGCTATACCGGCCGGCGTCTCTCTCCAGTGCCTCCTCAAACCGTCCATCAAGCCGTCTCCAGAGTCGGACTCTATCTTCGTACCGCCTGCCCCCGATGCAGCCGGATCCGACTGGAGGAACCCAGCAGGCGGCGCGGGGACTTCGACAACCGGCCCGGGGACTGCCGTAGTCGCACCCGGCTCGGGAACTTCAGAACCCGGCCCGGGGACTGCAGCAGCCGGCCCGGGGACTGCAGTGACACAAGAAGTGGTGGCCGACTCCAATTCCACGCCACCCAACCCGCCCACCCGAGTCACAGTGGACGTACTGACAGTAGAAAAAGTCATAGCTCCATCATGGGCCCAGCCCATCCTCAACTTCCTAGTCAATAGAGAGCTGCCGGCTGATGAGATCTCGGCAAGACTAGTGCAACGTCGAGCCGGAGCCTATGCAATAATAAACAGAGAACTTGTCAAGCACATCGTCACTGGAGTCTTCCAGCGCTGCGTTGAGCCAGAGAAAGGAGTGGCAATCCTCAAGGATATCCATCAAGGCGAATGCGGCCACCACGCAGCCTTAAGATCACTTGTGGCCAAAGCTTTCCGACACGGTTTCTTTTGGCCGACAACTTTGGAAGATGCCAAAGAGATAGTCAAGAGCTGCAAAGGATGCCAAGTCTTCAGTTCCAAGCAACACCTGCCGGCTTCTGCACTCAAGACCATCCCCCTCACCTGGCCCTTTGCCGTCTGGGGGCTGGACATGGTGGGCCCATTCAAGACAGCCCGCGGCGGCTTGACACATCTGCTTGTCGCCGTGGACAAATTTACCAAGTGGATCGAAGCAAAGCCGATCAAGAAGCTGAACGGGCCGACTGCCGTGACATTCATTGCTGACATCGCTACTCGGTACGGCGTGCCGCACAGCATCATCACCGACAACGGCACAAACTTTGCCAAAGGAGCACTGGCACATTTCTGCGCGACGCAGGGTATCTGACTGGACTTAGCGTCCGTTGCCCACCCGCAGTCAAACGGCCAGGTCGAGCGAGCAAATGGACTCATCCTCTCCGGCATCAAGCCCCGACTGGTCGTACCACTGGAGCGATCGGCCGGCTGCTGGCTCGATGAGCTGCCGGCTGTCCTCTGGAGTCTGCGTACTACCCCTAACAAGTCAACCGGCTTCACTCCGTTCTTCCTTGTATATGGTGCCGAGGCTGTCATCCCAACCGACGTCGAGTTCGACTCGCCTCGGGTCACCATGTACACGGAGGCGGAGGCCAAGGAAACGCGAGAAGACGGCGTCGACCTGCTGGAAGAAGGCCGGCTGTTAGCACTCAGCCGGTCCGCCATCTACCAGCAGGGGTTGCGCCGTTACCACAACCGCAAGGTCAAGCCAAGATCTTTCCAAGAGGGCGACCTTGTGCTTCGGTTGATCCAGCGAACAGCCGGCCAGCACAAGCTCTCGGCCCCTTGGGAAGGCCCTTTCGTCATCAGCAAGGCACTAGGCAACGACTCCTACTACCTGATCGACACACAAAAACCAAGAGCACGCAAGAGGGATGATTCCGGCAAGGAGTCGGAGCGACCACGGAACGCGAACCTCCTGAGGAGATTTTACAGTTGAAAGCAGTATGTATCATGCTACCTTTTGTATTAAGTACGAAACAAAGGGCCCCCCGAGGAGCACTCGGGGACTGCCCTCGTTTATCTATGAACGATGAGTGTCATGTTCATGAATGTATTATTACATTTGATTTTCTGTCTGGCACCGGGTTCGACTAGTCGGCCCGGGGACTGGCCTCCTTAAGTTATATTAAAGTTCTACCTGAAGTCAGACAAGTAGTGTGCCGGCTCCCGAGCCCTCTCTTGTTGAAAGTCGCAGCTTGAAGAACCGACTGTCCGACTAGCAAGAGCCAAAGGCAGAAAGGATGCCCACACGAAAAACGGCTAAGGACTAACGAACTTGTATAACGAAAAGACGGCCTCCAACCATGCTTGCCGGCTGTCAAAACAGCCGGCTGGCTGGCCTCCCAATCACTTCGCTATAATCCAACAAAGCTAGAGTACTTGCCCTCCCAACTGGCCAAGCACTTTTCAGCCACAGATTGCCGAGCAACTGTCCGACTGGGGAGGCGGCAACCAAGGGAGGGCGGCAAAGGAAACAGCAGAAGGATGAAAAGCAAAGAACAAGGGAAAGCCAAACGCATGCATAATCATATTTACACATAAGGCCCCCAACAGGCCGGAAATCAATATAGTTCGAATACACCCAGTGGGTGGAATTGTGCAAACCTAACAAAATACTGTTCCAAGAGTGGTAAAACAGGAAAATAGAGGCAGCAGACTAGACTAAGGGCGCGGTGTGGGAGCCGGGTTGGTCGGTGGAGACGGCGCCACCGGCTGGAGGAGTGGCCGGCTGGCGGGTCTCGGCTTGATCATCGCCGGCTGCAGGCGGTGCACCCGCGCGTGCCTTGTTGCTGGAGGCACGGTCAAGCTGAGGCTGACCGGCCGCTCCACCATCTGGCCCGGCGTCTTCACCCTCCTCCTCCTCCTCCTCGCCCTCGTCGCTGGAGTCGATCTCCTCCGCTGAGTCTTCGCCGTCTGCCGGGTTCAGCCCGAACCACTCCTCCGGCTGGGCAACACCGTTGTCGTCCACCTCAGGAGCGAAGGCGCTGGTGTCGGTGTAGTCGGCGATCGCCGAAGCCTGCCGGATGATAGGCGGCCGCGCCGGCTCCAGCTCCATGTCGGCCTGCTGCCGCCAGGTGGCCAGCTGGTCCAGACTCAACCCGGGATACCAGGCCTTGGCGAACTCCAGCGCCCGCCTGGCGCCGGACCGAGCCGCCGAAGCCTTCCAGGCCTCGAAGTGGCCGACCGCCACCTCCAGACAGTCGGCAGTCCGACTGGGGGTGCGGGGAATCACTTCAACAGGCCAGAGAGCGGCCAACACCTGCGCCCCGACACGCTGAAGCCGGCGGAGCAGGCGATGAGCCGGCTGGAGGCGGGCCTGGATTGCCAAGAGCTGCTCCTCCAGCGACCGGCGAGCGTTTGGTGCGATGTCGGCGCCAGCCTGCCTTTGTGCTTCGCGGTGGGCCTTGACGACCTGGTTGGCGGCGGTAGAGTAGCCAGGGAAGTACTCTGCGCAAGGAAGAAAGAGAAAGAAGAGAAAAACACCAAGTCAGAAAACGAGCCAAAACGGCAAGCGGCAAGAAAGGACGAAGAGGAAGGCGGCCTACCGTCAACCAAGTCTTCGATCTGGCCATAGCCGTTGATCAGCATCTGCTTCGCTTCGGCCGAGCTGGCCGCCTCTGTTTCATACTCGGCTTGGAGGGCGGCCTCACTGTCCCGCACCGCCTTCAGGGCCGCCTTGTGGCTCTCCTCCTGGTCGGCCAACCTCTTGGCCAGGCGGTCACGCTCCTGTGCCAAGGCGGCAAACTCGGCCTCCTTAGCGCGGAGGGCGGCCTGAGTCCCGCCCAGCTGCTCCCTTAGACTGGCGTTGGCCGCTGCAGGGATGGCAGAGAAGAAAGAAGCAATAAGGTGAAGTCGTCAAGGAAGATCCGACCCGACTGCTCAGCAGTCGGCCCGAATCTCGGGGACTACACCCAGTGGGTGCGCTGACGCGCCCCCACGTGAGATAAAAGACGAAGCACTTACCCCGGCTCTCAGATAAGTCAGCAGTCTTCTGGGTCAGCTCCCGAGCCTGGGAGTTGAAGGCAGCCGCGCGGAGGTTGTGGTAGTCCTGCAAGTCAGGCAGAGGAGCGAATGAGAACAAGAATAACAAAACAAGGCCCGCTAGGAAGTTCCAAGCCACCTGCTCAGCAGCCGACTCGGAACTCGGGGACTACACCCAGTGGGTGCGCTGACGTGCCCCCACGGAAGAAACCAAGATAAAAAAAGCAAAGACAAGAAGACTAACCCGGATGGCCGCCCGCGTCGCAAGGAACTCGTCATTGTATTTCCTCAGCGCCGCAGCCTGGGCTTGAAGCCGGTTCCGGACGTCCTGCACGGCCACGTTCATCACTGTCGTCCCTCCACCCGGCGTCCACCCCGAGCTGGCGCTGGCCGCCTCCATGTCCTGGGCCGACAAGCTGGAGCCCGCGGCCTTCTGCGGCTCCGATGCGGCCTTCTGCGGCTCCGATGCAGCCTTCCCCGCGCGCTGGCGCGACGGCGTCCGGACCACCAGATCAGTCCTCACGGCCGGCTCGCCCCCGGCCGATTGCGCAGGCGGCAAGTTAGGCCGGCCGCCTTGGGTTGCCCCAGTCGGCGGGGCCGGTGCCGCCTCCCTCTCCGGGACGACGACGTCGTCCTCCCTCTCCAGTCCCGGCTGGTCAGCGCCGGCTTCTTCTGGCAGGGGCTCTGGGGCCTCAGGTGCCGCGACGCGCAGAGGGGTGACTAGCAAGGCCCCCTCCGCCATCGCCGCGGCCGCAGCCTCCGCTTGGGCCTTGGCCGCTGCATCAGCGCGCGCCTTCGCCGCCTCCTCCTCCTGTGCCGCCTTGGCGGCGGCCGCCCTCAACTCCTCCGCCTCCCGCTCCTTCCGCGCGTTTCGCTCCGTCGCCGCCTGAAGCTCGGCACGGGGGTCCACGCGGCGAGTGGTGCTCCCGGATCCTCCCGGCGATCCAACGACGGAGGCGGCAGCAACCCGCTCGAGCGACAATGGAGCCCTGATTTTTTGAGAAAGGACAAGGATTCAGGAACTACCAGAGAAAAGAAGAAAGAATACATGAAGGAGTATACACTTACGCCGACACCGTCTGCGGTTGCTTCACCGCCTTGCGGAAGCGGGCCGCCTTCGCGGCCGCCTCTTCCCGCCTGGTCGCCGCTGCCCCGGCCTTGGGCTTCTTCGGCCGACTGTCGAACAAGCCCGACGCGGCACGACGCTTCTGCCCGCCGCCCCAAGCAGGCGGCGCGGCGGAGGAACCCGCGCCGTGGCCAGACGCCGGCTGGCGGTGTGGGACGACTTCCACCTCGTCGTCGTCCGGCCAGTCGTCGAAGCTGACTCCAAGCCCGGAGCCGCCTGCCTCGCCGCCGGCTTGGCCGCCACCCGGCTCGGTGTTGTCGTCCATGGCGGCTGCCCCCAAGTCGGGGTCCTCCAGGTCGTGCTCCGTCCGGTTGGGGACGAATCCGCTCCGCCCCGACCCGCCTGCAGGCCGAAGGAGAGGGCTTTGTCGAGACGTGCCGACTAGTCAGAGTCGGCCAAAAGGAACTCGGCGACAAAACTAAGAGAAGAAAGGGAAAAAGAGAACATACCATGGGCGGTGGATGGGCTCGGGAATATGGCTCCCTGCCGAACTGCCACTCCGCGGAGAGCTTGCAGTTCGCAAGGTAGTTCACCATGTGGGCCACTTCGTCGTGCGGCATGTCCTTGGTGCACATCCGACTCGGATCGAGCTGGCCGCTCATCTGACAGATCAGGTGAGGGCGGCTCTGAAGCGGAAGCACCCGGCGCGTGACGAAGGCGGCCAGCAAGTCAGGCCCGGTCAGGCCTTCCGACTGGATCATCACCCACAGTCAGGCGACAGCCGCGGCTCCAGCCGGCGTCAGCGTCACGGCCCGATAGGACCACTGGGGCCGCCTACCCGCCGGCGGGCCGGCTACGTAAGCCGGCAGATTGACGTAGTCGCCTTGCGGGGCGACGTTCTTCACGTAGAAGTATGACTTCTGCCAGAGCTTCACCGACTGGATTAGCGTGATGACGGGGAAGGGGTTGTCGGCTCCCACCCTCCGCATCGCGATGAAGGCGCCACTCTGAGCCGGCACGCCCTGCATACGCGTGCCCAGCTTGGACTGGAAGAACTCCCCCCAGAGCTCGAGGGTGGGGAGGACGCCGAGGTAGCCTTCGCACAAGGTGACAAAGGCGGACAGCAGCACCACCGTATTCGGGGTGAGGTGGTGCGGCTGGAGTTGGTAGAACTCAAGAAAAGAACGGAAGAAAGCGCTCGCTGGCAAGCCGATGCCGCGCAAGAAATGCGAGCGGAAGACCACCCGCTCGCCTTCCTCCGGCTCCGGCGTGATCTCCTTCTCAGGCGCGAGGCAGACCGCACCTTATCCGCGCCGGGCAGCCGCCGCGTCTTGCGGAGGAACTCGACGTGGTCCTCATGGACGTTGGAGCCGTCCCAGTCCCCGCCGTACTGCATCGCGGCGTGAGGCCGGCGAGAATGAGCGCGGCGGCGGGGAAAAGGATGGTGGGACGGCGCGGCGGTGAGGCGCTGCTGTGAGCGAGCAGGAGGAAGAAGATGGCGGAGAGGAGAGGAGCGTGCGAGCGTCTGCCGCTTCCCCTCCTCCCCCTACTTATAGCCTCGTGCGGCGAAGCCGAGGAGGCGAGGCGTGGGGTGGGACGTGGGATTAACTACACCCACTCCCCCACGTCCCGCGATTACTGCGCCCTAAAGACGTGCCGAAACCGCCACAGGAAGACGTGCGGACGGCTTTGGGCCGCAGAGAATCCGCGCGTGGGCCTGGGCATAGGAGTGGTGGGCCCCCGACCTGCGGCGACGTGTTGTCGCGTGCATGGGCTGGCAGGCTTTTTTCAGCCGAGGGATGCCACGTGGTTCGCAGGCGGCGAGCGGCTGGCCGGCAGCCCGGCGGGCGTGCCAACAGACTCCCGCCCTCCGACTTGTAATTTTTTCGCCAAGACGGCGCGCCCAACCGAAGCTGGCTCCCAGCTGCCGGCTCGTCAAGATAAGAAGCTGCCCGAGCTTCTCGACCTCCACTCAACCTCGAAGCCCAACCAGCTTCGGGGACTACTGTCGGAGTAAATGGCCACGGGTAGCCTAACCGACTCCCCCTGGCTCTTCAAAAGATTATCAGGCCATTCAAGCCTTCAAGCATACAAAGCATAGGGCCGCCTTCCCCTGGCCGACTATCCCCAGGGCCGACTCCCAGAAGGCGACCCAGTCTCAAAAACCTTCCCCAAGAAAGCTACGAGATGGCCAACTCCAGGAAGCCGGCCCCAAGAGGACCGACTCCCAGAAGCCGGCCATGAAGAATGCCGACTCCCAGAAGCCGGCCAAGACCGCACCCACCAAGACTGCATCCACATAACAGTGATAAGACAGGGCGTGGCCGCAATACAACCCACTACCCCCGAATCCCGAAGCAGGCATGGCCACAGGGCACCGTACGGGTCAGCCATCCCCCGTCCGGCGCGGCACTGTAGCCATGCTGACCTCGACGTCACCCACGACAGACGCCAGTATGGCCCGCGGGCGGCGGGCCCCTTTAGCCAGAGAGACGCTCGAAGGCGGCCTGGCCTCCCCTAGTCGGCCGGGGGCGTAGCCGGCTCCCAATAGCCGGCTACCTCCCTTCCTCGAAACATGTGCCTCATTAAGGAGACAAGACGAGGTGAAGCTACAGTGAGAGCCCGCCAGGCGGCGGCACTGTAGCCACGCTTACCTCGACAAAGCCCTCGTCATCAGGGGCGAGGCAACAGTAACCAGCCGCCGACAAGACCCCCAAGTGGTGGGGCCGGCCTGTCGACCAAGAGGCCGGCAGCCGGCGGGACCCACCAGTCGGCGGGCCCCAATGGCCGGCGGAGAAGCCGGCGAACACGGACACTGACGGCTGGGACACGCGCCCAGCCGGATTACCATTGTACCCCTGGGGGTAGGCCTATATAAACCCCCCCGGGGCACCCATGCAAAGGGTTGGTCTCATAGAATTACACACACCACATAGAGAGAAAAGGAGAGCTAGCCTTGCCCTTCTTCTCCCTCTAACCAGACAGCTCAAGGAGCATTTGTAGCTACTTGTTTGATCTAGTGATCATGCGGAGACCCCGCAGAGCAGGACTAGGGGTGTTATCTCCACGGAGAGCCCCGAACTTGGGTAAGATTCGCCGGCGTGCATGTCTTCGCCTCATTACGTTTCCAGGCACCGGCGACATTTTACTGGCTCCCACAATGACAAGCCACCCGTTGGCATATGTCGCACCTACCACCCGACACTTGACTAGCTCGTTAATCAAAGATGGTTGATTTTCCTAGCCATAGACATGAGTTGTCATTTGATTAACGGGATCACATCATTAGGAGAATGATGTGATTGACTTGACCCATTCCGTTAGCTTAGCACTTGATCGTTTAGTATGTTGCTATTGCTTTCTTCATGACTTATACATGTTCCTATGACTATGAGATTATGGAACTCCCGAATACCAGAGGAACACTTAGTGTGCTATCAAACGTCACAATGTACTGGGTGATTATAAAGATGCTCTACAGGTGTCTCCGATGGTGTTTGTTGAGTTGGCATAGATCGAGATTAGGATTTGTCACTCCGATTGTCGGAGAGGTATCTCTGGGCCCACTCAGTAATGCACATCACTATAAGCCTTGCAAGCATTGTAACTAATGACTTAGTTGCGGGATGATGTATTACGGAACGAGTAAAGAGACTTGCCGGTAACGAGATTGAACTAGGTATTGAGATACCGACGATCGAATCTCGGGCAAGTAACATACCGATGACACAGGGAACAACGTATGTTGTTATGCGGTTTGACCGATAAAGATGTTCGTAGAATATGTGGGAGCCAATATGAGCATCCAGGTTCCGCTATTGGTTATTGACCGGAGACGTGTCTCGTTCATGTCTACATTGTTCTCGAACCCGTAGGGTCCGCACGCTTAAAGTTCGATGACGGTTATATTATGAGTTTGTGTGTTTTGATGTACCGAAGGTAGTTCGGAGTCCCGGATGAGATCGGGGACATGACGAGGAGTCTCGAAATGGTCGAGACGTAAAGATCAATATATTGGACGACTATATTCGGACATCGAAAAGGTTCCGAGTGATTCGGGTATTTTTCGGAGTACCGCAGAGTTACGGGAATTCGCCGGGGAGTATATGGGCCTTATTGGGCTTTAGGGGAAAGAGAGAGGAGAGGCTGGGCGCCCCCCCAAGGCCTAGTCCGAATTGGACTAGGGGGAAGGGCTGCGCCCCCTCCTTCCTTCTCTTCTCTCTCCCCTTTCCTTGACTCCTACTCCTACTACTTGGAAGGGGGGAATCCTACTCCCGGTGGGAGTAGGACTCCTCCTAGGGCGCGCCATAGAGAGGGACGGCCCTCCCCCTCCTCCACTCCTTTATATACGGGGAGGGGGCACTCCTTGGAGACACAACAATTGATCGTTTGATCTTTTAGCCGTGTGCGGTGCCCCCCTCCACCATAGTCCACCTCGATAATATCGTAGCGGTGCTTAGGCGAAGCCCTGCGTCGGTAGAACATCATCATCGTCACCACGCCGTCATGTTGACGGAACTCTCCCTCAAAGCTCGGCAGGATCGGAGTTCGAGGGACGTCATCGAGCTGAACGTGTGCTGAACTCGGAGGTGTCGTGCGTTCGGTACTTGATCGGTTGGATCGTGAAGACGTACGACTACATCAACCGCGTTGTGCTAACGCTTTCGCTTTCGGTCTACGAGGGTACGTGGACAACACTCTCCCCTCTCGTTGCTATGCATCACCATGATCCTGTGTGTGCGTAGGATTTTTTTTGAAATTACTACGTTCCCCAACAAGAACATCATTAATCCTTCCCATAGATTTCTTAATACTGGAATCCGCTAGATGCAAATTCAAAGAACAATCATCAAATTTATGGAAACCTAGTACATCACATAAAGTTTTTGGAATAGTGGAAACACTAGCACCCAAATCACACAGAGCAAAGCACTCATAATATTTAATTTTAATCTTAATAGTAGGTTCCCACTCATCATAAAGCTTTCTAGGGATAGAAACTTCCAACTCAAGTTTTTCTTCAAACGAATTCATCATAGCATCAACAATATGTTTAGTAAAAGCTTTATTTTGATTATAAGCATGAGGTGAATTCAACATGGACTGACACAAGGAAATACAATATATCAAAGAGCAATTATCATAATTAAAGTCATTTAAATCTAAAAGACTGGGTTCATCACTACTTAAAGTTTTGACCTCTCCAATCCCACTTTTATCAAATTTTTCATTAAGATCTTTAAACTCCAAATCATTGGGACGCCTTCTAGCTAAAGTTGACTCATCTCTAGTCCCATCTTTATCAAGATTTATATTAACAAACAAATATTCAATAGGAGTCACGTCAATCACTTCAAGATCTTCATCATTATTATCGCAAGAAATAGAAGAACACACTTTTACAAACCAATCTCGCTTAGCACGCATCCTAGCGGTTCTTTCTTTACATTCATCCATAGATACTCTAATAGCTTTTAGAGATTCACTAACATCATGCTTGGGTGGCATACATCTCATCTTCAAAGAATCAATCTCAAGAGAAATTTTATCAACGTTCCTAGCCAAATCATCGATCTTAAGCAATTTTTCTTCTACCATAGCATTGAAAT
Organism: Aegilops tauschii subsp. strangulata; assembly: GCF_002575655.3. NCBI lineage: Eukaryota > Viridiplantae > Streptophyta > Magnoliopsida > Poales > Poaceae > Aegilops > Aegilops tauschii. The sequence continues at coordinate 378,678,086 of NC_053039.3, forward strand.
TGTTTTGAGAATTTATAAAATCTTTAATATTATTCTCAAGATCAGAGGGCATTTTATCATAATTTCCATAAAAATTGTTGTAGGAATTGCTATAATTATTAGAGGAATTACTAGGAAACGACCTAGGTTTGAAATTCCCTCTATATGCGTTGTTACCAAAATTGTTCCTACCAACAAAATTCACATCCGTAGATTCATTATTATTCTCAATCAAAGTGGACAAAGGCATATCATTAGGATCAAAAGGAGCACTCTTACTAGCAATCAATTTCATTAGTTCATCCATCCTTCCACTCAAAGTATTATTTTCTTCAATTGGATGCACTTTTTTACTAGTGGAAGATCTTTCGGTATGCCATTAAGAGTAATTTTCCATAATATTATCTAGGAGTTTAGTAGCTTCTCCTAGTGTAATTTCCATAAAAGTACCACCCGTGGCGGAATCCAAAAGATTTCTAGAAGCAAAATTCAATCCCGCATAAATTTTTTGAATGATCATCCACAAACTTAAACCATGAGCAGGGCAATTTCTTATCATCAATTTCATCCTCTCCCAAGATTGCGCAACATGTTCATGATCAAGTTGCTTAAAATTTATTATATCGTTTCTAAGGAAGATGATCTTAGCGGGCGAAAAATACTTGTAAATAAAAGCATCTTTACACTTATTCCACAAATCAATACTATTTTTAGGCAAAGATGAAAACCAAGTTTTAGCACGATCTCGTAGTGAGAACGGAAATAGCTTCAATTTAACAATATATTTATCCACATTCTTTTGCATATCACACAATTAAACGAAAGTGTTTAGATGGGATGCGGCATCTTCACTAGGAAGGCCGGAAAATTGTTCGTTCATAACGAGATTCAACAAAGCGGCATTAATTTCATAAGATTCCGCACTAGTGGCGGGAGCAATCGGAGTACAAATAAAATCATTATTATTAGTGTTGGAAAAGTCACACAACTTGGTATTCTCTTGAGTCATCGTGACAAAGCAAGCAATCTAGCACACAGGCAACCAAAAAGCAAACAAAAAGACGAACGAAATAAGGGCGAATAAAAAGGCAAATATTTTTGTGTTTTTCTGAAAACATTTTAGAAGTGGGGGAGAGGAAAACGAGAGGCAAATGGCAAATAATGTAATGCAAGAGATGAGAGTTTATGATGTGTACTTGGTAGGCTTGATGTAGAACCTCCCCGGCAACGGCGCTAGAAATTCTTCCTGCTACTTCTTGAGCTTGCGTTGGTTTTTCCCTTGAAGAGGAAAGGGTGATGCAACAAAGTAGAGATAAGTATTTCCATCAGTTTGAGAACCAAGGTATCAATTCAGTAGGAGGTACAAGCAAGTCTTGAATCTATGCACCTGCACAAACAATCAAACACTTGCACTCAACGCAATAAAGGGGTTGTCAATCCCTTCACGGTCACTTGCAAGGATGAGATCTGATAGAGATAGATATAAAAGATTACTAAAACGTAAAACAAAATAAAAGCAAATAAAACTCAGCGAGGTATTTTTGGGTTTTTGGTTTGTAGATATGAAAATATATGATGGAAAATAGACCCGGGGGCCATAGGTTTCACTAGAGGCTTCTCTCTTAAACAAAACATACGGTGGGTAAACAAATTATTGTTGAGCAATTGATATAAAAGCGTAAAGTTATGCCGATATCTAAGGCAATGATCATGAATATAGGCATCACGTCCGTGATAAGTAGACCAACTCCTGCCTGCATCCACTACTATTACTCCACACATCGGCCGCTATCCAGCATGCATCTAGAGTATTAAATTCATAAGAACGGAGTAACGCTTTAAGTAAGATGACATGATGTAGAGGGATAAACTCAAGCAATATGATGTAAACCCCATCTTTTTTATCCTTGATGGCAACAATAGAATACGTGCCTCGCTACCCCTACTATGTCACTAGGTGAGGACATCGCAAGATTGAACCCAAAACTAAGCACCTCTCCCATTGCAAGAAAAACCAATCTAGTTGGCTAAACCAAATCGATAGTTCGGAGAGAAATACAAAGATATCAAATCATGCATATAAGAATTCAGAGGAGACTCAAATAATATTCATAGATAATCTGATCATAAATCCACAATTCATCGGATCTCAACAAACACACAGCAAAAAAGTATTACATCGGTTAGAACTCCAAGAACATTGAGGAGAACTTTGTATTGAAGATCAAACAGAGAGAAGAAGCCATCTAGATACTAGCTATGGACCCGTATGTCTGTGGTAAACTACTCACGCATCATCGGTAGGGCGATAGGGTTGATGTAGAGGCCCTCCGTGATCGAATCCCCCTCCGGCAGATCGCCGAAAAAGGTCCCAAGATGGGATCTCACGAGGTCAGAGGCTTGCGGCGGCGGAAAAGTATTTTTGTGGACGCTTTGGTGGTTTGGGAATATTTGTGAATTTATAGAGCAAGAATTAGGGTTAGGAGACCTCCGAGGGGCCCACAAGTCCTCAGGGCGCGTTCCCCCTAGGGCGCCCCCTGGCTTGTGGCTTCGTCGGGAAGCTCCTGGCCCCCTCTCCAAGTCCTACGGGTGTCTTCTGGTCCAAGAAAAATCATTGCGAATGTTTTATTCCGTTTGGACTCCGTTTGATATTCCTTTCTGGAAAAGCCAAAAACAAGGAAAAAACAACAACTGGCACTGGGCACTAGGTCAATAGGTTACTCCCAAAAAATGATATAAAATAGTATATTAATGCATATAAAACATCCAAACAGATAATATAATAGCATGGAACAATAAAAAATTATAGATATGTTGGAGATGTATCACTCCGTATCGTGAAACGCGATAAAACTTTCTCTCCTATTATTTTCTCGGGAAATAGGAATTATAGTGCTGAGATTAGGGTCTGCGGAGCCTTGTGGGCCCCACGAGGCACCAGGGCATGCCCTGGGGGGTGGTCGCGCCCTGGTGGCTCGTGGGCCACTGGTGGCTCCCCTCCTCTGGGTCTTGGCTCCAGTATTTTTTTATATATTCCAGAAAAAATCTCCAAAAAGTTTCGTCCAATTCCGAGAACTTATATTTCCGCACAAAAACAACACCATGGTAGTTGTACTGAAAACATCGTCAGTCTTAGTTTCATTCAAATCATGCAAATTAGAGTCCAAAACAAGAGCAAAGGAGTTTGGAAAAGTAGATACGACGGAGCCGTATCAGGCGACCCGTGATGCCAAAGTTCTTCATGAACTTGCGGTAGCACCCCGCCAGATCGAGGAATCTGCGCACTTCCTTGACTGTGGACGGAGTAGGCCACTTTGCGACAACGTCGATGTTCTTGTTGTCAGTGTGCACGCCGTCTCTGCTGATCTCATGCCCCAAGTACGTCAGACTAGGCCTGGTGAAAGTGCACTTGCTCCTTTTGATCTTGAGCTGGTTGTCATGAAGCACCTGGAAAACTTGGCGCAGCAGGCGGAGGTGTTGTTGCTTGGTGGCGTTGTAGACAAGGATGTCGTCAATAAAGACCAAAACCCCATGGCGATTGAGTGGTGCCAAAACTGTGTTCATGCCCCCCTGGAGGTAGCAGGCCCGCAGGTAAGACCATACACCAACACCTTGAACTCGAAGTGGTCGTGGTTAGTCTTGAAGGCCGTCTTGTGTTTGTCCTCGGGCTTCATACGAGGGGAAAGGCTGCTAATGCCAAATGTTACGCTCCCGCTTGAGGATTCGATACAAGAGTGACCGGATTACAGAGGAATTGAAGAAGTCGGGCTAGGCTTCTAGAGATACAGAGAAATGGGGATCAGGAGATGAGAGCCGCCGCCGCCTATGTCATGTCTCTGCATGCCTTCCTCATAGTGCGTCCCTTTCTTAAGTAGTTAGATTGCTCAGTCATGGCCCGCATAGCGCTGGTTGGGCTTGCGGGCTCGCCTTGTCTTCTCTAGGGCCTGGTCCCCTCGGTGGCCTGGTACCGGGGTAGTAGGCTGGGCCGTATCAGGAACTAATATCGGTTGCTAAGTTTATCTCAGGATATTGGTCCCATGAAGATCATGTTGGAGTTGTGTGACCCCCCCCCCCCCCCCACACACACACCACTCCATTTCAAAAAGGATCAAAGGTGTGGTTTACCGACGACTTGAAGCTTTTCATTTTGGTTCGATTTGAGTCGTACGAAAAATTGGGGCCATCGTAAATGTATATTGTGTGAGAATACATCAAACATATACACCAGCCCTCCTACACCTATCACCATGTTTTCCTGTAGCATGCTTCGCCGAGGTGTCCTCGGAGTTTCAGCAGAAACTTTCTGGACACACCGTGGGCATGGGGTGGTGGTTCCGCCCCCGAACATCGTGTGCACACGAGGCTGACTTGATGGAGGGGAGACGGTGGAGCCGTTGAGGATGGGTAGGATTACGGCAGACGTGACGGAGGGGAGAAGAATGGGCGCTACTCGACTGAGGAGACCGATAACGAAGAAGGATGGAGGAGAGGGAGCGTGAGTCGCGGCTAAAGCGACCCATACGCGCATCTAAGCAACCTTTTTTACAGCACAGAAAACAATTCCCGCGGTGGCCGACACGTCGTAGGTTCCCTCCCTATGTTTTGCCCAGGCGGAATGTTGCTCGACGGCGACACCACTGCGAAGCATTTATTCATCCCCGACGAAAACTTTTTAAAAACAAAATAAATCCCGGAACAAAATCCCCCAGGTAGGCCGGTATCGGGTATAGCCACCCCACCCCACCCCGCGGGTCCACGACCCAGGCAGAAGTGGTAGCAGCGCACTCCGTCGTAGAACCGGCCCACCGCCACGCCACCCCCGCAGTCCACTCCCAGCGCCGCCGGCGCCGCCGCCGGGGAAGACCGGGATGGCCGAGAAGCCGGCGGGCCCGGCCTCCAGGTCCAGGATCCGGGGCGGGCTCGCCCCCTCCGCGCCCTCCTCCAGGTCCCATTGCCCTCGATCTGCATTTCCGCCCGGGGCCCCGTTTGAATTTTCTTGCCGGGGTTCGTTCGAGCCGTCCTTGACTCTCTCTCCCTCTTTTCCCCTGGTGTTTCTTGGTGCAGGAGGGTGGTCTCGATGGCATACACGGCGGCTCCGCATCAGGCCAAGAAGGTGAGCGAGAGGCCGCCTTGACCTTGACCCTGACCCCGCTCTAAATCTCCTTTTCAAGCATCTTTTGGCTTTCCGAATCGCTTCTTTGTCTTGCTCGGCGAATGCTGGGTTCTTGGGTGCTCAAAGCTTGAGCCTGTCTTTGGCGGCGAGGAGTGTCGGCATTGTGCTCCTGCAAGGTCCGGTGTCAGTGGGCTAGTGGACATCAGCAGTGTCCTAGCGAATTGAAGGGAGGAAACTGTCCTGAAACAGTGCTCATTGCACCTGCAAAAACTAGATACGTGCTTGTTAGTACTAGTGGTTGTTGCTGTTTGCACTGGTGGTTTTGATCTATGCCACAACATCTGCTCCATGTGCAGGTTCCTGAGCCAAAGGTTGTGAAGCCAACAAGAACCACGCCGGCCAAAAGGCGGCAGCAGCTGGATCAGGCGCAGAAGCAGAGGGAAGAGCTCGCTGCTCTGCAGGAGCAGCTCAGTGGCCTGCAATGCAAACTGCTTGAGAAAGACGAAGCTCTGAGGTCCGCGGAGAACTTGATTGGCCGGGTCAGTGCCGCAAACGAAGAGGTGGATGAATTGAGAAGCCAGCTTAATGATAAGGAATCGCTTGTCGAGTCTACTGGCTCTGAGTTGCATGGTGCAAAGGTATACTGGACTTGCTTGGTACCTTTGGCATATCGCTGAAGTTTATATTTCAAAAGTGTTATTACTGCATAACCAGCTCCTTCATTCAAGAAAACACCATTCTAAAAAAATTTACACCAGTGAAGATGATGCTATGGGACACTATCATTCAGACAACAAAGTCACTGTCCTAGTTTTATTCTCTGCGCTGTATGGTTTTGATAATGCAAAGCAATGTACCCCAAGTTCTTATTCAAAATCGATCAGAAAATGGCGCAGTTAGATATACAAAGTGTGCACCATGTTTTGTGAGCCTATAATTGTTCCACTTTAGTTGGCCTGTCATGTACCATTTATCATTGATTTGATTGAACTGGACTGAAGAAAGAAACCTATGACATGCTGATTTGAGGTTCTAACTACGCTGCTGCTCGGCATTCAATGCTGAGTAGTGATTTTCATGGATCTGACAAGTACAAATATAACTATGCATTTAACATTATTTGACCTTTTTCTACAAATTCTATTTGGCATTTTCATGCCTTACTTGATTAGTGATACATGTTTTCCTCAATGTGTTTCAGTGCCATGTTAAAGATGATTATGTCTTTTGTCTGTTTCTTTTAATGTTGAATAGTAAATCTATTTGGCATTTTCATGCCTTACTTGATTAGTGATACATGTTTTCCTCAATATGTTTCATTGCCATGTTAAAGATGCTTATGTCTTTTGTCCGTTTCTTTTCATGTTGAATAGTAGATTCTAAAGAGTAAAAAGGCCAACACAGTTCTTTATATTTCAACTGACATATGCTGTAGTGCTCTTTGTCTTTGGGAATCTTAAATTTGATGCTTTCTAATTTGTATTCATGCTTGTTAATGTTACAAGAGACTTCTATGTTTTTCATCCTGTGTCATAAAGGTATAGGCTCAATTTAATCACTTCGTTAGTAATAGCACTGCTAATTGCAAAGTACTCACTGATTTGTTGTTATTGTTGCAGATTATGTTGGCAGAGAAGCAAGCAGCATTGGAGAAGCTAGAATGGGAGGCAAAGATGTCAAGTACAAAAGTTGAAGAACTTGAAGTGGATGTAGCCTCTATGGATGTTGAAATCTCTGCTCTGATGAAGGTATTCAGGAAAATAACAGAGAACAACCGAGCCTCTCATCCCACAGAGAGATCTGACGATTCATCGTTGGAATGTGAACCAGTTCAGCTTGATGTAAGCTCATGTCCTGTTACATTCCCGTAAACTCTTCAACGCTATTGTATATCTTGCTTGATGAAAAATTGAATTAATTATGTCTTTATCTGAATGAGCTATCCATATGTGCTTTGCTCCAAAACTGATTTTTAATTTGTTGTTTCTCCTATTTGCTACGATGCAGGATACGGTAGGTGATATTGACACGGAGAAGATGGAGCAGGAAATGTCAGCCTACGTCACGGCTCTAGCAGCCGCGAAAGACAATCCTACAGAGGAATTCCTGAAGGCAGTAACTGAGGCAAGGCTGAGACTCCAAGCGTTTGTACTCTAACTTGTCTGGATAACATTGACCCATGCTCTGTGCCCACTGCCCAGAGCAGCTCTCGTGAGGCTCGGCAGAAACAGTTTCGCCATTGGGTGATATGATGTGCACGCGAGTTGACAGTTGTCGCCACTGGGTCTTATATCGCAGAGGATCCGTGTTTGTATCCTCTCATCTTGGATCTGGGCCGATGATGCCTCTGATCTCGTTGTTGTAATGTTATCAACTATTTGTAGTATGTGACTGGGTGGCATCTTAGTAGAGATTTCAACTTGTACAATTTTATTAAACATCTGATGGTTCAACCTGTCTGGACGACCTAGAGATTATTGTTCTAAGTGGTCTGAACATTTGCAATCCGGAGTATGTTCTCAAACTTTCAGGCTATTGTTTGGTTTCATGCACATGCATGGAGTTTGTGAATTTTATTGAACATCCGATGGTTCAGCCTGTCTTAACGACCAAGAGATTTAGTCATGGACAGGGATGCGTGGAAGTTAGCTATGTTGTTGTTGTTGTTGTTGCTGTTATTTTGTTGTTTTCGTGTATGTTCTCAAACTTTCTGGCGATTGTTTGGCATGTGCACGGAGTTTGATTTCAGAAGCAGATACATTTGAGTTTGTGGGAGAGAAACAGGAGGGCTCACAGAACATAAGTATATCCTGGCAACCAGAAGAGTTTTTGAAGGATTTTCAGAGTATTTTCCTGGTCCAACCCAAGATTCCCAGGTATACCCACAAAACCTTCAGATTCTAGTATCAAGACCTAGCGTATTGGAACGGGATTGGGAGGAGTCCAACAATCCCAAACCTCTTCGGGGTGGAAAAACACCAGTACCAACCGAGGCTTAAATGTATTTCCACTCTTATTTTGCTAGAGGTCATACCAACAGTGACACACATAGGTCACACAGAGCATACACACTTGTAGTTCAACATGGTCATTCTAGAGGTAAGTACATTGTGCTGCCGTATTCACAAAATGTATTTTACAACATCTACCAAAAGGAACACAAACCTAGCAACATTTAAAAATTGCATGTGTACACTCCTAGTGTGTTACAGCCTGCTGCAAATCTATAGCCACAAGCACAACAACCAACATCTAGGTCAGGTAAGCATTCATAGATGGCATGCAGGTGTACAACACAGCCACAAACCTAGAAAAAGCAAACACTTCAGTGCAGCTACCTCCAGGCAAGGACGAGCCACATGAATGTTGGATGTTGGATCACTTGTCCACCAGCAGCAGAGATAATTCAGAAAAGAAAGGCAAAAGTCATAATACAAGGTTACAGACCAGTCGATCATCCTAATACATAGTAAATGGTACATTCTCGCACTCACGGTGTTCTTTCCTCGCATGATAATAAAGTAAACAAAAAGAGTATTTAGGGGAATCACAACACGTTTGACAGGTTTTTCCGGCAATATTATGCCACTCGGCGACTATATTTAAGGTAGGGGCAGGTAGGGGTAGGCAGGCAGGCGGCAGCATATCTTGTATCCGAGGAAGCTGGAATCATGACTTCGCACTTATTCGAACTGCTTGTATGGCTGCAAGAGAGAGAGAGAGAGTACAAGTCAGTACATGGTAGCAGGCTAGCAGCAAAGTAATACAAATAGGTAAAATATAATAATAGCACCAGAACATACAGTACAGCACAACCTTAAATACTACACCCTCTGTTCATTAATATAAAACGTCTTCCATTTAAGAACAGAGGTAGTACTATCTTTTATACCACAATTACCAGCACTTCAATATGAAAACTAATACATGAAGGCTGTGAACTTAATGGTGTTACAAGTAAATTTGCTAAACTGAGTTATTAATGGGAAATAGAGCAAAGTAGAAATAAGCTACAGACTTGCAGCAGGTGCTATATGCCGACAAAAAGTTGGCAGCCAACAAAAAATTGAACAGACTATCTACGGATTTGTTGTAGAAAGAAAAACTAAGGACATATTTCGAAACAAAGAATGTAAAATTATATCTAGACACATTTCATCTTAACACTATGTACCTAAACATGAAATGATTAATCAAATACATCCAACCATAATACAGGATAATAGTATTTGCTGTAAAATGTTTCTCCTTCACGGCCAACTAGGCAATGAAACAAGCAGGCAAATAAAAAGTAGCAGGGGCAACTCCACCAGTAGCATGATAATGCAGTGAAAGTTACAGACTCGGTTAAAAAATCACAAAACTACAAACAATTGGACCACAATATAATGGTCTAAATGGATTAGAAACCATATAGCAGCTCACTACAGCCAAAAGGAAAGATATTGGCATCAAATACTAACAATTATTTAAGTCGAGAAAGAATGCATAACAGTTCACACAGCCTAAAACAATTCCCGAATAAGAAGATCAATATATGTATAGATCACTGAATAGAAGGGACTAGCAGCCACCAATGTCATCAAAATAAAATCATGTTTGATTTAATATTCTCCGTCAATGAACACATGACAGGATGCATGCAGAAAAGAAAAGATGCAGTGCTTACGTTTTTCAGACAAGTATACATGTTTCTCACTAGATACTTAACATCCTATTGGTGATAGTACTTTATGAGTCTACAAGTAGTGCATCTAGATATTTTTCCCAAATTTCACAAAGAAACGACTATGCCCTGCCACAAAATTTATTTGAATGCAAAGCAGTATGCTGATATCCTAAACCTGTATGGCTACGGCATTTCCTTGGACAGAAGGTGGTCTTCTTTAGCTAAGAGCAGGATGTCCAGAAATGCAGCTAACCAGGAACCATAATAAAAGGAAAGCGTATTTCATAGTGCAATGTAATGAGTTTGTTGTTTTCTAGTATACACGAATGCATTTGCAAATGATAATTATATTCAACTGAGAAGGAATCTTAGTTTGGTTCAGCGCAGTCATAGCCTGGTACTCATTTTAGTGAACTCCAAGTTGTTACTAGTGAGTGCTAAGTCTAGTTACAAGAATATAACATGTTACATGAATATTCAACACAGGGCAATAGTCCTTATAAATGTGGAACATTCTCTATATTCAGTAAAACTTAAGCTTCTATCAAGTACAGATAGGTCCTGGCATAAGATATAACTTCACTAACTCTGTTGTCTGACCTATGCTGGCTATTATGTTTCTACACCTTAGATCACTGGAGCACTAGACTTCAAGCTATGGAAATAAGTTATTACATGTGATGCAGTGGAACTTGTTAACCCAAGACACCTCCAGTCTTCCACTTAATTAATGTAAATGTGAAATTTTGGTCTAGGTCACGCACTTTGACAAGTGTGTTCAATTATCTCAATATGCAAGAACATTGTTTCCAGCACGGGACCTTTCGACTAATTGTCAGAGCGTCCAGTGCGGAACAGAAGGAGTGGCATAAGCAATTACAAGCCCCAAAACAATACAGTTAGGTCTTTTTACAACTTATATTAACTTCCAAGGCCTACTCTGCAGTACTTATCAAAATGCTGGAGCATAAACACCACTGGTCATATTTGAAGAATACAGGGTGAGAGCCTTTACAATTCCTTTTTGAGGATACATCATATAAATAACAATTGGATTACAAGGAGGTTTTCTACAACAGCTTATTTACAAGTTACAAATCTAAGTTACATTCTCAAATTCCCAGCTTGAGCAATGCCTTTAAGCTACAAAAGAATTAACGAAAAATCTATACACAACAGCAACCAGAGCGCTACACAGATGGTATCCAGTGGGTTACACAAGTATGCAGCTATACAGTGATATCCGACGTCAGGAAGCTACGTACAGGTATACAACCAAATGAAAGAATGGTTACATTGAAAACAAAGAACAAGAACAGATAAAGCAGAACTTACATCTCAGTTAATGCTACAACAGATCCCTGGAGACACAAGCAGTTATAAGCAGTGAAGGGTTGAAAGTTGGCATGTGCAAAAATATGCCACCTCGGATTGCCGCTGCCCCTACACTAGGCATCCAGGAACATCACTCGTGCGACATTCGTCGCCGCTTTGAGTGATCAACCTCCCTTGACCTGCTTCGTCTCCCAGATGATCTTCCTCTATCCCAGTCTTCAGTACGATCAGAATCACGCTCCCTGTGTCTGTGATAATCACCATGGCGATCTCTGTCATCCCTGTGTCTGTCCCTATCTCCTCTATCCCTCTCCCTTTCCCTATCTCCTCTGTCCCTCTCCCTTTCCCTATCTCCTCCTCTGTCCCTCTCTCTTTCCCTCTCACGACCCATATCCCTTTCATCACGGTGCCTTCTCTCCGGCAATTCTGGCGGTGGGGGCAAATCCTTTTCCCTCTCCCGCCTCCTTTCTGGTGCACCTGACCATTCCCGCTCTGGTGGCCTCTCTTTACCATGGCTTCCACCTTCTCCATAGTGCTGATCAGATGCTGCATCATCCCCATAGCTTGATTGTTCCTCACCTCCCCAACCACCACCCATGCTTGGGTCTGGCCACATTCCAACACCCCCGGCACCCATACCACCTCCTCTCCCAAAGAATGCTGGGTTCACATGAGGAGCAACCACAGGTGGGAATGGCTGCATCAAGCCTGGGAACGGTGCACCCCCAGGTCCACCAGGGAACCCTCCAAACCCTCCACCCATCCTTCCCATGGCTGCACCATAGCCAGTGGGATCAAATCCCTGCCCCATCATCCCTCCGGGATGCATCATTGGTGGCGGCGGAGCCACCATCCCTCCGTTCCCCATGATCCCTCGGCCACCCACCGGACCCATCCGATTCCTCATATTCCCACCAGGACCTCTACCCCCCATCCCACCACCACCTGGACCTCTGCCCCAATTCCCACCACCTGCCCCGCCTCCTCCTCCACCACCGCCGCCACCACCAGCTCCTCCGCCTCCCCGGCCACCATAGTTTCCTCCAACCTGAGGCCCAGGCGGGCCTCCAGGTGGACCACCACCACCTCTGCCACCACTCTTCTGCATACCTGAATTCTGCTGACCCATCGGTTGGTGGTTCTTCATCTGAGCTTCACCCATGCGGCGTACAGTGTTAGGCGAAGCAAAGGCCACGACACAGGGACGGCCATTGAACGGGTGGCCGTTCATGCCCTCCTTGCAGGCAGCAGCAGCGCCAGGGTCAAAGAAATCGACCTGGCAATATCCCTTGGATTTCCCGCTCGCCTTCTCATCAAAGAACCTGACTTCCTTGACATGGCCGTACTTGACGAGCTCCGCCTCCAGATCCGCGTCCGTCGTCCACCAGTGGAGGTCCCCAACGAAGAGCGTGGTAGCGCCAGGGCCGTCGCCACCCCCGCCGTTGCCAACAACTATCGGTCCTCCCCCGAAGTTGCCCCCTCCCTGCCGGTGGAACCCGTCTCCTCCCGACTGGATCTGGTGGTGGGGAGGCGGCGGCGGTGCCGCGGCGACGGGAGGCTGAGGCGGCGGCGGGAGATGGGACGGGTTGGGGCGGTCTTGGATGGGGGCAGGGACGGACGCGACCCCCGGGATGTGGACCTTCTCCGGGTGCCCCATCGGAGGCGGCGGCGGGGGAAGCGGGAGCGAAGGGGTAGGCAGAACCTGCTGCTGCTGCTGCGGCGGGGGCGCCTGCTGCGGGGGGAGCTGGTGCTGCTTGGGGGGCAGCGCAGGCGGCGGGGGCTGGACGGGGGGCTGGGAGGCGTGGAGGAAGCCGTCCCCGACGTTGACGTCGTTGTAGAGGTCGTCGTAGTCGTCGTCGTCGCCGTAGTACTGGTCGACGTCCTGCACGGCGGAGATGGCCTCCTTCCGGTGGAAGGAGCCGTCCCCGTCGGGATCCATGGCGGCGGCGGCGGGGGCAAACCCTAGGGGCTGGATCTGGGGGGAGGGCGCGCCGAGGTGGAGGGGAAAACGAAATAAGCTGGAGGCTGGTCTGGCTGGTGCTCGGATTTGGATTTGGAGGGTGTGCGCGTGCGCCTCGTCCCGGGTCAGGACCGGACGATGGCAGGTGGGGCCCGCGCGGTGAGCGCGGGATGGTTCCGGTGAGGTCAGGCGGTGGGACGTGGCGGGCTGGCAGTGGACGGGTGGGCTTGACAGATCTTTGGGCCCTCGGTCGACACCATAGGCCGGTGCCCTTTCTCAAAGGCCTGTGCCATTCGAGGAGTTAAGGCCTGGAATTTCATAGGACTATGGGGATAGGATTTTTTTTTTGCGGGAAAAGAATTGTATTACTCAATGATCAAGTTCTTACACGAAATCACTAATTAAGGAGTACTTGTTGCAAAGAACACTCCACCTTCCCAGGTCACGACAAGTGGCGCACATGCAGCACGCCACTTGTCGCAACCTGGGAGTTTTCCCTTTTTTCGTGGATCCGTTCATTCAAAACGTTTTATCTCTTAAACCGTTTTCATCATTGGATTCCTCGCGTCGAGATCTTTAAAACTAGATCCCATATTGATAGGTTTTGACGAACTTTTTTTCATGAAAAAACCGGACGAGAAAACCAAACCGGGAGCACGGTTTTTTTCCCTTTCTGAAAAAGGCTCGCGAAATCACAACCGTGCCTCTTGTGGAAGCAAAACCGTGACTCTCGTGGAAGGAAAAAAAATAGAAAACGCGTTTTTTTTCCTTTTCAAAAGAGGCACGCCCGTGACTCTCGCGAAAGCACAACCGTGCCTCTGGTGAAAGCAAAACCGTGACTCCCGCGAAAGAAAAAAAAACAGAAAACGCGTATTTTTTCCCTTTCCGAGAGGCACGGCCGTGACTCTCGCGAAAGCACAACTGTGCCTCTCGCGGAAGCAAAACCGTGACTCTCGCGAAAGAAAAAAAAACGCATTTTGTTTTTCCCTTTCCGAGAGGCACGGCCGTGACTCTCGCGAAAGCACAATCGTGACTCTCGTGAAAGAAAAAAACAGAAAACACGTTTTTTTGTTTCCGAAAAGCACGGCCGTGACTCTCGTTAAAGCACAACCGTGCCTCTCGCGGAAGAAAAACTGTGACTTTTCGCGAAAAAAAAAGAAAATGCGTTTTTCGCGTAAAAAAAATTCCGATTTTTTTCGAAAAGCTAAGGAAGACCGGGGGAAAACCAAAACGTCGAAAAAACCGTTTAAAAAGCCGAAAACGCGTGCGGAAAAATAAGAAAAATAAAATCTGGAGGGAGCGTCCAAAGCGCGACACGTGGCGAATGGCCGAGAGCGCGCCAAGTGGCGCTGATCGTTGCGAGGCTCCCGAAGTAGCGCTCGTTAACTAGTTGCTCTCGTTCTTACAGTCTTCACAGACAATCATCAACACCTCCTCCGGGCCCGAACCGACCCAAGTAATAGTCCGGCCCTCGACTCTAGCGAAACTAGCAAGTCTATCACTAGCTTTTTTTTTACTACGAGGAACATGAGTAATACAAAAATTCCTAAGACTCAACAGGTGCTTGATCTTTCCCACCAAAAGAGCATAAACTGAACGGTCCACCTCCTCACATGAAATCATAGACACGACATTGCTTGAATCCATCTCAACTTCAATCGGTAGGCCCGACCGCTGAATTGCAAATGACAATCCTTCCATACATGCACAAATAAATCTGAGAATGGTTTTGCTATAATCGGGTTTGTTGGGTCGGTTTCTCTATGTGGGTATGTGTAGTTTGGGTGTTAACGGGCTGATTCTGACATTGGTTCAGTTTAATTCGGTTTTGTGTATCAAATGGTTGGGTAAAATCAGGTATGGGTTCAAACAGTTCCAATTCCAAACAATTTAACCCATGGGTCGTACCCAGGTTGTGAGAACTGTTTAGGCCTATTTGCTCCACGGCTGCCCGTAACAGCGAACATGGTTGGTGCGGGGTTGCGCGCAAGGTGTTTGCTGAAAAGCAAAGCGCGAGCGAGCCATGAGGGACTTCACGTCCAGATCGCGGACAGGGCGTCGTCCTCGAGCAGCGCCGGCAAGGGCGCTGCGCAGAACCTGGTCACCTGCCTCTACCGGACGCAGTTCGCCGGCCGGCCCCGCGTCAAGAGCCTCGACGTCGACGGCGGCAATGTCGACATTTTCTGGGACCTGTCGGCTGCCAGGTTCGGCGCGGGGCCGGAGCCGCTGGAAGGCTTCTACCTCGCGCTCGGCGGATGGAGTTACGGCTCTTCCTCTTGCACGACGGCGTCCCTGCAGAGGTCGCGGAGGCCCGGACTGGTTGGTCGGTTTCCCCGGCGCCTGGATGAACCCGTCGTTGGCCACCGCCGGGCTGTCCACGATGTGCACACGCGCACCCACCCTCGCTGCCGTCCCTCGCGCTGCATCTTCGCTAGTTTCCTAGGTTTGCTTCATGTGTTCTGTGCGTCGAGACCGGAGCTACCGGAGGTGCGGGTGGACACATACCGGAGCGCATGGAGTACTGACAGCTGTCTGGGCTCTGTCCGTCCGTGGCAGCAGCTGCCTGATTCTTATTTAGAGGTATCGCCACTTGCTGCTGCTTGGCCGTCGTAGCTCTTGCCACCGCGCTATCACTCTGCTCCTCTGCTGCTCCTATGTTTGCAGCGGGTGAGGAGGTGGGCTCGCCATTGATGGCCAGACGGCGGGCACAATGACGAGGTTCTATGGCAGCTTGTCAAGTATGGATCGAAGGGGACCTTGCGGGTGCCCATCTTCCTGAACCGCCTGATGCTACCTTGCAAGCTGATGTGTTGACCCATTAGAGCAAACAGT
This sequence comes from Aegilops tauschii subsp. strangulata, assembly GCF_002575655.3. Taxonomy (NCBI): domain Eukaryota; kingdom Viridiplantae; phylum Streptophyta; class Magnoliopsida; order Poales; family Poaceae; genus Aegilops; species Aegilops tauschii. Next base: position 378,693,974 of record NC_053039.3, read on the forward strand.
TTTCAACCCACTTTAGAATGGTTTTAACCCATAAATGGGCAATCGGTTTAGTTCAGTTTGGTGGAAAGATCGGGTGGGTTTGGTTTTAGTTGGGTTGATAATTTTTTAAACGGGTTTTAATTTTTTAAACGGGTTTAGTTGTGGTTGGGTTGACAGAAATTTTCGTGTGGGTTCAGTTGAGGTATGGTGCGGTTTTCAAACCATCCTCAGGTTGACGCACAAAGCTCCGCTTCCAATGCATCTCTGCAATAAAACAAGGTTCTGCAAGATGAAAAAATGACCGTCCCGGAGCTATCCCACATGATCATCCCGGCTCCTGCTCCACCTGATTCAGCAAAAGACCCATCTGTATTTAATTTGACCCAGCCCCGCTTGGGAGGCTTCCACGGTGTGTCTTGTTTCGGATGCTTCATCTGCTGCACCGCACTATCATAGATTACGCTTCCTTTTCCCTTTGCCGGATCACAACGGGCATTAACTTGGATCCCAATTAATTCATCCAAGTACCTTTGGAGGAAGCTCACTGACACAGACATGGGAGGGGCCGGTTTGGCATGCATTACCTCATTGCGTATGTACCAGCATCTCCAGAAGATTAGCAAGACCATGCATCGCTGGTTGTCATTCATTTGGGCAAGCGAGTTGAGGAGCCACTCCTTGCCCGAGTTCCGAAAAGATTTCAGCGCTGGAATATGCCATAAGGTGGCCATCTGCTCATATAAGTCCCGTCCGAACTAACACCTAATGAACGGGTGGAAATTATCTTCCTCCTCCATACCACATACAGGACATATACTACTCAACTCCAATCCAATCCTGTGTTTATTCTTCCAAGTGGGCAGTGAGTCAATTGACAATCTCCATGCGAAGTTTTGTACTGTTGGGGGGACGCTGCACTTCCATATATATTGCCAGCATGATCGACTACCATCCGGCGCCGAGCTAGATGACACAGTTGCAGCCCTGTTCGCCTCCTCAAACGCTAGAGTATATGCCAACTTGACCGTAAACGTGCCAAGTTTCTCTGGACCCCATGCAATGACATCGTCCCCAAGCCTAGGGGATGCTCGGATTTTCAAGATTTCCTCCACATCCGCTGGTATAAAAAATCGTTGCAGCACCTCCAAGTTCCAGGATCCATTTTCACTGAGTAGTCCAGCTACAAACCGAATACGACACCGACCCTGTTGCGATACTGGCTTGTAGGAGTATGGTCTCGAGATCCAGTTATCTCTCCACACCCTAATATTGCGCCCGTTCCCAACTCTCCATATCAGCCCTTTCTTCAGAAGGTCAAGACCATGAGATGTCGCAAGCCATGAAGAAGAAGCATTGCCTGAAAATACCGTGTCCACCAAATTGCCAGTGGGGTAATATCTCGCCTTCAGAACTTGTGCGCACAAGCTTTCAAGTTTCGTTAACAAACGCCACGCCTGCCGGGCTAGCAAAGCTTGATTGAACATCCGGAAGCCCCGGAAACCAGCACCCCCTTTGTTCTTAGGCTGAAGCAAATGATCCCAGCCTCTCTAATGGACCTTCCTCTTACCTTTGCTAGAACCCCAATAGAAGTTCCTTACCATTCGTGTCAAATCATCACACACAGAGAGGGGTAGCTTGAAAAAACCCATGATATATGTTGGCAATGCTTGAGCTACTGCTTGCGCCAAGAGGCCGTCACCCCATTGGATCAGTCGCTTGGTTAGACTAGTTTGAAGATTCTGAAACTTCCCCTTTGACATGCGCCCCTCGGGGGTTGGGAGGCCCAAATATTTTTCTTCAAACACCATCGAAGTGACAGCCACAACATCTCGCACTTGCTCCTGTACCGCCCCCGGACATGCAGCACCAAAAAATATCGAGCACTTGTTGAAGTTCAAACTTTGCCCCGTAGCCCTCTCATACATGATCAAGGCTGCCTTAACATTCTCTGCTTGTTCGCTAGTAGCCTCACAGAACAGCAAGGTATCGTCAGCAAATAACAAATGTGAAATACCCGGTGCTCGTTTGCATACCTTCACTAGTGCAACACTGCCTGCTGAAACCTTACTCTTTAAAATTGCCGATAACCCATCCGCAATGAAAAAAAATAGGAATGGAGATAGAGGGTCGCCTTGCCGAAGCCCATGCGACGGTGCAAATGAATCCAAGAGGGTCCCGTTTAATTTAACACGATATCTCACCGATGTGACACAAGTCATAATCCAGTCAATCCATCGCTGAGTGAAACCCCGCTTTTGCATCACCTGCTCCAAGAAAACCCAATCCACTCTGTCATAAGCTTTTGATAGGTCCGGCTTACATGCACAAAAACTCTTCGTAGGATCTTTCTCCTGTTTGATGTAATGTAAACATTCAAAAGCCACAAGAGCATTATCTGTGATCATCCTGCCTGGAAGGCACTCTGTTCTAGAGAAACAAGAGTGTCTAGGAGTGGCCTAAGTCGATTCACCAAGCACTTCGAAATCACCTTATAAATTACATTACAGAGACTGATGGGCCTATAATCAGAAATCTTTGCAGGGTTAGAATTTTTAGGAATCAGAACAATGGATGTAGAGTTTACCCCCTCCGGCATAATTCCAGTGACAAAAAAGTCCTTAACCGCTGCAATCACATCATCTCTGACAGTGCTCCAGTTCCACTGAAAAAACCTCGCGGGGAAACCATCTGGCCCTGGCGCCTTAAGTGGCCCTATTTGAAACATTGCGTCTGCTATCTCTTTATTAGAAAATGGCGCACATAGTTTAGCATTGTCCTCATCAGTCACCATTGGCTCCAATAGATCCAGAACCGGGGCTGCTACAAGAGTTGCATCCGCCGAGAAAATCTCATGAAAGTACTTATTTGCAATCTCACTCATCGCCGCAAATTCTGAGTGCACCACACCAACACTATCAGTTAATTATCTGATTTTGTTTTTCCTTGCCCTCCATACCGCCTTATTCTGGAAAAACTTTGTATTCCTGTCCCCTTCTTTCAGCCATGAGATCCTCGATCTTTACAGCCACATCATCTCTTCTTGATATAGCAATTCATTCAATTTATTTGTCACCCCGCGAATATCCGTTTGATCCGCATTCATGTGCATAAGCTCCTCAAGCTGGGTTCTGGATTTTGCAAGTTCCCTTGTAACATTACCAAATTTCCTACCCCAGTTGCCGAGTGAGATCATGGTCTTTGATAGGGCGTCTCGCAGCTGGGCTAGGTTTCGGACACCCCCCACCGCCTCCCATGCCTCCTTAATCACCTCCGGCAGCGTACCATCAGTCTCCCAGAACAATTCATACTGCCTCGGTTTAGCACCCATCGGCCCTGGGTCGGCCGATGCCTTGAGCAATAACATTATATGGTCTGAACATGGTGAAGGAATATGTGAAACAAGAGAGAAAGCAAACAGGTTCCTCCACATGTTTGTAGCAACCGCTCGATCCAGCCGAACCCGTACATTATTTGCAGCAGCTCGTTTATTGTCGTAGGTGAAAGGCACCCCTACGAATCCGAGATCCACCAATCCACATACTTCCAAACAGTCCCGGAAAGCAACCATTTGAGATTCTTCTCTCGGTGTCGCCGACATATGTTCAAAGTCCCACATAGCCTCATTAAAATCTCCCACCGCTAACCACGGTAAGTCACTCGTGGTTTTCAGGTTCTGCAACTTTGCCCACATAATATGTCTATTATCGACCCTCGGCTCTCCATATACGCAAGTGATCCTCCATTTTTCTGCGTTCTGGTCTACCTGCACATGAGCATCAATATAACGATCGGTTTTGTCAAGAATCTCCACCACATACGACTCATGCCAGTATAGAGCCAACCCACCACTCATGCCTGCACTATCCACACCACAAAACCCCTTAAGGCCGAGACGACCACGAATCCTCCTCATATTTTCCGCCTTTTGCCTAGTTTCACATAGAAAAACCAAATTGGGGGAATGCGACTGGCAAATCGTCGCGAGCTCACAAACTGTCCGGGAATTCCCCCCTCCCCGGCAGTTCCAGCTGAGTAGACTCATTGGGCTCGGCGGTCCTCCAGCACGGAGGCCGCCTCATCAGACATTAGTGAATCAGCTCCATCATCCTCTCCTCCCTGCTTCCTCCTTTTTACTATCGGCACCTTCCCCGGTGTTGCATTGCTTACACCACCACTAGCTGAAGTATCCGTCGCTACTGCATATTCTGTCTGCAAAACTGTATTTGAGACTTTGCCTTTCAAGTTTGGGACCTCCTGGCCTCTAACATTAATAGACCCATCAGCATTAATCAATCGTTTCTTGATATTCTTCCCATCCTCGCCCAACACCGGATTGTCACCGGGAGCCGCTTGCCCCGCACTGTCTTGCCCGCCTACTGGTGCCTGCCCATGGCCACCTCTGCCACCGCCTCACCTCCATCTCCTCTCCCGCCTCTACCTCTTGCACCCATAGATCCACCTCCTCTACCCGGACCCATCCAGCTCCCTTCTCTACCGCCTCCACTAGCCCCAGATGGTTCATTAGTCCAGTGTAGCCAGTCTCCCCACTCACAAGAGGCAGGTTCATGTATACCATCACCACATTCCTCCACTACATGCCCCATACGTCCACAGAAAAAACAAAAATCTGGGAGCTTCTCATACCTAATTGGATACTTCTTCCTCTCCTTTAATGTGATTGGCACAAATCTCACCAAAGGTTCATCCACATTCACGAAAACTCTTACTCGAAGATGGATAGAAGGGTTTATCCTTCCTTCATTAACAATCACTGTAAAGGGAGGCTTCCCCACCTTCTTTGCCACCTTCTCCGCCAGCTCGTTCTTCCATGTGAGGCCGTCCGGGAGGCCTTTAATACGTGCCCATAGCGGATACATGTCCAGTGCATACTCCGCCACGTCAGTGAAGCCATCATATTCAACAAGAATCACTGGATCCCTTCGAAACTGCCATGGACCTCCCCCCATTACCCTCTTCCAATCTCCAAGACAACGACATTGAGCCAAGAACAGATTTATAGGAAAAATACGATATTATCATCAGATCTGTTTCAGCAACGTCTCGAAAAGGAAAACTGATTCAACAGTGGACTCCTACGACGACTAGGGTTTTCTGGTCCGTCGCCGTCCGCCTCCTAGGCGGCGACACGGCTACCGCCGTTGATGTCCTAGAACGGTGCCCTTCATTGCCATGTCTGGTTTCTATCTCTACTACGGTTTACCTGTCGCCCATACATTGTCGAGCATGTCTTCATGAGGTTTGATCTGCGTGTGGAGGATTATGATCCAGCCTACTCCCTCCGTCCTTTAAAGAGTGTACTTCCAACTTTGTTGGAGAGTCAAACTATCTCAAAGGTTGACCGAGTTTGTGCAAAAAATATATCAGTGTTTGTGAAACCAAATAGGTATACGATGAAAATATATTTTATCATGGATCTAATGCTACTAATTTGATGGCATAAATGTCGGTGCATTATTGTACAAATATGGTCAAACATAAAAAAGTTTGACTTTCCAACAAAGTTGGAAGTACACTCTTCAAAGGACGGAGGGAGTACATGTGTGTGTTGTATCCGACCATCCAATCACAGCCGTAAATGTCCGTCTCTATCAAATTTAATCACCAAATAACTATGTTATTCCCTTTTAAAAATTGTGATTAGTAGTTTTTTGTTTGGTGAAAGGCTACTAATCCATGTTAGTGTAGCTTCTGCCAAAGCTAGCCAGCTTGCTTAGCTTCCGCCACTAAACTAGCTTCCCTCCACGAAAAGGAAGTACTAGTTTCCACCAAATGAAATCAAGCATTTGAACTAGTTAGCACTTGCTTCCGCCAAAAAATTGAAAAAAACAAAGAAAAAATAATGAAACAAAGTGATTAAGTGGCTTCCGCCAAACTGCACGCCAAGCATGTTAACCCTTCCACCAAACCCAATTACTAGCACAACAACGGCCTTCCGCCATTCGGATGAAGAGGAAAGGGGTATGTGGTGGCTTTTAATTGGCCGGGCCGATGTCTGGATTCCCGCAAAGGCCCCCTAGTTTGTCTCCAATTTGTGGAAAAATGGACGTCTGGACCACTCCGTGAACCGATGGGGTCCCGCGTTGGATGGCAAAACGCATCCAGACGACTCAGTCCAGACGTTTGCGGGTGGTTTGAGGGTTTGTATTGAAGATGCCCTAAGGTGTTGTGTTGCTCTTATTCCTTTTGATGGGAGTTTTCTTCTTCTTTGGTGGCGTGTTCGTGGAGCAATGAAACGCTTAGCATGGCATTGTCGTGGTATGCTCTCGTCCACGACAATTCGAGAGCTTCTGGATATGCGGGTGTGGGTGAGAGCAAGTTTGAATTTTTTTGTCTACACTTGATTGAACATAAGGCAGATGATCCTCGTATTAAGCTAGGGTTTGATCTCGTGTACCTATCTGAAAGTGATGATCGGGCCCGTAGCCTAGTTCTTTTTTATATGCAAGAGTTTGGTGTGGTGTTGAATTAGTCATCGACCAACTTTATTGATGTTTTATTCATGGCCGACCGGGAGGTTGATTGTTGGTTGACAGGTTTCTATGGCATCCCAACTTGGGACCAATGGCACCTCTCATGGAATTTATTATGTGATCTTCACGGCAAAGGATCACACCCTTGGGTGGCATATGGTAATTTTAATGAGATAATGTATGCATCCGGAAAGAGGGGGTAACCCCGTCCTAACTCTATGATGCAAGCTTTTCGTGAATTTCTAGTTGACTGTGGGTTGGAAGACCTTGGTTATAATGGACATTGCTATACTTAAAAAAGGTAGAAATCGAGGAAATGTTGGATAGAGTTGTTGCAAACCCAACATGGATGAAAAAATTCCCATTGACAGGGGTCACCAACACGGACCATATACACCGGATCACCGACCATTGATACTAGATATTGATTATGATGAGGAGCCACAATTTGTCACACAAGCGGGTGTTCGCTACATTGAAGCCCGATGACTAGAGGAGGAAATGCTGAATGAGGTGGTAAGATTGGCTTAGGATCGGGCAAAATTGGCATGGGTAGGCCCTTCCCTTGTTGATCTGGCTAAAATTATCCATGTTGATCTTCATAAGTGGGATCATGTGACGCCCTGATTTAATCATGCACTAATCATACACGCAAATGTGCACGATCAAGATCAGAGACTCACGGGAAGATATCACAACACAACTCTAGACACAAATTAAAGTCATACAAGCTTCATATTACAAGCCAAGGGCCTCGAGGGCTCGGATACAAAGGAGTCAGCTGAAGCAACAATGTCTGAGTACAGACTAAACAAGTCCGCCTTAAGAAGGCTAACACAAACAGCAATAACGATCGAAAAGGCAAAGCCTCCTGCCTAGGAGCCTCCTAATTACTCCTGGTCGTTGGTGGTATCCACGTAGTAGTAGGCTCCCTCGGGGTAGTAGTAGCCGTCGGTGGCGGCATTTGGCTCCTGGGATTCGTCATCTGATCGCAGCAATCGGCTATAGGGGAAAAGAAGTAGCAAAGCAACCGCGAGTACTCATTCAAAGTACGCGCAAGAGTTACATCAAAACCGTGCTAAGTATGCATCGGTATCAAAGGAATGGGGCTATATCTTTGGACTGAACTGTAGAATGCCAGAAGAGAAGGGAAAACCTAGCCTATCGAAGACTATCATCTATTGGGGAACGTAGTAATTTCAAAAAAATTCCTACGCACACGCAAGATCATGGTCATGCATAGCAACGAGAGGGGGGAGTGTCGTCCACGTACCCTCGTAGACCGTAAGCAGAAGCGTTATGAGAACGCGATTGATGTAGTCGTACGTCTTCATGATCCGAACAATCCAAGTACCGAACGCACGTCACCTCCGAGTTCAGCACACGTTCAGCTCGATGACGTCCCACGAACTCCGATCCAGCAGAGCTTCGCGGGAGAGTTCCGTCAGCACGACAGCGTGATGACGGTGATGATGTTGCTACCGACGCAGGGCTTCACCTAAGCACCGCTACGATATGATCGAGGTGGATTATGGTGGAGGGGGCACCGCACACGGCTTGGAACAATCAACTTGTGTGTCTATGGGGTGCCCCCTCCCCCGTATATAAAGGAGTGGAGGAGGGGAGGGGCCGGCCCTCTCTATGGCGCGCCCTAGGGGAGTCCTACTCCCACCGGGAGTAGGATTCCCCCCCTTCCCTAGTTGGAGTAGGAGAGGAAGGGAAGGAGGAGTAGGAGAGAAGGAAAGGCCCCCCCCCCCAAACCTATTCCAATTCGGCCTCCTGCCCAAGGGGGGCGCACCAGCCCCTTGTGGGCTGGTGTGCTTCCTTCTTATGGCCCATAAGGCCCATAACTTCTCCCGGGGGGTTCCGGTAACCTCCCAGTACTCCCGAAAAATGCCCGAACCACTCGGAACCTTTCCGATGTCCGAATATAGCCTTCCAATATATCGATTTTTACGTCTCGACCATTTCGAGACTCCTCGTCATGTTCGTGATCTCATCCGGGACTCCGAACAACCTTCGGTACATCAAATCACATAAACTCATAATACCGATCGTCACCAAATGTTAAGCGTGCGGACCCTACGGGTTCGAGAACTATGTAGACATGACCGAGACACATTTCTGGTCAATAACCAATAGTGGAACCTGGATGCTCATATTGGCTCCTACATATTCTACGAAGATCTTTATCGGTCAAACCGCATAACAACATACGTTGTTCCCTTTGTCATCGGTATGTTACTTGCCCGAGATTCGATCGTCGGTATTCCAATACCTAGTTTAATCTCATTACCGGCAAGTCTCTTTACTCGTTCCGTAATACATCATCCCGCAACTAACTCATTAGTTGCATTGCTTGCAAGGCTTATAGTGATGTGCATTACCGAGAGGGCCCAAAGATACCTCTCCGACAATCGGAGTGACAAATCCTAATCTCGATCTATGCCAACTCAACAAGTACCATCGGAGACACGTGTAGAGCACCTTTATAATCACCCAGTTACGTTGTGATGTTTGGTAGCACACAAAGTGTTCCTCCGGTATTCGGGAGTTGCATAATAACATGTATAAGTCATGAAGAAAGCAATAGCAACATACTAAACGATCAAGTGCTAAGCTAATGGAATGGGTCCAGTCAATCACATCATTCTCTAATGATGTGATCCCGTTAATCAAATGACAACTCATGTCTATGGCTAGGAAACTTAACCATCTTTGATTCAACGAGCTAGTCAAGTAGAGGCACACTAGTGACACTCTGTTTGTCTATGTATTCACACATGTACTAAGTTTCCGGTTAATACAATCCTAGCATGAATAATAAACATTTATCATGAAATAAGAAATAAATAATAACTTTATTATTGCCTCTAGGGCATATTTCCTTCAGTCTCCCACTTGCACTAGAGTCAATAATCTAGTTCACATCGCCATGTGATTTAACACCAATAGTTCACATCACCATGTGATTAACACCCATAGTTCACATCGCCATGTGACCAACACTCAAAGGGTTCACTAGAGTCAGTAATCTTAGTTCACATCGCCATGTGATTAACACCCAAAGAGTACTAAGGTGTGATCATGTTTTGCTTGTGAGAGAAGTTTAGTCAACGGGTCTGCCATATTCAGATCCATATGTATTTTGCAAATTTCTATGTCAACAATGCTCTGCACGGAGCTACTCTAGCTATTTGCTCCCACTTTCAATATGTATCCAGATTGAGACTTATAGTCATCTGGATCAGTGTCAAAACTTGCATCGACGTAACCCTTTACGATGAACCTTTTGTCACCTCCATAATCGAGAAACATATCCTTATTCCACTAAGGATAATTTTGACCGCTATTCAGTGATCTACTCCTAGATCACTATTGTACTCCCTTGCCAAACTCAGTGTAGGGTATACAATAGATCTGGTACACAGCATGGCATACTTTATAGAACCTATGGCTGAGGCATAGGGAATGATTTTCATTCTCTTTCTATCTTCTGCCGTGGTCAGGCTTTGAGTCTTACTCAATTTCATACCTTGTAACACAAGCAAGAACTCCTTCTTTGACTGTTCCATTTTGAACTACTTCAAATTTTTGTCAAGGTATGTACTCATTGAAAAAACTTATCAAGCGTCTTGATCTATCTCTATAGATCTTGATGCTCAATACGTAAGCAGCTTCATCGAGGTCTTTCTTTGAAAAACTCCTCCCAAATACTCCTTTATGCTTTCCAGAAAATTCTACATTATTTCCGATCAACAATATGTCATTCACGTATACTTATCAGAAATGTTGTAGTGCTCCCACTCACTTTCTTGTAAATATAGGCTTCACTGCAAGTCTGTATAAAATTATATGCTTTGATCAACTCATCAAAGCGTATATTCCAACTCCGAGATGCTTGCACCAGTCCATAGATGGATCGCTGGAGCTTGCACATTTTGTTAGCACCTTTAGGATCGACAAAAACTTTCTGGTTGCATCATATGCAACTCTTCTTTAAGAAATCCATTAAGGAATGTAGTTTTGACATCCATTTGCCAGATTTCATAAAATGTGGCAATTTGCTAACATGATTCGGATAGACTTAAGCATCGCTATGAGTGAGAAAATCTCATCGTAGTCAACACCTTGAACTTTGTCAAAAACCTTTTTCGACAAGTCTAGCTTTGTAGATAGTAACACTACTATCAGCGTCCGTCTTCCTCTTCAAGATCCATTTATTTTCTATGGCTTGCTGATCATCGGGCAAGTCAACCAAAGTCCACACTTTGTTCTCATACATGGATCCCATCTCAGATTTCATGGCCTCAAGCCATTATGCGGAATTTGGGCTCATCGTCGCTTCCTCATAGTTCGTAGGTTCGTCATGGTCAAGTAACATGACCTCCAGAATAGGATTACCATCCACTCTGGTGCGGATCTCACTCTGGTTGACCTACGAGGTTCGGTAGTAACTTGATCTGAAGTTACACGATCATCATCATTAGCTTCCTCACTAATTGGTGTAGGAGTCACAGGAAAAGATTTCTGTGATGAACTACTTTCCAACAAGGGAGCAGGTACAGTTACCTCATCAAGTTCTACTTTCCTCCCACTCACTTCTTTCGAGAGAAACTCCTTCTCTAGAAAGGATCCATTCTTAGCAACGAATGTCTTGCCGTCGGATCTGTGATAGAAGGTGTACCCAATTGTCTCCTTTGGGTATCCTATGAAGACGCACTTCTTCGATTTGGGTTTGAGCTTATCAGGATGAAACTTTTTCACATAAGCATCGCAACCCCAAACTTTAAGAAACGACAACTTTGGTTTCTTGCGAAACCACAGTTCATATGGTGTCGTCTCAACGGATTTAGACGGTGCCCTATTTAATGTGAATGCAGTTGTCTCTAATGCATAACCCCAAAACGATAGTGGTAAATCGGTAAGAGACGTCATAGATTGCACCATATCTAATAAAGTACGGTTACGATGTTCGGACACACCATTACGTTGTGGTGTTCCAGGTGGCGTGAGTTGCGAAACTATTCCGGATTGTTTCAAATGAAGACCAAACTCGTAACTCAAATATTCTCCTCCACGATCAGATCGTAGAAACTTTATTTTCTTGTTACGATGATTTTCCACTTCACTCTGAAATTCTTTGAACTTTTCAAATGTTTCAGATTTATGTTCCATCAAGTAGACATACCCATATCTGCTCAAATCATCTGTGAAGGTCAGAAAATAATGATACCCGCCGCGAGCCTCAACACTCATCGGACTGCATACATCAGTATGTATTATTTCCAACAAGTCTGTTGCTCGCTCCATTGTTCCGGAGAACGGAGTCTTAGTCATCCTGCCCATGAGGCATGGTTTGCAAGCATCAATTGATTCATAATCAAGTGATTCCAAAAGCCCATCAACATGGATTTTCTTCATGCGCTTTATACCAATATGACCTAAACGACAGTGCCACAAATAAGTTGCACTATCCTTATTAACTTTGCATCTTTTGGCTTCAATATTTGTCGGGTGGTAGGTGCGACATATGCCAATGGGTGGCTTATCATTGTGGGAGCCAGTAAGACATCGTCGGTCGTGGAAACGGGATAAGGCGAAGACATGCACGCCAGCGAATCTTACCCAGGTTCGGGGCTCTCCGTGGAGATAACACCCCTAGTCCTGCTCTGCGGGGTCTCCGCATGATCACTAGATCAACACAAGTAGCTACAAGTGCTCCTTGAGCTGTTTGGCTAGGGGAAGAAGAAGGGCAAGGCTAGCTCTCCTTTTCTCTCTATGTGGTGTGCAAGACTCTATGAGATCAACCCTTTGCATGGGTGTCCCGGGGGATTTATATAGGCCTACCCCCAGGGGTTCAATGGTAATCCGGCTGGGTGCGGGTCCCAGCCGTCAGTGTCTGTGCTCGCCGGCTTCTCCGCCGGCCGTTGGGGCCCGCCCGCCGACTGGTGGGTCCCGCCGGCTGTCGGCCTCTTGGCCGACAGGCCGGCCCCACCGCCTGGGGGCCTTGTCGGTGGCTGGTTACTGTTGCCTCGCCCCTGATGACGAGGGCTTTGTCGAGGTAAGCGTGGCTACAGTGCCGCCGCCTAGCGGGCTCTCACTGTAGCCTCACCTTGTCTTGTCTCCTTAATGATGCACATGTTTTGAGGGAGGGAGGTAGCCGGCTATTGGGAGCCGGCTACGCCCCAGGCCGACTAGGGGAGGCCGGTCCGCCTTCGAGCGTCTCTCTGGCTGAAGGGGCCCGCCGCCCGCAGGCCGTACTGGCGCCTGTCGTGGGTGACATCGTGGTCAACATGGCTACAGTGCCGCGCCGGACGGGGGATGGCTGACCCATACAGCGCCCTGTGGCCATGCATGTTCCGGGATTCGGGGGTGGTAGGCTGTACTGCGGCCACGCCCTGTCTTATCACCGTTATGGGGGTGCAGCCCTGGTGGGTGCAGTCTTGGCCGGCTTCTGGGAGTCGACCATCTTCATGGCCGGCTTCTGGGAGTCGGTCCTCTTGGGGCCAGCTTCCTGGAGTCGGCCATCTCGTAGCTTTCTTCGGGAAGGTTTTTGAGGCTGGGTCGCCTTCTGGTAGTCGGCCTTGGGGATAGCCGGCCAGAGGAAGGCGGCCCCGTGCTCTGGGTGCTTGAAGGCTCGATTGGCCTGATAATTTTTCAAAGAGCCAGGGGGAGTCGGTTAGGCTACCCGTGGCCATTTACTCCAACAGTAGTCCCCGAAGCTGGTTGGGCTTCGAGGCTGAGAGGAGGTCGAGAAGCTCGGTCAGCTTCTTATCTTGACGAGCCAGCAGCTGGGAGCCGGCTTCGGTTGGGTGCGCCGTCTTGGCGAAACTTCTGAAGTCTGAAGGTGGGAGTCGGTTGGTGCGCACGCCGGGTTGCGGGCCGGCCGCTCACCGCCCGCGTACCACGTGGCACCCTCCGGCTGAAAAAAGCCTGCCAACCCACGCGCGCGACAGGACGTCACCGCAGGCCGGGGGCCCATCACTCCTACGCCTAGGCCCAGGCGCGGATTCTCTATGGCCCAAAGCGGGCCGCACGCCTTCCGGCGGCAGTTTCTGCACGTCGTTAGGGCGCAATAATCGCGGGACGTGGGGGAGTGGGCGCAGTTAATCCCATGTCCCCCCCACGCCTCGCCTCCTCGGCTTCGCTACACGAGGCTATAAGTAGGGGGAGGAGGGGGAGCGGCAGACGCTCGTACGCTCATCCTCTCTCCGCCATCTTCTTCCTCCTTCTTTCCATCGCAGCAGCATCTTGCCGCCGCGCCGTCCCACCAACCTTCGCACCACCCCGCAGCTTCGCCGCCGCGGGGCCGTGCTTTCTCCGCCGCCGCACGCTTTCTCGCCAGCTTCTCGCCATCATGCAGTACGGCAGAGACTGGGACGGCTCCAACGTCCATACGGACCACATCGACTTCCTCCGCAAGACGCGGTGGTTGCCCGGCAAGGACCAGGTGCAGGTCCATCTCGTGCCGGAGAAGGAGATCACGCCGGCGCCGGAGGAAGGCGAGCGGGTAATCTTTCGCTCGCACTTCCTGCGCGGCCTCGGTCTGCCCGCGAGCGCCTTCTTCCGCTCTTTCCTCGACTTTTATCAGCTCCAGCCGCACCACCTCACTCCAAACACGGTGGTGCTGCTGTCCGCCTTCGTCACTCTGTGCGAGGGCTTTCTTGGCGTTCTTCCCACCCTCGAGCTCTGGGAGGAATTCTTCCAAACCAAGCTCGGCACCCGCATGCAGGGCGTGCCGGCTCAGAGCGGCGCCTTCATCGCGATGCGGAGGCCGGCAGCTGACAACCCCTTCCCTGTCATCACGCTGATCCAGTCGGTGAAGCGCTGGCAGAAATCGTACTTCTACGTGAAGAGCGTCGCCCCGCAAGGCGACTACGTCAACTTGCCGGCTTACGTAGCCGGCCCGCCGGCTAGGAGGCGGCCCCAGTGGTCCTATCGGGGCAGGACGCTGTCGTCGGCTGGAGCCGCTGCCGCCGCCCGACTCCGGGTAATGATCCAGTCGGAGGGCCTGACTGGGTCCGACCTGCTGGCCGCCTTCGTCGTGCGCCTGGTGCTCCCGCTTCAAAGCCGCCCTCATCTGATCAGTCAGATGAGCGGCCAACTCGATCCGAGTCGGATGTGCACCAAGGAGATGCCTCATGACGAGGTGGCTCATATGGTGAATTATCTCGCGAACTGCAAGCTCTCCGTGGAGTGGCAGTTTGGCAAGGAGCCGTACTCCCGTGCTCATCCCCCACCTATGGTATGCTTTCTTTATCTTCTCTTCTTTTAGTTTTGTCACCAAGTTTTTCTTGGCTGACTCTGACCGGTCGACACGTCTTGGCAGAGCCCTCTCCTTCGACCTGCGGCCGGGACAGCGGGGGCGGATCGCCGATTTCTCCCCGACCGGGCGGAGCATGACTTGGAGGACCCCGACTTGGGGGCGGCCGCCATGGACGACAACACCGAGGCGGGAGGCGGCGAAGCAGGCGGCTCCGGGCTTGGAGCTAGCTTCGACGACTGGCCGGATGACGATGAGGCGGAAATCGTCCCACGCCGCCAGCTTGCGTCCGACCACGGCGCGGGTTCCTCCGCCGCGTCGCCTGCTCGGGGCGGCGCGCAGAAGCGCTGGGCCGCGTCGGGCTTGTTCGGCAGTCGGCCGAAGAAGCCCAAGGGTGGGGCGGCGACGACTAGACGGGATGAGGCGGCCGCGAAGGCGGCCCGCTTTCGCAAGGTGGTGAAGCAGCCGCAAATGGTTTCGGCATAAGTGTAGATTCTCTTGCATATTCCTTCTTCTTTTCTTGTCGATTTCTGAATCCATGCCTCTCAAAAATCAAGGCTCCGCTTTCTCTTGAGCGGGTTGCTACCGCCTCCGTGGTTGGATCGTCGGGAGGATCCGGGAGCACCCGTCGTGTGAACCCCCGCGCCGAGCTTCAAGCAGCGACGGAGCGAAACACCCGGGAGGCGCGGGAGGAGCGGGAGGCGGAAGAGCTAAGGGCGGCTGCCGCCAAGGCGGCGCAGGAGGAGGCGGAGGAGTCGGCGAAGGCACGAGCCAACGCGGCGGCTAAGGCCCAGGCGGAGGCTGCAGCGGCAGCGGCAGCGGAGGGGGCCTTGCTTGTCACCCCCCTGCGTGTTGCGGCGCCCGAGATCCCGGAGCCCCCGCCGGAGGAAGCCGGCAGCGACCTGCCGGGGTTGGAGAGGGAGGACGACGTCGTCGTCCAGGAGAGGGAGGCGGCACCGTCCTCGCCGACTGGGGCGACCCAAGGCAGCCGACCTAACGCGCCGCCTGCGCAATCGGCTGGAGGCGAGCCGGCTGTGAGGACGGACCTGGTGGTCCAGTCACCATGGCGCCAATGCGCGGGGAAGGCAACTTCGGCTCCGGACCCGCAGAAGGCCGCGGGCTCCAGCTCGTCGGCCCAGGACGTGGAGACGGCCAGTGCCAGCTCGGGGTGGACGCCGGGTGGTGGGACGGCCGTGGTGAATGTGGCGGCGCAAGAAGTCCGGAACCGGCTTCAGTCCCAGGCCGCAGTGCTGAGGCAGTATAATGACGAGTTCCTCGCGACACGGGCGGCCATTCGGGTGAGTCTTCCCGTTTTTTGCTTCTTGAGCTTGGTTTCTTCCGTGGGGGCGCGTCAGCGCACCCACTGGGTGTAGTCCCCGAGTTCCGAGTCGGCTGCTGAGCAGGCGGCTTGGAACTTCTCGGTAGGCTTTGTCTGCTATCTTGTTCTCATTCGCTTCTCTGTCCGACTTGCAGGACTACCACAACCTCCATGCGGCTGCCTTCAACTCCTAGGCTCGGGAGCTGACCCAGAAGACTGCTGATCTAACTGAGTGCCGGGGTAAGTGCTTCATCTTTTATCTCACGTGGGGGCGCGTCAGCGCACCCACTGGGTGTAGTCCCCGAGATTCGGGCCGACTGCTGAGCAGTCGGGTCGGATCTTTCTTGACGACTTCTTTCTTATTCCTCTTTTCTTCTCTCCCATATCTGCAGCGGCCAACGCCAAACTGAGGGAGCAGCTGGGTGGGACCCAGGCCGCCCTTCGTGCTAAGGAAGCCGAGTTCGACGCCTTGGCTCAGGAGCGTGACCGCTTGGTCAAGAAGCTGGCCGACCAGGAGGAGAGCCACAAGGCGGCCCTGAAGGTGGTGCAGGATAGCGAGGCCGCCCTCCAAGATGAGTATGAGACCGAGGCGGCGAGCTGGGCCGAGGCGAGGCAGTCGTTGATCAACGGCTACGGCCAGATCGAAGACTTGGTTGACGGTAGGCCGCCCTCTTCTTCGTTCCTTGCTTGCCGCTTGCCGTTTGGTTCACTCTCTAACTTTGTATTTTTCTCTTCTTTCTCTTTATTTCTTTCTTGTGCAGAGTACTTCCCTGGCTACTCTACTGCCGCCAACCAGGTCGTCGAGGCCCACCGTGAGGCGCAAAGGCAGGCTGGCGCTGAGATCGCGCCGAACGATCGCCGGTCGCTTGAGGAACAGCTCCTGGCGATTCAAGCTCGCCTCCAGCCGGCTCACCGCATGCTCCGCCGGTTTCAACGTGTTGGGGCGCAGGTGCTGGCCGCTCTCTGGTCCGGCGAGGTGATTCCCTGCACCCCCAGTCGGACTGCCGACTGGCTGGAGGTAGCGGCCGGCCGCTTCGAGGCCTGGAAGGCTTCTGCAGCTCGGTCAGGCGCCAGGCGGGCGCTAGAGTTCGTCAAAGCCTGGTATCCTGAGCTGAGCTTGGACCAGCTGGCCACCTGGCGGCAGGAGGCCGACACGGAGCTGGAGCCGGCGCGGCCGGCTATCATCCAGCGTGCCTCGGCGATCGCCGACTACACCGACACCAGCGCCTTTGCTCCTGAGGTGGATGATAATGGCGTTGCCCAGCCGGAGGAGTGGTTCGGGCTGAACCCAGCAGATGGCGAGGACTCGGCGGAGGAGATCGACTCCAGCGACGAGGGCGAGGAGGAGGAGGAGGAGGGTGAAGACGCCGTGCCAGATGGTGGAGCAGCCGGCCAGCCTCAGCTTGACCGTGCCTCCAGCAACAAGGCGCGTGCGAGCGCACCTCCTGCAGCCGGCGATGATCAAGCCGAGACTCGCCAGCCGGCCACTCCTCCAGCCGGTGCTGCCGTCTCCACCGACCAGCCCGGCTCCCCTGTTGCGCCCTTAGCCTAATATGCCGCCTTTACTTTCCTGTTTTATTACTCTTTGAACAATATTTTGTTAAGTTTGCGCAGTTCCACCCACTGGGGGTGTATTCAAACTATATTGACTGCCGGCCTGTTGAAGGCCTTATGTGTAAATATAATCATGCATGTGTTTGGCTTTCCATTGTTCTTGCTTTTCATCCTTTGGCTGTTTCCTTTGCCGCCCTCCCTTGGTTGCCGTCTTCCCAGTCGGACAGCTGCTCTGCAGTCTGTGGCTGGAGAAGTGCTTGGCCGGTTGGGAGGGCAAGTACTCTAGCTTTCTTGGATTGTAGCGAAGTGACTGGGAAGTCGGCCAGTCGGCTGTTCTGACAGCCGGTAGGCGTGGTGGGAGGCCGGCTTGTGTTATATAAGTTCGTTAGTCCTTAGCCATTTTTCGTGTGGGCATCCTTTCCTGCCTTTGGCTCTTGCCAGTCGGACAGTCGGTTCTTCGAGCTGCGACTTACAACAAGAGAGGGCTCGGGTGCTGGCACACTACTTGTCTGACTTCAGGTAGAACTTTTAATATAACTCAAGGCGGCCAGTCCCCAGGCCGACTAGTCGAACTCGGTGCCAGATAGAGAATCAAATGTAATAGTACATTCATGGGTATGACACTCGTCATTCATAGATAAAGGAGGGTAGTCCCCGAGTGCGCCTCGGGGGGCCCGTTGTCTTGTACTTAATACAAAAAAGGTAGCGTGATACATACTGCTTTTAACTGTAAAATCTTCTCAGGAGATTGGCGTTCCATGGTCGTTCTGACTCCTTGCCGGAATCATCCCTCTTGCGTGCCCTCGGCTTCTGTGCGTCGATCAGGTAGTAGGAGTCGTTGCCTAGGGCCTTGCTGATGACGAAGGGGCCTTCCCAAGGGGCCGAGAGCTTGTGCTGGCCGGCTGTTCACTGGATCAGCCGGAGCACAAGATCGCCTTCTTGGAAGGATCTTGGCTTGACCTTCCGGTTGTGGTAACAGCGCAAACCCTGCTGGTAGATGGCGGACCGGCTGAGTGCTGACAGCCGGCCTTCTTCCAGCAGGTCAACACCGTCTTCTCACGCTTCCTTGGCCTCCGCCTCCATGTACATGGTGACCCGAGGCGAGTCGAACTCGATGTCAGTTGGGATGACAGCCTCGGCACCATATACAAGGAAGAAAGGAGTGAAGCCGGTTGACTTGTTCGGGGTAGTACACAGACTCCAGAGGACAGCCGGTAGCTCATCGAGCCAGCAGCCGGCCGAACGCTCCAGTGGTACGACCAGTCGGGGCTTGATGCCGGAGAGGATGAGGCCGTTTGCTCGCTCGACCTGGCCGTTTGACTGCGGGTGGGCAACAGACGCTAAGTCCAGTCGGATGCCCTGTGTCGCGCAGAAATGTGCCAGTGCTCCCTTGGCAAAATTCGTGCCATTGTCGGTGATGATGCTGTGTGGTATACCATACCGAGTGGTGATGTCTGCGATGAATGTGACGGCAGTCGGCCCGTTCAGCTTCTTGATTGGCTTCGCTTCAATCCACTTGGTGAATTTGTCTACGGCGACAAGCAGATGTGTCATGCCGCCGCGGGCTGTCTTGAAGGGGCCCACCATGTCCAGCCCCCAAACGGCAAAGGGCCAGGTGAGGGGGATGGTCTTGAGTGCAGAAGCCGGCAGGTGTTGCTTGGAGCTGAAGACTTGGC
Organism: Aegilops tauschii subsp. strangulata; assembly: GCF_002575655.3. Taxonomy (NCBI): domain Eukaryota; kingdom Viridiplantae; phylum Streptophyta; class Magnoliopsida; order Poales; family Poaceae; genus Aegilops; species Aegilops tauschii. Next base: position 378,713,258 of record NC_053039.3, read on the forward strand.
ATCCTTTGCAGCATTTGACTAATTCCTTGGCGTCTTCCAAAGCAGTCGGCCAGAAGAAACCATGGCGGAAGGCTTTGGCGACAAGTGATCTTGAGGCCGCGTGGTGGCCGCATTCGCCTTGGTGGATATCCTTGAGGATTGCTATGCCCTTCTCTGGCTCAACGCAGCGCTGGAAGACTCCAGTGACGCTACGCTTAACAAGTTCTCTGTTTATTATTGCGTATGCTCCGGCTCGGCGTTGAACTAGTCTTGCCGAGATCTCATCAGTCGGCAGCTCTCTGTTTACTAGGAAGTTGAGGATGGGCTGGGCCCATGATGGAGCTGTGACTTCTTCTGTTGTCAGTACGGCTACTATGACTCGGGTGGGTGGGTTGGGTGGTGAAGAGTTGGAGTCGGCCACCGCCTGTTGTGTCGTTGCAGTCCCCGGGCCGATTGCTACAGTCCCCGGGCCGACTGCTGCAGTCCTCGGGCCGGGTTCTGAAGTCCCCGAGCCGGGTGCGACTACGACAGTCCCCGGGCCGCTTGTCGAAGTCCCCGAGCCGCCTACTGGGTTCCCCCAGTCAGATCCGACTGCATCAGGGGCAGGCGGTACGAAGATGGAGTCCGATTCTGGAGACGGCTTGACGGACGGTTTGAGGAGGCGTTGGAGAGAGACGCCGGTTGGTATAGCTTGTCGGGTGGAGCCGATCCGTGCCAGGGCATCGGCTTGCTCGTTGTCGGCCCGTGGCACGTGGAGGAACTCGCACCCTTCAAAGTATCCGCTGCTTTGTTGGACGAGGAATCGATAGCTCACCATGTTTGCGTCCTTGGCGTCCCAGTCGCCAGATGACTGCTGGACCACCAAATCCGTGTTGCCATAACACAGGATCCGGCATATGCTGAGTTCTTTGGCTAGCCGGAGCCCGTGTATGAGCGCCTCATACTCAGCCACATTGTTGGAGGCGGCAAAATGGATTTGCAATGTGTATCTGAGCTTGTCGCCCTTGGGAGAGGTGAGGACGATGCCGGCTCCCAAGCCGGTGCGCATCTTGGATCCGTCGAAGTGCATCCGCCAATGAGTGGAGTCGGGAGCCGGCGGTAGGTACTGGGTCTCGGCCCAGTCGACAAGGAAGTCGGCCAAGGCTTGGGACTTGATGGCGGTGCGGGGCTGGTAGAAGATCGTGTAAGGAGCCAGCGCAATGGCCCACTTAGCCACCCGGCCGGATGCATCCCGGCTGCCTATGATCTCGGCAAGCGGGGCAGTGCATACAACCGTGATGGGATGCTCTTGAAAGTAGGGCTTCAGCTTCTTGGCGGCGAAGTACACTCCATAGCACATCTTCTGGTAATGCGGGTAGTTTTGCTTCGAGGTGGACAGTACTTCACTTAAATAATACACCGGCCTCTGGACTAATTGACCTCGGCCTTCTTCTGGGCGCTGGACCACGATGACTGTACTGACCACTCGGCTAGTCGCAGCAATGTAAAGGAGCATGGGCTCTTTCTCAGTCGGCGCTGCCAGGACAGGTGGTGTGGTCACCATCTTCTTCAACTCGTGGAAAGCTTGGTCTGCTTGGTCGTTCCACTCGAAGTGGGTGGACTTCTTCATGAGTCGGTACAGGGGGAGAGCCTTCTCCCCTAGCCGGCTGATAAAGCGGTTTAGGGAGGCCAGGCACCCGGTAAACTTCTGAACGTCTCGCAATTTGGTAGGAATCTCCATCCTCTCTATGGCCTTGATCTTCACTGGGTTGCACTCAATGCCGCGTTCGGAGACCAAAAAGCCTAAAAGCTGGCCGGCTGGTACTCCGAACATGCATTTCTCAGGGTTGAGCTTGATCTGGAATTGGCGCAAGTTGGCAAATGTTTCTCTGAGGTCTTCCAGCAGGGTGCCGTGCTTCTCCATCTTCACCACGATATCGTCTACATAGACGTGGGCATTTCTGCCGAGTTGCTTGAGGAGGCATTTCTGCATGCAACGCTGAAAACTGGCACCGGCATTCCTCAAGCCGAATGTCATAGTCAGGTAGCAGAAAGCTCCGAATGGTGTGATGAAGGCGGTCTTCAGGTGGTCGGCTGGGTCCAACTTGATCTGGTGGTATCCCGAGTAAGCATCCAAGAAACTCAACAACTCGCATCCGGCTGTGGAGTCTATCACTTGATCGATCCGTGGTACGGCAAACGGATCTTTGGGGCAGGCTTTGTTGAGGCTGGTGTAATCTATACACATGCGCCATTTATTGTTCTTCTTCAACACCAAGACCGGGTTGGCAAGCCACTCTGGAAAAAACACCTCCATAATGAAGCCGGCGGCCAGGAGCCGGGCTATCTCTTCTCCTACGATCCTTCTCTTCTCCTCCGACAGTCGGCGGAGAGGTTGCTTGACTGGTTTCGCGTCCGCTCGGACGTGTAGCTTGTGCTTGGCGAAATCCTTCAGAACACCCGGCATGTCCTTTGGGGACCATGCAAAGATGTCCCGATTCTCACGGAGGAAGTCGACGAGCTCGCCTTCCTATTTGCTGTCCAGGTTTGCACCAATGACAGCAAACCTCTCCGGGTTCTCTGGGTCCAGAGGTATCTACTTTGTCTCCTTGGCCGGCTGGAAGGAGCCCTGAGCATCATATTCCATGGGGCTGGGGGACAGGGCCGGCTGCTTGCCGGCCATGGCCACGACTCGGTCCAGCATCTTCTTCTCTTCAGCAATCACGAGGGACTCGGCCAGTCGGATGCTGGCCGCAGCGCACTCGATGGACTTCTTGTAGTCTCTGGCTATGGTGATGATCCCCTTTGAACTCGGCATCTTCATCTTGAGGTAGGCGTAGTGGGGCGCAGCCATGAACTTGGCCAGGGCAGGTCGGCCAAGCAAGGCGTGGTAAGGGCTCTCTAGATCCACTACTTCAAACCAGATCGCTTCTCGGCGAAAGTGATCCTTGTCTCTGAAGAGAACATCCATCTTGATGTTGCCGATTGGGGAACAGGACAGGCCGGGTATGATGCCATGGAACACAGTCCGGCTTGGCATGAGCTGCTTCGCCTTGAGGTTCAACTTCTCCATGGTGTCTCGGTACAGTACGTTGATGCTGCTTCCACCATCAATCAGCACGCGGGAGAAACGGGCAGCTCGCCTTTCCGTCGCGAGGGTGGCGTCCAACACCAATGCGTAGGAGCCGGGAGACGGCAACACCTCTGGGTGATCGGCCCAGCTCCAGCTGATAGGCCTTTTAGACCAATGCATGAACTCGGGGTTGCTGGAGGCGACCGCGTTGACTTCTTGGTGCTGTCGGCGCCGACTGCGCTTGTCTTCAATCTGGCTCGTGAAGACGATGTAGGCGGCGTGCTCATCTGGGAACTCATCCTGAATGGCCCCGACTGCTGGTCGAACAACCGACTGCTGAGGGGCTGGAGGCGGCGGGCCAGGAGGCGGAGGCGGCACCAGCCCTTCGCCCTTGGAGATCCACGTGAGCCAATGGCACTTCCGGGTTGTGTGGTTGGACGGCTTCGCGCCACTGTGGAACTTGTAGGGGGCATCGAGAATTTGCTCGTAGGAGAAGGCCGGCTGCCAAGCCGCCCTGCCGCCCTTCTTCTTGGGAGCGGGCCGCTCTTCGGGCTGTTTGTCTTCGACGGTGGCTACTTGCCGACTGGTGGAAGGGGGCATAGGGGCCTTGCGCTTGTGGTCGTTCTGGTAGGGGCGTCGGTTGGAATCACCAGCCGGCGTCTTGGGAGCCGGAGCGAGCACCGTTCCAGAGGCGTCCACTCGGAGCTCGGTCTTCATCGAGGAGTCGGCTGTGGCGTACTTGTCTGCTATGATTAGCAGCTCGTCGAGGATGGTCGGCTCATCGCGAAGGAGTCGGTGCTTGAGGAGGGTGCCCTCTCGGCACCCGGCGGTGAAGTACTCTATGGCTTGAACCTCGTGCACCCCCTCGCAGGAGTTGCGGAGCTCGGCCCAACGCGTGAGGTAGTCGCGAGTCAATTCGCTGGGCCCTTGGACGCATAAGGAGAGCTGGAGGGGCTTGGGAGGCCGCTTGTATGTGCTGGTGAAGTTGCGGACGAAGACTTCCGTGAAGTCTAGCCAGCTGTTGACGCTGTAGGGCTTGAGGCTGTTCAGCCAGGTGCGTGTCGTGCCTTGAAGCATGAGAGGGACATACTTCACGGCAACGCACCTGTTGCCGTTTGCTATGCTGACTGCGGTAGAGTAGTCGATCAACCAATCTTCCGGCTTCACGGAGCCGTTGTATTTTGGCGTGTCTCTTGGGAGTGAGAACCCTTTGGGGAAGGGCTCATCACGGATGCGGGGGCCAAAGCAAGGCGGGCCGAAATCATCTTCTTCTTCTAGCGCCAGGATCGCGCTAGGCGGTCGATCCGGTGGCGGGCATCATTCTCGCCGACTCCTTCGCGGTGGCCTAGTCGGCCACCGAGAGTCGGATGCGTGATAGGCGGCGGGGTGGGATATCTCTCCCCACGAGGCGGGGGGGGGGAGGCGGATTGCCTTGTCGTTCCACCGCTCGGGGGTGACCTTTTGCGTCGCGCTCAATGGTGACCCGAGTCCGGCTGCGGCTAGCAGCCGACTCCTTGTCTTTCCTTGCGCGGGCGCCGCTTGCAGTCGGCGTCCGGGATGTCGCGGCGTGGGGGAGGACTCTCGGCGCGGGCGCCGGCTTCATGCTGTTCTGCGGCCGCGTCGATCAGCTGCTGGATGCGTCTAGTCATGTAGGGGAGCTCATCAGCCCCCAGCCCGTTCAGCTCGTCTACGGCCGCCTGAGCGGCACGCAGGTTCTCGAGTGGCATGGCGTAGACTGGGCGGTCTGCTCCCAGCATGCTGGCGATGGCCGCGCCGCGCTTCTTGATGAGGCCGGCTCGGCTCGGCCCGCCAGGAGGCGGCGTACCAAAGGCGGCGCGGTCGACTTCGCGCTGGTGAGCCTCAGTGAGGCGCCTCATGGATGCTATCTTCTAGCCCTCCGCGATGAGGGCGAGGCGGCGTGCCTCCAGAGTCTCGGCGTCGGCGTCGGCCGGGATGGGGACGGACAAGTCGTGCAGCGCCGCTTGTAGGGTGTCGTGGGCGTTCTCGCCCGAGACGACGCCGTGGCTGATGACCAGCACCTCAGTGACAGCGCTGCTGCCACTGTCGGCTCGAGGGAGAGGGTCGTCGATGATCACCACGTCGGTGGGGAAGGCGTCAAGCGATGCCGTGTCGGCGTCGACAAGCATCGGGTCGGTGGAGCCGACCGACTCCAAGTCCACAGCAAGCTCGCTGGAGACGTGAAGCTGGTCGAGGAGGTTGACGAGGCGACTCTCGGGGTAGTCTGTGCCCGCGTCGGACGCGGGCTTGTCAGAGATGCGAGTCTCGCCAAGAAGGTCGGCGAGGTAGCTCGCCGCGCAGGCGTCGTCGACGCCTTGCAGCGCGTCAGGGCAAGCGCCATCGGGCGTAGCGGGCTGGCTACGCTCGCGGGGGAGGAAAAGGGTTCCCGTCCAGAACAGGTCTCCGGACGACGGTGCACCTGGCCCCACGGTGGGCCCCAAATGTCGGGTGGTAGGTGCGACATATGCCAACAGGTGGCTTATCATTGTGGGAGCCAGTAAGACATCGCCGGTGCCTGGAAACGGGATAAGGCAAAGACATGCACGCCAGCGAATCTTACCCAGGTTCGGGGCTCTCCGTGGAGATAACACCCCTAGTCCTGCTCTGCGGGGTCTCCACATGATCACTAGATCAACACAAGTAGCTACAAGTGCTCCTTGAGCTGTTTGGCTAGGGGAAGAAGAAGGGCAAGGCTAGCTCTCCTTTTCTCTCTATGTGGTGTGTAAGACTCTATGAGATCAACCCTTTGCATGGGTGTCCCGGGGGATTTATATAGGCCTACCCCCAGGGGTTCAATGGTAATCCGGCTGGGTGCGGGTCCCAGCCGTCAGTGTCTGTGCTCGCCGGCTTCTCCGCCGGCCGTTGGGGCCCACCGACTGGTGGGTCCCGCCGGCTATCGGCCTCTTGGCCGACAGGCCGGCCCCACCGCCTGGGGTCCTTGTCGGCGGCTGGTTACTGTTGCCTCGCCCCTGATGACGAGGGCTTTGTCGAGGTAAGCGTGGCTACAGTGCCGCCGCCTAGAGGGCTCTCACTGTAGCCTCACCTTGTCTTGTCTCCTTAATGATGCACATGTTTCGAGGGAGGGAGGTAGCCGGCTACGCCCCAGGCCGACTAGGGGAGGCCGGGCCGCCTTCGAGCGTCTCTCTGGCTGAAGGGGCCCGCCGCCCGCGGGCCGTACTGGCGCCTGTCGTGGGTGACGTCGTGGTCAACATGGCTATAGTGCCGCGCCGGACGGGGGATGGCTGACCCATACGGCGCCCTGTGGCCATGCATGTTCCGGGATTCGGGGGTGGTAGGCTGTACTGCGGCCACGCCCCGTCTTATCACCGTTATGGGGGTGCAGCCCTGGTGCATGCAGTCTTGGCCGGCTTCTGGGAGTCGGCCTTCTTCATGGCCGGCTTCTGGGAGTCGGTCCTCTTGGGGCCAGCTTCCTGGAGTCGGCCATCTCGTAGCTTTCTTCGGGAAGGTTTTTGAGGCCGGGTCGCCTTCTGGTAGTCGGCCTTGGGGATAGCCGGCCAGAGGAAGGCGGCCCCGTGCTCTGGGTGCTTGAAGGCTTGATTGGCCTGATAATTTTTCGAAGAGCCAGGGGAGTCGGTTAGGCTACCCATGGCCATTTACTCCGACAATATTATGAATATGTGTATCACTACGATCGAGATTCAATAAAACATTCACCTTGGGTGTATGACCATTGAAGGTTTTATTCATGTAAACAGAACAACAATTATTCTCTGACTTTAAATGAATAACCGTATTGCAATAAACATGATCAAATCATATTCATGCTTAACGCAAACACCAAATAACATTTATTTAGGTTTAACACTAATCCCGAAAGTATAGGGAGTGTGCGATGATGATCATATCAATCTTGGAACTACTTCCAACACACATCGTCACCTCGCCCTTAACTAGTTTCTGTTCATTCTGCAACTCCCGTTTCAAGTTACTAATCTTAGCAACTGAAGTAGTATCAAATACTGAGGGGTTGCTATAAACACTAGTAAAGTACACATCAATAACATGTATATCAAATATACCTTTGTTCACTTTGCCATCCTTCTTATCCGCTAAATATCTAGGGCAGTTCCACTTCCAGTGACCATTTCCTTTGCAGCAGAAGCACTCAATTTCAGGCTTAGGTCTAGCTTTGGGCTTCTTCACGGGAGCAGCAACTTGCTTGCCGTTCTTTTTGAAGTTCCCCTTCTTCCCGTTGCCCTTTTCTTGAAACTAGTGGTCTTGTCAACCATCAAAACTTGATGCTTTTCTTGATTTCTACCTTCGCCGATTTCAGCATCACGAAGAGCTTGGGAATCGTTTCCGTTATCCCTTGCATATTATAGTTCATCACGAAGTTCTAATAACTTGGTGATAGTGACTAGAGAACTCTGTCAATCATTATCTTATCTGGAAGATTAACTCCCACTTGATTCAAGTGATTGTAGTACTCGGACATTCTGAGCACATGCTCACTAGCTGAGCTATTCTCCTCCATCTTGTAGGCAAAGTACTTGTCAAAGGTCTCATACCTTTCGACATGGGCATGAGTCTGAAATACTAATTTCAACTCTTGAAACATCTCATATGCTCCGTGGCGTTTCAAAAACGTCTTTGAATCCCCGATTCTAAGCCGTAAAGCATGGTGCCCTAAACTATCAAGTAGTCATCATATCGAGCTTGCCAAATGTTCATAACGTCTGTATTTGCTCCTGCAATCGGTCTGTCACCTAGCAGTGCATCAAGGACATAATTCTTCCGTGCAGCAATGAGGATAATCCTCAGATCACGGATCCAATCCGCATCATTGCTACTAACATCTTTCAACTTAGTTTTCTCTAGGAACATATCAAAAATAAAACAGAGGAGCTAAACGCGAGCTATTGATCTACAACATAGATATGCTAATACTACCAGGACTAAGTTCATGATAAATTAAAGTTCAATTAATCATATTACTTAAGAACTCCCACTTAGATAGACATCCCTCTAATCATCTAAGTGATCACGTGATCCATATCAACTAAACCATGTCCGATCATCACGTGAGATGGAGTAGTTTTCAATGGTGAACATCACTATGTTGATCATATCTACTATATGATTCACGCTCGACCTTTCAGTCTCAGTGTTCCGAGGCCATATCTGCATATGCTAGGCTCGTCAAGTTTAACCCGAGTATTTCTGCGTGTGAAAAACTGGCTTGCACCCGTTGTATCTGAACGTAGAGCTTATCACACCCGATCATCACGTGGTGTCTCGGCACGACGAACTTTGGCAACGGTGCATACTCAGGGAGAACACTTGTACCTTGAAATTTAGTGAGAGATCATCTTATAATGCTACCGTCAATCAAAGTAGAATAAGATGCATAAAAGATAAACATCACATGCAATCAATATAAGTGATATGATATGGCCATCATCATCTTGTGCCTTTGATCTCCATCTCCAAAGCACCTTCATGATCACCATTGTCACCGGCGTGACACCTTGATCTCCATCGTAGCATCGTTGTCGTCTCGCCAACTATTGCTTCTATGACTATCGCTACCGCTTAGTGATAAAGTAAAGCAATTACATTGCGATTGCATTTCATACAATAAAGCGACAACCATATGGCTCCTGCCAGTTGCCGATAACTCGGTTACAAAACATGATCATCTCATACAATAAAATTTAGCATCATGTCTTGACCATATCACATCACAGCATGCCCTGCAAAAACAAGTTAGACGTCCTCTACTTTGTTGTTGCAAGTTTTACGTGGCTGCTACGGGCTGAGCAAGAACCGTTCTTACCTACGCATCAAAACCACAACGATATTTCGTCAAGTTAGTGCTGTTTTAACCTTCACAAGGACCGGGCGTAGTCACACTTGATTCAACTAAAGTTGGACAAACTGACACCCGCCAGCCACCTGTGTGCGAAGCACGTCGGTAGAACCAGTCTCGTGTAAGCGTACACGTAATGTCGGTCCGGCCGCTTTATCTAACAATACCGCCGAATCAAAGTATGACATGCTGGTAAGCAGTATGACTTGTATCGCCCACAACTCACTTGTGTTCTACTCGTGCATATAACATCTACGCATAAACCTGGCTCTGATACCACTGTTGGGGAACATAGTAATTTCAAAAAAATTCCTACACACACGCAAGATCATGGTGATGCATAGCAACGAGAGGGGAGAGTGTCATCCGCGTACGCTCGTAGACTGTAAGCGGAAGCGTTATGAGAACGCGGTTGATGTAGTCGTACGTCTTCACGATCCGACCATCCAAGTATCGAACGCTCAACACCTTCGAGTTCAGCACACGTTCAGCTCGATGACGTCCCACGAACTCCGATCCAGCAGAGCTTCGCGGGAGAGTTCCGTCAGCACTACGGCGTGATGACGGTGATGATGTTGCTACCGACTCAGGGCTTCGCCTAAGCACCGCTACGATATGATCGAGGAGGATTATGGTGGAGGGGGGGTGCACTGCACACGGCTTGGAACAATCAACTTGTGTGTCTATGGGGTGCCCCCTCCCCCGTATATAAAGGAGTGGAGGAGGGGAGGGGCCGGCCCTCTCTATGGCGCGCCCTAGGGGAGTCCTACTCCCACCGGGAGTAGGATTCCCCCCTTCCCTAGTTGGAGTAGGAGAGGAAGGGAAGGAGGAGTAGGAGAGAAGGAAAGGGGGGCCGCCGCCCCCCAAACCTATTCCAATTCGGCCTCCTGCCCAAGGGGGGCGCACCAGCCCCTTGTGGGCTGGTGTGCTTCCTTCTTATGGCCCATAAGGCCCATAACTTCTCCCGGGGGGTTCCGGTAACCTCCCGATACTCTGGAAAAATGCCCGAACCACTCGGAACCTTTCCGATGTTCGAATATAGCCTTCCAATATAACAATTTTTACGTCTCGACCATTTTGAGACTCCTTGTCATATCTATGATCTCATCCGGGACTCCGAACAATCTTCGGTACATAAAATCACATAAACTCAAAATATCGATCGTCGTCACCAAACGTTAAGCGTGCGGACCCTACGGGTTCGAGAACTATGTAGACATGACCGAGACACATTTCCAGTCAATAACCAATAGCAGAACCTGGATGCTCATATTGGCTCCCACATATTCTACGAAGATCTTTATCGGTCAAACCGCATAACAACATATGTTGTTCCCTTTGTCATCGGTATGTTACTTGCCCGAGATTCGATCGTCGGTATTCCGATACCTAGTTTAATCTCATTACCGGCAAGTCTCTTTACTCGTTCCGTAATACATCATCCCGCAACTAACTCATTAGTTGCATTGCTTGCAAGGCTTATAGTGACGTGCATTACCGAGAGGGCCCAGAGATACCTCTCCGACAATTGGAGTGACAAATCCTAATCTCGACCTATGCCAACTCAACAAGTACCATTGTAGACACCTGTAGAGCATCTTTATAGTCACCCAATTATGTTGTGACGTTTGGTAGCACACAAAGTGTTCCTCCGGTATTCGGGAGTTGCATAATCTCATAGTCATAGGAACATGTATACGTCGTGAAGAAAGCAATAGCAACATACTAAATGATCAAGTGCTAAGATAATGGAATGGGTCAAGTCAATCACATCATTCTCTAATGATGTGATCCCGTTAATCAAATGACAACTTATGTCTATGGCTAGGAAACTTAAGCATCTTTGATTCAACGAGCTAGTCAAGTAGAGGCATACTAGTGACACTCTGTTTGTCCATGTTGAGGGAGTCCTGGATTAGGGGGTCATCGAGCCGGACTATATGCTTTGGCCAGACTGTTGGACTATGAAGATACAAGATTGAAGACTTCGTCCCGTGTCCGGATGGGACTCTCCTTTGCGTGGAAGGCAAGCTTGGCAATTCGGATATGTAGATCTCCTCCCTTGTAACCGACTTTGTATAACCCTAGCCCCCTCCGGTGTCTATATAAACCGGAGGATTTAGTCCATAGGACAAGAAGAACAATCATAATCATAGGCTAGCTTCTAGGGTTTAGCCTCTATGATCTCGTGGTCGATCAACTCTTGTAATACTCATATCATCAAGATCAATCAAGCAGGAAGTAGGGTATTACCTCCATCGAGAGGGCCCGAACCTGGGTAAACATTGTGTCCCCCGCCTCCTGTTACCATCCGCCTTAGACGCACAGTTCGGGACCCCCTACCCGAGATCCGCCGGTTTTGACACCGACCTTGGTGCTTTCATTGAGAGTTCCACTGTGCCGTCACCATAAGGCTTGATGGCTCCTTCGATCATTGGCAATGATGCGGTCCAGGGCGAGGTTTTTCCCCCCGGACAGATCTTCGTATTCGGCGGCTTCGCACTGCGGGCCAACTCGCTTGGCCATCTAGAGCAGATCGAGAGCTACGCCCCTGGCCGTCAGGTCAGGTTTGGAAACCTAAACTATACTGCCGACATCCGCGGAGACTTGATCTTCGACGGATTCGAGCCCGGGTCAGGTGCCCCGCATAGTCACGACGAGCATGACTTAGCTCTGCCGCCGGACAGTGTTCGGGAGATCACCCTTGCGGCCACTCCGGCCCTCGATCCGGAGCAGATCGCGCCGTCCGTGGACGGGTGGATGGACCCCGCCACAGAGGTCGCACACTCAGTGGCGATAGAGCCGAACGCTGACTTCACCTCCTACGAGACCTGTGTTGCCAGACTCTTGGATTCTTCCCCGGCCATGGGCTCCGAACCGCCCGCGTTAGTGCCTATCGAATCTAATTGGGCACCGATCATGGAGTTTTCCTCCGCGGATATCTTTCAGCACTCGCCCCTGGGTGATGTGCTAAATTCATTAAGGTCTCTCTCCTTGTCAGGAGGCCCTTGGCCGAACTGTGTCCGGCTTGAGTGGGAAGCGGACGACGAAGAGAAATTCGTTCCCCACCCACCACCCACTTAATAGCCACTATCGATGACTTAACTGACATGCTTGATTTCGGCTCCGAAGACATCAACGGTATGGACGACGATGTAGGAGAAGAACAGGAACCACCGCCCACAGGGCACTGGACTACCACCTCATCATATGATATATACATGGTGGACACCCCCATACAAAGCGATGGCAATAAGGCAACAGAGGATAATCCCCTCGAGAAGCAATCTAAGCACTGGCGTCAACGGCGGCGCTCTAAGCCCCGCCATAGCAAAGGCGGCGATACCGGCACAAGAGACAATAACGCCGCGGACAGTACCAAAGACGAAGACAATCCCCTCCAGCCAGGCTTCGAGCGGGAGGATGGGCAAGCTAGCCCTAAGGAACAGGTAGCAGATGAAGAATCAGAGGATGACAATTACATGCCTCTCTCTGAAGATGAGGCGAGCCTCGGCGACGAAGAATTTATCGTGCCGGAGGATCCTGTCGAACAGGAGCGCTTCAAGCGCCAGCTTATAGCCACAGTAAAAAGCCTGAAGAAAAAGCAACAACAGCTTCAAGCTGATCAAGATCTGCTAGCAGATAGATGGACCGAGGTCCTGGCGGCCGAGGAATACGAACTCGAGCGCCCAACCAAAAGTTACCCAAAGCGCATGTTGCTACCCCAACTCAACAAGGAAGCATTAAAGCCTACGCTTCCAGCATATGATGCGGCTAACCAGCCACCTCGTGGCCGAGACAAAGCGGCATATCAGGCCGAAGTCCAGCCTGCACCCCGCCGCCAGTCAAACAAAAATACCAAGGCTCGGGGTAACACGCAAGACCTGCAAGACGTATTGGAAAACAAAGCAGGACATGCAATATCGATCTACAGATCACGCGGGCGCGCCCCAACGCGTGACGACAACCGTCACGCCGGATATACTAAAAGCAAATCCGGCCGGGCCGAATACAGCAGACAAGACTCGTATGAACTGCATCGTGATATAGCTCGGCACAGAGGCGCCGCACACCCCCTATGCTTCACTGATGAAGTAATGGATCACGAATTCCTAGAAGGTTTTAAACCCGTGAACATTGAATCATATGATGGTACAACAGACCCCGCGGTATGGATTGAAGATTTCCTCCTCCACATCCACATGTCCCGCGGTGACGATCTACATGCCATCAAGTACCTCCCATTAAAACTCAAAGGACCTGCTCAGCATTGGCTCAATAGCCTGCCAGGAAACTCCATAGGCAGTTGGGAGAATTTGGAGGACGTATTCCTTGACAACTTCCAGGGAACTTATGTGCGACCACCGGATGCCGATGACTTGAGTCACATAATCCAACAGCCAGGGGAATCAGCCAGGAAATTCTGGACTCGGTTCCTAACTAAAAAGAACCAAATTGTCGACTGTCCGGATGCCGAGGCCTTAGCGGCATTTAAGCATAACATCCGCGACGAGTGGCTCGCCCGACACCTCAGCGAAGAAAAGCCAAAGTCCATGGCAGCCCTCACGACACTCATGACCCGCTTTTGTGTGGGCGAAGATAGCTGGCTGGCTCGCAGCAACAGCACATCAAGAAACCCTGGCAATTCAGATGCCAAAGATAGCAACGGCAGGCCACGTCGCAACAGACACAAGCACCGCAACAACAGCGACAACGCTGAAGACACGGCAGTTAATGCCGGATTCAGTGGTTCTAAATCCGGTCAGCGGAAAAAGCCGTTCAAAAGAAGCAATCCGGGCCCGTCCAGCTTGGACCGCATACTCGATCGTTTGTGCCAAATTCACGACACCCCAAATAAACCAGCCAACCACTGGGTGTTCAAACAGGCCGGCAAGTTGAATGCCGAAAACAAGGAAAAGGGGCTGCATAGCGATGACGAGGACGAGCCCCGGCCGCCGAACACAGGAGGACGGAAGAAATTTCCTCCCCAAGTGAAAACGGTAAACATGATATACGCAACCCATATCCCCAAGCGGGAACGGAAGCGTGCACTGAGAGACGTCTATGCGATGGAGCCAGTTGCCCCAATGTTCAACCCATTGTCTTCTTGTCCGATCACCTTCGATCGCAGGGACCACCCTACCAGTATCCGTCATGGCGGTTCTGCCGCTTTGGTCCTTGACCCCATCATTGACGGATTTCACCTCACTTGAGTCCTTATGGACGGTGGCAGCAGTCTGAACCTGCTCTATCAAGATACTGTGCGCAAAATGGGTATAGACCCCTCGAGGATCAAACCCACCAAAACCACCTTGAAAGGTGTCATCCCAGGTGTAGAGGCCTGTTGCACGGGCTCAATCACACTGGAAGTGGTCTTCGGATCTCCGGACAACTTCCGAAGCAAGGAGTTAATCTTTGATATCGTCCCCTTCCGCAGTGGCTATCACGCACTGCTCGGACGAACCGCATTCGCCAGATTCAATGCGGTACCGCATTATGCATACCTCAAGCTCAAAATGCCAGGACCTCGCGGGATTATAACAGTTAATGGAAACACAGAACGCTCGCTCCGCACGGAGAAGCACACTGCGGCCCTCGCAGCAGAAGCGCAAAGCAGCCTTATGAGACAAACCGCCAATTCGGCGAAAAAGACCCCGAACACCTTCAAGCGAGTCTGGAGTACCCTGCAAGAGGATCGCGAGGCATGTTTAGAGCTCACCTAGCAATTCGGCCTCCGTCCTAGTCCCAGTCAAGCGGCGAAATTTGCGCCGCGTACATAATTACGCACTCAAGATACCATGGGCATAGGCGGAGGCACGGACATGGCATGGCCCGCAATGCGGCTCAACCGCTACAGGACCTGTATACCTTTTAACATTTTCTTCCTTTCAGGCCCCTATTCTCTGAAGGCCCTCTCCGATCGTCTGATTATCGGACCCGTCACGGGAAGGAAACACCAAGGAAGCTAGAAGCTTTGACGTACAAGGGAATCCACAGGTGGTCTCTGATAACGATCGATATACCTGTTTTGCATACCCACACGCAGCTTGCCCTTGGATAGGACATGTCAAATAGTCCTATTTTTTACTTATTGCACTACATGTATGCATATGCTTTGACGTATCATTTAAATAACAATGTACAACATTAGCTCATTATTGCATTCCATTATCTTTTCTTTTTCTTTTTTTCCCTTGTCTGCTTATTTACGACAAATTGCACCCGTACATTTTGATACGACCAGTGCGCCAGGGGCTTCGGTGTACCCCATAACATGGCATGAAAAGTCCGAACGCTTTCGATAGTGCGGCACCCCGAACTTATAGCATTATATGCATCAGCTCCGAATCATGTCTTGGGTCAATAGTTGGGTTTGCCCGGCTCCCATGTTTTGGTACCTTAGGTTCCGCTATATCGGCTAAGGTAGCACTGGGAGAACTACTGCGATTCTGTCCCGGTTCTTCCGGACGAGCACCTCAGTAGAGAAAGCCGAAAACTGACTGTCATGATGCGGCGAGAGCTGGTCGCTGTTCGAGAGGTCTCAAATCCTTAAAGATTTTTTCCGCTTCGGGCGAGGAGTCGGCCTTGTCCGATTTAGGCGTACATAGCGCCCCAAGTTCGGCCTTCCGAATACTAGGGGCTTCGCCAAAATTTAAAATTGTAGACTTCTATGGCTAAGTGAGAGTGATAAAGCTTTATAGTCTGATTGCCTGGTTCGTTGTGCTGAACACCTCCTTCGAAGGACCCAATATTGGGATAAAGAGTGATCAGGTTTATCCCGAACACCTCAGTACTAGTTACATGGGGGCAGAAGCCGACGACTCGCCAACTCTCAAATTTTATAAACGGCCGCACAGAAGGTAATATTTTAAATTAACAAGCGTTACATAGCGCACATGAACTCGTTTCATATTACAGGACCACATGAGTACATTCATTCAAATATTACATCCTTAGCACATTCCTCCGCCACAAGGCGGGCACCCTTCAGGACACTATCATAATACTTTTTGGGGTGGCGATGCTCCTTGCCCTCCGGTGGCCCCTCCTTCACCAGCTTTTCAGCATCCATCTTTGCCCAGTGCACTTTTGCACGGGCAAAGGCCCTGCGTGCACCTTCAATACAGACGGACCGCTTTATGACTTCGAGCTGTGGACAGGCATTCACAAGCCGCTGTACTAGGCCAAAGTAGCTGCTAGGCAGGGGCTCACCAGGCCACATCCGAACTATGAGACCCTTCATGGCCAGTTCGGCTGCCTTGTGAAGCTCGATCAGTTGCTTCAACTGGTCGCTCAAGGGCATCGGATGTTCGGTCCCAGTATACTGGGACCAGAACAACTTCTCCGTCGAGCTCCCTTCCTCAGCCCGGTAGAACTCCGCGACATCCGACACACTTCTGGGTAGATCTGCGAACGCTCCTGGAGAGCTCCGAATTCGGGTAAGTAAAAGGAAAGTTTCCTTCACATGCTTGCTTTGCATAATGAATGCCTTACCCGCCGCTATCTTCTTGACCGCCTCAATTTCCTGGAGGGCCTTTTGAGCTTCGGCCTTGGCATTTTGTGCGTTCTCGAGGGCCTTCGCAAGCTCGGACCCTTGCGTCTTAGTGTCACGCTCCAAGGACTCGTACTTCTTGACAAAGTCCTGGACCTCTTGCTGCACCTCGCCGACTCGGGTCTGTTGCTTCTCGCACTCGGCGCGTTCCGTGGCCGCCTTGCCTTCGGCCTCGGACAACGCCTTCTTCAGGGCCGCCACTTCAGCCGAGGCCCCTATCAAAATTCATGATGATCCTATGATCTACAAACCACTTTCTCTTTATCAATAAACAAACGGGGTATTACTTACCGTTGTTCTCTTCGAGCTGCCTCTTGGTAAGGCCGAGCTCTTCCTTGGACCGCTCAAGGTCCCGCTTCAGTGCGGCGACCTCCGCCGTGCGAGCGGCCAGCAGCGAAGCCTGCTTATTCACATAGACATATTTTGATTAGACTCCTGTGATTGTTATTTGATCCTCTGTTCGGCCTTTCTTTGCGAACACCAAACAGAGCATCAGGGGCTACTGTCTATGCTATGACATTTTCTCATAATTTGATTACTTACCTCAAAGCCTTTTAGGAGGCTGGCACAGGCTTCAGTCAGTCCGCTTTTGGCGGACCGGACCTTCTCGATCACCGCACTCATGATAGTGCGGTGCTCTTCGTCAATGGAAGCGCCACGAAGCGCTTCCAGCAAATTGTCCGATGCCTCTGGATGGACAGAGGCCATTGGCACAGACGGATTGCCCCCCTTTGCGAGGGGTCGCCTGACAGAATCCAGAACCACTGGAGGTTCCGGCGCAGTATTCGGCTGGGGGCTAGACTTGCTGCCCCCAGCATTAGTGCCCATGGGAGTCTTGCCCCTCCCGCGCCCAGCGTCTGGAACGTCGCCGTGGGGCGCCTCCGGAACTATCTCCCCTTGGTCCAGTGCCCTTTGAGACAACACCTCGACGTCATTCGTAGGGCGGGGGGAGGAGGCGGTCGGGAGTGAATCGCTGTTCATATCCAACGGGCCCAAAGAATCATCCGAAGAGGATACGTCGATATGGGCTTTGGATGGACTGCATGATCATGTTCGGCATGATAAGAAGCAATAAAATAAAACATACCAAGAATTATTATGGTATCCGGATACTCACGACTTCGCCAGGGGCTTGTCCCTGGGTAACCACTCCTCGTCGCTGAAAGCGGCCGTTGTGGAGCAGTCCGGAAGGAGAGTCCTTCCCTTCTTCGACCCTTCGGCCTCCCCAGATGGGGCGGCCTTCCTTTTCTTGTCTCCCCCGGCTGTGGGGGGAGAACTTTCCTCTTCCTCCTCCGCGTTCTCGTGGGAGGAGGGCGCCTCGGTGTTATCAAACGATGAGTCCGATACGACCTTGCGCCGGAGACCTTTCCTGGTCCCCGTGGCCTTCTTCTTAGCCTTCTTCTCCGGCGCCTCATAGGGCGCCAGAACCAGCATCTCCGTTAAGAGAGCTCTTGCTGGATCTTTGGGTAGTGGGGCCGGACAATCGATCTGCTCCGCTGTCGCGACCCAGTCCTGTTAAATGGCATGGAGGCTTAGATCCCTCACATGATTATACTGGGGATAGAAACATCTTATGAGATATAAGGAGCTTACCGGATTGGCATGGTGCTCCGCGCTGAGTCTGCGATCCTCGATAAGGGGAGGAGGTACCTCGGCGGACTTGAACAACACCTTCCAGATGTCTTGGTGCGTCGTGTCGAAGAGCTCTCGCAGCGTCTGGTGCTTAGCCGGGTCGAACTCCCACAAATTGAATGCCCGTCTTTGACACAGGAGGATCCGGCGGAAGAGCATGACTTGGACCACGTTGACAAGCTTGATTTTCTTGCTTATCATGTTTTTGACGCATTTCTGGAGTCCGGTCAGCTCCACCGATGAACCCCAGGATAGGACCTTCTCTTTCCAGGAGGTGAGCCGCATGGGGATGCCGGATCAAAATTCGGGGGCCACCACCCAGTTGGTGTCGCGCGGCTCGGTGATGTAGAACCACCACGATTGCCACCCCTTTACGGTCTCCACATAGGAGCCTTCAAGCCAGGTGACGTTGGGAATTTTGCCCACCATGGCGCCTCCGCACTCCGCTTGTTGGCCGACCACCACCTTCGGTTTAACATTGAAGGTCTTCAGCCACAGGCCGAAGTGGGGCTTGATGCGGAGGAAGGACTCGCACACGACGATAAACACCGAGATGTTGAGGATGAAATTGGGGGCCAGATCATGGAAGTCCAGCCCGTAGTAGAACATGAGCCTGCGGACAAATGGGTGGAGGGGAAACCCCAGTCCGCGGACGAAATGGGTAAGGAACTTGACCCTTTCGTGAGTCTCGGGGGTGGGGACGATTTGCCCCGCATCTGGGAGCCGGTGCGCGATATCTGCGGCCAGGTATCTGGTTTCCCGGAGCTTCGTAATGTTCTCCTTTGTAACGGAGGAGACCATCCACTTGCCTCCCGCTCCGGACATGTTTGGAGTGGTTTTGCGGAGAAAATGCAAACTTGGGTGCTGGAGCTCGAGAGCGCGAGAGTGGATGGGCAGGGAAGAAGAAGGCGTGGGGAAAAAGGAGGAGTCCTTGTCCCTTTATAAGGGCGGTAGAAACTGTGCGCCTCCCCACTTGCCTGGTAAACTCGCTTATTCCCCAAGCGCCGTGATTGATAGCGCGGTTGGGTTACCCACACCCGTATTGATGAGAATCCCGTGATAAGGGGACACGATCTCTGCTTCGACAAGACGTGCCAAGAAAACCGCCTCGCAATTTGTGCATTAGCAGGTTGATAAAAAGGTTCGAATAATGACCGGGCCATGGCGTGATGTCATGTCATGAAAAGTTGTCAGCAGATTAGATTGGTGGAAATATTATACTCTCTACGGTGGTATGTGGAATTTGTTTTGCAGAGCCGGACATGGTCCTTGTGTTCGAAATCTTCTATGGAGTATTCGGAGGAAGAACCCGCCTTGCAATGCCGAAGACAATCTGCGCGCCGGACTCATCGTCATTGAAGCCTGGTTCAGGGGCTACTGAGGGAGTCCTGGATTAGGGGGTCCTCGGACAGCCGGACTATATGCTTTGGCCGAACAGTTGGACTATGAAGATACAAGATTGAAGACTTCGTCCCGTGTCCGGATGGGACTCTCCTTTGCGTGGAAGGCAAGCTTGACAATTCGGATATGTAGATCTCCTCCCTTGTAACCGACTCTGTATAACCCTAGCCCCCTCCGGTGTCTATATAAACCGGAGGGTTTAGTCCGTAGGACAAGAAGAACAATCATAATCATAGGCTAGCTTCTAGGGTTTAGCCTCTACGATCTCGTGGTAGATCAACTCTTGTAATACTCATATCATCAAGATCAATCAAGCAGGAAGTAGGGTATTACCTCCATCGAGAGGGCCCGAACCTGGGTAAACATTGTGTCCCCCGCCTCCTGTTACCATCCGCCTTAGACGCACAGTTCGGGACCCCCTACCCGAGATCCGCCGGTTTTGGCGCCGACACATGTATTCACACATGTACTAAGTTTCCGGTTAATACAATTCTAGAATGAATAATAAACATTTATCATGAAATAAGGAAATAAATAATAACTTTATTATTGCCTCTAGGGCATATTTCCTTCATCATCTTGCAGCATTAGAAGAGTACAGATTAGCATAATATAAGTAGCAAGTATGTTGTAGTAACGCCCAGAGATCCTTTCTTGACTCCCTGCGAGAAAGCAATCCTGAAGCCATCATACCCATTTCATGCTCAGCATCCAGTTCTAGTTGTATCGGTCGGGATACAACTCCGAGCGTCCGTTACCGTGGACACGGCTATTCGAATAGATTAAACTTCCCTGCAGGGGTGCACAAACTTACCCAACACGCTCGATTAACTCCGGCCGGGCACACCATCAGATCATACCCGACCTCGGCTGGTCGACACACTGTAGTCCTACCTAGGCTCAATAGAGAGGCCAACACGCCAGTCTACATCCTAAGCGCGCAGGGGTCTTGGGCCCATCTCCCTTTGCACTCCTGCACATTGCATGGACGACCGGGATTAGTCCTGGCTACCTCCTTATACAAGGCAGGTGCTTACCCGGGCCACCCGGGCGCGTGTTGCTCAATCGCCGACGTCCGAAGAGCTTTCGAAGAAACGTACGACACAGAGTGTCCATACCTATTCCCGTGCGGTGGTGAGTGCGAAAAGGCCAGAGGACTACTAGGATCACATATCCAAATCGTTAATGTCTTGGGAGCGCACGGTAACGATCAATGATCCACGATATGTGGTCCCGTTGCCCCGTATCACGGACTTACGGGAAGGGTTAAGAATGCCCGGCCGTGCCGCGTAGAAATCTCGCGGGTACCCTCCAGGTCAACCTGACTCCACATCACTCGACATTTCTCTCGCGGGTACCCCTCAGGACGACCCGACTTCAACATGGTTCTAGGGTAAAGTCAAAGTAACCGTCTCGATGGATTCCTCTTGATGTAACCGTCACGGTGAACTAAGGAGGAATCACCCTCAGGGTTTCACTCTTGATGTGTTACACGACAGAGTCATTATCGGGAGTGGTGAAGGAGGAATCACCCTCTATGGACCACGACCGATTAACTACACTACAGAGATCTCATCAGAAGTGCTATACGAGGTATCACCCTCGGCACTCGATAGTAACCCTGCGGTGTCGTACAACTAAGGGAGTGTGATGTGATGTGTCGGGCTCTGGACATCGATCATGTTGATCGAGTCATCAGACATAAAGCGGGGCAATAGGGACAAGGTGAGGGGTCACTGGTGGATGACTAACCAACCTATACTAAGCATATAGGATAAGCAGGTAGGTAACAATAGCAGGTTACAAGATCAGACTATGCATCAGAATAGGATCATACAAAAGCAGTAGCAATTCTAATGTAAGCATAAGAGAGAAGGCAATGGGTGATATCGGAATGATCAAGGGGGTTTGCTTGCCTGGTTGCTCTACAGACAGATACAGAGCCTCGATGGTGAAGTAGTCGATCAACGGATCAACCGCGGTCTCGGGGTCTACTGGAGAAGAAGGAGGGGGAAGAAACAATAAATAACAGGCATACAAATGCAACAGAAAGCAAGACATGATAGCAGGATATGCTAGGGGTGACCTAACGCAGTGCTAAGTGTTAATGGTGGAGCGGGAAAATATCCGAAAATATTTTCCCGGCTCCAGGCATTTATCGGTCAGACGACCCGAAGGGGAAGGTTCCATGTTTGCTATGTTAGAGGCATATGATAGGTATGTGGATGGCGTATTCGGATTCGTCTAATTTTTCTGATCATTTTTCATATATAAATTATTGTCATCTGAGTTATGGTTTATTTTCTATGAATTTTCAAAGTTATTCTAATATTCTGGAATTTCTTATAATTCGAATTTAAAAGGCGGAATTGCTATGGGTACCCAGGGATTTCCTAGCCTAGTGTATGACAGTGGAGTCAGGGGGTTTGGTTGACTGTTGACTAGGTCAAAGATTGACCAGTCAACAGGGTCAGTGGACCCACATGTCAGTGTAACATGTGATAAAATTATTTAGTTAAATAATTTACCTAGTGGGGCCACATGTAATAGACTCAAAGTGGGGGGCTAGTACTAAAGAGGGATTAGTCCCTAATTGATTTTGGGCCGGCCTAGTGGCACAGCCAGCCGTGAGGTTTGTGCACACACACACACACACACACACACACACACACACACAACATGGCCACGGCCATGGCCATTTGTAGCGGCTAGAGCAGCTACTAAGGGCCCGTTCTGAAGTCCTCCAGCTCCAACCTTCTAAAACTTCCCAAGTGAAATTGTATTGAATGGTTCAAGCCTAAGAAACTGAATTCCTGAAGCTGGGAATTCCCTACGTGTAAAAAGGAGAAGCAGCCGCTGCCCAGCTTCACAATACTAAAGATTTGGAGTTGTATGTATTTACATCAAAACTGCCACCTCCAAAGAAAACGGTTCGAGTCATGTCCTCTATCTCCAGCGAATATGTACGATCTTCTCCTATTCCCTCAACATGGGCTGGTTTCAGCTGGCCCAAAGTGCTTCTGAACGGGCCAGAGAACCCCAGCTCAGCTGCTAGCCCATCACGCGCTGGGAGAAGCTGTCGTTAGAGCCAAACGCTCGCCTGTCGCCATGAGGACTGGGAAGCCAACTAGAGAAGCTAGATTTGCAAATTTGAAGAAGTGTGGAGAGTTCCTGAACAGGCCCTAAGTAGCGGCAATAGGAGGTAGTAGCAGTGGCAAGCAAGCAGTATGATACGTCTCCAACGTATCTATATTTTTTGATTATTCCATGCTATTATATTATCCATCTTGGATGTTTTATATGCATTAATATGCTATTTTATATCATTTTTATATGCATTAATAGTGATAGTTGCTGTTTTTTCCTTGTTTTTGTCTTTTACAGAAAATCAATACTAGACGGAGTCCAAATGGAACGAAACTTTTTGAGGATTTTTTGTGGACCAGAAGACAACCACGAAGCTTTGGGAGGAGGACAAAGGAGCCACGAGAGGGCCACAAGCCCTAGAGGCACGCCCTAGGGGGGCGCGCCCCCAGGCTTGTGGGCCCCTCAGGACTTCCCAACCCTAATCTCAGCTCCATAAATACCCAAATATTCCCCATACACCAGAGGACACACCAAAAAAACTTTTCCGCCGCCGCAAGCTTCTGTTCTCGTGAGATCCCATCTTGGGGCCTTTTCCAGCACTCTGCCGGAGGGGGATTCGATCATGGAGGGCCTCTACACCAACCTTGGTGCCCTTCCGATGATGTGTGAGTAGTTTACCACAGACCTACGGGTCCATAGCTAGTAGCTAGATGGCTTCTTCTCTCTCTTGATCTTCAATACAATGTTCTCCTCGATGTTCTTGGAGATCTATTCGATGTAATCTTTTTCTGTGGTGTGTTTGTTGAGATCCGATGAATTGTGGATTTATGATCAGATTATCTATGAATATTATTTTCTTCTTCTGTGAACTCTTTTATGCATGATTAAGATAGTTTTGTATTTCTCTCCGATCTATTGATTTGGTTTGGCCAACTGGATTGATCTATCTTGCAATGGAAGAGGTGCTTTGTGATGGGTTTAATCTTGCGGTGTCCTCACCCAGTGACAGTAGGAGTAGCGAGGCACGTATTTGTATTGTTTCCATTAAGGATAAAAAGATAATTTTTTACCATATTGCTTGGATCTATCCCTCTACATCATGTCATCTTGCTTAAGGTGTTACTCCGCTCTTGTTAACTTAATACACTAGATGCATGCTGGATAGCGGTCGATGTGTGGAGTAATAGTAGTAGATGCAGGCAGGAGTTGGTGTACTTGTCACGGACGTGATGCCTATATTCATGATCATTCCTTAGATATTGTCATAACTATGCGCTTTTCTATCAATTGTTCAACAGTAACTTGTTTACCCATTGTATGTTTCTTTCAAGAAAGAAGCCTCTAGTGAAACCTATGGCCCCCGGGTCTATTTTTATCATATTATTTTCAGATCTATAAAACCAAAAACCCAAAAATACCTTGCTGCAATTTATTTATATTTACTTTATTTTACACTTTTACTTATCTTTTATATCAATCTCTATCAGATCTCGCCCTTGCTAGTGACCGTGAAGGGATTGACAACCCCTTTTTCGTGTTGTGTGCAAGAGTTGTTAGTTTGTGCAGGTGCATCCACTACTAGGGAAAACCCTAGCAGTAGCGCGGGAATAATGCCTATCAGTAGCGCTGGTTACGGCGCTACTAGTAAGGCGCTACAGCTAAAGGTTAGCAGTAGCGTCTGTTGACCAACGCTACTGCTATATCGACTTAGTAGTAGCGCTTTCACTAAAGAGCGCTACTGGTAATTACTAGTAGCACTTCTCTCAGCCCGCGCTACTACTATTATTCCGTATTTCACTTTTATTTCATGTTGTATTAATACACCTTTATACAAGTTTTCATACAGCAGCAATTTAGAGATTGTTTTTCCATCATAATGAGTTATTACATCACATGGTGAAAGAACCGTGGACTAGTTTCAAGTGGATGGACATACACTTGAAACTAATCCGCGGTTCTTTCACCCAATAATATAATAAAAATCATCATCATCATATCATTAACAACTTATCATCATAATACATCATTGTCATATAAAACCTCCTCATGATCATCGTTTTCATCAATGAGACATCACATAGCAAGTTGGTCACTAGTCATAATCACAACTACTCCTCATCATCAACTCTAACACATTGTACCACATAATAAACATATTGCACCTCATAGGACCTACTACATTCTCTTAGGACCTACTATATTCTCTAAGGTAAAATAGCAAAAAACAAGATAGCCCCTGACTCTCCATTATGGAGAATGGAGATTATCCTGTCTCCAATTCTTGCCTTTCGCTTAATGTTGCTTCCAAGAACCTCCTTACGACTGTGCAAACATTTTTTCCATTCTTTGATTAGCATGTGTTCAGCGGTTTTAGAAATCCGATATGCACAGGTGAGATCCGTAGGATGACCTGGCTGTATGTTCAGAACATCAAGGCGAACATTCTGATACATCAGATGAGGCACACAATCCATCGGGATTTTCTGTTGAAAAACATAGTAATAACTTCATAGTTAGCAATGATGTACTAGTTTTAGAAGTATGCAAAAGATGCACGGATGTCATAATAGTAAAAAATCTTACCAGGGTATCTCCATAGAAGTTACCGTGGTTCAACACGTGCACTAGTGGCACGTATTCACCATAATTTGGAGGAGTTCAATAATAGGTATTGTAATTCTCAAGATCAGTACAAAATGCGATCAGATGATTTTTCTCCTTATAAGTTAATTCGGAGCCATCGGTGTAGTGGGTTTTGTTTACCATCTTCCGCACATTCTTTGAAGAATGAAAATAAGCTGTCAATGGAAATAAGCTGTCAACTATTTTGAAATAAACAATATAAATTAGTTAATAACTATGTTTGAGAAACTCACATAGCGGTAGAATCGGAAGCGTATCAACAAGGACCCAAATGTCCATATTGTCTTGCTCGATGTCAGGATCACCAAGATCCATGGTGGCAATCATATCCTCATAAAAACCATACATTTTGCAAAGTGCTTCCCAATTTTGGCAACCAAAATGGGTTATGCTCTGAGAATTGTACACATTTACTTCAAAATCCATATCATGATGGGTCCTTAGGTGTATTTTCTTTGTTAAATTTTCATGGTCTACAAAACCCATCCTCTGCAAGACATACCGTCTTGCATGGCATGGGATAAGCTAGTCAAATTGTAAAAGATGAAAATTAGACGTTGAAATAGTTGAAGTCGTGCTTAATTATGAAAAAACACTTGTCGTCGTTGCGTACCGTTTCAACATCGAAGGTCTCCTTGAGCTTAATGCTGAAGCGCCGATCTTCGTCCAGGTGAGGCCTGTCGCACAGACCTCGATCGTCGTGGCACCAGCTGCACTCCCCCGGGAGACTTTTGTCGTCCGAGTACGACATTTCCTACGTTCATAATTCAAAGATTAAACTTGTACAATTAAATATATGTACTAAAAAAGCTAAATTAGATCATTATTATTCATCACGGGTTGACTATCGGTCTGTCGAAATGTCGTTTAATTATTTTTCGAGAAAATCCAGGCCACTCGATATTTCCTACATATTCTAGCACAAGTCATGCCAGAATTCACAGAAAAATCTGGCATGACCTTTGCTAAAAAAGGACATATCGAGCGCCTGAAATTTGCCGGAACGGAAATTAATCAACACTCCGGCAAAACATAGGCCACTCAGAGGTGCAACCTGAACATGACCGGCCACTTGGGCAACCACATATCCTATTTGAGCAACACAAGATATATATGTTTTTATCTACATCATATCTTATAGGACTCATATTGACATGGAGATTTGGCTGGTCTCACCTCGAGGTCGGAGGGGGTCGGTGACGGGGACGACGGCGGGGATGATGGAGAGGCTCCTTGATTTCTGCAAAAACAAAAACCGTATAAGTTATCACTAATACATCCCGAATAATTGCTTAAACTAAAAAAATAACAACAAATATGACATGTTCAACTAGTTCTATTAATTCAACTAGTTCTTACTAAATATAAACTTACTATAAATAGAAAAAAACTAGTTCTTTCAAAAAATAAAGTAGTTCAACTAGTTATATTAATTTTCTTAATAAAAATACATTAGTTCTATTAATTGAACTAGTTCAACTAGTTTATTAATTTACTTACTAAACTAGTTCAACTAAAACTAAACTAGTTCAACTAGTTTATTAATTTACTTACTAATTATTTTGAACACTTACTAAAAAGAGTAAAAAAACTACATTATACAATATAAAAAACATCTACTATTAACCATACTGCCCTAGTTAACTAGTACCATCACTACTACTAATTAACACCTACTACTACTAAAAATCATTATATATGAACCCTAAATTAACATCTACTACTACTAAAAAACATCTACTAACTAAGGAGAGAGAGAGGGGGTGGGGGAGGGGTGGGGGGCTTACACAGAGAGGGGAGAGATGGTGGCATGGAGGTGCTCGGCGGCGAAGGTAGGGGCGGCGAGGGCGGGCTCGGGATCGGGAGGCGGCGGTGCTGGGCGGGCTCGGGCGGCGCCTGTGAGGTTGAGGGTGGCGGCGATGAGGTCGAGGGCGGCGACGGTGAGGTCGAGAGCGGCGGCGGGCGGCGGCGGTGAGGTTGAGGGCGGCCTCAGGCGGCGGCGGTGAGGGCAAGCTCGGGCTCGGGTGGCGGCGACAAAGGAGTAGGGGAACAGGGGGGAAGGAGGACTTAGCAAAATTTTGAGCCTGCGGGTGGTTAAGTCGAACTAGCAGTAGCGCTCTTAAGGAAACGCGCTATAGCTAATTTAGCTATAGCGCGTTTTAGAAAAAAACGCTACTGCTAAAGGAAGCAGTTATTTCTTTTGTTTATCCCAATATCAGCGCCGCTTTGTCCTGGAAAAACGCTATAAGTCTAAGCATGTAAAAACATCAAAAATATACATTGGTCATCATTGATCTTTTTGTGTAGAATCTAAATAGTCAACATGAATCCTCACCGTACCTGTATAGGTATAGGCGAGGATTCATATTGCAGCCACAAATCCTACACATATAGTTCAATGAAGACCAAGTGCTCGAGATAGTTTGAGAAGTAACATATTTAAGGTGGTAAACACCTTGTTCACTTAGCAGTATGGGACTAAACTTAATTAGTTGCGGTGATACTTAGCAGCAGCGAGTTTTGAAGAAAAACGCTGCTACCGAGTACTTTAGCAGTAGCGCGTCCATGAGAAGGGTGCTACTACTATATCTAGCTTGGAGGCAACGCCGTGGCAATTATAGTAGTAGCACTTGTTTCACCTAGAGCGCAACTGCTACATGGGTGTTAGTAGCGCGGTTTCCTGGAGCTCGCTACTGCTAATTAGCAGTAGCGTTTGTTTTTAAACCACGCCGCTGCTAAGATTCTGTGTATAAGGTTTTCCCTAGTAGTGATCTATTGGGGACTTATGTGTTCCTCCTACTGGATTGATATCTTGGTTCTTAATTGAGGGAAATACTTATCTCTACTTTGCTGCATCACCCTTTCCTCTTCAAGGAAAAATCAACGCAAGCTCAAGAAGTAGCACAGTAACAGCAGCAGCAAGCACGCGAGGGGAGGCAACAGCAGCAAGAGCAATACGCGGAGCAACATAGCCGGCAGAGCAGTGGCGAGCAGAGCGGGGAGCAGCGGCAGCAGCAGTGAGCAACCGCTCTAGGCGCAGCGCAGCGCTAGCAGCATAAGCAGTGCAGGCAGTAGCCACATGAGGAGTAGCAAGCAGTGGCAACAGTAGTAGGAAGCAGTAGTAGGAAGTAGGCAACAACAGTAGAGCTTCAGCGACAGCAGCGACAAAGGAGCAGGTAGCGGCCATGAGCAGCAGTAGTGGAAGCACCCGACAAGAGTAGCAGTGAGCACGGGCGTTGGCGTGCGCGGGCGCGTGATACGTCTCCAATGTGTCTATAATTTTTTATTGTTCCATGCTATTATATTATCCATTTTGGATGTTTTATATGCATTAATATGCTATTTTATATCATTTTTGGGACTAACCTGTTAACCTAATGCCCAGTGCCAGTTGTTGTGTTTTCCTTGTTTTTGTCTTTTTACGGAAAATCAATACCAAACGGAGTCCAAACGGAACGAAACTTTTTGAGGATTTTTCTTGGACCAAAAGACAACCACGAAGCTTCGGGAGGAGGCCAGGAGAGCCACAAGTGGGCCACAAGCTCACAGGACGCACCCCAGGGGGGCGCCCTGCAAGCTTGTGGGCCCCTCGTAGCCCTCCTAACCCTAATTCTAGCTCTATAAATACCCAAATATTCCCCGTACACCAGAGGGCACACCAGAAATACCTTTCTGCTGTCGCAAGCTTCTATTCTCATGAAATCCCATCTTGGGGCCTTTTTTGGCACTCTGCCGGAGGGGGATTCGATCATGGAGGGCCTCTACACCAACCTTGTTTCCCTTACGATGATGTGTGAGTAGTTTACCACAGACCTATGGGTCCATATCTAGTAGCTAGATGGCTTCTTCTCTCTCTTTGATCTTCAATACAATGTTCTCCTCGATGTTCTTGGAGATCTATTCGATGTAATCTTCATTTGCGGTGCGTTTGTTGAGATCCGATGAATTGTGGATTTATGATCAGATTATCTATGAATATTATTTGTGTCTTCTCTGAACTCTTTTATGCATGATTAAGATAGCTTTGTATTTCTCTCCGATCTATTGATTTGGTTTGGCCAACTAGATTGATCTATCTTGCAATGGGCACTACTGCAAGATGCTGCTAACGCAACACTACTTTCAGAGACTCTTTGACGAAACTATGTGCGATGCATTAATCGCGAACGGTGATGTAAAAAAACCATCAAAAAAGATGCAAAACATTTGCGATGGCGGATACATCAAACACAGTTTAGATTTTTGTTGCATGTGCGATGCTGGGCATACGTTTGATCCATACGAACTGTTTGCGATGAGATAGAACAATAGAAACGGGCAGCCATATCAATGTGTGTGCGATATACGGCATACAATTCGCTCAGATGTACTGTTTTCCATTAGGGAGTGCAACATAAAGGGTCAGCCAGATCAAGGTGTGTGTGATATACGGCATACGGTTCACTCAAATGAATTGTTTTCGATTAGGGAAGAGAACAGAAACGGTTCAACTTAACAAGATGTGTCTGATACGCGGCGAACAGGTCTGTAATCGAAAATGTGTGGGAAGACCGATAACAACACAGGCGATTCCTGTTAACAAGCCGTGTGTCTTGTGAGCAAACGATTGCTGGTATACAATTGTCAGTGATTGATGAAATCATCACCGACGGGTTCCATTGCTTAGTCCGCGTGCGATGTGATTTGCTCTATCCGCACAACATCTACGCTCTGTCTACAGAGCATCAACATATATACTTAAAAAGACAACATTGCAAAACCAAATTAAGCATACAATTACACAAGTGACTACACACATAACATTTCCACACACCAAAGTAAGCAATTACATGCATACTAAACTAGGAGAAACGAGGATCTAATCATCTACTTCTTGTTGCGATGATGCTTACCATTGCTCTGCTTCCAGCTGGACCCCTGGCCATTTTGGAGAAGGAGGCACTTCCTCATGTCAACGATCCGCCTCTACATCTCGTAGCTCGTGTACGCCTCCTTGGCCGCTGATACATCTCCAACGTATCTATAATTTTTGATCTTTCCATGATGTTATATTATCATTCTTGGATGTTTTACAATCATTTATATCATTTTTTGGTACTAACCTATTGACATAGTGCCTAGTGCCAGTTGTTGTTTTTTGCATGTTTTTTACATCGCAGGAAATCAATACCAAACGGAGTCCAAACGCAGCGAAACTTTTTATGGATTTTTTGGACCAGAAGACATCCAGTGTGCCAAAGAAGTACCGAAGAGGGAGCCCGAGGTGAGCACAAGACACCAGGGCGCGCCTGGAGGCCCAGACGCGCCCTGGTGGGTTGTGCCCACCTTGGTGGCCTCCCGCACCGCCTTTTTGCTCTATAAATACCCCCAATATTCCAGAAACCCTAGGGGGGTCGACAAAAATCAATTTCAGGAGCCGCAAGTTCCAGAAACACCAGATCCAATCTAGACACCATCACTGAGGGGTTCATCATGCCCATTGGTGCCTCTCCGATGATGCGTGAGTAGTTCATTGTAGACCTATGGGTCCGTAGTTAGTAGCTAGATGGCTTCCTCTCTCTCTTTTGATTCTCAATACAATGGTCTCTTGGAGATCCATATGATGTAAACTCTTTTTTGTGGTGTGTTTGTTGGGATCTGACGAACTTTAGTTTATGATCAGATCTATGTTTTTATCCATGAAAGTTATTTGAGTCTTCTTTGATCTCTTATATGCATGATTGCTTATAGCCTCGTATTTCTTCTCCGATATTTGGGTTTTGTTTGGCCAACTTGATCTATTTATCTTGCAATGGGAAGAGGTGCTTTGTGATGGGTTCGATCTTATGGTACTTGATCCCAGTGACAGAAGGGGAAACAACACGTATGTATCGTTGCTTTTAAGGATAACAAGATGGGGTCTATTTCTACATAAATAGATCTTGTCTACATCATGCCATCGTTCTTATTGCATTACTCCGTTTTTCCATGAACTTAATACACTAGATGCATGCTGGATAGCGGTCAATGTGTAGAGTAATAGTATGCAGGCAGGAGTTGGTCTACTAATCTTGGACGTGATGCCTATATAATGATCATTGCCTGGATATCGTCATGATTATTTGAAGTTCTATCAATTTCCCAACAGTAATTCGTTTACCCACCGTTTGCTATTTTTCTCGAGAGAAGCCACTAGTGAAATCTATGGCCCTCGGGTCTCTTCTTTATTATATTTGCCCTTGCGATTATTTTTCTTTGCTTTTATTTTCATATCTATTAATAAAAAAATTCGAAAATACTTTGCTGCACTTTATTTTATTCGTGATCTATTTATTCAATATATTACAACTTTCTCCCGTCCACTTGCCAATTTTTGGCGCCTTTGCCCGAAAGGGATTGACAATCCCTTTAATACGTTGGGTTGCGAGTATTTGTTATTTGTGTGCATGTGTTGTTCACGTAGTGTTGCGTGGTTCTCCTACTGGTTCAATAACCTTGGTCTCATCACTGAGGGAAATACCTACCATTGTTGTGCTGCATCATCCCTTCCTCTTTGGGGAAATACCGACGTAGCTCAAGCCGCATCAAAAGGAATTTCTGGCGCCGTTGGCGGGGAGGATCAAGTCAAGATAGTATCCCGGCCACGTGCCAATTTCTGGCGCCGTTGCCGGGGAGACATCACCAACATATACCAGGTTCCTAATCATAAATCTCATCTCCTTGCAATTTAAATTATTTGCCATTTGCCTCTCGTTTTCATCTCCCCAACTTCACAAAAATTTGCCGTTTTATTCGCCTTCTTTCCGTTTGCCTTTTTCGTGGCAGATCTCTTGTTTGCTTTTGTTGCCATGTGTTTCTTATTTGCTTGCATCTTTGCTTGCTAAAAATATATTGATATGGATCCTCATCCACTTGCTAATCTTTTTAAAAGACAAAATTACGATGAACCAATTGCTAGTAAGTTGAGTGCGTGTAGCGACCCGACCTCAGACGGTCAAGTCTCTGTGCTTAAGTGTCATCCCTGGATCGGTATGCTGACACACACAGTTCTCGAGGATTTATAACAGAGGTAAATCACATGTGTAAAGTAACGTAAATACTATTACCTCAATCCAAATAGCAGAAGTAACAACAAGGTTGTGGATTCCCATCAACACCAACGGCAAAGTTGAGTGTAGAAATCGTAACCCTAACGTATCACTTACTCGTCGTAAGAATCCAGCAACATGAGACGTTGCAGCCACAAAGGGTCAGTACATTGAATGTACTGGCAAATTCACACCATAGGATAATGATGAATAATAACTATCACTACATGCATAAATGGCTGGTGGAGGCTCTGGGTTTAGTTTTTGCATAAAGCTAATTTTTCCCTACAACAAAGGAATAAAATTTATTTAACTACCAAGTTTATTGAAAACATTGAGATGGTTCCTCCAACTCAATCCCAAATTAATAATCATCAACCCAACCAATTTATTTAAGTAAAGTGTTGAGATCAACATGATGATTCAAGAACCAGATACTCAAGATGTCCATAACCGGGGACACGGCTAATCATGATTAGTTTGTACACTCTGCAGAGGTTTGCGCACTTTTCCTCACAAGACTCGATCTCCTCCGTTGGATTTCTCGCACTACAAGGTGTTTGAGAAACGGATGACCGAGACACAGTCTTTCAGAAGCACTAACTCTTTACTCTCGGTGGACAGTTACACCTACTTTCCCCTACATCTGCTAGCCCACCACTGAAAGAGGTCATGCAACATACTCAACTATGCTAGAGCCCATAATAGCTTGTGGCTGCACACGGAAGTTTCTAGCATGAATAATCTTATGATCCCTTTGAGCATGGGTGGCATTCCATAGGGTGATCACACGGGTCCTCCGGGATCCCCTTGGGCAAGCACTGGGTTCTCCAGGTGCCCGGGCAGACCACTGGGTGCTCCAGGGTGCCCCTAGCATTCCACCCAAATGTGTATTAAAGTAGCCACCTTAAGTTAACCATTTAAATAATAACTCTCACATCTGTCATGAATCACTCAACCAATCCACGTCTACGAGCTTAGCAGAGCAGTATGAGCATAACGTAGAAGTAACTCCCAAGTTTTGAATGCAGGACAATAGGTTCCTACCTCATCAACTACTTCCCAATACCCACATGTTATCAAGTCCTAACCATGCAGTGTTCGAGGGTTGAAACTAATGCATAAAAACTGGGTAATAAAGGGGGTATGATCAAAGTGTGAACTTGCCTCGTACTATTGATGAAGATGATTCACACTCATAACTCCTGATAGTTCTACTCGTCACACTCCAGTCAATCTATCTTAAGCAAGCAATAGTAACCAGACATAAGCAATCACTCAAAAGATCGGAAAGAACGAAGAAAACAATTCGGAAATTTCAAAACCAAGCAAATAACTCTTGCAGCAGAAAACAATTTCTAACAGTACAAAAATTAAGTGAATTTGGCCTTATCAGAAAGTTTAGGTCAAGAGCTTTAATTTGCAAAAAGAATCAACTAAATCGGAGTTAGAGAACTCAAGTTATGAACAAAAGAAGTTTGAATTCAAATCTATTTGAAATCAAACTTTAAACTTTCAAAAATATGTTTAAGTTGTTTTACTGGATAGAGGGGATCATAACGAAGAAGTGAGCGTTGGTTTCGTTGGATTTGGACAAGCGAGCAAAAAGTTGTGATCGTTTGAAGATCAGGGGCTAATCTATAAATAAAATATTCACGGATAGGTCCCTGGCCGAAATTAAAAAGAAAAAGAAAAATTCTATCGAACAAACGTTCGCTAAACAAATCTACCGAACGAAAACGTTCACTAAAACTGAGTAAACAAAAAACGTTCGTTACCTAACTGAACTAAATAAAAAAACCAAGGTTTTTAAACAAAACCGAACCTTTAAAAGAAAACCGGTTCGGACCGGGGCGGTTTTACCGGACTGGAAGAAAACCGGCGGTTGGATCGGGATCGAACGTCGGCGGGTCGGCGAGTCCGGGCGGCGGCGGCGGGCTTGGCGACGGCGGCGTGCGGCAACGGTGTGAAGTGGCAGTGGCGGAGTGCGGCGGAGCAGCGGCTTCGGGCGGCGGAGCTCGTCGGCGGCGGGTGAGATGCGAGGCGGCGGCGGCTTCGGGCGAGGAGGGGAGAGAGGCGAGGGGACCGGGGCTGCGGCCTTTATAAAGGCGGAGGGGAGGTCGAGGTGTGGATGAGGGGGCAAGGCAAGGCGGCGCGGGAGGCGGAGTCCGGGAAGGACACGACGGCGGCGGCGGCGTCGTGCGGACGCTGGAGTCCGACGGGAGGTCGGGGGTGACACTGTGCTGGGCTGGGCCGCGGCCTGGCTGGCTAGCTGGGCCGGCCTAGTCGGCAAGAAAAGTTTTTTTTAAACACAAACAGATAAAGAAATAAAACAAAAGAGATAAAATCAAAATATAATATAGGCATATTATATATCAAAATTCTCACATAAGGATTTTCTACAAGATGAACATTTTTCTAGCGTCAAATAAAATACACAAAAATTCAAATAAAGCAAACAGTGCTACTGCTCTAATAAAATCCAATAAAATCATTTTAAAAATACTAAAATGATTTCAAATTGATTTCTCTCCAATTTTCTAATGTAGGGAATCATTTTACCCTAATTTCCATATATTTTATTTTTGGAGAAAAATAATTTGAATAGAACTCAAATAACTCCAAATTGAAAAATAATTTCCAAAAGGACTTTAAATTTGATCCTTTTAAACTTCCAACTCATATTTCATATGTTTTGAAGAAGTCATTTTATCTTCTCTCATGAAAATCATTGAGTTGCTTGAAGTTTATGAATTGGAAATATTTCCGAATGAGATTCAAATCTTTTCAAAACCCTTTTTCATTTAATTAAAATGGAAGAAATCATGTTATCTTCTCTCCAGGGTTTTGTGATGAAAAGAATTTGAATTCATGGAGATCATAAATGCAAAAATGAAAGTTTGGGAAAGTCCTTTTATTCCCCCTCCTTTAACTTTCAAAACTTCAAATTCACTCAGTTTCAGTCAATCAATCACACAACAATCAAACAAAACTATCTATTTAATATAACATTCCAAAATTTAGAATTTTGGGATGTTACAAACCTACCACCCTTAAAATGAATCTCGTCCTCGAGATTCGGAGAGGCTAGAAAGAAATAGGTTAGGTTTGGGGGTCTTCAAAATCCATCGATCATCTCCGGGGGTCTCGGGTGCTACCACCCTTAGAAACATTGTTACGGTTCCATCAAAACTCAATTACTTCATCCTTATTGTCGACAGTATCGGTCTTCTCAGATACTCGGGAAAATTCCTTCTCTGGGCTCTTCCGGTAGTGGCATAACCTTTACCTCAATTCTTGTGTCCTTTTATCTTGGTAAGGTCCTTCTGAGACTGGGTCTTCTGAGCTGACGGGTCTGGCGCCAAAACTAAACAACTATCGATATCTCATGGTGGTCCTCCAACATTTTTGACTGGGTACCTGTAGGAAACGGATCTTGGTTGAACCTCACCGTATGACATACGATTGGCAACAACTGCCTTGTACGAGGGGGAAAAATTGTCATACCATTCTAAGGTTTAAACAAGGTTTTGATCGTCGTCTCTCTACTATAGGTAAGTCACTCAGATTTACCATCCCGTATAGCAAGGCGAATAATAAGAGTAAGTCGGTATGGTGATCAATCCATCCCGCACCCAAATCATTACCTTGTATATGGTTTAGCGATTCTCGCGTTCTAACACTCGGTCATCCTCACACGCATTGCCAAATTTCTCTTGTTGATGAACCAAGTTTGGATAAATCCATGGATTCTGCAAGCCAAACAAACATCTATCGTTTCTTCAAAACTCTCAGGTTTTGCGTTACTCCTATAAAATCGTCTGTTGTTAAAGTTGTATCTTCTTCCAGGGTTTTTCCTTCAGCAAGAATGTGCTTGCTTCTTGGCAGGTCCTAGGGCCTGTGGGTTATGGCCCATCTCATCACTTGAAATCCTTGAACTCATCATCGGGGCAACTGGTCATTGTTCCAACATCAAGCTTCCTAGCATTCTTAAATCCATACAATTGTACTGTCTCCCTTCCTTCTATTGGCACCAACTAAGACGTGATTACTCAGACTCATCATGGAGTTACAATTGCTCCATATTACCAATAGCATACCTCCTTTATACTCCAATAGTACTTCATCTCTTCATATTCTTGGGATACCCCACATATCGAGACAAAACTTGTGCTTATTTTATCCGTGGTCCACTCCGTGGAGTATCATTATCCTTGCCAGGGGTCAAATCTCCTCACAGGGTACTACCACCCTTGAAATGCACAAATTCATCCATAGACCATATTTCTCATATCCTTGAAATTGGTCAAAATCTTCCTTCATAGAGTCACTGCTCATAAAATCCAAATCCTTACCAACGATTCTTACTTTATTGATTCTCCAATTACTACAATCTCCTGCATTTCCATTACAGGCCTCAACTCAACACCTCAATATAAAAGAAATGTTCCCACTACTACTACTATATTTCTCACAGACTCAACTATTTATCCCAAGTCTCCTTCTCCTTGGGGCATTCTCTGGCAAAGTGCCCTGCTCCATAACAACAAAAACATATTACTTCCAACAAGTCTCGTGGTTTCCCTTATGACTGCATAGCCTCCTTGGGTCCTGAGCTTCCTGTTTGGGCAACTGCTGAAATAGTGCCCTGACTCCTTGCACTTGAAACAGGTGATATGACTCAGGTCCTTCCTGGATTCCAACTTACTTCTCTTCCTGGACTTTTCTGTTCCAATCACGGCTTCTATTTCCTGTGGGTCATACTCTACTTCCTTTGTCGGGAATTCTACTAGAT
The DNA here is from genome assembly GCF_002575655.3 of Aegilops tauschii subsp. strangulata. Taxonomy (NCBI): domain Eukaryota; kingdom Viridiplantae; phylum Streptophyta; class Magnoliopsida; order Poales; family Poaceae; genus Aegilops; species Aegilops tauschii. Next base: position 378,750,314 of record NC_053039.3, read on the forward strand.
CCCCATTCAGACAATTTTGGAAGATGTGCTCTTCTTCTCCACATGAATAGCATGACTTGGTGCAGGGTTTGATTGGGTCTTCTTCAGGTGTGTCCTCCACCTTTTCCTTCATCACCGGTTCTTCTAAAATTTCCATGAGGGCTCCTTTCATTACTTCTTTCTTCTGCTGGATGTTTCTTCGAACCACGGGGTAAATGTGACACTGAGCAGGGTAGTGGGTAGTCCCTTCACATAAGAAACAAGTAATCTGCCTAGTTGGGCATTCTTCAGCTGGGTGACTTTCTTCATAATGCGGGCATTCACTCTTGTGTTCTTTATGGGTGTGTCCTATTTCTCCACAGAGCTTGCAGACACAAGGTTTCTTCATATCCCTTCCATAAGGCTTCAATTTCTAGGACACAAACCGAGACTTTGGCAAAGTCAACTTAAATTCTTTCCAAGTGGTTACTCCTTTCTATCCATTGATGGTTTGGTACATCCTCCAGCAAGTAGCAGCACCTCTTTTAAAGCACTGAAGAGCATCCTGGGTTATATCCTTTCCGACTATAGGGTTATTCTTCATGTGATCCTCCATGTTCTGAATCCATTGGTCCGTCTCCAATTGACTCGTCGGGTCCAGGAAACATGAGTTCATCTCCATTCATCCTCTATTGGGTCCATGGGTTTGGGGTGAGATAAGAGAGAGAGAGAGAGGGATACACAGAATACAAACAATAGTTTTGAAAAGACATATTTTATTTGTGGCTGTCAGAAAAACATCAAACAAATGACAGCTCACAAATGCCGCATCAAACGTAGGTATATAACAGGGGTTTGGTCTTCTAAAGGTCAATAAATCTTCAACTTCGCCAAACTCTTCAAGTCTTGTCCATTGTCTCCAATGGCTTCTTCCGATCATGCTTGTTCTTCTCAAGTTCTTTTGCCAGCTCATCTCTGTTGTCACGAAGTCTCTCGTGGCGTCCTTTAATGTTTTGGAGTTGCGTTCCAAATTTCTGGGTTTCAACATCCTTGGCATGAGCCGTGGTACTACTGTCCTTCAGTTCCTGACGAATCTTCGGTATTCTCGAGGTTTTGCTCCTCCAGCTTGCCTACTTTCAGCTTCTGGATCCTAAGTTCTTCACGAAATGCTTCCTTGTCAAATACGGCTTCCTGAAGGTCCATCTAAAACTCTACTCCAGATCCCGGTGATACACCAGCTAAGGTTAAAACTGTATCCTTTGCTGATAGATGCTCCATCAGCCTTCTTGTCAGCCAATCCTTCCAAAGAAATGCATTCTTAACTCAGCACGGTGACAATAGCATAAGAGGGCGATAACATCATGGATAGCCGTGCTTCCGCTCTTGTCATTTCCATGAGCTTTCAATCCATAGTTGCTATCTCCTGCCTTGGGGTTTTCTAGATAAAAACCTTGAGTTCTAATGCTCCATGTTCCGGTCTTTCTTCGATATACCTTGTTCTCGGGTATTGACAACTTCAGTAGTCTGACTAGTTCCATAAGGGTAGCCTTCCTAGGTCATACCAATCCGGAAATTCTTCAGAGCCTTCAAATTCTCCTAGTCTCCGGAGTCTTCAACCGTTGTAGTTTCAATTACTCTAATGCACGGAAAAATCCTCTTCATTCTGAAGTGGTCTAGTTGTCTGATATCTTGTACTTCTTGGAGTGGTCGCATCGGCCGAATCTTCGTGTGGTCAAAAGGGGAAAGGGGTATGGTCTAACTAAAAGGGGATATTTGAATAAGCTCAGAAGAGAGGAGAGGTAAAATATCTTTTTTGAAAAAAGAAGTTGTAGAGAAAAATCTTTCCTATGGGCTTGCTAGTTTCTAGGGGTCACGTCCTACAGTCAACATGTGCTCTGATACCATCTTGTAGCGACCCGACCTCAGACGGTCAAGTCTCTGTGCTTAAGTGTCATCCCTGGATCGGTATGCTGACACACACAATACTCGAGGATTTATAACAGAGGTAAATCACATGTATGAATAACGTAAATACTGTTACCTCAATCCATATAGCGGAAGTAACAACAAGGTTGGGGATTCCCATCAACACCAACGGCAAAGTTGAGTGTAGAAATCATAACCCTAACGTATCACTTACTCGTCGTAAGAATGCAACTTGAGACATTGCAGCCACAAAGGGTCAGTACATTGAATGTACTGGCAAATTCACACCATAGGATAATGATGAATAATAACTATCACTACATGCATAAATGGCTGGTGGAGGCTCTGGGTTTAGTTTTTGCATAAAGCTAATTTTTCCCTACAACAAAGGAATAAATTTTATTTAACTACCAAGTTTGTTGAAAACATTGAGATGGTTCCTCCAACTCAATCCCAAATTAATAATCATCAACCCAACCAATTTATTTAAGTAAAGTGTTGAGATCAACATGATGATTCAGGAACCAGATACTCAAGATGTCCATAACCGGGGACACGGCTAATCATGATTAGTTTGTACACTCTGCAGAGGTTTGCGCACTTTTCCCCACAAGACTCGATCTCCTCCGTTGGATTTCTCGCACTACAAGGTGTTTGAGAAACGGATGACCGAGACACAGTCTTTCAGAAGCACTAACTCTTTACTCTGGATGGACAGTTACACCTACTTTCCCCTACATCTGCTAGCCCACCACTCAAAGAGGTCATGCAACATACTCAACTATGCTAGAGCCCATAATAGCTTGTGGCCGCACACAGAAGTTTCTAGCATGAATAATCTTATGATCCCTTTGAGACTGGGTGGCATTCCATAGGGTGATCACACGGGTCCTCCGGGATCCCCTTGGGCAAGCACTGGGTTCTCCAGGTGCCCGGGCAGACGACTGGGTGCTCCAGGGTGCCCCTACCATTCCACCCAGATGTGTATTAAAGTAGCCACCTTAGGTTAACCATTTAAATAATAACTCTCACATCTGTCATGAATCACTCAACCAATCCACGTCTACGAGCTTAGCAGAGCAGTATGAGCATAACGTAGAAGTAACTCCCAAGGTTTGAATGCAGGATAATAGGTTCCTACCTCATCAATTACTTCCCAATACCCACATGTTATCAAGTCCTAACCATGCAGTGTTCAAGGGTTGAAACTAATGCATAAAAACTGGGTAATAAAGGGGGTATGATCAAAGTGTGAACTTGCCTCGTACTGTTGATGAAGATGATTCGCTATCATAACTCCTGATAGTTCTACTCATCACACTCTGGTCAATCTATCGTAAGCAAGCAATAGTAACCACACATAAGCAATCACTCAAAAGATCGGAAAGAACGAAGAAAACAATTCAGAAAACTTCAAAACCAAGCAAATAACTCTTGCAGCAGAAAACAATTTCTAACAGTACCAAAATTAAGTGAATTTGGACTTATTAGAAAGTTTAGGTCAAGAGCTTTAATCTGAAAAAAGAATCAACTTAATTGGAGTTATAAAACTCAAGTTATGAAGAAAAGAAGTTTGAATTCAAATCTGTTTGAAATCAAATTTTAAACTTTCAAAAACATGTTTAAGTTGTTTTACTGGATAGAGGGGATCATAACGAAGAAGTGTGCGTTGGTTTCGTTGGATTTGGACAAGCGAGCAAATTGTGATCGTATGAAGATCAGGGGCTAATCTGTAAATAAAATATTCACGGATAGGTGCCTGGCCGAAATTAGAAAGAAAAAGAAAAATTCTAACGGATGAACGTTCGCTAAACAAATCTACCGAACGAAAACGTTCACAAAAACTGAGTAAACAAAAACCTTCGTTACCTAACTGAACTAAATAAAAAAAACCAAGGTTTTTAAACAAAACCGAACCTTTAAAAGAAAACCGGTTCGGACCGGGGCCGTTTTACCTGACCGGAAGAAAACCGGCGGTTGGATCGGGATCGGACGTCGGCGGGTCGGCGAGTCCGGGCGGCGACCGCGGACTCCGGTGCGGCGACCGCGGACTCCGGTGCGGCGACGGGCTTGGCGACGGCGGCGTGCGGCAGCGCCGGCGCGGTGGCGGTGGCGGAGTGCGGCGGAGCAGCGGCTTCGGGCGGTGGAGCTCGTCGGCGACGGCGAGATGCGAGGCGGCGGCGGCTTCGGGCGAGGAGGGGAGAGAGGCGAGGGGACCGGGGCTGCGACCTTTATAAAGGCGGAGGGGAGGTCGAGGCATGGATGAGGGGGCAAGGCAAGGGGACGCGGGAGGCGGAGTCCGGGAAGGACACGACGGCGGCGGCGGCGTCGTGCGGACGCTGGAGTCCGACGGGAGGTCGGGGGTGACGCTGCGCTGGGCTGGGCCGCGGCCTGGCTGGCTAGCTGGGCCGGCCCAGTCGGCAAGAAAAGTTTTTTTAAACGCAGACAGATAAAGAAATAAAACAAAAGAGATAAAATCAAAATATAATATAGGCATATTATATATCAAAATTTTCAGAAAAAGATTTTCTACAAGATTAACATTTTTGTAGCGTCAAATAAAAACCACAAAAATTCAAATAAAGCAAACAGTGCTACTGCTCTAATAAAATCCAATAAAAATCATTTTAAAAATACCAAAATGATTTCAAATTGATTTCTCTCCAATTTTCTAATGTAGGGAATCATTTTACCCTAATTTCCATATATTTTATTTTTGGAGAAAAATAATTTGAATAGAACTCAAATAACTCCAAATTGAAAAATAATTTCCAAAAGGACTTATATTCGATCCTTTTAAACTTCCAACTCATATTTCATATGTTTTGAAGAAGTCAATTTATCTTCTCTCATGTAAATCATTGAGTTGCTTGATGTTTATGAATTGGAAATATTTCCGAATGAGATTCAAATCTTTTCAAAACCCTTTTTCATTTAATTAAAATGGAAGAAATCATGTTATCTTCTCTCTAGGGTTTTGTGATGAAAAGAATTTGAATTCATGGAGATCATAAATGCAAAAATGAAAGTTTGGGAAAGTCCTTTTATTCCCTCTCATTTAACTTTGAAAAGTTTTAAATTCACTCACTTTCAGTCAATCAATCACACAACAATCAAACAAAACTATCTATTTAATATAACATTCCAAAATTTAGAATTTTGGGAGGTTACAGTGCGCTAGATTATCTTTATGAAGTTATGCTTGAGATTCATGAATCTGAAAATTGTGATGAAGTGTTAAAAGAAGGTATTTATAATGTGATTCATGATAGCTCCTTGGATGAAAAGCATGATTGCAATGATGTTATTATAAATTCTATTAATATCAATTGTGCTAATAATATGCAAAACCCAAATCTTGGGGATGCTAATATCGCTATGTCCACTACTTATTGCAATGATCATGATTGGGGTGATAATGATTCTTATGATCTTGATAGTTTATTTAAGCCTCATGATGAATATGTTTGCAATAATATTGAAAGTGGGTTCGGAAGAGTGTTAACTCTAGGTAAAAATAATCCCACATATTTGGAGAGTGTTCAATCTTGTGAATTTTTTGATAAAAGTGGGTTTGGAGATGTCATGACTTTAGTTGATGTTAATCCCACTATCTTGGAAGATTATAAAACTTCTATGCATGTGGATCATGAAGAGAAAATTTTATGTGATAGCTATATTGTTGAGTTTGAATATGATCCCACATGTATTTATTATGAGAGAGGAAAATATGGTTGTAGAAATTTTCATGTTAATAAAGTACCTCTCTTCATGTTGAGATTGCCATTGTTTCTTTCTCCGTCCTTGCATATGCTAGATATTTCTTGTCTTGATAGTTTGTTTGCTTATCAAATCCTATGCATAGGAAGTATGTTAGACTTAAGAGTGTTTGTCACTTGTTTTATGATGCTCTCTTTGTGCTTCAATTCTTATCTCTCATGTGAGCATCAATAAAATCTTATGCCTAGCTAGGGGTGTAAAACTATAGCGCTTGTTGGGAGGCAACCCAATGAATAAAATTTATTTTTGTATTTTTCTTTCTGTTCTTGAGTGTTTGCACAATTATGCTACTGTTATGATTGTCTTTTTGCGTTTTAATTAGTGTTTGTACCAAGCAAAGCCTTTGGGATCATGTTGGATGATAGTTGATTTGATCTTGTTGAAAAATAGAAACTTTTGCGCACAGAAAAATAATTCTCATAAATCACAAAAACGTGCTTTTGCTATGAATTTTTTATACAAGATTGATATACAAATTGCCCACGTTTTCCTAATTTTTCAGAATTTTTGGAGTTACATAAGTATTCGAAGTTCCCTGATTGCTACAGACTGTTCTGTTTTTGACAGATTTTGTTTTCTTTGTGTTGTGTGCTTGTTTTGATGATTCTACGGTTTTCTTTGAAGAGTTTTTGCCATAGAAAAGTTGAATACAGTAGATATAATGCAAAAATAAAATATGAATGGGTTTGCAACAATACTTATAGTAGTGATTTACTTTCTTATACTAACGGATCTCACGAAGGTTTTGTTGAGTTTTGTGTGATTGAAGTTTTGAAGTTTTGGGTGATATTACGATGGATGAAGGAATAAGGAGTAAGAAGAGCCTAAGCTTGGGGATGCCCATGGCATCCCAAGCTATTATCCAAAGAGAATCAAGCAACTAAGCTTGGGGATGCCCGAGTGGCAACCCCTCTTTCTTCCAACGACCATCGGTATTTACTCGGAGCTATATTTTATTCGTCACATATTATGAAATTTACTTGGAGCGTCTTGTATGATATGAGTCTTTGCTTTCTTTGCTTTTTATTTTAAGTCCTGAATCCTTGCTGGACACACCTATTTGAGAGAGCCAAAATTATGCTATGACTTGTTAGAATTGCTCTCTATGCTTCACTTAAATCTTTACACTAGTATAGCGAGGTCCTAAACAAATGGTTTTTAACCCCTTTCCGCGACGCCATTTGGAACCGTCGCCAAGTGAGTGTGGGCGATAGGGGGGGTCCTTCCCACACGACCCAAAAACCGTCGGGGATATGACCTCCTGGCACACACGTTCGGCAAAATGAGGTCGTGTGCGACCGGCGAGCGCTCAAATACGGAAATACGTAAAGTAGAGCTAAAAAAACAATTATACGATGAAATTGTTTCCGGTCGCAAGTACATCCCACACAGTCAGTCCCCGCTAAACGTTTCCGTTCGTATGTACATCCCACACAGTCGCTCCAAGGAAAACGTTTCCGTTCACAGGTACATCACACACAATTTTTCCCGTTCAATTGCTTGCGTTATTGAATATATCACACACGGTCCATGGAAGAAACTGTGTGGCAAAGGCTGTCCATCACACACCGTTTTCATGTGGTAAACGTTTGCGCAATATGGCCTAATGCAAACAGTTTTCAAGAGAAAGTCATGTGTGATTGTTCATTTATCCAACACGGTTTATTCCTAGAAACTGTGTGCGTTGCCTGAGGTCATCGCCCACGGTATTTTTTCAACAACCGTTTGCAATAGAAAAACCCACTTAGCAGGCTAATTCGCCACTAGCTGGCTAATTATCCGTTTATTTATAATCCATTTATTAATCTAATTGACATTTCATATTAAGCACACAATATATTTCATTTTCATAATTGAAATACATTGAGTACAACATCATATAGCTTCAGTACCCAGCTACCCCATTACACAACTACACCAGGACCAAGTTTCACATGCAACATCTATAACCTTTCGAAATTAGCACCATAGACGGTGCATAGACAGATGTATCTCATCTGGAAACTGCTGAAGCAGAAGGCGAATATTGAGCCTTCATTGATGTTGAAGGTCTTTGTAACTTTAGGCCAGTGCCTGTGGATGATTGACCGTCCATCCTTCGTCCTCTTCAGGAACACTTCAATATTGAACCGTGGTTGTTGTATGAATACCTTCCTCGCCTCCTGACCATACAGGTGGTTTGAGAGGTAATCATCAGTGAACTGCTTTGGAAAGGCCTGAAAACAAGGATGTGCATAAATATCTTCTCTATATTGGAAATGGGGCAAAGGAATAAAAAAGGCAAGGTATAATAGTTAGTACCATCTTGTAGTGAACTGATGTCTTCTTCATTGTGCAGACAAAGATCTTGTTGTTTTTTGTCGCTAATTTCTTTATCCTAACAATCTTTCTGAGTTTCTTGACTTGACTAATATTCATGGACAACTCATTTCCCCATATGCAAAAAGGGTCGAACAGTGGGTCAAAACCTCTGACAGCAGGACCTACATGTGCAAGACCAAATTGTTAAAAACCTAAATATTAGAATGGTTCATGCAATTGCACAATAATGTGCTATTAGACAACGGACCATGCACATGCTAACCTCGATTGTAAACCTCAGTGCTTCCCATTGTTTCCCTGCAACACATATAAGGTAGTTAGTCATCAGGTTAAGTAAGGGTTCACATGCTATCAGTAAAATATGTTGATGAAAAATAAGCACATTGCAGATTCATCACATTAATTCAAGCCACATGGAAAACCCATTTATCCAAACCAAGTATGATTAAGAACTAGGAAATATAGCAATTGTATATGTTTCTCATCTATTAAGTGCAGCCAAATTCGATTTATTCCTCACATGCACAACAATACAAAATTCTACCAACGACAATTGGACATCGCAGTGTAGAATTGAACCAAGCAGTTAGCTAAACACCACAACAAATGAACCAAACATTAACTGAGCACCACATTGCACAATATAACATACTCCTAATAGAAGATCAGACAGTTAACCAAACCAAGCATGCTTAACAACTTGGAAATATGTCAATTGTATTTGTTTCTCATGTATTTAGTACAACCAAATTTGATTTATTTCTCACATGGTATACAATAACAGAATGCAGCCACAACAATTGAACATCGCATTGCAGAATTGAACCAAGCAGTTAACTAAACACCACAACAAATGAACCAAACGTTAACTGAGCACCACATTGCACAATATAACATACTCGTAATAGAAGATCAGACAGTTAACCAAACCAAGCATGCTTAACAACTTGGAAATATTGCACCCTGAAGAATTGAACATCACATTTCTAGAATTGAACCAAGCAGTTAACTGAACACCATATTGCATGACATATAGAACATATACACTAGAATTTGTTAAGGAAAGGCAGTAGCTAGCAAACGATGGCCTCGAGAAAACGCCACGAACTGTCGTTTAAAGCAGCCAACCGCATCGCGGTGTCGGTGCGCGAGGCATCAACAGTGGCCTCGACGGCGAGGTGTGACACCCCAAAATTTTGACCTTGTTTTATTAATTAAGATTTTTGCCAGGAAACTAAACTCTTCCATTTGTCAAGATTTACCCTTTTTGATATTATGGGTTTTTACCTCAAGTGAAAACTTTCAAAAGGTATTGTTGGACTTATACTCTCTCTATGAAACAATTCTTTATCAGTGGATTTAATTGCAAGGTTTGTTTTTTCTTGAGCTTTATTCTTTTAAAATAATTTTTTATGAATTTGGAGTCTCTGTTACACTGCAACCATTTGGCAAATGCCTTTAAAATTTCACCAAAATTTGGGGATGTCATGTGATGTTTCCACATCACTTTTATGCAAAAATATCTTTTGGTTATTGGGGATTTTGAGCTCTACACCAACTTTTCAAATCTGGTCTAGTAGGCATCTTTGCACTACAACCTACTTAAATATTCCTTTAAAAATTCTTCCAAGTGTTTGGAGATGTCAGTAGATGCATATGACTAAACTTCATGCAAAAACCCAGTGTTGTCCTTTGAAAAATTTGAGTGAATCAACCTCCTTTTCATTCTGGTCCAGTTTGGTGATTTGTACTGCAACCCTATTTTATTTTGCTCTAGTGCCCATGAGCTTTTTCCTGCTTGTAGCCCTCCCTACAAAACCCTTAAGTCCAGGAGAGTGGACCCTTTGGAGGATTTTAAGTGCATGCAATGAGACCTTGTTCTTTCTGTCCAAAGCTGAAGTATTGCAAAACTTGCACTAGCAAGTTTCTGGTTTTGCCCAAATGATCTTGCCATCATCACCTACAACTAGAGAGACCCTGATCTGGAGATTTTGGCCACTCCACGAGTTGCCTAAATGCACTTGGCATTCTGTCGAACACTTGGTGTGCACAGTCAGTTTTGGCATGTTTTCTAGTTTGCATTATGATCTTGATCCTCTGACCCAGAAACCTTGTCCACTAAACTCCTAGCTATCCCTATCCTAGTCCTGTTAATTGCCAGCCTCACCGTCGCACTCTAGGCTGCCCTGGCATTTCGTCGAGCATGTCCCGTGCGTGCTCTGGGCGCGCCTAGAGCGCATGTTTTGCACGCGCGCGCACCGAGCCGCGCGTCGCACTGCCGCCCCCGCCGCGTCCCGCACATGGCCCTGGCTCGCCTGCAGAACCACGCACTACACTCGCCCACTCTCCACGCCACCCCTGGCGCCCTACAGCGCCGCTGGCAGAGCTTTTGGCGGCACGCCGGCGTCGGCAGCGAGCCTCTGCCATGGACGGCGCCGCCCAAACCACACCAGCGCGCCAGCTGCCCCTATGAACAGCTCAAGCTTATCCTGGAGCCCGTCGGCACGCGCTCGTCGCCGCCACGTCGCCCTGCGGCTACAGAGCGACGGTCGCCGGCGTTCTTATCCACAGCCGCCACGGGACCAGCCTCTAGCGCCTATAAAAGGGACCCCGAGCCCCTCCGAGCGCTCAGGCGACCTCAAGCCTTCCCCCTAGAGCTCCCCAAGCAGTGGATTGACCGGGAGATGCCATCTCCCCCACCTCCGGCCGGTTCGGCCGCCGCCGCCTTCCGGTGCCATTCGTCGCAACCAGCCACTCCCCCGCCCATCCAGCGCCACCACTCGCTTCCCCTTGTCCTTGCGGAGCTGCCCAGCGCCTCAGCCTCGTTCGGAAACCACCGGAGCCCAAAATCCACTTCACTCCCGTAGCCCCCTCCGCCGCGGAGCTCGCCGCCGGCGACTCCTCCACCCACCGTCGACCCAACGACCACCGAGAGGACCGCCCCGGTCTGGCGGATCCATCCCTGCCCTCAGGTGCCCTCGAGGAGCCGCCGTTCGTCGCCGGCGATCGCCGGAGTCCCGCTCCCGTTCGGGCAGAGAAGAGGAGGGAGAGGGAAGAATGGTCAAACCTGACCAGTGGGGCCTCTGGACCCACTGTCAGTGACCCCCGCGCCACCCACGCTGGCTTAAGTGGTCGCGTAAAACCCCGGAGTACGTCTCCTATGTTTCGAAAGCGTATTCTCCCCCGAAACGTTTTCTTTTTCTGGATTTTATTAAAAACAGAGATTTGACCAAACTTTGACTGGCTATAGCTTTTAAAATAAAACTCCAAATGAGTTGATTCTTTTTCCTACCTCTCTCAAATTTCATCTAGTTTATTTTAATATTTATTTCAAAAATATTTGAGACAACTTTTTGTACTGTGTTTGAAATATTTGTTATTTGAATATTTTTCAAAATAGGAAATGGAGAGAGAAGAAAACTTTCAGAAAGTGCACCCTTTGCATACTCTTGAAGGCAAGCATTCTGAACTCTGGCATAATATTTTCGTGAGGTGTTTGATACGGTTACAACACCTTTTTTTTGACTCGGAGCATACGTTATTTTTTTTACGTAACGATAAAGTCACACGCATGAGTGCACATTGGAGATGATTTGCTGTTAGTAATGGATATGCTGGTGTTAGTGTTCATCCTCGTGAGCTTCTCATACATACCGGAAGGAAGCCGGGAAAGTCGTGGTCTTGGGTAGACACGAGCTTGTCCCTAGTTCCTCGTTGAGACGAGTATGTCCGGTATGGCATGGTGAGGCTTGATGAGTGGTGAGTTTATCTGTTGATGAAAATATTTTGGTTATGCTAATCATTCGGAGAATACTTGGACCTCCTGAGTTGGCCATAGGTCGAGTCTTGATTAGTAACTTCCACTTCTTGTTTTGTACTACCACTTGTCCCTGCCGCAGGTAGGGTACGGTTCAGTAAGTTGTCAACCCCTTACCAAGGCACACACCGTACAGAGAGGCCATGGTGGAAGATACCGGGTGCATCCGGTAGGCATGCCACCTGGTCCGGGGGCATGGGTGTTTCCGGTTGGGACCGAGAGGGGGGCACCCCTTAGAGCGCGCGAATATAAATTTGATCCCATGCTACGTCGAGGTTGTAGCCTCCCCACTTAGAGTTTTGCTTGACGGGTGTCGTGGGTGATTTCAGACACCGGTAAGTTAAGCTGGTGTGTGCAGGTCAGGCGTGTTTTCAATTAAAAGGCCGTAGGCAGAATTAGTCCCGATGGGCTAAATAAATCCGTTACTCGTGGGTAAATAGTACGCCCTCTGCAGAGGATATATCCATTCGGATAGCCATGTTCATGGGTAAGGACTACAGTCTGAGATGGGTCTAGTGACGGTTTTCGGATGGAGAACGGTTAAACTGGATCATAGTAACGGTATTCGGATGGAGAACGGCTTAATTAGAATCTAGGGACGGTCTTCGGATGGAGAAACGGCTAGACTAGATATTGTTTATGACCGGTGACATATGAGGATTATGTTTATTATTACCATGGACTAACCATTTACATTATTTGAATTATTGAGTATCCCTGGGACGGTTCTACCTCCTGGATATTCACTGTGATTATTCTTTATAAGCCCTTTATGTGGTGTCGCTCAGACGCCCGACTGCGGCATGTTTGTTATTTAATTTTTCTTTATAAGCCCTTTATGTGGTGTCGCTCAGACGCCCGACTGCGGCATGTTTGTTATTTAATTTTTCTTTATAAGCCCTTTATGTGGTGTCGCTCAGACGCCCGACTGCGGCATGTTTGTTATTTAATTTTTCTTTATAAGACCTTTATGTGGTGTCGCTCAGACGCCCGCCTGCGGCATTGTTAATTTATTTGCAACCTTTCGAGGAGTCATTTCAGACACTCGGTCAGTGCATTCTATTTTTACTCCCGTATTGTATGTTCATATTTTCTCTGGATGCGTGCATCACAGATTTTCGTGGCAGACGTTATGATCATGAATATTTCGGAGCATGATTATCCCTTGTTATATTATACCCGTGTTCCTGATGTTTGCGAGTACATTCAAACGTACTCACTGGCTTGTCCCTGGCTATTGTCTTGGCCAGATTTCGCGCATGGAAATAGCATTGCGATGACAGCCCCGGAACCTGCGCAATGATGATAGCAGCCTCGTGAAGATAGGAGTTATCCTGGTCAGCTGTTCTTGTGGGAAATGGAGTCCCATAGACGCAGATGTACCACAAACCGCTTCCGCCATCAACCACTAGAAACCAAGTGTTGTACTCCTAGGCCACAATGGTCTTGTACTGCATATTTTGTACTTTGCTTGGAATTCTTGTATCAAGTTGGTGCCTCATCAGCTAACAGTAATCCTGGGGCTGGTGAGCACAAAGGCCGTTTTCTGGGAAATTAATATCCCGAAAAACCGGTCGTGACACGAGGTGCTCCTCCAAGATCTGGGGGTCGGCACGAATGGCAGCCATCGCGACCTCATCCGTGCGTGCGGCCGCGATTTGCTTCTCCGCTGCCAAATGCTCCTTGAGATCCTGGCTATACTGCGTGCACCATGGCTTAGGGCGGCACTTATTTGGTGGAGGGGTCGGTGATTTGGGTGGAAGGTGTCACGCTCGCGCCGGCGGTCGGGGCATGTGGGATGTGGAAGGAGGAGGAGGATGGGGGTCGGGTGTGGATTACCTGCCTGGATAGGCGAGGCCGAGAAGCGTGAAGGTGGGTCGCCGGCAAGGAGGCGGCGCTGCAAGCAAGGAGTGAAGGTCTCAACTTGGAAAGGAAGGCGGAAAGGAGGGAAATGTGGCTTTTGGTAAGGGGGCGGGGAGGTAGATATTTCCGCGGAACCCGAAAATTTGGAATCGCTTCAGCCAAAAAATTGGCGCGCAAAGTGTCATCAGACATGGTCCCTTATTCAGAACCGTGTACGATATGTGAACATCATAAACGATTCTGATAGCTTAACCCGTGTGTGATAAGTTTTGAACGTCAACAATTTTGGTTCGAATTTCCATGGTTACAGTGGTCATCCACGTCATTGCATAATTTGGGTACACAAAGGAGACTACAACACACCCACACTTCTTAAGCGAACAAGTTTAGCAATTAAACAAAGCTAGCTGGCCTAAACATTAATCTAACTAATTAAAGACCGGCGCTACTAATTAAACAAAACAAAGAGTACTACTACAGCTGGTGCTCGTCGATCTCCGTCGCCGCCTCCATGTCTAGCTCGCGCCCGACGGTCTCCTTGGGAAGGGGCTCCATGGCATCAATCGCACCATACTCAGCAAGCATCTCGCCATCCGCGTCCGCCATATCTTTGGAATAGGCCGCCACGAGCAGGGTGTGGGCGGCCGCGATCTGGGCTTTGGCGGGCTCCGTCGTGGCAAGGTATGCCGCGCAGGAACGGATGGCTGCTCGAACTCTCTCGATGATTGCCAACTCTTCGGCCGTGGGTTGCCGACGTTGTCGGAGAAGCTTCCTTCGATTCGTGCAATGAGCGCCACGAGCTGGGCGTGGATGGCCTCGACATGGTGGTGGGCGGCCTCCATCAGGGCTAAGGCCGCCGCTGCGGAATGGACAGCTGCTGTGCCGCTCTTGCCAATTGTTATCCCCGAGGCAGATGCTGCTGCTGCCGCCTGAGAAGCAACAGCGGCTGTTTGGGCTGCCTTGGCCGCCCGAACGCAGACTGCGGTCGCCCTCACGAAGCTTGTTAGCACGCGCCTGGCGGCTGCGGCCGCGCTCTCGCCGGAGTGGGCCTCACGACGCAGGTCCACGTCCCCATCCTTCACCGGCGACGATTGAACAGTGAAATGAAATTTGGGGAGTGAGCTAGTGTGCTTGACATGCCGGCTGTGGACTGTAGCCGACGCACCTTCTCTCGTAAGCCATGGGCGTACTATACACCGACGATGCTCTAAGATATTTTGTGCTGCATCTCACACGGTTGGTGATAATAAACTATGTGCGATCTACTTGATTTATCGTCTTGATCATTTGAATTATGTAATGGGGTCACAGCTACAAAGGATGGTGTTTGAATTGTTAGAACTTTTATCTGCAGTGAACATGCAACTATAGGTGTGTCGTCAAAAAAATTGGAATTATTCAGGGTTCATTTGTACATTTTTATACATTAACTAGGTTTTCCAGGCATTTTATGCGCATAATTCAAATTTGAACTACATGCACATGCTCCAGTGCATGTAAACTTATTGAAAAATCAAATATGTGTCCTTGGTTGCATGCTTAGGTCCCATGCAAGAAATGGGAATGAATTCCAAACACCCTGCCATCGTCACTCGGCCGCAAACATTGAGATACCTGGTTTTTAAATTCTAGTAAATCCAAAACTCGTCTGAAATTCATGAAACTTGGCATGCTATCATGTAGCGGCATCAACATGCTGTGGTAAAAGTTTTGTCCCATTCGGGGCAGGTTTGGGTATAAGCTTCTCACAAACCAGAGCTTCTCACAACAAGCGTGATGGTTTCGGTAGGGAACGTGCCACCTTTGGGGACGAAACGATATCCGTTGCCTCTTATTGCTTTCAAAAAATTTCGAGTGTCAACATAGAACAACAAGAGTGTTGTGTTCAATTTTGGAATTTTTTGGGGGTTCGTTTGGACATTTTTATACATTAACTAGGTTTTCCAGGCTTTTTATGTGCATAATTCAAATTTGAACTACATGCACATTCTCCAGTGCATATAAATTGGTTGAAAAATCAAATCTGTGTCCTTGGGTGCATGCTTAGGTCCCATGCAAGAAATGGGAATGCATTTCAAGCACCAGGGCGCCGTTGATTGCCGGCAAAACATTGAGATGCCTGGTTTTTAAATTCTAGTAAATCCAAAACTCGTCTGAAATTCATGAAACTTGGCATGCTATCATGGAGCGGCATCAACATGCCATGGTACAAATTTTGTCCCATTTGGGGCAGGTTTGGGTATATGCTTCTCACAAACGGGAGCTTCTCACAACAAGCATGATGGTTTTCGGTAGGGAACGTCCCACCGTTGGGGACGAAACGATATCCGTTGCCTCTTATTGCTTTCAAATTTTTTTCTCGTGTCAACATAGAACAACAGGAGTGTTGTGTGAATTTTCATGATTTTTCGGGGTTCGTTTGGACATTTTTATGCATTAACTGAGTTTTCAATGCATTTATGTGCATAATTCAAATTCGAACCACATGCACATGCTCCAGTGCATATAAATTGGTTGAAAAATCAAATCTGTGTCCTTGGGTGCATGCTTAGGTCCCATGCAAGAAATGGGAATGAATTTCAAACACCAGGTCACCGTTCATTGCCGGCAAAACATTGAGATGCCTGGTTTTTAAATTCTAGTAAATCCAAAACTCGTCTGAAATCCATGAAACTTGGCATGCTATCATGTAGCGGCATGAACATGCCGTGGTACAAATTTTGTCCCATTTGGGGCAGGTTTGGGTATATGCTTCTCACAAACCGGAGCTTCTCACAACAAGCATGATGGTTTTCGGTAGGGAATGTCCCACCTTTGGGGACGAAACGATATCCATTGCCTCTTATTGCTTTCAAATTTTTTTCTCGTGTCAACATAGAACAACAGGAGTGTTATGTGAATTTTTGTGATTATTCAGGGTTCATTTGGACATTTTTATACATTAACCGTGTTTTCAATGCATTTTTGTGCATAATTCAAATTTGAACTACATGCACATGCTCCAGTGCATATAAATTGGTTGAAAAATCAAATATGTGTCCTTGGGTGCATGCTTAGGTCCCATGCAAGAAATGGCAATGAATTTCAAACACCAGGGCACCGTTGATTGCCGGCAAAACATTGAGATGCCTGGTGTTTAAACTCTAGTAAATCCAAAACTTGTCTGAAATTCATGAAACTTGGCATGCTATCATGGAGCGGCATCAACATGCGTTGTACAATTTTTGTCCCATTTGGGGCAGGTTTGGGTATATGCTTCTCACAAACCGGAGCTTCTCACAACAAGCATGATGGTTTTCGGTAGGGAACGTCTCACGTTTGGGGATGAAATGATACCCATTGCCTCTTATTGCTTTCAATTTTTTTTCTCGTGTCAACATAGAACAACAGGAGTGTTGTGTGATTTTTGTGATTTTTTGGGGTTCATTTGGACATTTTTATGCATTAACTGAGTTTTCAATGCATTTATGTGCATAATTCAAATTTGAACTAGTGCATATAAATTGGTTGAAAAATCAAATTTGTGTCCTTGGGTGCATGCTTAGGTCCCATGCAAGAAATGGGAATGAATTTCAAACACCAGGGCATCGTTGATTGCTGTCAAAACATTGAGATGCCTGGTTTTTAAATTCTAGTTAATCCAAAACTCGTCTGAAATTCATGAAACTTGGCATGCTATCATGGAGCGGCATCAACATGCCATGGTACAAATTTTGTCCCATTTGGGGCAGGTTTGGGTATATGCTTCTCACAAACCGGAGCTTCTCACAACAAGCATGATGGTTTTCGGTAGGGAACGTCCCACCTTTGGGGACGAAACGATACCCATTGCCTCTTATTGCTTTCAATTTTTTTCTTGTGTCAACATAGAACAACAGGAGTGTTGTGTGAATTTTTGTGAATTTCGGGGTGCGTTTGGACATTTTTATGCATTAACTGAGTTTTCGATGCATTTATGTGCATAATCCAAATTTGAACTACATGCACATGCTCTAGTGCATATAAATTGGTTGAAAAATCAAATCTGCGTCCTTGGGTGCATGCTTAGGTCCCATGCAAGAAATGGGAATGAATGTCAAACACCAGGGCACCGTTGATTGCCGGCAAAACATTGAGACGCCTCGTTTTTAAATTCTAGTAAATCCAAAATTCTGTTAACCATTCACGTGACGCCACGTGTCTTGGTTTTAATGGCTATAGGAGGTGCCGTGCGGACAGCTGCTTGACCTTGACTGATTGGGAGACGTGCGAGCGCCGTCCGGTGCGGAGGCTGACCGAGAGGCGTGCAAGTTGTCCTCGAGTGCGCAGGCTCACCAGGAAGCGTGCGAGCTATACGCTGAAAGGCTCATTGGGAAGCGAGCCCTTAGACTTCCATGGCCACCCGCCTTGCTCGCATCCTCGCCATTAATGGCGCCCAAGCCACAGTTTAATTCACTTTTTAAATATAAAACACTCATCGCAAACGCTTTAGTTAGAACACCCATATGCAAACCGACAGCTTCCCCAGGAAGCCAAGAGAAAATGTGCCGAGCAGGATTTCTGCAGCTCTTGATCACAAACGATTTAGATAGAACACCCGTATGCAAAGTGAGAGCAGCGCAGTATTTGTGCATCCCTTCAACGCAAACGATTGTTTTGGATGACCTGTGTGCAACCACGTACAAACAATTTGGTAAGATTTGCATCTGTCATATTGGGTATGTTGCCATTTGTCAAACTGGAAAGATTTACATTTGTTGATCTAGTAACGTTGCCGTCTGTCAATCCTTGTAACACTGCGATTTGTCAAAATATGCAACTAGAAATCATTAGCACTATGTAATTTTTGCAACTAAAATTCAGTAATTAAGCATAGATTTCATTCATAGATTAAGCAGTCGTTCTTAATTTATACAAACAGTTCAACTCGACAGCTGAACCGACTAAACTTCTCCCCAATTGTTGCCAACCATGTACGGAAACTGAAATAGCTAGTTCAACTATATATACTAGCTAATTTTAAGTACGTTGTATAGTTTGACCACACATCTATAGTCAGATGAACTGAAGAAAATAGCCCCTAAATACTACTACTACCACGGAGGGGCTTTGTGCTACTTCCGGCAGCCTCTCCTCCGTCGAGCGCGCTCAGTAAGAGGCAGAGGAGGAGGAGGAGCCTACCGACGAGCTGGACAAAGGCAATACGGTGCCTACCGCTGCTGCACGTTCAGCGATGCTCGCCAGCTCGAACGCCCGCTGCCGCTCTAGACGATCCCTCTCGAAGCGGCCGGACTGCTCGTAGATCTCCTGATTCCTCGCCTCTGCGTCGGCGTGTGCTGCGGCCACGGCTGCGGTAAGGCTCTTTGCATGCTCGACGAGGCGCTCCTCCTCCTCCCGCAGGAACTCGATGTAGCGCGCATGGTCGCTGATGCACGTGCGGGCCTCCACCTCCGCCTCCCTCCTTCGGGCGGTGGTGGCGGAGTGGGTGATGATCTCGGTGGGCTGGCGGCCACGACGGTCGATGATGGGGTGGCGGCCACGACCACCACCTCCCGCCTTCGGGCCGCGGTGGCAGAGCAGGTGATGGCCATGGTGGCCGACAGTGGGGTGGCGGCCACGACGGCCACCTCCCGCCTTCGGGCCACGGCGGCGGGGCAGGAGATGGCCCTGGGTTTTGACGGTGGTGTGGCGGCAACGGCGGCCGGCAACAGCTGCCGACGGGTAGTGGCGGCGGAGCGTGTGGTGGGTGTTCCGCGCACACCCAACAGGGACGCCACGCGCACTACAGTACGTCGGGGACTGCGCCGCCGCCGCAGTGTAGCCTCCCAGCTGGAGCTGTCCTCTGATGACGGAGGAGTGGCTGAGCGACGATGACGGACCGGTGCCATTGGCCATTGTGGGAGAAGCAGACGAGATAAGCTACAGGGAGGGAGGGGAAAATGCGACGCGGGACTCGTCGGCCGTGAGGGTTTTTATAGCAGGCCGGTAAGCATTGGGATTTTGGGGGATTTCACCGAGTCGGGCGGGAAGCTTGCGCGGGAACCTGCGAGGTTGCGTGGGAACGGGCTCACCGACGATTAATTGGCGCCACCGTTTGGCCAAAAGAACGCCCCCGCACGCTGTGCAAGCTTGCGCTGTAAGCCGTCTGCGGCAGCGGGTCGCAAGACGTGCGAGAGGAGGACGAGAGGACACGTACACATACAGTTAATAAAAAAACTTTTGCGATTTAATTACCTACTATACCCCCATCCTGGTTTATAAGTAGGATTTAACTAATAAAATACGAATGCATGTTGCCATAGATTATATCATTGGAGTCGTATTTGAACATAGTTTCTAGCTATACAATTTTTGTAACATGCATTAACACTTTTTTGGTTAAATTTAAGGTTATACACCAGCAAGCGTTTGCCCGCAACACACACGGCTTATTCCATCATAAACAACTATGATGGATCAACTGTCTGCCACGTATCGCACACGCAACTCTAATCTGATTCGTGCTTGATGTCTCCGACATCGCTCGCACAATTCGTCTTATTTGCCACGTATCACTGTGCCGTCCTCTGCTCGTGTCCCTCGGCAAGCTCTGCTCGCCGTTAGGCGCCGCAGTGCGCTGTGCTCACCGTTAGGCACTGCGGCACGCTCTGCTCGCGTCTGTCGGCGCGCTCGGCTTGTGGACAACTTTTCCTTGTGGCGACCGCGGAGCGCTCTGCTCGCGTCCCTCCGCGCGCGCTCTGCTAGCGGTTGGGCGTGCGCACAATCACGTCGGGGGCCCCATATGCATGCGGTTGCGCCTTGCGCGTTGCCACGTGATGTAGTTAGATGCGGCACGATGGAGTTACGCGCTGCAAATTAGAACTGCCATCAGGGCCTGCCGATATTCCTGGCCGTCCGGCTTCCCCTTTAATTCCTGCGGCCATTATAACCTTAGTCACTTCAACCTTTCGATCGCGCCCCACAACACAACAAGCACGCCCACGACGACACATAGAGAGGGGATGTCCGACGGCGCTCCAATGGAGTTCGGCGAGCATAGAGTGGAGACCCACGCGAGGGAGACAGATCTCTTGGTGGTGTACACCATCGACCCGACCGTGGTGGACGACTACATCAACAACATTGAGCATTTGCTTGCTGGAGACAAGTACAAGGTGGTCGGCATCGACCTCCAGTACACCGCCGGTCGTCCCGACATTGATCAGAAGGTTGCCGTCGCCCAGTTGTGCGTGCACCATCATGTCCTCATGTACCACTACTGCATGGCCACTGAGCCTTGCGACCGTTTCAACAGGTTTGCCAACAGCACTGACTACAAGTTCGCCATGGTGGATACCACCAACGATGTAAAAGCGCTCAGTGTTACGGGCTTGGCCTGCAAGAACCTTGTCGAAATCCGTGACCACTACACGGTCTGGGGTAGCACGAAGAAGGACTCCATGGTCAAACTCGCCTCTGCCATCATCGACCCCTACTACAAAAAGATGAAGCAGGATGCCCAGAGAACAAGTCCCGTATCCTGGCACGGGGCCTGGATGCGGCAACTGGATGAACCTCACCTCAGGTTTGCGGCGAAGAGCGTGTACACATGCTACGAGATGTACAGGCGGATCGTTGACATGAGGAAGTGCCTCATTGCCCAAATCGATGAGCCTGGATCGAGCCACAAGCAAAGCAAGCATCACAAGAAGTAGATGATGATCAGATGATCGTTTATGCTAGTTAATCACACATGTAATATATAGTTTACTTTATTGGTGTGTGGAAATGTCGTGTGTGTAGTAGCCACCTATGTAATTATGCATGTAATAGTTTACTTTGGTGTGTGCAAATGCCATGGTTGTAGTAGCCACCTATGTAAGTGGATGTTTAATTTGGTTATGCAAGCATGTCCTTATAAATGTGTGTATATATATGTTGTTGTTCTGTATGCAATCACATTGCACAACACACACGTCTTATTAGCAGCAACCGTCTGTGTTATTATTGGTCTTCACACACATTTATGATTACAGACCTGTTTGCCGCGTATCACACACATCTTGTTAAGTAGAACCGTTTCTGTTCTCATGTCTCAACGCAAACAGTTCATCCGAGTGAACCGCATGCCGTATATCGCACACACCTTGATCTGGCTGACCGTTTCTTTTGTGTTGCCTAATCACAAACAGTTCATCTGAGTGAACCGTATGCTGTGTATCGCACACGCCTTCATTTGGCTGCCCGTTTCTTTTGTTCCTCCTCATCGCAAATAGTTAATTGAACTGAACCGTATGCCCTTCATCTTACACGCAACTAAAACCTGAACCATGTTTGATGCATCCGTCATCGCAAACATTTTATACATTTCTGACGGTTTTCATACATCATCGTTTGCGATTATTGCATCGAACACAGTTTCTCGAAGGGTCTCTGATCGTAGTGTCGCATTAGCAGCATCCTGCAGTAGTGTTATGAGCTATGGAATTGCTCTAGTACTTCACTTATATCTTTTTGAGCACGGTGTGCTTTGTTATTTTTGAAGAAATGCTCTCATGCTTCACTTAGATTTATTTGGGTGTTAGTATTTTTTTAGAAATTCTCTCTTGCTTCACTTAGATTTATTTGAGAGAAAGAAATATTATGCTCATGATCTTCACTTATATTTTTTGAGCTTATTATTAAAAAAAGCAACATATGAAACTAGTCCCAAAGTGATAGATATCCAAGGAGGATATAATAAAAACTTTCATGAAGATCATTGGACAAAATAAACTTGATTGTTTGTAATAGTTTTGAGATATGATGATATGATATGTGAGTCATGTTGATGAGTAACTATGCTTTAGTAAGAATATTGGTGTTAAGGTTTGTGATTCCCTATGCAAGCACGAAAGTCAATAGTTATGCAATATTACATCCTACTTGGGGTGCATTATTTGGTGTTAATTATGTTCAATGCTCGCTTATGAGATTTTTCGTTTTTTGGTTGGTCGCTTCTCAATCTTTTGCTAGCCTTCATTTTGCACTAAGTATGATCACTACCTGTGCATCCAAAATCCTTTAAACCAGTTTTGCCATATGAGTCCACTATACCTACCTATATGCGGTATTTCAAAATAAATTTGCATCTGCCATATCTAATTTTCAAAATAAACTTCTCTTTTTTGTGCTCGTACCGCTCATGAAATGGTAGGGGGTGGCTAATATATTTCCATGCTAGATGTGTTATTCTCACGATGAGTGTTTATTCACTTGTCATTGCACGAGACTACGACAAAGGTATTAGGGATGCCCAGTCCCAAAATAAAAAATGAAATTACTTTATGTTGTCAAATAACAAATTCCTTTGAAAGTGTTGGTATGGAAGGCACCCGTGGATACGGTTAGCCATGGAAAGTGAAAGTATGGTGGAAGAAGGAATAAACTTTATTTTCTGTTTGGGAACCGCCTAGGATATATCTACCATCGAAAGTATTGGGAACTTGTAGCGACCCGACCCGAATGGATCAAGTCTCTGTGCTTAAGTGTCATCCCTGGATCGGTATGCTGACACACACAGTACTCGAGGATTTATAACAGAGGTAAATCACATGTATAAAGTAACGTAAATACTATTACCTCAATCCAAATAGCGGAAGTAACAAGGTTGTGGATTCCCATCAACACCAACGGCAAAGTTGAGTGTAGAAATCGTAACCCTAACGAATCACTTACTCGTTGTAAGATATCCTGCAACATGAAACGTTGCAGCCCGAAAACGGGTCAGCACATGGAATATGCTGGCAAATTCACACCATAGAGAAATGATGAACAAAGTCTATCACTACATGCATATATGGCTAGTGGAAAAGCTCTATGGTTATAATGTTTTTGCGAAAAGCCAATTTTTCCCTACTTCAAAGGAATAAATTTTATTTAACTATCATGGTGGTTGTGAAACATTGAGATGGTTGACAGCATCTCAATCCCAATTAAGTATCATCATTAACCCAACAATATTAATTAAAGTAACATGATGAGATCAACGGGATAATCCAAGAACTAGATACTCAAGATGTCCATAACCGGGGACACGGCTAATCATGATTAGTTTGTACACTCTGCAGAGGTTTGTGCACTTTTCCCCACAAGACTCGATCGCCTCCGCTTGATTCTCGCACTGCATGATGTTTGAGAAACGGATGACCGAGACACAGTCTTTCCGAAGAGGTCCCCTTAACCGATAGATAGGCCGGTACACCTACAATCCCCTACATCTGCTAGCCCATCATGGAAAGGTTTCCCACAACTTGCTCAACTATGCTAGAGCCCATAATAGCTTGTGGCTGCACACGGAAGTTTCTAGCATGAATAATCTTATGATCCCTTTGAGCCTGGGTGGCGGTCCTTATACAAACAGACAACACTGGATTCTCCAGGTGCCTCAATCCACCCAGATGTGAGTTTTAGTTGCCACCTTAGGTAAACCATTATTAACAATCTCACATCTGTCATGAATATCTCTCAAACCCAATCCACGTCTACGAGCATAGCATGGCAATATAATAGCAACGTAGAAGTAACTCCCAAGGGTTTGATAAATAAAACAGGTAATAGGTACTACCTCAACTACTTCCCAATACCCTCAATTTAAATTAGATCCTAACCATGCAATGTTTGAGGTTTGAATCTAATGCACAAAAACTGGGTATGAACGGGATATGATCAAAGTGTGAACTTGCCTGCAATGTTGATGAAGATGATTCATACTCAAAACTCTTGATAGATCTACTCGGCACACTCCGGTCAATCTATCGTAAGCAAGCAATAGTAACCACACATAAGCAATCAGTCAAAAGATCGAGAAGAACGAAGGAGACACTTCAGAAAACATCAAAACCAAGCAAATAACTCTTGCAACATAAAACAATTTCTAACAGTACCAAAATTATGTGAATTTGGCCTTATCAGAAAGTTTAGGTCAAGAGCTTTGGTTTGCAAAAAGAATCAACTCAAACGGAGTTACGGAACTTAAGTTATGAACAAAAGATGTTTGAATACAAATATGTTTGAATCCAAATTTTAAAACTTTCAAAAACATGTTTAAGTTGTTTTACTGGATAGAGGAGATCATAACGAAGAAGTGGGCGTTGGTTTCGTTGGATTTGGACAAACGAGTGAAAAGTTATGAGTGTTTGAAAACCAGGGGCTATTCTGTAAGAAAAACAAATTGCTACTAGGTCCCTGGCCGAAAATAACAAAAAAAAACTAAATAGTGAACGTTCGTTTATAGGATCTAAACAGTGGACGTTCGCAGTTTAGTAAAACCTAAAAAAAATAGATCTAGGTTTTCTTAATAAAACCAAAACGAATAATAAAAAACCCGGGGCGGTTCACGGTTTATACCGGTGGGGTTTTCATCGAAAACCGGCGGTTTTCGCGGCGGACCGGGTCGGCGGTGGCGGGGTTCGCCGGTGTCGGAGAAGGGCGGCGGGCAGCTGGGGCTCGACCGGAGCGGCGGCTCTGGTGGCCCGCGGCGAGGGCGGAGTGGACGGGGAGGGGCGGCGCTGAGCGGCGGACCCGATGGCGGTGGTGGCGGCGGCCGAGCGCGCCGGTGGAGTGCGGGGCGAGGCAGCGGATCTCGCCGGCGGCGGCGGCTATGCGGCTCGAGGCGGCGGTGAGAAGAGAGGAGAGAGAGAGGGGTCGGGGCCCGGGGCTCCGGCTTTTAAGAGGGGGGGCGAGAGGTGGCGTGGAGGAGGGGTAGGAGGAGGCCGGGGCGGCCACAGCGAGCGGCGGCGGCGGCTCGGACTCGGGGAGGAGTCCCGCACGGGGACGACGGCGGTGCGCGGAGCTGGGCCTTGGCCTGGCAAGAGCTGGGCCGGCCCAGTTCGGCGGAGGGAATTTTTTTTTAAGAAACAGAGAAACAAAAAAAATAATAAAAACAGAAGAAAATAAAATATTATATAGGCATATAATATATCAAAATTTTCAGAAAAAGTTTTCCTACAACGTGAACATTTTTGTAGAGTCAGATAAAATCCACACAAATTTAATAAATCACATAGTGCTGCTGACTTAATAAAATCCAATAAAATCATTTTAAAAATACCAAAATGATTTCTAATTTATTTTTTCTCCAATTTTCTGATGTAGGGAATCATGTTACCCTATTTTCTGTATATTTTATTTTTGGAGAAAAATAATTTGAATAAAACTCAAATAACTCCAATATTGAAAAATAATTTCAATGGGACTTTGAATAAATCCTTTGAAACTCCCAACTCATATTTCATATGTTTTGAAGAAGTCATTTTATCTTCGCTCGTGAAAATCATTGAGTTGCATAAAGTTTTAGAATTGGAAATATTCTCAAATGAAATTCAAATATTTTCAACACCCCTTTTCATTTAAATAAATGGAAGAAGTCATGTCATCTTCTCTCGAGGGTCTTGTGATGAAAAGAATTTGAATTCATGGAGATCATAAAAGAAAAATGAAAGTTTGGGAAAGTCCTTTTATTCCCTCTCATTTAACTTTCAAAAGATTTTGAATTCCACTCACTTTCAGTCAATCAATCAAACAATCAATCCAATCTATCTGTTTATTATAACATTCCAAAATTTAGAATTTTGGGATGTTACAAACCTACCACCCTTAATATGAATCTCGTCCTCGAGATTCGGAGAGGCTAGCAAGAAATAGGTTAGGGTTTGGGGGTCTTCTCAAAATCCATCGATCATCTCAGGGGTCTGGGGTGCTACCACCCTTAGAAACATTGTTACGGTTCCACCAAAACTCGTATACTCCATCCTTGTTGTTGACAGTGTCAGTCTTCTCAGATTCTCGGAAAAATTCCTTCTCTGGCTCTTTGGGTAGCGGCATAACCTTCTTCTGTCTTTCATCTTGGTAAGGTTATTCCGAGACTGGGTCTTCATAGCTGACGGGTCTAGCGCCAATACTAAACAACTATCGACATCTCATGGTGGTTAACAATTTACGGTTTCTCCTGCAGGAAATGGGTCTGGGTTGAACCTCACCGTATAACCTACGGTTGGCAACAACTGCCATGTACAAGGGACAATACCTATACCATTCTAAGGTTTAAACAAGGTTTAAATCGTCGTCACTCTACTATAGGTAAGTCACTCAGATTTACCATCCCATATAGCAAAGCGGACAATAAGAGTAAGTCGGTATGGTGATCAATCCATCCCGCACCCAAATCATTACCTTGTATATGGTTTAGCGAATCTCGCATTCTAACACTCGGTCATCCTCGCAAGCATTGCAGAATTTCTCTTGTCGACGAACCAAGTTCGGATAAATCCATGGATTCTGCAAGCCAAACAAACATCTATCGTTCCTTCACAACTCTCAGGTTTTTGCGTTACTCCTATAAAATCGTCTGTCGATAAAATCGTAACTTCTTCCAGGGTTTTCATTCAACAAGAGTGTACTTGCTTCTTGGCAGGTCCTGGGGCCTGTGGGTTATGGGCCCACCTCATCACTTGTAGTTCTTGAACTTATCATCGAGCAACTGATCATTAATCCAACATCCAACTTCCTGGTATTCTTAAATCCATCCAATTGTACTGTCTTCCTTCCTTCTATTGGCACCACTAGGACATGATTACTCAGACTCATCATGGATTTCCATTGGTACATATTTCCAACATCATACCTCCTTTATATCCAATAGTAATTTATCTCTTATCCTCGGGGGATATCCCACATACCGAGATAAAAAAAACTTATACTTATGAAGTCCATACTCCACTTCGTGGAACATCATTATCCTTTCCAGGGTCAAGCGTCCTTACAGGGGAATATTGGCCATCTCTGCATGGCACTTCTTCAATTGGGAAACGTGAAACACATCATGAACTCATGACAGTCCTTCGGGTGACCCCAACTTGTTGGCCACTTCTCCCATACACTCCAAAACTCGGTATGGTCCTACAAATCTCGGGGCTAACTTTCCCTTAACTCCAAATAGTTTAACTCCTCGCAGAGGGGACACACGAAGACATGCTCTGTCTCCAATTTCATAGACTACCTCCTTTGCATCCAATAATACTCCATACCCTCATATTCTTGGGGTATCCAACATATCGAGATAAAACTCATACTTATTTTGTTCGAAATCCACTTCGTGGAATATCATTACCTTTTTCCAAGGGTCAAGTTTCCTCACGGGGTACTACCACCTTTAAAATGCACAATCTTCCATAGACCATATTTCTCATATCCTCGAAAATGGTCAAAATCTTTCTTCCTAGAGTAACAACTCATAAAATCCAAATCAATACCAATGATGCTAACTTTATTGATTCTCAAATTATTACAATCTCTTGTATTCCATTACATGCCTCAATCCGACACCTCACTAATAAAAGAAATGTCCACACTAATACTACTATATTTCTCGTTGCACTCAACTATTTGTCACAAGTCTCCGTCTCCTTGGGGCATTCTCTGGCAAAGTGTCGTGCTTCATCACAACGGAAACATATTACTTCTGACATATCTCGAGGTTTCCTTGTGATTATATAACCTCCTGGGGTCCTCATCTTCCCCTTTGGGCAATCATTGTGGTAGTGTCCTGAATTTTTGCACCTGAAACATGTGATATGACTCAGGTCTCTCTTTGTAGAAATTGGGTTGTTCCTGGGATCCAATCTACTTCTCTTCCTGGACTTTTCCGTTCCAATCAGGGCTTCTATTTCCTGTGGGTCATACTCTACTTCCTCTGTCGGAAATTCTACTAAATCCCCATTCAGACAATTTTGGGAGATGTGTCCTTCTCCACATGAATAGCATGACTTGGTGCAGGGTTTAATTAGTTCTTCTTTGGGTGTGTCCTCCACCTCTTCCTTCATCACAGATTCCTCTAAAATTTCCATGAGGGCTCTTTTCATTGCTTATTTCTTCTGCTGGACGGTCCTTTGTACCACGGGGTAGATGTGACACTGAGCAGGGTAGTGGGTAGTCCCTTCACACAAGAAACAAGTGATCTGCCGAGTTTGGCATTCTTCAGCTGGGTGACTTCCTTCACAATTAGGGCATTCATCCTTGTGTTCCTTATGGTTGTGTCCTATTTCTCCACAAGGCTTGTATGCACAATGTTTCTTCATATCCTTTCCATAAGGCTTCAATTTCTGGGACACAAGACAAGATCTTTGTAGAGTCCACTTAAATTCTTTCCAAGTGGTTACTCCTTGCCATCCATTGATGGTTTGGTACATCCTCCACCAAGTAGCAGCACCTCTTTCAAAACATTGAAGAGCATGCCGGGTCATATCCTTTCCGACTATAGGGTTATTCTTCATGTGATCCTCCATGTTCTGAATCCATCGGTCCGTCTCCAATTGACTCATCGGTCCAGAAAATACAAGCTCATCTCCATTCATCCTCTGTTGGGTCCATGGGTTTGGGGTGAGATAAGAGAGGTAGAGAGGGATGCACACAATACAAACAAATAGTTTTGAAAACACAGATTTTTTTATTGTGGCTGTCGGAAAAGCAACAAAGAAATGACAGCTCACAAACGTCGCATCTAACGTAGGCATATAACAGGGGTTGGGTCTTCTAAAGGTCAATAAGTCTTCAACGTCGCCAAACTTTTCAAGTCTTGTTAATGTCTCCGATGGCTTCTTCCAATCAGGCTTGTCCTTCTCAAGTTCTTTTGCCAAATCATCTCTGTTGACGCGAAGTCTCTCGTGACGTCCTTTAATATTTCTGGAGCTGCACTCCAACTTCTGGGTCTCAACATCCTTGACATGAACCATGATCCTATTGTCCTTCAGTTCATGACGAATCTTTGATGTCTCGAGGTTTTGCTCCTCCATCATGGCTACTTTCAGCTTCTGGGTCATGAGTCCTTCACGAAATGCTTACTTGTTGAATACTACTTCCTGAAGGTTCATCTTTAACTTCCTGATGTAATGCTCCAGATCCTGGTGATACACCAGCTATAGTTAGAACTGCATCCTTTGCTGATAGGTGCTCCAGCAGCCTTCTACCATCCAATCCTTATGACGAACTGCATGCTTAACTCCGCACGGTGACAATAGCATAAGCGGACGATAACATCATGGATAGTCATGTTTATGCCCATGTTACTGCCATGAGCTTTCATTCCATAACTGATATCTCCTGCCTTAGGGTTTTCTTTGACAAATTTTTTGAGTTTCTAACTCTCCATGTTTCGGTCTTTCTCCGATACACCTTGCTCTCGAGTATTGACAGCTTCCATAGTCTGCCAAGTTCCATAAGGGTAACCTTCCTAGGTCATACACATCTGGCAATTCTTCAGAGCCTTCAAATTCTCCCAGTCTTCGGAGTCTTCAACCATTGTAGTTTCCATTATCATAATGCATGGTAAAATCCTCTTTATTCCAAATGGTCTTGGTTGTCCGATATCTTGTCCTTCTTGGAGTGGTCTCATCAGTCGAATCTTCGTGTGGTCAAAAGGGGAAAGGGGTATGGTCTCACTAAAAGGGAATATTGGAATAAGACTCAGAAAAGGAGAGAGGTAAAAGATGTTTTTGAAAAGGAAAGTTTTAGAGAAAATCCTTCCTATGGGATTGCCAGTTTCTAGGGTCACGTCCTACAGTCAACATGTGCTCTGATATCATCTTGTAGCGACCCGACCCGAATGGATCAAGTCTCTGTGCTTAAGTGTCATCCCTGGATCGGTATGCTGACACACACAGTACTCGAGGATTTATAACAGAGGTAAATCACATGTATAAAGTAACGTAAATACTATTACCTCAATCCAAATAGCGGAAGTAACAAGGTTGTGGATTCCCATCAACACCAACGGCAAAGTTGAGTGTAGAAATCGTAACCCTAACGAATCACTTACTCGTCGTAAGATATCCTGCAACATGAAATGTTGCAGCCCGAAAACGGGTCAGCACATGGAATATGCTGGCAAATTCACACCATAGAGAAATGATGAACAAAGGCTATCACTACATGCATATATGGCTAGTGGACAAGCTCTATGGTTATAATGTTTTTGCGAAAAGCCAATTTTTCCCTACTTCAAAGGAATAAATTTTATTTAACTATCATGGTGGTTGTGAAACATTGAGATGGTTGACAGCATCTCAATCCCAATTAAGTATCATCATTAACCCAACAATATTAATTAAAGTAACATGATGAGATCAACGGGATAATCCAAGAACTAGATACTCAAGATGTCCATAACCGGGGACACGGCTAATCATGATTAGTTTGTACACTCTGCAGAGGTTTGTGCACTTTTCCCCACAAGACTCGATCGCCTTCGCTTGATTCTCGCACTGCATGATGTTTTGAGAAACGGATGACCGAGACACAGTCTTTCCGAAGAGGTCCCCTTAACCGATAGATAGGCCGGTACACCTACAATCCCCTACATCTGCTAGCCCATCATGGAAAGGTTTCCCACAACTTACTCAACTATGCTAGAGCCCATAATAGCTTGTGGCTGC
Source organism: Aegilops tauschii subsp. strangulata (assembly GCF_002575655.3). NCBI lineage: Eukaryota > Viridiplantae > Streptophyta > Magnoliopsida > Poales > Poaceae > Aegilops > Aegilops tauschii. The sequence continues at coordinate 378,781,406 of NC_053039.3, forward strand.
ACACGGAAGTTTCTAGCATGAATAATCTTATGATCCCTTTGAGCCTGGGTGGCGGTCCTTATACAAACAGACAACACTGGATTCTCCAGGTGCCTCAATCCACCCAGATGTGAGTTTTAGTTGCCACCTTAGGTAAACCATTATTAACAATCTCACATCTGTCATGAATATCTCTCAAACCCAATCCACGTCTACGAGCATAGCATGGCAATATAATAGCAACGTAGAAGTAACTCCCAAGGGTTTGATAAATAAAACAGGTAATAGGTACTACCTCAACTACTTCCCAATACCCTCAATTTAAATTAGATCCTAACCATGCAATGTTTGAGGTTTGAATCTAATGCACAAAAACTGGGTATGAACGGGATATGATCAAAGTGTGAACTTGCCTGCAATGTTGATGAAGATGATTCGTACTCAAAACTCTTTATAGATCTACTCGTCACACTCCGGTCAATCTATCGTAAGCAAGCAATAGTAACCACACATAAGCAATCACTCAAAAGATCGAGAAGAACGAAGAAGACACTTCGGAAAACATCAAAACCAAGCAAATAACTCTTGCAACATAAAACAATTTCTAACAGTACCAAAATTATGTGAATTTGGTCTTATCAGAAAGTTTAGGTCAAGAGCTTCGGTTTGCAAAAAGAATCAACTCAAACAGAGTTACGGAACTTAAGTTATGAACAAAAGAAGTTTGAATACAAATCTGTTTGAATCCAAATTTTAAAACTTTCAAAAACTAAATAGTGAACGTTCGTTTATAGGATCTAAATAGTGGACGTTCGCAGTTTAGTAAAACCTAAAAAACAGATCTAGGTTTTCTTAATAAAACCAAAACGAATAATAAAAAAACCGGGGCGGTTCACGGTTTATACCGGTGGGGTTTTCATCGAAAACCGGCGGTTTTCGGCGGCGGACCGGGTCGGCGGTGGCGGGGTTCGCCGGTGTCGGAGAAGGGCGGCGGGCTGCTCGGGCTCGACCGGAGCGGCGGCTCTGGTGGCCCGCGGCGAGGGCAGAGTGGACGGGGAGGGGCGGCGCTGAGCGGCGGACCCGATGGCGGTGGTGGCGGCGGCCGAGCGCGCCGGTGGAGCGCGGGGCGAGGCGGCGGATCTCGCCGGCGGCGGCGGCTATGCGGCTCGAGGCGGCGGTGAGAAGAGAGGAGAGAGAGAGGGGTCGGGGCCCGGGGCTCCGGCTTTTAAGAGGGGGGGCGAGGAGGTGGCGTGGAGGAGGGGTAGGAGGAGGCCGGGGCGGCCACGGCGAGCGGCGGCGGCTGCTCGGACTCGGGGAGGAGTCCCGCACGGGGACGACGGCGGTGCGCGGAGCTGGGCCTTGGCCTGGCAAGAGCTGGGCCGGCCCAGTTCGGCGGAGGGAATTTTTTTTTAAGAAACAGAGAAACAAAAATAATAATAAAAACAGAAGAAAATAAAATATTATATAGGCATATAATATATCAAAATTTTCAGAAAAATATTTCCAACAACGTGAACATTTTTGTAGAGTCAGATAAAATCCACACAAATTTAATAAATCACACTGTGCTGCTGCCTTAATAAAATCCAATAAAATCATTTTAAAAATACCAAAATGATTTCTAATTTATTTTTTCTCCAATTTTTTGATGTAGGGAATCATGTTACCCTATTTTCTGTATATTTTATTTTTGGAGAAAAATAATTTGAATAAAACTCAAATAACTCCAATATTGAAAAATAATTTCAATGGGACTTTGAATAAATCCTTTGAAACTCCCAACTCATATTTCATATGTTTTGAAGAAGTCATTTTATCTTCGCTCGTGAAAATCATTGAGTTGCATAAAGTTTTAGAATTGGAAATATTCTCAAATGAAATTCAAATATTTTCAACACCCCTTTTCATTTAAATAAATGGAAGAAGTCATGTCATCTTCTCTCGAGGGTCTTGTGATGAAAAGAATTTGAATTCATGGAGATCATAAAAGAAAAATGAAAGTTTGGGAAAGTCCTTTTATTCCCTCTCATTTAACTTTCAAAAGATTTCGAATTCCACTCACTTTCAGTCAATCAATCAAACAATCAATCCAATCTATCTGTTTATTATAACATTCCAAAATTTAGAATTTTGGGATGTTACAGAACTACTCGATCGTTTTCGTTGACAGGAAAAGCATGCCTCCCAAAATGTTTTTATCTATCTTTTTTGCTTTGAGCTCTGGCACCTCTACAAATTCCTACTTCCCTCTGCGAAGGGCCTTTCTTTTACTTTATGCAATTTTTATTTTTACTTGAGTCTCCATCTTCTCTTATAAAGCACCAACTAAGGGGCACTATGATCGTACTTGAGCATTGGGTGTAGCTAATATGCAAGTGTGTTTCATGAATGGATCAATGATTGAGCATAATGGGCTAGGGATAACTTGCTTTAGTGTTGATATTTTGAAAGACATGGTTGCTTGTTGATATGCTTGAGTATTAAAGTCCTCATGTCAAAACTAGACTATTGCTTTGAACCATATAAAAGTCCAAATGTCCATGCAAAAAAGAAAATATTATGTGATGAACATGTTAGGCAGCATTCCACATCAAAAATTCTATTTTTATCATTTACCTACTTGAGGACGAGGAGGAATTAAGCTTGGGGATGCTGATACGTCTCCAACGTATCTATACTTTTTAATTGTTCCATGCTGTTATAATATCATTCTTGGAGGTTTTACTAACCTATTGACATAGTCCCAGTGCCAGTTGCTATTTTCTGCATGTTTTTTACATCGCAGGATATCAATACCAAACGGAGTCCAAATGCTGCGAAACTTCTTGTGGATTTTTTGGACCAGAAGACATCCAATGGGCCAAAGAAGTACCGAAGAGGGAGCCCGAGGTGAGCACAAGACACCAGGGCGCGCCTGGAGGCCCAGGCGCGCCCTGGTGGGTTGTGCCCACCTCGGTGGCCTCCCGCACCGCCTCTTTGCTCTATAAATACCCCAATATTCCAGAAACCCTCGGGGAGTCAACAAAAATCAATTCCAGGAGCCACAAGTTCCAGAAACACCAGATCCAATCTAGACACCATCACGGAGGGGTTCATCATGCCCATTGGTGCCTCTCCGATGATGCGTGAGTAGTTCATTGTAGACCTACGGGTCCGTAGTTAGTAGCTAGGTGGCTTCCTCTCTCTCTTTTGACTCTCAATACAATGGTCTCTTGGAGATCCATGTGATGTAACTCTTTTTTGCGGTGTGTTTGTTGGGATCTGATGAACTTTGAGTTTATGACCAGATCTATGTTTTTATCCATGAAAGTTATTTGAGTCTTCTTTGATCTCTTATATGCATGATTGCCTATAGCCTCGTATTTCTTCTCCGATATTTGGGTTTTGTTTGGCCAACTAGATCGATTTTTCTTTCAATGGGAAGAGGTGCTTTGTGATGGGTTCGATCTTACGGTGTCCTCACCCAATGACAGAAGGGGAAGCGACACGTATGTATCATTGCTATTAAGGATAACAAGATGGGGTCTATTTCTACATAAATAGATCTTGTCTACATCATGTCATCGTTCTTATTGCATTACTCCGTTTTTCCATGAACTTAATACACTAGATGCATGCTGGATAGCGGTCGATGTGTGGAGTAATAGTAGTAGATGCAGGCAGGAGTCAGTCTACTAATCTTGGACGTGATGCCTATGTAATGATCATTGCCTGGATATCGTCATGATTATTTGAAGTTCTATCAATTGCCCAACAGTAATTCGTTTACCCACCGTTTGCTATTTTTCTTGAGAGAAGCCACTAGTGAAATCTAGCCCCCCCGGGTCTCTTCTTTATTATATTTGCCCTTGTGATATATTTTTATTTGCTTTTATTCTAAGACCTATTAATCCAAAAATACAAAAATACTTTGCTGCACTTTATTTTATTCGCGATCTATTTATTCAATCTATTACAACTTTCTCCCGTCCACTTGCCAATTTTTGGCGCCGTTGCTCGAAAGGGATTGACAACCCCTTTAATACTTCGGGTTGCGAGTATTTGTTATTTATGTGCAGGTTCTGTTCACGTAGTGTTGCGTGGTTCTCCTACTGGTTCGATACCCTTGGTCTCATCACTGAGGGAAATACCTACCTTTGCTGTGCTGCATATCCCTTCCTCTTTGGGGAAATACCAACGTAGTTCAAGCCGCATCAGCCGCATACACGATGTGAGCTTTCTCGAGTTTCTCCATCCAGGCCGAGTGCCAGGCATGCTTGTCCTTGTTCCAGGAATCCTTCATGTCTCTGTAGTAGGGTCGATGATGGCCTCGGCGAGGTGAACCAGTGAGTCCTTCTCATACTCGTTGCTGCCCAGATCTTGTATTGGCCCTAGATGTCAACAAGATTCTGGCAGGCGATGCCCGAATTCTTGAGCACCTTTACATCGTTGGTGATGTCCACCGTAGCGAACATGTAGTGGGGGCTGTTGACAAACCTGGCAAAACGCTCGCAAGGCCTTGTGGCCAGGCAGTAGGACGAGGACGTGATTGCGCAGGCACATCTGGGTGACGACGACCTTGGGACGAGACCCGGCACGAGCGCGGGTGTACTCGAGGTCGAATCCGACCACCTTGTACTTCTCCTCAGCAAGCAACAACTCCATGATGTGGATGGAGTGCTCCACCCACATCGGGTTGTTGGTGTACACCACTGAGAGCTCTGTGAACCGTTTGTGGGTGTCCACCACGTCATGCATGGTGAACTGCTGCTCGTTGTCGGCAGCCGCTCGGAGCGCCATTGGAGCCACGCAGGATACCCTCTAAGAATTTGTCGTGGTGGGTGTGCTTCTTGCAATGGTGGGGCGCGATCGAAAGGTTGAAGAGACACAAGGGTTAAATGGCCACTATAATAAATGATGGCCGGCCGGCCTGTAATCGTCACGTCTTGTCACCGCGTTCATAGCAGAGGATTCCAGTGCACGCTTGACAACACCGCACCGCACGCGTTTCATTTGACCATGCGTGGGCTCGAAGAGGCGCCAAATGTATCGTCGGTGACCTTTTCCCGCGCTACCATGCAGTTTACCGCGCAAGCTACCTGCCCGGCTAGTTTGGCCACACATCAGCTAGAAGAGGGACAAATCGTGGGCATTTATTAGCAAAAAGCTTTGTAAAAATGAAGTGTGTGGAATGACTTCGGTCATAAGTTTACCCGTGGGTGATGAGGTCAAAGTTACACAGAAGGGTGATGGTGGACACTCGAGTGCGATAATTAATTCTGCGCTCTACAGGGCACACGGTTGAAGAAACCAACTGTGTGCAATAATGTCAAAGATCACAGTTGAGTTAGCTATACAAACCATGTGCTATGAGATCGACAAGGTAAACAGATTCGAGAATGGTTAATAAAATCTAAGTCCATTGCATATTAAGGTCAAAATAATGCTACCAATATACGAGTCTCATACGATGCCATTTCAACGATTGTACCACAAAAGCTTGAAATATTACAAGGTTTAAATTCCAGAATTATATGGCTCAAATTTGAAGATTACAAGGTTCAAACTGATATTAGAAATGAAATTCAGCTCATCAGCTGCAAATGCTCACGCTGATCCGCTGAACATGGATATAAGAGAGTTTCAAACTAATATTACCACTTGTAAGTCTGGTTTCGAAACCTCGTAATTTTTGCAAAGGGGCCAGCCACTGAGAAGTCATGTATGGGGTTGACACGATGACTTCTGATTACTCTGTCATCTGAAGTTCCAAAATGAAATTCAGCATTTTCGGAGCCTATTCCATTCTGCCGCAGCCACCGGCGCTGATCAACAAACCATTCATTTTTGTGAAATAAATGTAAGGCAAACCTCATTACCTTCAGCACCCTTGCTCTGACAACAAAAAACCTGGCGAATATAATCTCCGGTAAGGTCCCTCGGTAGGAGTTCAAAGTAATTTCTGAGAGATGCTGATCTAGGCATTCGATGTGATTTTTATATTGTATCACATTATCCACCACCGGGCCTAATGTTATATGCAACAGAAGAAAACGTGTTAGTGCCTACATGCAGTTTTGAACACTACTACAGGCCTATTTGGTTTGTAGGATTTGTAAAATGCACTAACATGCCATCTTCGATCCGACATGATTAACATGGGCATTTGATTACAATCTAGAAAAATGTAGCCTTCTTCACAAGAGGTTGGAGTGGATGAAAAGTTCCCTAGAAAACTAGTACAGATGAATCCAAAGGAGAAGTGTTTATGGATTGTAACCATATGGATCAAGCAACCAATATGGGGGGGACATGTATGTATTGAAATCCTCCAAAAATCCTTCAGAAATCATAGTACATTGTCATTGTAAACTTGGAAAAAGGTGTCACAAATTGAATTCCCTTATGGTTAACATTTAACAGGAAAGGAACATCACCTCGATATATTGCTTCTCCAGGCATGGAAATCATCTCAGGAAACTAACAACTTGCTCCAGTTTGGGGCCGATAGATTCTAGCGCCAAGACCTCACTGTGCGCAATTTCGGGGTCAAGCGTGCCGGATTCATTTTCTGGATGACAGACGAACATACATCTTCAAAATTAGAAATAATGTTAATTTCTAGAAGGAGAGATAGAAAGCGACTTTTGTACCTGAATGAGTGTGGATCCAATAACAAGTTCAGAGTATTTGTCAGACGAGTAGCCCACCACTGTCAATTTTGGCGCAGAAATGACATTGATTCTGGTTGGACCTTCTTGATCAACTACAAGTAATCTCTCAAGTGAAGGTGTGTCCTCAATGACCATACCATGGTACACATCTTGTGATGTCTTCTTGCAGCACCAGCAACACACAAAAATAGTTCGGAGAGTCATGGTGGTGATGTGGAAGCTACTCATCCCATTGATCGCCTGAAGACGAAGGTACTCGAGTGTAGTACAACCACAGAGCAGGCGCTCCGTGTCACCGTTTGGGAGGCAGACGACGACGAGCTTGAGGTGCTTCAGTCATGGTAGAATAAGAGCGGGTGCGTCATTAAGGGGGATAGCAGTTCCTGAACTTGGTGATGCGCAGCGTGGGCGCGAGGCGGAGCGCGGACGTTGGCAGCGAGCGCATATGCCCATCATCAAAAGTGAGCTCCTCGAGCTGATCTAGGATGGGGGATCGGAACCAGTCATCAAGCTCGGCTCGGTCCTTGCCGTTGGAACGGAACTTGCCCATGCTAACACTACAAAAAAAGACACATCCATGACATTTTGGGCCAAACGAAAATCTTTTCTGTCATACTTATGACACTTCTATGACGATAATTGTGACAAAACCCGATATCATCATAGATGTGGTGGGGTCCTACTTCTATGACAAAAAATCATGACAGAAAATGGGCTTTTCGTCCTGGGCGGGCCGGAGACGCAGCTGCATGACATTCTTTGGGCCGTCCATGACAGAAAAAACCGTGGTAGAAGCGAGGGCGAGGAAAATATCGGGGTGTTCCCGGTTACGGTGTGGGTGGTCGGGGCCGAGCGATGCGCGTTTCTCTCGTACACGCACGCGGGTGGGTGTGAGGCGTTGGGCTCTAACTGAACCCGAGCGATTGCACTGCAGGCTACACGTTACTTAACCCGAGCGATCGATCGATGGCTGTTAACTGAACCCGATCGAGCGATTCCTTCGCTACTGCTGCTAACTGAAGCCGATCGATGCTGCCTCTGGATGAACAGTGATCATTGCTGGGGGGGGGGGTTTGGATGAATAGTTCCCGGTGGGGGTGGATGAACAGGACCTCGTGGCGTTGCCTCTGGATGAACAGTGAGCGTTGCTGGGGGGTTTGGATGAACAGTTCCCGGTGGGGGTGGATGAACAGGACCCCGATCGTTCGAGCCGGTTGGGGCAGGATGAACAGGACCCCGTGGAGGGCAGGATGAAAAGGACCACCCCGTGGAGGGCAGGATGAACAGTAGGCGGTGGAGGGCTGGATGAACAGTAGCCCGTGGTGGGGTGGTTGAACAGGAGCCCGTGGAGAGGGCTGGTCGAACAGTAGCCGGTGGAGTAGCGCGCGGTGGAGGCTGGATGAACATGAGCCCGTGGATGAACAGTCGCAGGTGGAGGCTGGAGGAGGTCGACGGTGGATGAACAGTAGCCCGTGGAGGCTGGAGGGGGTCGACGGTGGAGATGAACAGTATCCCGTGGAGTCCCGTTTTGCGGTACGCCACACCCCTCCCGATGAACAGGACCCCCGTTTCGACCGTAGCGCTCCAACACAAGTCCGTTTCCTCCGTTTTGCGGTACGCCACACCCCTCCTGATCAACAGGACCCCCGTTTCGACTGTAGGAGGTCCGTTTCCTCCGTTTTGCGGTACGCCAGACCCCTCCCGATGAACAGGATCCCATTTCAAACATGGCCGGTCGAACACAAGGCCGTTTCCTCCGTTCTGCGGTATGCCAGGCCTCGTTTCCATCGGCTGTTCCGTCCAAGCCCTCCCGATGAACACGACGACGCATTTCATTCCGACCCAGCCGGTTGGCTCCCCATGAACACAACGACGATGCTGTTTCTCCGTTCCGACCCAGCCATGTACACGAGCCCTGGCCATACGTACGTGCGAGTAGGCGTTTGAGACCCCGCCCGTATGTATGTACGTGGCCGTATTTACTTTCTTGCACCCTGGCCACTATACGGACGTGTACATGCTACGTGCGCGCGTCTACTACGACACGTGCACGCCTCTACATCGAACCAGTATGTACGTACACGTTCGCGACCAGAATGACAATGCTACGTACGCTTCGACCAGGTGGGTCCCGACTGTCAGGCACTTCCTTGCATGCGAAGATGTAGCTGGTGGGTCCCAGCAGTTAGGGGGGCGAATCGTTTTTTTTGCCCGGACGCACTTCCTTGCGTGCGAAGATGTAGCTGGTGGGTCCCAGCAGTCAAGGGGAAACGTTTTTCTCGCGAAATATGGTGGCCCATCCGGTGGGTCCCCGTTGTCAGGTGGAGAAATAATTATTTTGCGCGTAATAAGGAGGCACTTCCTTGCTCCGGCCGTGGACCTAGCTGTCAGCCTCTCCATCTACCGTCCACGTCCAATGGAAGCCGTTCCTTGACCACGTTGACCACGCCGCGCCGAGAGCACCAGGGCGGTGGACGACGCGAGGCTAGGAAGGGGACGACGTGGAGCCGGGGAAGACGCGGCAGTGGATGCCCATGCGTAGAGGAGTATGAGGGTTCACTAGTTCGCTACGGTGTGAGGCTGCCGTCGCCGCAGAATAACAGGGGGTGTGGGTGAGTAGAGGGATGGCCTGGCCAGCGGTGGGAGTAGTATGGGGCGGTGAGGCCTCCGCCGCATTGCAGCCGGCCACGGGAGGCAGGAGCACGAGGCACGACCGACGCTGGTTTGGGCGGCTGGAGCAAGAAGACCAGAGGTTGAAGAAGCACTATGGCCGTTGGATGGACATCGTACGGTCACTGGAGCTAGAATCTTGCATATTGACTAAGTTGACAAAGCCCTCCATCCCCGTCAACTTAGTAGGCCCAAAAGTCAGCCTGCCACTATAATGGGTCCCAGCTAGCAGGGGGAGTATTCATTTTTTGTGTGCGTAATAAGGACGCACATCCTTGCGTGCGAAGATATAGCTGGTGGGTCCGAGCTGTCAGCGGCGGTAACGTTTTTTTCGTGAAATACAGAGGCCCTTTCGGTGGGTCCCAGATGTCAGGTGGAGGAATCATTATTTTGCGCGTAATAAGGAGGCATTTCCTTGCGTGCGGTCGTGGACCCAGCTGTCAGCCTCTCCACGTACAGTCCACTTCAGATGCATGTCGGTCGTTGACCACGGTGACCAGACCGCGCCGAGAGCACCAGGGCGGTGGACGACGGCGAGGCCTAGGAAGGGAACGACACGGAGGCAGGGAAGACTCGGCAGTCGTTTCCCACGCGGAGGGGAGTACAACTGTATGAGGGTTTACTAGTTCGTCTGCCGTCGCCGGAGAATAACAACATGTGTGGGTGAGTAGAGGGATGGCTAGGCCAGCGATGGGAGTACGGTGGGGCGGTGAGGCCTACGCGGCAGCACAGCCGGCCGCGGGGAGGAGGGAGCAGGCAGTCCCCCCGACGCTTGTTTGAGCGGCTGGAGCAGGAAGAGCAGAGATTGAAGAAGCAGAACGGCCGTTGGATGGACATCCAACAGTCACTGCTTGTGCGTCAACCTTTTTTTAGGAAAGCCTCAAATCTGTGGAAAACACCATACATCCCATCTGCCATTATTTCTAATAATTTATAGCCCATTTGCTAATTCTTAAGGGTTTTTTGGAGCCCATATTCTTTTTGTTAGCATTACAGCCCATATTGTGGCCACGGTTAAAAAATTATACGAAATGTTGCATATTTCGGTGCGGTCCGAACTGTTTTTAATCCCGAAATTTCGAGTCACATTCAAACTGATTTAAAAAATAAATGTACATCAAATCCAACAAATTGTCCACGCATAAAAATTAACGCAATTTAAAATCTTGAAATAAAAAAAAGAATTTTGAAAGTAATTGCCAGTTTGATGTGTTTAAAAAATGTACAGCCAATTTCTCATTACTGATAGGCCATTTTCTCGTCCAGCCGAATGAAGCTCTCCTTGTCTTGAAAGATTTGCAGCCCAACAGGCCTGACAAAGCGACTTACTTGGCAAATCACAAAAAAACTGGGCTAGCCATTTTCAAAAAGAAAAAAAAAACTACTGGGCTGGTCTGTGGTAAACATAAAAGAGATGGCTGTCTAGACAGGCCAGAGTGCCCCACACAGCCCAGTTGACACCCTGCTTCTGTCTCAAAAACAAATTAGATAAATGCCACAACAAATATGGCGATTCATAACAATGCCATTGCAATTTCCAAATTTTGAAAAATGCCACTGCAATTTCTGCAAACTTTCGAAAACGCCACTGCAATTTGCAAACTTTGAAAAACGCCACTCCAGACTTCGAAAAATGCCACTGGAAATGGCATGAAATGGCATTTTTCAAACTTTGGAAATTACAATGGCATTTCTCAGAAACACCAGATTTGGAGTGGCATTTATCAAATTAACCCAAAACAAAAATAACTGGGCGAGCTGCTGGGTCCCTGGTGTCAGCCGCTCGTTGTGCAACTCTCTCGTTTATTGACTACGTTGACAATGGCATGGGACCCAGATTTTTATTGGATTGAAATAAGGAGGCACTTGCTTGCGTAATGCCATGACCTTGGCGGGTCCCTGCTGTCATCCTCTCCACGTACAATCATCTCCTGATTGTGTACGCGCCAACTTGGTAGGCCCACAAGTCAGCCTCTAAACCCGTGGAGGACAAATACAACCCATTTAAAAAAAATAACTACCCATTCCATACGTTCAAACGGAAAGTTCAACATTCAGAGCAAAGTAACAGGTCTGATCCACATATAGAGTACTGAACTTCCACGTTGACAACCATCATAGCCAAGTTCACTATCTACTCCCACTAATACTCTAGTAGCGTACAAACACTAACTTACTCTTAGCTAACTAGACGATGCCGGCCGCCATCTGCGGTACATGCTAAACGCTGGCACCGGCGTCCTCCGCCTCGCCTCAGACTTGCCAGAGGTGCGATAGGGCGTGTTACTCGCGCGCGTTGGCCCTTTCCATGCCGGTGTGGTCCACCGAAGCTTCGGCTTCTAAGCGGGAAACCCACTTGACGAGCTGGTAGTAAAAATCGGCGTCGCGAACGCGTGCGTGCCCGACAGCCTCCAGGGCTATTTGTCGGGCGCCGGCCTCCACGTAGTCGGCCCAGGTGCGGGCGCTCTGCTCGCGACTCAGAGCGTCGGTGCGCTGCTGCTCCATGTCCCGCTGGCGGCCCAAATCGGCGATACGCTGCTCCCCCGCCAAGCGGTCGCGCTCCAACAACTCCTCGATCTCCGCATTGCCATCTAAAGACCGATAGAATGCCTCCTCCCTCCGTCTGCCTTCTGGTGAAAAACTGAACACTAGTTCCGGCGGTGACCGCCTCCGGCCTCGCCTATCGCGGACGGGCGGGGGCATGGCGGACGTGGCGAGAGCGAGGATAAGTGGCGAGCGACGTCGGGCCGGTGGGGGCTTATGAGGATAGGGCGAGTTGGGTCACGGTGCCACCATAGAAGGCCGGGAAACAGTACTTATAGGCGGAAGGTAGCGCGACGGTCATCGGAATTCAATGCATAATTAAGCAGGCATGGCTTATCGCGCCAGCTTGCCATGGAAAACTAGAGAAACTGAAATTCTGACTGTGCCGTCCCGTCCCGTCCATGCTGGGCCGCACGCCGGCATGACGGTCAAACGAGTGCACTCGAATCATCTCCCTCCTTGTCAATAATGATTCCACGGATTTAAAAGGCCCGCAACAATTAAAGCGCATCTTTTTTCGCATCAGTTAGCTGCCTTAATTACGGCCGGCTGCATGCAGGCACTCAAAATCGCTCGCAGCCAGTATGCGGAGTAGCATGCAACGAGTCGCAGCCGAGGGCATTAGTTGATGAACTTTAGCTGGGAGATAAGGCATTTGCGAACGTTTTCGCTGCCAGTTTCTTCAGATTCGCATGGCATTTTCTTCAGAGCAGCTTGTCAGTTTCTTCAGAGGTAGGCATTTTTATTCAAAAAACTGCCACTTTGGATCTTGCGTCGCAACTAAAACAGCCAGGAGCACATTAGTAGGCTAGCTAGTGATCGATCAGTAACTTGTAAACACTGAGCGAACAGATATAAGGAACTGTTAATGCATCTCAATGATTCACAGATCATATACCAATATGTAGCTCCAAAAGAAAAGATCAGCCACAACTAAAACCAACTAGTATGATTCCCATACATAAGATCAACATGTTAATGCATCTCAATGATTCACAGATCATATACAAATATGTAGCTCCAAAAGCAAAGATCTAGAAAAAACATATGTTCTTCCTACTAACATGGATGCTTCTCTTGGCCAACATTCAGTATAGACTGAAAGAGAAATTTGTTTGTGAAGTCTACAATTCCTCTTGCAAACGTAACTAGTTTCACCTACAGCTGGAACCATCAGAATGAACCACACATGATGGAGGAACATCCACTGCAATATGATTTGGTCTTCTCTTGATCACACAGCGAAACTATTTTCGGAATACAAACTTTAACTTAGGCAAAATGATGCCCATTGTATAATCAGACCAAAGCAATGAAGCACCTAGTGTTGGCCAATAAATAGTACAATACTACTTTTCTGCAGTCCATGAAGTGACTATCCAATCTTCCTGTGTCTATTTTCAAATGGCACTGCATGCAGTGACTATACTATTCTCTTGTGCAGTTCAACCAAAATTGCGGTCACTTTGCGTGTTTGCCAAATAGCAATGGGCAGACATCTCTGTCTGCACAAATATCAAGCAGCTAGTAAACATATACCCCACCTTGTATTTTCGGTTTAAACATGTCACTTCCGCTTAGCATCTGTCATGTTTTGCACTGAACAATTTGATATAGTCATGTTTTGCCCTGGACAATTTCATACTGAATTGATTTTCTTGTTCAGAGCAGAAATATAGCACCTATTCTTCATCAGACCAAGGATCCATGTTCGCAGTGATGGAAGAGGTGAAATCGATACAACCGAAATTGAGCATCCAATCATTGAATCCTGTCCTGCACCTCCAATGTAGGTCCACCCTGCCAATAAATTCACATGCAAACCACTAGTATTACTATCTAATGACAGTACAAAAAGAGTAGCAAGATAGTAGCAAACCATGTACCTTCTTAATGAACAGCTCATAGTGCCACCAATTGGATATAAAGGTTTGGAAGAAAACATGCTCCTAATGTTGAACCAGCTGGACTTTTTGTGCAGTTCCACTAAAATCGAGCATCCCTGTTTGCACAGATATTGAAAGTGTGATTACTATAAAAGTGGCACTAGTTGAAGCATAGACTCACAAATATAAGCATTCCAATTTCTTAATGGGAAAAGGTAGCAAGACTGTTTCTAACCACCTGTTTGAAGGAATAAATAAGGCAACAGAGGCTGATGTCAGAAAGGCATATATAGTTCTTTCTGAAAGAATGATCGATTCCTGACCTTTCCTCTTCTTTTAAGCATATTTTGTTCAGTTCAACTAAAATAAAATGCCATCACCGCCTTGACAATTCAGTGACACAGTACAAAAGGAAATGACTTAACATTACATCATGATGTCAGGTATGTAGTCAACAGGCATTAGAGACAAACTTACAGACCTCCTTCGATAACATAATGAACATTAATTTTAACAAAGGTGTGACTAGCTTTACCTGAAGGAAATATGCCCTAGAGGCAATAATAAAGTATTATTTATTTCCTTATATCATGATAAATGTTTATTATTCATGCTAGAATTGTATTAACCGGAAACATAATACATGTGTGAATACATAGACAAACAGAGTGTCACTAGTATGCCTCTACTTGACTAGCTCGTTAATCAAAGATGGTTATGTTTCCTAGCCATAGACATGAGTTGTCATTTGATTAACGGGATCACCTCATTAGGACAATGACGTGATTGACTTGACCCATTCCGTTAGCTTAGCACTCGATCGTTTAGTATGTTGTTATTGCTTTCTTCATGACTTATACATGTTCCTATGACTATGAGATTATGCAACTCCCGTTTACCGGAGGAACACTTTGTGTGCTACCAAACGTCACAACGTAACTGGGTGATTATAAAGGTGCTCTACAGGTGTCTCCAAAGGTACTTGTTGGGTTGGCGTATTTCGAGATTAGGATTTGTCACTCCGATTGTCGGAGAGGTATCTCTGGGCCCACTCGGTAATGCACATCACTATAAGCCTTGCAAGCATTGTGACTAAAGAGTTAGTTGCGGGATGATGTATTACGGAACGAGTAAAGAGACTTGCCGGTAACGAGATTGAACTAGGTATCGAGATACCGATGATCGAATCTCGGGCAAGTAACATACCGATGACAAAGGCAACAACGTATGTTGTTATGCGGTCTGACCGATAAAGATCTTCGTAGAATATGTAGGAACCAATATGAGCATCTAGGTTCTGCTATTGGTTATTGACCGGAGAGGTGTCTCGGTCATGTCTACATAGTTCTCGAACCCGTAGGGTCCGCACGCTTAAAGTTACGATGACAGTTATATTATGAGTTTATATGTTTTGATATACCGAAGGTTGTTCGGAGTCCCGGATGTGATCACGGACATGACGAGGAGTCTCGAAATGGTCGAGACATAAAGATTGATATATTGGACGACTATATTCGGACACCGGAAGTGTTCCGGAGAAGTTTCGGATAAAACCGGAGTGCCGGAGGGGTTACCGGAACCCCCTGGGGAAGTATTGGGCCTTAGTGGGCCTGAGGGGAGAGAGAGGGCAGCAGCCCAGGAGGTGGCGCACCCCCTCCATGAGGAGTCCAAATTGGACTTGGGGAGGGGGCGCGGCCCCTCTTTCCCTCTCCCTCTCCCTCTCTTTCCTTCCCCCTTCTCTCTTCCTAGTTGGACTAGGAAAGGGGAGTCCTACTCCTACTAGGAGGAGGACTCCCCCCCTCCTTGGCGCGCCCCAAGGGCCGGCCGGCCTCCCCCCTTGCTCCTTTATATACGAGGGCAGGGGGGCACCTCTGGACACACAATTGATATACGATATTTTGGCCGTGTGCGGTGCCCCCCTCCACCATATTACACCTCGATAATATCGTAGCGGAGCTTAGGCGAAGCCCTGCGTCGGTAGAACATCATCATCGTCACCACGCCGTCGTGCTGACAAAACTCTCCCTCAACACTCGGCTGGATCGGAGTTTGAGGGACGTCATCGAGCTGAACGTGTGCTGAACTCGGAGGTGCCGTGCGTTCGGTACTTGATCTTTCGGATCGTGAAGACGTACGACTACATCAACCGCGTTGTGTTAACGCTTCCGCTTTCAGTCTACGAGGGTATGTGGACAACACTCTCCCCTCTGGTTGCTATGCATCACCATGATCTTGCGTGTGCGTAGGAATTTTTTTGAAATTACTACGTTCCCCAACAGTGGCATCGGAGCCAGGTTTTATGCGTTGATGCTATGCACGAGTAGAACACAAGTGAGTTGTGGGCGATATAAGTCATACTGCTTACTAGCATGTCATACTTTGGTTCAGCGGTATTGTGAGATGAAGCGGCCCGGACCGACATTACGCGTACGCTTACGCGAGACTAGTTTCACCGTTGCGAGCACTCGTTGCTTAAAGGTGACTGGCGAGTGTCTGTCTCTCTCACTTTAGTTGAACCGAGTGTGGCTACGCCCGGTCCTTGCGAAGGTTAAAACATCACCAACTTGACAAACTATCGTTGTGGTTTTGATGCGTAGGTAAGAACGGTTCTTGCTAAGCCCGTAGCAGCCACGTAAAACTTGCAACAACAAAGTAGAGGACGTCTAACTTGTTTTTGCGGGGCATGTTGTGATGTGATATGGTCAAGACATGATGCTATATTTTATTGTATGAGATCATGTTTGGTAACCGAGTTATCGGCAACTGGTAGGAGCCATATGGTTGTCGCTTTATTGTATGCAATGCAATCGCCATGTAATTGTTTTACTTTATCACTAAGCGGTAGCGATAGTCGTAAAAGCAATAAGTTGGCGAGACGACAACGATACTATGATGGAGATCAAGGTGTCGCACCGGTGACGATGGTGATCATGACGGTGCTTCGGAGATGGAGATCACAAGCACAAGATGATGATGGCCATATCATATCACTTATATTGATTGCATGTGATGTTAATCTTTTATGCATCTTATCTTGCTTTGATTGACAGTAGCATTATAAGATGATCTCTCACTAAAATTTCAAGATAAAAGTGTTCTCCCTGAGTATGCACCGTTGTGAAAGTTCTTCGTGCTGAGACACCACGTGATGATCGGGTGTGATAGGCTCTACGTTCAAATACAATGGGTGCAAAACAGTTGCACACGCGGAATACTCAGGTTAAACTTGACGAGCCTAGCATATGCAGATATGGCCTCGGAACACGGAGACCGAAAGGTCGAGCGTGAATCATATAGTAGATATGATCAACATAGTGATGTTCACCATTGAAACTAGTCCATCTCACATGATGACCGGACATGGTTTAGTTGATTTGGATCACGTAATCACTTAGATGATTAGAGGAATGTCTATCTAAGTGGGAGTTCTTAAGTAATATGATTAATTGAACTTGAATTTATCATGAACTTAGTACCTGATAGTATCTTGTTTGTCTATGTTAATTGTAGATGAATGGCCCGTGCTGTTGTTCCGTTGAATTTTAATGCGTTCCTTGAGAAAGCAAAGTTGAAAGATGATAGTAGCAATTACACGGACTGGGTCCGTAACTTGAGGATTATCCTCATTGCTGCACAGAAGAATTACGTCCTGGAAGCGCCGCTAGGTGCCAGGCCTCCTGCAAGAGCAACACCAGAAGTTATGAACGTCTGGCAGAGCAAAGCTGATGACTACTCGATAGTTCAGTGTGCCATGCTTTACAGCTTAGAACCGGGTCTTCAACGACGTTTTGAACGTCATGGAGCATATGAGATGTTCCAGGAGTTGAAGTTAATATTTCAAGCAAATGCCCGGATTGAGAGATATGAAGTCTCCAATAAGTTCTACAGCTACAAGATGGAAGAGAATAGTTCTGTCAGTGAGCATATACTCAAAATGTCTGGGTATAATAAACACTTGATTCAACCGGGAGTTAATCTTCCGGATGATAGCGTCATTGACAGAATTCTTTAATCACTGCCACCAAGCTACAAGAGCTTCGTGATGAACTATAACATGCAAGGGATGGATAAGACAATTCCCGAGCTCTTCGCAATGCTAAAGGCAGCGGAGGTAGAAATCAAAAGGAGCATCAAGTATTGATGGTCAGTAAAACCACTAGTTTCAAGAAAAAGGGCAAAGGGAAGAAGAAGGGGAACTTCAAGAAGAACAGCAAGCAAGTTGCTGTTCAGGAGAAGAAATCCAAGTCTGGACCTAAGCCTGAAACTGAGTGCTTCTACTGCAAGCAGACTGGTCACTGGAAGCGGAACTGCCCCAAGTATTTGGCGGATAAGAAGGATGGCAAGGTTAACAAAGGTATATGTGATATACATGTTATTGATGTGTACCTTACTAATGCTCGCAGTAGCTCCTGGGTATTTGATACTGGTTCTGTTGCTAATATTTGCAACTCGAAACAGGGGCTACGGATCAAGCGAAGATTGGCTAAGGACGAGGTGACGATGCGCGTGGGAAATGGTTCCAAAGTCGATGTGATCGCCGTTGGCACGCTACCTCTACATCTACCTTCGGGATTAGTATTATACCTAAATAATTGTTATTTGGTGCCAGTGTTGAGCATGAACATTATATCTGGATCTTGTTTGACGCGAGACGGTTATTCATTTAAATCAGAGAATAATGGTTGTTCTATTTATATGAATAATATCTTTTATGGTCATGCACCCTTGAAGAGTGGTCTATTTTTAATGAATCTCGATAGTAGTGACACACATATTCATAATGTCAAAGCCAAAAGATGCAGAGTTGATAATGACAGTGCAACTTATTTGTGGCACTGCCGTTTAGGTCATATCAGTGTAAAGCGCATGAAGAAACTCCATACTGATGGACTTTTGGAATCACTTGATTATGAATCACTTGGTACTTGCGAATCGTGCCTCATGGGCAAGATGACTAAAACACCGTTCTCCGGAACTATGGAGAGAGCAACAGATTTATTGGAAATCATACATACAGATGTATGTGGTCCGATGAATATTGAGGCTCGTGGCGGATATCGTTATTTTCTCACCTTCACAGATGATTTGAGCAGATATGGGTATATCTACTTAATGAAACATAAGTCTGAAACATTTGAAAAGTTCAAAGAATTTCAGAGTGAAGTTGAAAATCATCGTAACAAGAAAATAAAGTTTCTATGATCAGATCGTGGAGGAGAATATTTGAGTTACGAGTTTGGCCTACATTTGAAACAATGCGGAATAGTTTCGCAACTCACGCCACCCGGAACACCACAGCGTAATGGTGTGTCCGAACGTCGTAATCATACTTTATTAGATATGGTGTGATCTATGTTGTCTCTTACTGATTTACCGCTATCGTTTTGGGGTTATGCTTTAGAGACGGCTGCATTCACTCTAAATAGGGCACCATCAAAATCCGTTGAAACGACACCTTATGAACTATGGTTTGGCAAGAAACCAAAGTTGTCGTATCTTAAAGTTTGGGGTTGCGATGCTTATGTGAAGAAACTTCAACCTGATAAGCTCGAACCTAAATCGGAGAAATGTGTCTTCATAGGATACCCAAAGGAGACTATTGGGTACACCTTCTATCACAGATCCGAAGGCAAAATATTCGTTGCTAAGAATGGATCCTTTCTAGAGAACGAGTTTCTCTCGAAAGAAGTGAGTGGGAGGAAAGTAGAACTTGATGAGGTAACTGTACCTGCTCCCTTATTGGAAAGTAGATCATCCCAGAAATCAGTTTCTGCGACACCTACACCAATTAGTGAGGAAGTTAATGATAATGATCATGAAACTTCAGATCAAGTTATTACTGAACCTCCTAGGTCAACTAGATCAAGATCCGCACCAGAGTGGTACGGTAATCCTGTTCTGGAGGTTATGTTACTAGACCATGACGAACCTACGAACTATGAAGAAGCGATGGTGAGCCCAGATTCCGCAAAATGCCTTGAAGCCATGAAATCCGAGATGGGATCCATGTATGAGAACAAAGTATGGACTTTGGTTGACTTGCCCGATAGTCGGCAAGCCATTGAAAATAAATGGATCTTCAAGAAGAAGACTGACGCTGATGGTAATGTTACTGTCTATAAAGCTCGACTTGTTGCGAAAGGTTTTTGACAAGTTCAAGGAATTGACTACGATGATACCTTCTCACCCGTAGCGATGCTTAAGTCTGTCCGAATCATGTTAGCAATTGCCGCATTTTATGATTATGAAATTTGGCAAATGGATGTCAAAACTGCATTCCTGAATGGATTTCTGGAAGAAGAGTTGTATATGATGCAACTGGAAGGTTTTGTCGATCCAAAGGGAGCTAACAAAGTGTGCAAGCTCCAGCGATCCATTTATGGACTGGTGCAAGCCTCTCGGAGTTGGAATAAACGCTTTGATAGTGTGATCAAAGCATTTGGTTTTATACAGACTTTTGGAGAAGCCTGTATTTACAAGAAAGTGAGTGGGAGCTCAGTAGCATTTCTGATATTATATGTGGATGACATATTACTGATTGGAAATGATATAGAATTTCTGGATAGCATAAAGGGATACTTGAATAAGAGTTTTTCAATGAAAGACCTAGGTGAAGCTGCATATATATTAGGCATTAAGATCTATAGAGATAGATCAAGACGCTTAATTGGACTTTCACAGAGCACATACCTTGATAAAGTTTTGAAGGAGTTCAAAATGGAGCAAGCAAAGAAAGGGTTCTTGCCTGTACTACAAGGTGTGAGATTGAGTAAGACTCAATGCCCGACCACTGCAGAAGATAGAGAGAAGGTGAAAGATGTTCCCTATGCTTCAGCCATAGGCTCTATCATGTATGCAATGCTGTGTACCAGACCTGATGTGTGCCTTGCTATAAGTTTAGCAGGGAGGTACCAAAGTAATCCAGGAGTGGATCACTGGACAGCGGTCAAGAACATCCTGAAATACCTGAAAAGGACTAAGGATATGTTTCTTGTTAATGGAGGTGACAAAGAGCTCATCGTAAGTGGTTACGTTGATGCAAGCTTTGACACTGATCCGGACGATTCTAAATCGCAAACCGGATACGTATTTACATTGAACGGTGGAGCTGTCAGTTGGTGCAGTTCTAAGCAAAGTGTCGTGGCGGGATCTACGTGTGAAGCGGAGTACATAGCTGCTTCGGAAGCAGCAAATGAAGGAGTCTGGATGAAGGAGTTCATATCCGATCTAGGTGTCATACCTAGTGCATCGGGACCAATGAAAATCTTTTGTGACAATACTGGTGCAATTGCCTTAGCAAAGGAATCCAGATTTCACAAGAGAACCAAGCACATCAAAAGACGCTTCAATTCCATCCGTGATTTAGTCCAGGTGGGAGACATAGAAATTTGCATGATACATACGGATCTGAATGTTGCAGACCCGTTGACTAAGCCTCTTCCACGAGCAAAACATGATCAGCACCAAGACTCCATGGGTGTAAGAATCATTACTGTGTAATCTAGATTATTGACTCTAGTGCAAGTGGGAGACTGAAGGAAATATGCCCTAGAGGCAATAATAAAGTATTATTTATTTCCTTATATCATGATAAATGTTTATTATTCATGCTAGAATTGTATTAACCGGAAACATAATACATGTGTGAATACATAGACAAACAGAGTGTCACGAGTATGTCTCTACTTGACTAGCTCGTTAATCAAATGTCGGGTGGTTGGTGCGACATATGCCAACGGATGGCTTATCATTGTGGGTGCCAATAAGACGTCGCCGGTGCCTGGAAACGGGATAAGGCGAAGACAAGCACGCCGGCGGATCTTACCCAGGTTCGGGGCTCTCCGAGGAGATAACACCCCTAGTCCTGCTCTGCGGGGTCTCCGCATGATCACTAGATTGGTGAAAGTAGCTACAATCGCTCCTAGAGCTGTTGGGTTCAAGGGAGAAGAAGTACAAGGCTAGCTCTCTCTTCCCTCTATATGTGGTGTGTGTGCTATGCTTAGAGGCCAACCCTTTGCATGGGTGCTCCGGGGGGTTTATATAGCCTACCCCCCAGGGGTACAATGGTAATCCGACTGGGCGCTGGTCCCAGCCGTCAGTGTCTACGCTCGCCGGCTTCTCCGCCGGCTATTGGGTCCCGCCGACTGGTGGGTCCCGCCGGCTGCCGGCTTCTTGGTCAACAGGCCGGCCCCACCGCCTAGGGTCTTGTCGGCGGCTGCTTACTGTAGCCTCGCCTCTGATGACGAGGGCTTTGTCGAGGTAAACGTGGCTACAGTGGGCCGCCTCGGGGGCTCTCACTGTAGCCTCACCTCGTCTTGTCTCCTTAATGGGGCTCCTGCTTCGAGGAAGGGAGTAGTCGGCTTCTGGGGGCCGGCTACGCCCTTGGCCGACTGGGAAAGGCCGGGCCGCCTTCACGCCTCTCTCTGGCTGAAGGGGCCCGCCGCCCGTGGTCCGTACGGGAGTCTGTCGTGGATGACGTTGAGGCTAGCATGGCTACAGTGCCGAGCCGCACGGGAGACGGCCGTCCCGTACAGCCTCCTGTAGCCATGCCCGCCTCGGGCTTCGGGGGTAGTGGGCCGTACTGTGGCCACACCCCGTCTTGTCACCGTTATGTGGGAGTAGCTTCGGTGGTTGTGGTCTCGGCCGGCTTCTTGGAGTCGGTGCTCTTGGAGGCCGGCTCCTTGGAGTCGGCCACCCCGTGGTTGTCTTGGGGAGGGAGGTCGCTTGAGGCCGGGCC
This sequence comes from Aegilops tauschii subsp. strangulata, assembly GCF_002575655.3. NCBI lineage: Eukaryota > Viridiplantae > Streptophyta > Magnoliopsida > Poales > Poaceae > Aegilops > Aegilops tauschii. The sequence continues at coordinate 378,803,875 of NC_053039.3, forward strand.
GCCTTCCGTGAGTCGGCTTCAGAGGTAGCCGGCCGGGAAAGGGGGTCCAATGCTTGGAGCGTTGGGAGGCCCAAAGGCCTGATAATTCTTCTGAAGAACCAGGGGTAGTCGGTTAGGCTACCCGTGGCCATTTACTCCGACATCAAAGATGGTTATGTTTCCTAGCCATAGACATGAGTTGTCATTTGATTAACGGGATCACCTCATTAGGAGAATGACGTGATTGACTTGACCCATTCCGTTAGCTTAGCACTCGATCGTTTAGTATGTTGCTATTGCTTTCTTCATGACTTATACATGTTCCTATGACTATGAGATTATGCAACTCCCGTTTACCGGAGGAACACTTTGTGTGCTACCAAACGTCACAACGTAACTGGGTGATTATAAAGGTGCTCTACAGGTGTCTCCAAAGGTACTTGTTGGGTTGGCGTATTTCGAGATTAGGATTTGTCACTCCGATTGTCGGAGAGGTATCTCTGGGCCCACTCGGTAATGCACATCACTATAAGCCTTGCAAGCATTGTGACTAAAGAGTTAGTTGCGGGATGATGTATTACAGAACGAGTAAAGAGACTTGCCGGTAACGAGATTGAACTAGGTATCGAGATACCGACGATCGAATCTCGGGCAAGTAACATACCGATGACAAAGGGAACAACGTACGTTGTTATGCGGTCTGACCGATAAAGATCTTCGTAGAATATGTAGGAACCAATATGAGCATCCAGGTTCCGCTATTGGTTATTGACCGGAGAGGTGTCTCGGTCATGTCTACATAGTTCTCGAACCCATAGGGTCCGCACGCTTAAAGTTACGATGACAGTTATATTATGAGTTTATATGTTTTGATGTACTGAAGGTTGTTCGGAGTCCCGGATGTGACCACGGACATGACGAGGAGTCCCGAAATGGTCGAGACATAAAGATTGATATATTGGACGAGTATATTCGGACACCGGAAGTGTTCCGGAGAAGTTTCGGATAAAACCGGAGTGCCGGAGGGGTTACCGGAACCCCCCGGGGAAGTATTGGGCCTTAGTGGGCCTGAGGGGAGAGAGAGGGCAGCAGCCCAGGAGGTGGCGTGCCCCCTCCCATGAGGAGTCCGAATTGGACTAGGGGAGGGGGGCGCGGTCCCTCTTTCCCTCTCCCTCTCCCTCTCTTTCCTTCCCCCTTCTCTCTTCCTAGTTGGACTAGGAAAGGGGAGTCCCACTCCTACTAGGAGGAGGACTCCCCCCCTCCTTGGCGCGCCCCAAGGGCCGGCCGGCCTCCCCCCTTGCTCCTTTATATACGGGGGCAGGGGGCACCTCTGGACACACAATTGATATACGATATTTTAGCCGTGTGCGGTGCCCCCCTCCATGATATTACACCTCGATAATATCGTAGCGGAGCTTAGGCGAAGCCCTGCGTCGGTAGAACATCATCATCGTCACCACGCCGTCGTGCTGACGAAACTCTCCCTCAACACTCGGCTGAACGTGTGCTGAACTCGGAGGTGCCGTGCGTTCGGTACATGATCGGTCAGATCGTGAAGACGTACGACTACATCAACCGCGTTGTGTTAACGATTCCGCTTTCGGTCTACGAGGGTACGTGGACAACACTCTCCCCTCTCATTGCTATGCATCACCATGATCTTGCGTGTGCGTAGGAATTTTTTTGAAATTACTACGTTCCCCAACATTACCGGGATAATTTGAGTGAACTCTACACCCTCTGTTCCTTAATATAAGACGCTTTCACCGTTCAGTTTAAAGTACCCAAACGTCTACTAGTATTTAGAAAAACAGGTAGTAGTTTTCTTGAGCACATATCTGGGAAAGCTTGCCACACTTTATTTATGTCCATACGCTAATGCAACACCATTCAAAATTTCGATACTTACAAATATACACTAATCCAGTGGCTAGTGCAACAGTAGAGTAGTTATTTTATTACAGGGTACGGTACAATGGTTTTACTAAACATATTTCAATAAACTCTGGCACTGGAAGATTTCTATAAGAATTAACAATACAAAATGTAAAGGTAACACATTTCAGCATTGGTATACTAGCCGTGCATGAGCATTAAACCAAATACAAAAGTCTGAAGGTAACTAGCATTATTAACTAATGACAGTATAAAAAAATTGTAAACCATGTACCTCCAAGGTAAATATCATTTCGAACTCGGGGGGACCTTAAAAATTGCTATCCCAATCTTGATAATCTATCAAACATAAAAACTTGATCGAACGAATCAAGAGAACAGCCGGAGGAGGAGGTGCCCACTCTTGACCTTTCCTCTTGTCTTCATAATTTTTTGTGCAGTTTAACCAAAATAAAATGACATCAGCGCCTTGGCATTTTGGTGACACTGTACAAAAAATTTAACTTATCTCATGAAAGTGAGGTATGTAATCTATAAGCATTAACAATGCAAAAATCTGAAGGTAGTAACAAGTTTCATCGTGGTATACTGGCTGTGCAACAACATTAGAATGCCTCAGCTGAAAAATCTTTAATACATCCACAATCAATAGCTAACCCTGAAATAATCCAGTGACATTAAATGGCATTGCTTAAATTTATCGGTGGCATTAGACTGAGTGTGGCATTAGTTAAATGTGGCATCACTTTAGCAGTAGCATTGCTTGACTTGACTGCTGGCGTTATACTAATAGCAAAAAAGTGACACTAAGAGCATGGGAGGCCCATTCGGACAGTGGGCGCACCAGTACGATGTACCTCCACAGACGCGTAGAGTGGTGAGGGAGGTATGGTTGCCCAGAGCAACAAATATCCAGGCAGCATATGTGGATTACGCCCCATTTTTGTTATGTTTAGCCACCTTTTTCCTATGTGAGGACAACAAACCGATCGACCTGGTCATTCTCTATTGCGTTGTCATGCCTTTCTACCCTTCTTCAACCAAGAGACACGAGACTCGTTCCTTAGCTACTGATTTTCCCCTTTTCAACCTAGATGCGGGTTCGATGCCTACTCTCTTGGACAATAGAGTCTCCCTTCCTTTCCTTATTCAACCCAGAAATGGATTAGTCTACATGAAGTAGGGTTTCCTTTAATAGTATAAATTAAGGTTTTCGTCTGTGTGACCAGCAGAGCAGAGGATAGCAAATTGGGAAGATGGTGGAGTGGAAAAAGATCCACATGCAGCGACATGGCAGATGGGGCAATAGAACAAGGGTATGGTTCGAAAAGAGGTAGCATACCTGAGGGTCAACGGGAAGTGGCTTCGCTCGTGGTCGTCGTCCTCCGCACGCACTACGGCAGCGAGCTTGGGGATGGAGGCCATCCCGCGCGGGCGCTAGGTCTGAGAGGACAGCCTTGTCGTCAGTGCATGACCTCGCTCGCCGACGACGAGTGCGTCAACGCTGCACGTCCTTTTCTTCCCCGGCGGATTTGTGACCACCGGTGAGGAGGGAGAGAGAGGCCGTCTTTTTAGATCTGGAGAGAGGGTGATAGTGTGAGAAGCAAGTGGGCAGCCCTTAGCAAGAAAGCCCTGAAGCTCCAGCCTATATATCTTTTTTATACTACTAGTACTAGAGGTGGCGTAGTGGTAGAGTAGTTTATATTTTCTCTGCAAACAGTACCAGTTAGTCGTGCTTCAAAACTGAACGGCACTCCATTAAAAAAATAAAGTCAAGAAATAATGCGGCACCTCGGGCCAACGCGGCCAGATCGCATTTTGCACGAGAAATTACACACCATGTTTCGTTGACATGTGGTCCCGTTCCAACATGTCAGTGAGACGACGGCGAGTCCTTTTGTACAATTTCCGAAAGGACGTGTAGGCCGGGGCAACTCTTCGTGTACCGTGGCAAACTGGCAACCGTCCATCGACTCTTCGCCTTTCCCTCTCGATTTGGAACTGCTGTCGCACGCTCTTCCTCCCTCCTCCATTTGCCTTCACCCTTCCTTCTGCCATTGTTCGATCGTCTTCTCCATGGAGGGAACAAGCCGGAAATGACCTCGTTATTCTTGCCCCGATCTGAAAGATGACGTGGTGGGGGAACTCATTGATCGGTGCGACGTCATCACCTCGGCTAGCATGGCAGGTTCGTTCAAGCCCATTCTCGACTCAACTAATAACATCATTACAAGGAACCCAAGGGTCCAGGAGCGGTTTGATCTCGCTTATCTTCTTCTCTATAAGCCTGTTCGCATGGGCGCGGACGACGGAGGCCTCGCCTTGTGCAAGTTGATGCCGCTTGATAATGATACGTGTGACGTCAAGATGCCATCGCTTAAGGGTAAGTTCGGGGCTGGCGCAAATGGAGATTGGGTTGTTTATATTGGGTACAATTGCGAGTGGGAACTTGTGAATGTGTACACTCGTCAGCGGATTCCACTTCCAAAAATCTCAGAGTGCCCTGAGGTTGAGCACACAGATGATCTACGTACGTTCAAATACGATCATGGTGACTGTCGTCTACTGAAGATAGCAATTTGTCGAGTTCCCAACCGCTCTTGGAATTACAAGAACTATCAAGTTGTTGCTATCTTCGACAAGCTTGTTGCCGTCCTTCGTGGTTCGACTGGATGGATATTGCTCAAAAATCAGTTTCTATACACGGATGTGTACTGTGATGCAATTGAATACGAGGAGCTTGTGTTTGCTGGCACCACTTGTGGCACTGTTTTTGCATGGGATCCTCATAGTTTCGGTACGTTTGTCTTCCACCGTAATTATAATTGTTTCATCCACATGCATGCGGGTTAGCAAGTTTCCCTTTACTAATTAACCTTCTTCTTGTGCTTCCAAGGTCCTGTGAACATTCCACCACCTATACTTGAAATTTTTTATAAGTAAGGGGGAGATGACGATGGTGATGATCGCGAGCATGAGGAGGAGCAGAACTTATATACTTAGTGGCGCCTGGCAACTAATTCTGATGGATCACCTCTTCTTGTCTATATACAGTGCACTCAGACTGGTACTACTGAGGAAGCAGGTGTTGTCTCCCATGGTCGCCCTCTCCTGACCTATTCTAACACCCGTTGCATGGTATTCAGGACGGATACTAGTGTGCTAGTGCCATCACCTTCTCCCTGGTTCAGTATTGATAGTCTTGGAGCAAACTCGCTCTTCCTTGGACCAAACTATCCAATGATGGTGAAAGGCGATCCAGCTACTGTTGACACAACGTTACTACCATTTATGAGAAGCAACTGTATATATACCTCAGACATTTCGGTGGTTCCCTACCCTGGTCCTGATATATGCCGCTTCAGCCTGGATGATCAGTCCTACGTTGCTCTCAATATTGACAATAGCCGGCCCTTCCCAGAGCACCTATGGTTCAAAGCAAGCGTTTCCAACGCCGAGGATTGGTTGAGTTGAAGTTCATTGTCGGAGTAAATGGCCACGGGTAGCCTAACCGACTCCCCCTGGCTCTTCCAAAATTATCAGGCCAATCGAGCCTTCAAGCGTCCAAAGCACAGGGCCGCCTTCCCCTGGCCGGCTATCTCCCGAGCCGACTCCTGGAAGGCGACCCGGCCTCAAAAACCTTCCCAAAGAGAACCACAAGATGGCCGAATCCAGGAAGCCGGCCCCAAGAGGACCGACTCCCAGAAGCCGACCACGAAGAAGACCGACTCCCAGAAGCCGGCCGAGACTGCACCCTCAAGGGCTGCACCCACATAACGGTGATGAGACGGGACGTGGCTACAGTACAACCTGCCACCACCAAATCCCGGAGCACGCGTGGCCACAGCGCGCCGTATGGGTCGGCCATGCCCCGTCTGGCGCGGCACTGTTGCCATGTTGACCATGACACCACCCACGACAGGCGCCAGTACGGCCCACGGGGGGCGGGCCCCTTCAGCCAGAGAGACGCTCGAAGGCGGCCATGCCTCCCCCACTCGGCCTGGGGCATAGCCGGCTCCTCCGGCTACCTCCCTCCCTCGAAGTATGTGCATCATTAAGGAGACAAGACGAGGTAAGGCTACAGTGAGAGCCCGCAAGGCGGCGGCACTGTGGCCATGCTTACCTCGACAAAGCCCTCGTCATCAGAGGCGAGGCCGCAGTAACTAGCCACCGACAAGACCCCCAAGCGGTGGGGCCGGTTTGTTGGCCAAGAGGCCAGCAGCCGGCGGGACCCACCAGTCGGCGGGCCCATGCGGTCGGCAAAGAAGCCGGCGAACACAGACACCGACAGCTGGGACCCGCGCCCAGCCGGATTACCATTGTATCCCTGGGGGGTAGGCCTATATAAACCCCCCAGGGCACCCATGCAAAGGGTTGATCTCATAGAGTTTTAGACACCACGTAGAGAGAAAAGGAGAGCTAGCCTTGCCCTTCTTCTTCCTCTAGCCAAACAGCTCAAGGAGCCTCTTGTAGCTACTTGTGTTGATCTAGCGATCATGCGGAGACCCCACAGAGCAGGATCGGGGGTGTTATCTCCACGGAGAGCCCCGAACCTGGGTAAGATTCGCCGGCGTGCATGTGTTCGCCTAATCCCGTTTCCAGGCACCGGCGATGTCTTACTGGCTCCCACAATGATAAGCCACCCGTTGGCATATGTCGCACCTACCACCCGACATTTGGCGCCCACCATGGGGCCAGGTGCACTGTCGTCCGGAGACCTGTTCTGGACGGGAACCCTTTTCCTCCCGCGCGAGCGTAGCCAGCCCGCCACGCCCGATGGCGCTTGCCCCAACGCGCTGCAGGGCGTCGACGACGCCTGCGCGGCAAGCTGCCTCGCCGATCTTCTTGGCGAGGCTCGCATCTCCGACGAGCCTGCGTCCGATGCGGGCACAGACTGCCGTGAGAGCCGCCTTGTCAGCCTGCTCGACCAGCTCCACGTCTCCAGCGAGCTTGCTGTGGACTTGGAGTCGGTCGGCTCCACTGACCCGATGCTGGTCGACTCCGACACGGCATCGCTTCACGCCTTCCCCACCAACATGGTGATCATCGACGACCCTCTCCCTCGAGTCGACAGTGGCAGCAATGCTGTCACTGAGGTGTTGGTCATCAGCCACGGCGCCGTCTCCGGCGAGAACGCCCACGACGCCCTACAAGCGGCGCTGCACGACTTGTCCGTCCCCATCCCGGCCGACGCCGACGCCGAGACACTAGAGGCACGCCGCCTCGCCCTCGTCGTGGAAGGCCAGAAGATAGCATCCATGAGACGCCTCACTGAGGCTCACCAGCGCGAAGTCGACCGCGCCGCCTTTGGCACGCCGCCCCCTGGCGGGCCGAGCCGAGCCGGCTTCATCAAGAAGCGCGGCGCAACCATCGCCAGCATGCTAGGAGCAGATCGCACAGTCTACGCCACACCGCTCAAGAACCTGTGTGCCGCCCAGGCGGCCACAGACGAGCTGAACGGGCTGGGGGCTGACGAGCTCCCCTACATGACTAAACGCATCCAGCAGCTGATCGACGCGGCCGCAGGGCAGCATGAAGCCAGCGCCCGCGCTAAAAGTCCTAACCCACGCCGAGAGCACGGCGCGACATCCCGGACGCCGACTGCAGACGGCGCCTGCGCAAGAAAAGACAAGGAGTCGGCTGCTAGCCGCAGCCGGACTCGGCTCACCATCGAGCGCGACGCAGAAGGCCGCCCCCGAGCTGTGGAACGACGAGGCGATCCGCCTCCTCCCCCGCCTCGTGGGGAGAGATATCCCACCCTGCCGCCTGTCATGCATCCGACTCTTGGCGGCCGACTAGGCCACCGCGAGGGAGTCGGCGAGAATGATGCCCGCCACCGGATCGACCGCCTAGCGCGATCCCTGGCGCTAGAAGAAGAAGATGATGTCGGCCCGCCTTGCTTTGGCCCCTGCATCCGCGACGAGCCCTTCCCCAAAGGGTTCTCGCTCCCAAGAGACACGCCAAAGTACAACGGCTCCGTGAAGCCGGAAGGCTGGTTGATCGACTACTCCACCGCAGTCCGCATAGCAAACGGCAACAGGCGCGTTGCCGTGAAGTACGTCCCGCTCATGCTTCAAGGCACGGCACGCACTTGGCTGAACGGCCTCAAGCCCTACAGCATCAACAGCTGGCTAGACTTCACGGAAGTCTTCGTCCGCAACTTCACCAGCACGTACAAGCGGCCTCCCAAGCCCCGCCAGCTCTCCTTGTGCGTCCAAGGGCCCAACGAATCGACTCGCGACTACCTCACACGTTGGGCCGAGCTCCGCAACTCCTGCGAGGGGGTGCACGAGGTTCAAGCCATAGAGTACTTCACTGCCGGGTGCCGAGAGGGCACCCTCCTCAAGCACCGACTCCTCTGCGATGAGCCGACTACCCTCGACGAGCTGCTGATCATAGCAGACAAGTACGCCACTGCCGACTCCTCGATGAAGACCGAGCTTCGAGTGGATGCCTCTGGGAAGGTACTCGCTCCGGCTCCCAAGATGTCGGCTGGCGACTCCAACCGACGCTCTTACCAGAACGACAACAAGCGCAAGGCCCCCATGCCACCTTCCACCAGTCGGCAAGTAGCCACAGTCGAAGACGAACAAGCCGAAGAGCGGCCCGCTCCCAAGAAGCAGAAGGGCGGCAGGCCGGCTTGGCAGCCGACTTTCTCCTACGAGCAAACCCTTGATGCTCCCTGCGAGTTTCACAGCGGCGCGAAGCCGTCCAACCACACGACACGGAAGTGCCATTGGCTCACACGGATCTCCAAAGGCGAGGGGCTGGTGCCGCCTCCACCTGCTGGCCCGCCGCTTCCGGCCCCTCAGTAGCCGGCTGTTCGACCAGCAGTCGGAGCAATTCAAGATGAGTTCCCAAGATGAGCATGCCGCCTACGTCGTCTTCACAAGCCAAATTGAAGACAGGCGCAGTCGGTGCCGTCAGCACCAAGAAGTCAACGCGGTCGCCTCCAACAACCCCGAGTTTATGCATTGGTCTGAGAAGCCTATCAGCTGGAGCCAGGCCGATCACCCAGAGGTGATGCCGTCTCCCGACTCCTATGCATTGGTGTTGGACACCACCCTCGCGACAGAAAGGCGAGCCGCTCGTTTCTCCCGTGTGCTGATTGACGGCGGGAGCAGTATCAACATACTGTACCGTGACACCATGGAGAAGCTGAACCTCAAGACGAGGCAACTCATGCCAAGCCGGACTGTGTTCCATGGCATCATACCCGGCCTGTCCTGTTCCCCAATCGGCAAGATCAAGATGGATGTTCTCTTCGCAGACAAGGATCACTACCGTCGAGAGGCGATCTGGTTTGAAGTGGTGGATTTAGAGAGCCCTTACCACGCATTGCTTGGCCGACCTGCCCTGGCCAAGTTCATGGCTGTGCCCCACTACGCCTACCTCAAGATGAAGATGCCGAGTTCGAAGGGGATCATCACCATAGCCGGAGACTACAAGAAATCTTCCGAGTGTGCTGCAGCCAGCAGCCGGCTAGCCGAGTCCCTCGTGATTGGTGAAGAAAAGAAGATGCTGGACCGAGTCGTGGCCATGGCCGGCAAGCAGCCGACCCTGTCCCCCGACCCCAAGGAGTATGACGCTCAAGGCTCCTTCCAGCCAGCCAAGGAAACCAAGAAGATACGGCTGGACCCGGAGAACCCGGAGAGGTTTGCTGTGATTGGGGCAAACCTAGACAGTAAATAGGAAGGCGAGCTCGTCGACTTCCTCCGTGAGAATCGGGACTGCATGGTCCCCAAAGGACATGCCAGGTGTTCCGAAGGATTTCGCCGAGCACAAGCTACACGTTCGAGAAGACGCAAAGCCAGTCAAGCAACCTCTCCGCCGACTGTCGGAGGAGAAGAGAAGGATAGTGGGTGAAGAGATAGCCCGACTCCTGGCAGCCGGCTTCATTATGGAGGTGTTTTTCCCAGAATGGCTTGCCAACCCGGTCCTAGTGTTGAAGAAGAATAACAAATGGTGCATGTGTATAGATTACACTAGCCTCAACAAAGCCTGCCCCAAAGATCTGTTTGCCTTACCCCGAATTGATCAAGTGATAGACTCCACAGCCGGATACGAGCTGTTGAGTTTCTTGGATGCCTACTCAGGCTACCACCAGATCAAGTTGGATCCAGCCGACCGCCTGAAGACCGCCTTCATCACACCATTCGGAGCTTTCTGCTACCTGACTATGACATTCGGCTTGAGAAATGCCGGTGCCACTTTTCAGCGTTGCATGCGGAAATGCCTCCTCAAGCAACTCGGCAGAAATGCCCACGTCTATGTAGACGATATCATGGTGAAGACGAAGAAGCGCGGCACCCTGCTGGAAGACCTCAGAGAAACATTTGTCAACTTGCGCCGGTTCCAGATCAAGCTCAACCCTGAGAAATGCGTGTTCGGAGTACCAGCCGGCCAGCTTCTAGGCTTCTTGGTCTCCGAACGCGGCATTGAGTGCAACCCAGTGAAGATCAAGGCCATAGAGAGGATGGAGATTCCTACCAAATTGCGAGACGTTCAGAAGTTTACCGGGTGCCTGGCCTCCCTAAACCGCTTTATCAGCCGGCTAGGGGAGAAGGCTCTCCCCCTGTACCGACTCATGAAGAAGTCCACCCACTTCGAGTGGAATGACCAAGCAGACCAAGCTTTCCACGAGTTGAAGAAGATGCTGACCACACCACCTGTCCTGGCAGCGCCGACTGAGAAAGAGCCCATGCTCCTTTACATTGCTGCGACTAGCCGAGTGGTCAGTACAGTCATCGTGGTTAAGCGTAGCGTCACTGGAGTCTTCCAGCGCTGCGTTGAGCCAGAGAAGGGCATAGCAATCCTCAAGGATATCCACCAAGGCGAATGCGGCCACCAAGCGGCCTCAAGATCACTTGTCGCCAAAGCTTTCCGCCATGGTTTCTTCTGGCCGACTGCTTTGGAAGACGCAAAGGAATTAGTCAAATGCTGCAAAGGATGCCAAGTCTTCAGCTCCAAGCAACACCTGCCGGCTTCTGCACTCAAGACCATCCCCCTCACCTGGCCCTTTGCCGTCTGGGGGCTGGACATGGTGGGCCCATTCAAGACGGCGCGCGGTGGCATGACACATCTGCTTGTCGCCATAGAAAAAATTCACCAAGTGGATTGAAGCGAAGCCAATCAAGAAGCTGAATGGGCCGACTGCCGTGACATTCATCACAGATATCACCACCCGGTATGGTATACCACACAGCATCATCACCGACAACGGCACGAATTTTGCCAAGGGAGCACTGGCACGTTTCTGCGTGACACAGGGCATCCGACTGGACTTAGCGTCCGTTGCCCACCCGCAGTCAAACGGCCAAGTCGAGCGAGCAAACGGCCTCATCCTCTCCGGCATCAAGCCCCGACTGGTCGTACCACTAGAGCGTTCGGCCGGCTGCTAGCTTGATGAGCTGCCGGCTGTCCTCTGGAGTCTGCGTACTACCCCGAACAAGTCAATCGGCTTCACCCCTTTCTTCCTTGTATATGGTGCCGAGGCGGTCATCCCAACTAACATCGAGTTCGACTCGCCTCGAGTCACCATGTACACGGAGGCGGAGGCCCAGGAAGCGCGAGAAGACGGCGTCAACCTCCTGGAAGAGAGCCGGCTGTTAGCACTCAGCCGGTCCGCCATCTACCAGCAGGGTTTGCGCCGTTACCACAATCAGAAGGTCAAGCCAAGATCCTTCCAAGAAGGCGATCTTGTGCTCCGGCTGATCCAGCGAACAGCCGGCCAGCACAAGCTCTCGGCCCCTTGGGAAGGACCCTTCGTCGTCAGCAAGGCCCTAGGCAACAACTCCTACTACCTGATCGACACACAGAAGCCGAAGGCACGCAAGAGAGATGATTCCGGCAAGGAGTCGGAACGACCATGGAACGCCAATCTCCTCAGAAGATTTTACAGTTGAAAGCAGTATGTACCATGCTACCTTTTGTATTAAGTACAAGACAACGGGCCCCCCGAGGTGTACTCGGGGACTACCCTCTTTTATCTATGTATGACAAGTGTCATACCTATGAATGTATTGTTACATTTGATTTTCTGTCCGGCACCGGGTTCGACCAGTCGGCCCGGGGACTTGCCGCCTTGAGTTATATTAAATTTCTACCTGCAGTTAGACAAGTATTGTGCCAGCACCCGAGCCCTCTCTTGTTGAAAGTCGCAGCTCGAAGAACCAACTGACCGACTGGCAAGAGCCAAAGGCAGGAAAGGTTGCCCACACGAAAAACAGCTAAGGACTAAACAACCTATATAACACAAGCTGGCCTCCCACCACGCCTACCGGCTGTCAGAACAACCGGCTGGCCGGCTACCCATTCACTTTGCTACAATCCAAGAAAGCTAGAGTACTTGCCCTCCCAACCGGCCAAGCACTTCTCCAGCCACAGACTGCAGAGCAGCTGTCCGACTGGGAAGGCGGCGACCAAGGGATGGCGGCAAAGGAAACAGCCAAAAGATGAAAAGCAAGAACAATGGGAAGCCAAATACATGCATGATTATATTTACACAAAAGGCCTTCGAAAGGCCGGCATTCAACATAGTTTGAATACACCCCCAGTGGGTGGAATTGCGCAAATTTAACAAAATATTGTTCAAAAGTAATAAAACAGGAAAGTAAAGGCGGCAGATTAGGCTAAGGGCGCAACAGGCGAGCCGGGCTGGTCGGTGGAGACGGCAGTGCCGGCTGGAGGAGTGGCCGGCTGGCGAGTCTCGGCTTGGCGGTGCGCTCGCACACGCCTCGTTGCTGGAGGCACGATCAAGCTGAGGCTGGCCGGCTGCTCCACCATCTGGCACGGCGTCTTCACCATCCTCCTCCTCCTCCCCGCCCTCGTCGCTGGAGTAGATCTCCTCCGCCGAGTCCTCGCCATCTGCTGGGTTCAGCCCAAACCACTCCTCCGGCTGAGCAACGCCATTATCATCCACCTCAGGAGCAAAGGCGTTGGTGTCGGTGTAGTTGGCGATCGCCGAGGCACGCTGGATGATAGCCGGCCGCGCCGGCTCCAGCTCCGTGTCGGCCTCCTGCCGCCAGGTGGCCAGCTGGTCCAAGCTCAGCTCAGGATACCAGGCTTTGACGAACTCCAGCGCCCGCCTGGCGCCTGACCGAGCTGCAGAAGCCTTCCAGGCCTCAAAGCGGCCAGCCGCTACCTCTAGCCAGTCGGCAGTCTGACTGGGGGTACGGGGAATCACCTCGCCGGGCCAGAGAGCGGCCAGCACTTGCGCCCCAACACGCTGAAGCCGGCGGAGCATGCGGTGAGCCGGCTGGAGGCGGGCTTGAATCACCAGGAGCTGTTCCTCAAGCGACCGGCGAGTGTTCGACGCGATCTCAGCGCCAGCCTGCCTTTGCGCCTCGCGGTGGGCCTCGATGACTTGGTTGGCGGCAGTAGAGTAACCAGGGAAGTACTCTGCACAAGAAAGAAACAAAGAGAAAAAGAAAAAATACAAAGTTAGAGAATGAACCAAATGGCAAGCGGCAAGCAACGAACGAAGAAGAAGGCGGCCTACCGTCAACCAAGTCTTCGATCTGGCCGTAGCCGTTGATCAACGACTGCCTAGCCTCAGCCCAGCTCGCCGTCTTGGTCTCGTACTCGGCTTGGAGGGCGGCCTCGCTGTCCTGCACCGCCTTCAGGGCCGCCTTGTGGCTCTCCTCCTGGTCGGACAACTTCTTGACTAGGCGGTCACGCTCCTGAGCCAAGGCGCCGAACTCGGCTTCCTTAGCGTGAAGGGCGGCCTGGGTCCCACCCAGCTGCTCCCTCAGTTTGGCGTTGGCCGCTACAGATATGGCAAAGAAGAAAAGAGCAATAAGAAAGAAGTCGCCAGGAAAGATCCGGCCCGACTGCTCAGCAGTCGGCCCGAATCTCGGGGACTACACCCAGTGGGTGCGCTGACGTGCCCCCACGTGAGATAAAAGAAAGGAAGCACCTACCCCGGCTCTCCGTTAGATCAGCGGTCTTCTGGGACAGCTCCCGAGCCTGGGAGTTGAAGGCAGCCGCACGGAGGTTGTGGTAGTCCTACAAGTCGGACAGAGAAGCGAATAAGAACAAGATAGCAAACAAAGTCTACCAAGAAGTTCCTAGCCGCCTGCTCAGCAGCCGACTCGGAACTCGGGGACAACACCCAGTGGGTGCGCTGACGCGCCCCCACGGAAGAAACCAAGATCAAGAAGCAAAAAAGGGAAGACTCACCCGAATGGCTGCCCGTGTCGCGAGGAACTCGTCATTGTACTGCCTCAGCACGGCGGCCTGGGACTGAAGCCGGTTCCGGACTTCTTGCGCCGCCACATTCACCACAGCCGTCCCACCACCCGGCGTCCACACCGAGCTGACGCTGGCCGTCTCCACGTCCTGGGCGGACGAGCTGGAGCCCGCGGCCTTCTGCAGGTCCGGCGCCGAAGTTGCCTTCCCCGCGCGCTGGCGCGGTGGCGACCGGACCACCAGGTCCGTCCTCGCAGCCCGCTCGCCTCCAGCCGATTGCGCAGGCGGCACGTTAAGCCGGCTTCCTTGGGCCGCCCCAGTCGGCGATGGCAGTGCCGCCTCCCTCTCCTGGACGATGACGTCGTCCCCCTCCCTCTCCATCCCCGGCAGGTCACCACCGGCTTCCTCCGGCGGGGGCTCCGTGATCTCGGGCGCCACGGCGTGCAGGGGGGTGACAAGCAAGGCCCCGGCCACTGCGGCTACAGCCTCCGCCTGAGCCTTGGCTGCCGCATCGGCTTGTGCCTTCGTCGACTCCTCCGCCTCCTCCTGCGCCGCCTTGGCGGCAGCCGCCCTCAGCTCTTCCGCCTCCCGCTCCTCCCGTGCCTCCCACGCATTACGCTTCGTCGCCGCTTGAAGCTCGGCGCGGGGGTCCACGCGGCGGGTGCTCCCGGATCCTCTCGGCAATCCAACCACGGAGGCGGCAGCGACCCGCTCAAAAAAAAGCGGAGCCCTGTTTTTTGAGTCAAGACAAGGATTCAGAAGCCAACAAGAAAAGAAGAAGGAATACGCGGGAGAATCGACACTTACGCTGAAACCTTTTGCGGCTGCTTCACCACCTTGCGGAAGCGGGCCGCCTTCGCGGCCGCCTCTTCCCGCCTGGTCGCCGCCGCCCCGCTCTTGGGCTTCTTCGGCCGACTGCCGAATAGGCCCGACGCGGCCCGGCGCTTCTGCGCGCCGCCTCGGGTAGCCGGCGCGGTAGATGAGCCCGCGCCTTGATCAGACGCCGGCTGGCGGCACGGGACGATATCCGCCTCGTCGTCATCCGGCCAGTCGTCGAAGCTGGCTCCAAGCCCGGAGCCGCCTGCTTCGCCGCCTACTTCGCCGCCTCCCGCCTCGGTGTTGTCGTCCATGGCGGCCGCCCCCAAGTCGGGGTCCTCCAAGTCATGCGCCGCCCGGTCGGGGAGAAATTGGCGATCCGCCCCCGCTGACCCGGCCGCCGGCCGAAGGAGAGGGTTCTGCCAAGACGAGCTGACTGGTCAGAGTTGGCCAAGAAAAACTTGGTGACTAAAGTACTAAAGAAGAGAAGATTTAGAAAGCATACCATAGGGGGAGGATTGGCACGGGAGTATGGCTCCTTGCCAAACTGCCACTCCTCGGAGAGCTTGCAGTTAGCAAGATAATTCACCATGTGAGCTACCTCGTCATGAGGCATCTCCTTGGTGCACATCCGAGTCGGGTCGAGTTGGCCGCTCATTTGACAGATCAAATGAGGGCGGCTTTGAAGCGGGAGCACCCGGCGCACCACGAAGGCGGCCAGCAGGTCGGACCCAGTCAGGCCCTCTGACTGGATCATTACCCGGAGTAGGGCAACGGCGGCGGCTCCAGCCCGCGTCAGCGTCCTGGCCGGATAGGACCACTGGGGCCGTCTCCCAGCCGGTGGGCCGGCTACGTAAGCCGGCAAGTTGACGTAGTCGCCTTGCGGGGCGACGTTCTTCACGTAGAAGTACGATTTCTGCCAGAGCTTCACCGACTGGATCAACGTGATGACAGGGAAGGGGTTGTCGGCTGACGACCTCCGCATCGCGATGAAGGCGCCGCTCTAAGCCGGCATGCCCTGCATCCGGTGCCGAGCTTGGATTGGAAAAATTCCCCCCAGAGCTCGAGGGTGGGAAGAATGCCAAGAAAGCCCTCGCACAGAGTGATGAAGGCAGACATCAGCACCACCGTGTTTGGAGTGAGGTGGTGCGGCTGGAGCTGGTAGAATTCAAGGAAGGAGCGGAAGAAGGCGCTAGCTGGCAGGCCGAGGCCGCGCAAGAAATGCGAGCGGAAGAGTACCCGCTCGCCTTCCTCCGGTGCCGGCGTGATCTCCTTCTCCGGCGCGAGACGGACCTGCACCTGGTCCTTGCCGGGCCACCACCGCGTCTTGCGGAGGAAGTCGATGTGGTCCGCGTGGACGTTGGAGCCGTCCCAGTCTCCGCCGTGCTGCATGACGGCAAGAAGCTGACGAGAAAGGGTGCGGCGGCGGTGAAACCACGGCCCCGCGGCGGCGAAGCTGCGGGGTAGTGCGAAGATTAGTGGGACGGCGCGGCGGCGAGAGGCTGCTGCGATGGAGAGAAGGAAGAAGAAGATGGCGGAGCGAGGATGAGCGTGCGAGCGTCTGCCCCTCCCCCTCCTCCCCCTACTTATAGCCTTGTGCGGCGAAGCCGAGGAGGCGAGGCGTGGGGGGAACGTGGGATTAACTGCGCCCACTCCCCCACGTCCCGCGATTATAGCGCCCTAACGACGTGCAGAAACTGCTGTCGGAAGGCGAGCGGCCCGCTTTGGGCCACAAAAAATCCGCGCCTGGGCCTAGGCGTGGGAGTGGTGGTCCCCGGCCTACGGCGGCGTCCCGTCGCGCGCGTGGGCTGGCAGGCTTTTTTCAGCCGGAGGGTGCCATGTGGCGCGCGGGCGGCAAGCGGCCGGCCCGCAACCCGGCGTGCGCACCAGCTGGCTCCCGCCTTCAGACTTCGAAAATCTCGCCAAAACGGCGCAGCCAACCGAAGCCGGATCCTAGCTGCTGGCTCTTCAAGATAGGAAGCTGACCGAGCTTCTCGTCCTCCTCTCAGCCTCGAAGCCCAACCAGCTTCGGGGACTACTATCGGAGTAAATGGCCACAGGTAGCCTAACCGACTCCCCCTGGCTCTTCAAAAATTATCAGGCCAATCGAGCCTTCAAGCATCCAAAGCACAAGGCCACCTTCCCCTGGCCGGCTATCTCCTGAGCCGACTCCTGGAAGGCGACCCGGCCTAAAAAACCTTCCCAAAGAGAACCACGAGATGGCCGACTCCAGGAAGCCGGCCCCAAGAGGACCGACTCCCAGAAGCCGGCCACGAAGAAGACCGACTCCCAGAAGCCGGTCGGGACTGCACCCTCAAGGGCTGCACCCACATAACGGTGATGAGACGGGACGTGGCTACAGTAGAACCTGCCACCACCAAATCCCAGAGCACGCGTGGCCACAGCGCGCCGTATGGGTTGGCCATCCCCCGTCCGGCGTGGCACTGTTGCCATGTTGACCATGACACCACCCACGACAGGCGCCAGTATGGCCCGCGGGCGGTGGGCCCCTTCAGCCAGAGAGACGCTCGAAGGCGGCCATGCCTCCCCCAGTCGGCCTGGGGCGTAGCCGGCTCCTAATATCCGGCTAGCTCCCTGCCTCAAAGTATGTGCATCATTAAGGAGACAAGACGAGGTAAGGCTACAGTGATAGCCCGCAAGGCGGCGGCACTGTGGCCATGCTTACCTCGACAAAGCCCTCGTCATCAGAGGTGAGGCTACAGTAACCAGCCACCGACAAGAGCCCCAAGCGGTGGGGCCGGTTTGTTGGCCAAGAGGCCAGCAGCCGGCGGGACCCACCAGTCGGCGGGCCCCAGCGGTCGGCAAAGAAGCCGGCGAACACAGACACTGACAGCTGGGACCCGCGCCCAGCCGGATTACTATTGTATCCCTGGGGGGTAGGCCTATATAAACCCCCTAGGGCACCCATGCAAAGGGTTGATCTCATAGAGTTTTAGACACCACGTAGAGAGAAAAGGAGAGCTAGCCTTGCCCTTCTTCTTCCTCTAGCCAAACAGCTCAAGGAGCCTCTTGTAGCTACTTGTATTGATCTAGTGATCATGCGGAGACCCCGCAGAGCAGGATTAGGGGTGTTATTTCCACGGAGAGCCCCGAACCTGGGTAAGATTCGCCGGCGTGCATGTCTTCGCCTAATCCCGTTTCCAGGCACCGGCGATGTCTTACTGGCTCCCGCAATGATAAGCCACCCGTTAGCATATGTCGCACCTACCACCCGACATTCATTTCATTGCTTGTTATTTGTTGTGTGATGAAAACTTCAGTATTTTCTAGAATGTTTTGTTGGAAATAATCTATAATCCAACATGTATCCTCATTGTCGTTGTGTGTTGATGACTTGTTGTATTTAATGAATGGTACATTTCAGTTGCAAATGCATGTCATAGACTCAATTTATGAATGGTTTTCGAGTCACTTCTTGGAGTGTGAGTACCGTAGTAGTATAGCCAGCATCCGGTTAGTATACGAAGTTGCCACATCACATAGAGGCAACCTAATATTGGAGTATGCTAGCCCTCCACCGACGCGCCGCTTCAAATGGCAGAGGAAGTGAGAGGTCGCGTCACCTTGTGTCCAGATCTGAGATGCCACGTGTACCAGATGAATTACTCCAAGTTCGACCACCATGATGCTAGGTGCAAGCCAAGGAACTCTGTTGGAGAGACCCCCCTCATAATTTTCCTACATTGGTCGTTTGATTCATAGGATAGAATGCTATAGGATTTTTTTCCTATGTAATCATGTTTTAATTGGCAATCTAGCATCCACTCCAACTTTTGTTTCACTTCCTTTGTTCCTACGAAGAGAGTACTTGCTCTAAATGATGTGCCGCTGCAAGAGCCGTCTATATTAATTAACCATGCTCTAAAAAGGTGGACCAGGTTTGGCTATAGTAGTACTGTACTAGGTTAGTAGGTGACCATGCGCTTGGCTCTTCTCCTCTTCCGGAAGTTGAACAATAATGATGGTACTACAGTAGTACTTCTGGCAATCTGACACCAAATGAACTGCTGCATGTCCACGGCTTGTAAGCAAAAGTTTCTCCTCATCTGCGAGCCACCGCGCACGCGTTGGCGAGGGAGAAGGCGTAGTAAGCAAGCTTCTCATCGTTCTGCGAGTTGACAGGACACATCAAAGTTATTTATTAGTACTCTCTTCAAAAAGGGCCGACCATGTCCATGGCTACCATCCCGTGCTCTGTCATTGAGTACGTGCACTATTCACATGCCATCGAGGAGAAAAAAATATTGCGTAGTACTAGGTGCCATCGAAGTGCACGACTCACTTACGCACTGCATATCTCCATTTTCTTGCATGACACGCCACCTTGATGCTAGATGTCCCGCGTATCATGGTGGCATATAGTATGATTTTGTAAAATGGAGGCATATAGATGTCCCGCGTGTCGGCAACAGGATGAACAAAGCTCATGTCTTAAACGAAAGAGTGGAAGAACATAGATCCCCGAAGACTGAGAAGGAGCTACAAACCTCGGGTTGGAGCGTCTGCACTCATAATATTTTATATTATTCAGCGCAACCAAATCTCTCCACATTCCTATACCATTCTATTGTATGAGAATAACTTTGAACGTAAGCCATTGATTCACTCTATCCAATGGTCATAGTTGGAAAATCCAAACAAAACCAAGCATTGGATCAACTCTTTTTTCGAGATCAACTCTTTTAGCACTTAGATTGTTGCCGCCTGCCCACCTAGACAACCTATATATCCACTCACGTGTGATGACCATAGGAGCTATCCACTCAGATTGTATGTTAAAAAATAAAGGTCGATAACTAATGCGGCACCTCGGGCCAACGCGGCCAGATCGCATTTTGCACGAGAAATTACACACCATGTTTCGTTGACATGTGGTCCCGTTCCAACATGTCAGTGAGAAGACGGCGATTCCTTTTGTACAATTTCCGAAAGGACGTGTAGGCCGGGGCGCCTCTTCGTGTACCGTGGCAAACTGGCAACCGTCCACCGACTCTTCGCCTTTCCCTCTCGATTTGGAACTGCTGTCGCACGCTCTTCCTCCCTCCTCCATTTGCCTTCACCCTTCCTTCTGCCATTGTTCGATCGTTTTCTCCATGGAGGGAACAAGCCAGAAACGACCCCGTTATTCTTGCCCCGATCTGAAAGATGACGTGGTGGGGGAACTCATTGATCGGTGCGACGTCATCACCTCAGCTAGCATGGCAGGTTCGTTCAAGAACATTCTTGACTCAACTAATAACATCATTACAAGGAACCCAAGGGTCCAGGAGCGGTTTGATCTCCCCTATCTTCTACGCCGTGATCCTGCTGACTGGCGCGAGGACAAGGGAAACCTCACCTTGTGCAAGTTGATGCCGCTTGATAATGATACGTATGATGTTAAGAAGCCATCGCTTGAGGGCAAGGCTTGGGCAGGCGCAAATGGGGATTAAGTTGTTTATATTGGGTACAATTGCGAGTGGGAACTTGTGAATGTGTACACTCGTCAGCAGATTCCACTTCCAAAAATCTCTGAGTGCCCTCAGGTTGAGCACACAGATGATCTACGTACGTTCAAATATGATCATGGTGACTATCGTCTACGGAAGATAGCAATTTCTCGAGTTCCCAACCGCTCTTGGAATTACAAGAACTATCAAGTTGTTGCTATCTTCGACAAGCTTGTTGCCATCCTTCGTGGTTCGACTGGATGGATATTGCTCAAAAATCAGTTTCTATATACGGATGTGTACTGTGATGCAATTGAATACGAGGGTCTTGTGTTTGCTGCCACCACTCGTGGCACTGTTTTTGCATGAGATCCTCGTAGTTTCGGTACGTTTGTCTTCCACCGTAATTATAATTGTTTCATCCACATGCAAGCGAGTTAGCAAGTTTCCCTTCTCTACTAATTAACCTTCTTCTTGTGTTTCCAAGGTCCTGTGAACATTCCACCACCTATACTTGAAATTTTTTGTAACCAAGGGGGAGATGAAGATGGTGGTGATCACGAGCATGAGGACGAGGAGGGCCCATATACTCAGTGGCACCTGGCAACTTCCGATGGATCACCCCTTCTTGTCTGTATACAGCCCACTGCTGATGTTACTACTGAGGGAGCAGGTGTTGTCTCCCATGGTCGCACTCTCCGGACCTATTCCAACACCCGTTGCATGGTATTCGGGATGGATACTGGTGTGCTAGTGCCAACACCTTCTCCCCGGTACAATATTGATAGTCTTGGAGCAAACTCGCTCTTCCTTGGACAAAACTATCCAATGATGGTGAAAGGCGATCCAACTGCTGTTGACACAACGTTACTACCATTTATGAGAAGCAACTGTATCTATACGTCAGACATTGTGGTGGTTCCCTACCCTGGTCGTGATATAATAGGCTGCTTCAGCCTGGATGATCGGTCCTGCGTTGGTCTCGAGATTGACAGTAGCTGGCTCTTCCGAGAGAATCGCTTCTGGTTCAAAGCAAGCGTTTCCAACACCGAGGATTGGTTGAGTTGAAGTTCATTTCATTGCTTGTTATTTGTTGTGTGATGAAAACTTTAGTATTTATAATGTATCCTCGTTGTCATTGTAGGTTGATGACTTGTTGTATGTAATAAATTGATATGCCTGTGATAAACTTACTAAATTTATGAATGGCTATCGAGTCGCTTCTCTGAGTGGGTGCTGCGACGAGGCAAAAAAATATTTTCCGAATACATAATTGTACGTGCATTGCAACAGGTTAACGGATGAGGCAAATCAACAATAGTACACTATTTGTACTAGCTTCACATACTGCACTATCTCTACGTCTACGTACGTA
The DNA here is from genome assembly GCF_002575655.3 of Aegilops tauschii subsp. strangulata. Taxonomy (NCBI): domain Eukaryota; kingdom Viridiplantae; phylum Streptophyta; class Magnoliopsida; order Poales; family Poaceae; genus Aegilops; species Aegilops tauschii. The sequence continues at coordinate 378,825,580 of NC_053039.3, forward strand.
ATACAACAAGTTTTAAACATGAGACCAGCCACCCATCCTCACAAAGAACACTTTTTAACCTAGCACAAACTCCAGGAAATTTGGCCACAGTGTGAGGTGGGCCATATGTTAATGTGTTCGCTGTACGTAACTAGCACCTCGAATCCTCGATAGGAGTAGTAGGAGTAGTAGGGTGGCATGGGCCAGAACAAGCATTCACGTCCAGGAGTACGGCACACGCCACCAGCACGACTTCCATCTGACAGCATATTTCTTGGAGTCCGTGCTACACCAATCTCTTCAACCTCATCGTTTCTCTAACTCAGCCATTGCACGGCGGGCGAGGTGGGGGTTTGCCGATAGTCGGTTTCCTCAACTGCGGTCCCACTTGTAAGGCCAACTCCAACGCATGACCCCAAATGGACCTCCGTTTTGCTCGGATTCTGTCCGTTTGGGTAGGGCAATGGGGTCGTGTCCGGGCCATTTCTCGGATGCGGTGGTCGTGCGCCAAACGTGCGACTGCATCCCGGCCGCGTACACATTTCTTTGCAAACACATATCTTTTTTTCATCATTGATTTTTTGGTACATGGAAATACATCACCAAAATTTTGACTAGAAAAGCAAGACCAAAGAAAACAAGAACCACAAGAATACATTTTAGAAGATATCCAACTTCCATAATTGCTCCTGTAAGTTGGATTAGTGCCTTCTCGATGCATTCATTGTTGATCTGCGGAGGCTCGATCTTGCGCACTTCTTTCTTCTTCGAGTGTAAAGAAGTAGACGTGTCTAGCCTCTATTCTATCAACAAGTGCACTAGTCTCATCTCTAGCCTCTATGCTAGCTAAAAGTGCTAGAACATCTACTAAATTGCACTCTATCAATATATCGTTGTACTCTTCTTCCCAATACCAAAACTTGTATCCATTCTAGACAATAAAATTTTAAGTTAGCACAACTAGTCTAATCCGAGAGCACAACCGAGGATTTGGTCAAGTTCTTCCTCCTTTTGCCGACACGTGGGACATCCAGCATCCAGGTCATGTCATGCAAGAAAATAGAGTGGTAGGTGAAACCACGTGATGTGCATCTTGGGTTAAACTGTAAATAGAATCTTACTACTCTTGAGTAACTCCAAAAGGGACCACCGAAGATCTTTATTGGATTTGTTTTTCATCACCAGCACGTCGAGGTGAAAGATGTGCTGGCTCAATGGGTCCTCTTGCGTTTTCACTGACATGTGGGACCGCATATGAGCAAACAGACGATGGGCTCCGCGCGTCTGCTGGCTGGCTGAGAAGAGAGATAGACGAGGGCTGAGCACGGACTCCAGGAAATTTGTTCTACGTACTCGATATAGTGGAGTAACCAGCACCTCGATATAGTGGGGTGGCATGGGCCATAACTATAATTCATGTCTAGCACTACGGCACACGCCACCCACACGAGTCCCATCTGACACCAATTTTCTTGGAGTCCATGCTAGCTACAGCCATCTCTTCTCCATCCTATTTTCTCAGCCATCGCACGGTGGGCGGGGTGGGGGTTTGCCGATAGTCGGTTTGCTCAACTGCGGTCCCACTTGTAAGTGAAAATGCAACACAACACGCATTCCCCCTTGAGCGGCATGCCGGACAAACCGTGTGGGGGTGCGACCCGAACACGATAGGCTTTTCCTTTTGAACTTGTAACTTGTAAAATTTGGTTCTGCTCCATGGGGCGACCGATAGATAGAAATAACGATTTTCCCTAGAGTAATGAGAAGTTTGGTTCTGGCGTGGTTCATGCATGGAGTACGTAGGAAAATTATGAAGTTGATGTGAAAGGTAAGATAATTACTAGTAGTACCATATAGTACTACATGGATTTGACGGAAAGATAAAGATACATACGGATCCATCAACGACATCCTCACGCCCTAGTGCACCGGGTCACCAACCGACGTGTGAGGAGTAGCGGTGTTGGCGGCAAGCTCAACGTGCTTCTGAACAATGCCGTCCAAGGTTGCCCTGCGGTCCAATAAGGCCAGCGTCCTATCGTCCTCCTCTTGCATGTAGTAGTCCTTGTGGACGATTTGCGCGTAGACGTGGGTGATTATGTCGATGGTGTCTTGCTACGCCAAGCGCTGCACGGCGACCGCGACCTCGAGGTGGACATTCTCCGGCACGACGGCGGGCAGTCACAGGGCCACCAGTGCGTCGAAGAGGTTGTCACCATAGAGGCCGTTGAGGGTGGCAGGCATCGCAGAGCCTGGGCGCGTGGGCTGGAGGCGTACGTCAAGGTCGTCCGCGAGCTTCTTGACGACGGTGAACTTTTCGAGGAAGCCGACGAGGACCTCGTCGAACAAGGAGACGAAGCTGTCGTCCAAGCGGCCCCTCGCCCTGGCGGCCTCAAGCACTACCTGGAGACGTCCCTTGGTGTCGGGCCGCAGGCCGGCGTCGTGGACCATCTGGCACGGCCGGCTGATGCTCGCGCTCATCGCCTCCATGGATCTAGCTTCTAGTCAACTGATCTTGCGATTGGAGTGATCACTCTTGCCCTTGGGTGCGTAGGTGCGTAGGATTTCGCAGATTGGACTGGCGGGAGCCTTTATAGGAGAAGTGCAAACTGCGTTGAATTCACGTGCGTGTTGGCCATCTACTCCTCGCCCCTCTATTGCACCCGCCTTTGACTGTATGACAGGTTGGCCAGCCACCCATTGGACCCACGTGTCATACACCCAAAGGCAGGTGCAGTAAGTCCATGAAGCTGCATCCCCCTCCGTGCCCATGCATGCTTTCAATGACTTGAGATACCAAACATCACATGAAGTGGTTAGTTCATTGCATGTAATATATCCTATTAAGTAGCAAAAAGACATTAAGTTACCTCGCTGATAGGAATAAAACAATACACCATGTATTTATTTACAGAGGGAGTAGTACAATTTTTGTGACATGCATTACTAGATATTGCTAGTCAAATACTAAATCCAGATGGATGTGGTAGTACTACTAAATCCAGACGGTGGTGCTAGTACTACTAGTAGTAGTACTACCAATGTACTCCTAGTAGCACTGTACTACCCGTTGGTCAAATTATTACGTGTTGCTCCTAACAGTGAAGTGACAAGACCCTACGCCGGAGATGACACCTGAGTATAGGCGCCGTGTTCGGTATACCATAGTCAGCCTCACCGTCTGCAGTCACTATCATCATGGCTGTAGACCTAGCCTGCTTACAACTAGCCGTGTTCGACATAATTTCCCATGCGTAGATGCCCATGCATTGCACGGAACACCAAGATTGGGGGGTGGACGGCGCCGGCAGCGGCCATCGCGCCAGATTTTTCCATGGCCTTCTAGATGTGGTGGGGAGGAGATAAGGCTAATTGTGAGAGACAAGGAGTTGTTTGTAAATTGGGAACAAGTGCGGGCATCTTTTTGCAAAACTGGAGAAGTTTGGTTTGTATGCGTCAAATCTAGATCTGACGGCTATTGGTGAAAGATGGTAGGCACAACATCATCACCAACTCAGGACCTGTTTGATTTGCAGGATTTTGAAAATGCAGGAATAGGACACGACAATATTACAAGTTTCAAACTGATACTACAAATGTTAGGAGTAATGCTGCACCTACGAAGAGGGAGTTACTAGGAAGTTTACGTAAGAACTTTCGTTACTTTAGGTGGATGCAGCATTATCGTACAAACTAAAATCCACCGCCCTGACAAGTCACTAATGGGAAAATAATTTTTTGAGTCTCTGGCCACTTGATGTTTCAAAAACAAATTCAGCTTCTATGGAGACTTTGTCATTTAGGCTTAGACGCTTGCCGTGATCAGCACACCATTCATTGTTGCGCCAGAGAACGCCAAACCTCATTACCTTGAGCACACTTGCCTCCAGAACAAAGAACCTGGCCAATTTAATCTCAGATGTGCTGCCTCGGTAGTCGATCAAATCAATTTCTGTAAGATGGAGATCAAGGCATTTGATGAGATTGTTATAGTGCAGCACATTTTTCAATTTCGGGTGTTTTTTTATCTGCAAAAGAAGAGAACATATTAGAGCAGCTGGCTGTATAAGATTGTCGTGTCATCAAGAGGTACCAATATCATTTGCTCATACGATAGGGTTGGCTGGCTAGTGATATTTTTTCACTCACTCTCTCTCTTTCTCTTTCCTCTCATTTACCTAGGAGTACGTGAAGAGCTTGGGAATTTGTTGCCTTCCACTATGTGGCCGATGCCATAATACGCATCGATGTCAAATCAAAAGATTTTGGCACCGCTCTCGTGATGTGAGAGAGTTGGCACCGCTGTGCACACAGACCCACATGTATAAACAAATCAATCAAACCAACTACACTAGCCTCTCACTCTCCCAAACAAGTGTTTTTTTATTGCCTCAATCCTCTCTCTCCCACGCAAGTGTTTTTTCATTGCGTGAGTTAATTTGGCACCGGAGCAAAGTAGGTGATCCAGATTGGGGCACCAGGTGAGCAATGGAGGGGCATCGATGCCAAATGCATCACAAGTGAATTTGGCACGTGGTTTGGCCTACATATGTGGCACCCCGGCTCAGAGCGACCGGTTTACCCTACATTGCCAGCCTAGAGACCATGTCTTCTGGCAACACACAACATCTTGTACAGAAAATAACCGCTTTATTGATGCTAGCGGATCAGAGTTTATATTACAACAGATGTCGAGGCCAAGCGGCACACACGGTGCCTCTGAACAATATGTACATTATTTAGTGAACATAAAGGGGCCTCGATCATGACAACTACGCGGCAGCGGAACAACGTCGTAGCGGGAGCTCCATAGCACAGGGACACCGATGTGGACACGGTCTAGACCCGGACAACACTCCATTCCAACGAGACTTTCCTGAAATCTGGCATGATACGCCAGGTCAGTACATTGAATGTACTTGCAAGCTCACAATAGACATAATCATAATGACAACCAATATCATGATAATTAAACAATTGATAATAATGCAACACCATATCTCCAACATGCTATGATCATGCTCGAACGTCCCTCGGGACGGACTTACCAACCGTGATCATTTACGGATCACAAACAAATCACCATCGTGGTCTTGTCAAGAGTAACTCGTGATCCTTACGGCGATCACAACCACGACCAATATTTGGTCTCGAACATCTCGATGGCCTTTCCGCCATCATCAACAGTGCAAAATTCATAACTTAGTGTGCAAATTTATTAAACGTTGACTCATGGTGGGACCTACTACGAGGCGTCCGTGACCGTGGACTCGGCTATCGATAGATTATACACTCTGCACAGGTAGCACACTGTACCCACACCACATAACCCATGGCCTCGCATTCCCATTCGGGTGGACCAACGGCATTCCGACGAAACCCCTCCATTGCCATGACACTCTCCCGGCCACTCCGACCCAATCCCCAACGGGCTAGTCCTGGGTGGCCCCGTGTCTACCCAAGACACAACGACCACCGTCATGGCCAAAACGATCCCACTCGGGGACCCGGTACCATAATCTCAACAATGGGCACACAAGATTATGCCTGCTTACCGGCCAGGGTAAGCATGCCCATAACCTTCACTAGTTGGAGGCACCGACCAGAGGCATGTCAATGGACCGAATCAAGGCCTTCCCATAAAGGCAAATGTGGTTGCACTGGGAAAAACTCGATTCAGCGGCACCATGACCCATTCAACGATATATTCAAGTTGAGTTATATTCAGGTTCAACTTAAAATGAATATGACCGGTGTCATAGCATGCCATGAAATGCAGTACTACACATGCATCACATATTAACGAAAATGACTGATGTCAACCATATTCACACCAAGCATAAACATCAACAACTTATATTACTTTCCTGGTCAGGGTAACTCTCACTTTAACAAGATATTTTGTAGCAAGTTTTATTATTTTTCTCATGCAAGAACATAACTTCGATTAATTTCTCATATGCATAGCAAAAATTATACTATCATCACCACAAGCAAATCCTAATTTCTTTACCAACAAAGTTAGGTTCAAACATTCTGTAAATCAAGCAAAATAGCTGAACAAGCACTTAACAGAATATTAATAACAAATTTTACTATTTTATTTATGCAAGGAAATAACTTTAAGTAATTACTCATATGCATAACAAATCATTTTATCACTACCACAAGTAGATCTTAGCTTCTTTACCAACTAAGCTAGTTTCAAACATTCTGTAAATCAAGCATAATAACTAACAAACACTTAACAGAATATAAATAACATAATAGTTATTTAAATGCATGGATTAATCATTTCATTCAAGTAAGAAAATCATAAATATTGAAATGACACCATGAAAATGTTGCTGTGGCTTGCCTTAGTGCAGATGAGGTTCACAAGCCTTCTGGTGATCCTCAAGACAAGCGTCACCCTCTGAAAATAAATTTAAATACAAGAAGAAGATATCAAGAACACTTCTGAAAATCACCAGAAATCTAGGCAGCACAGAAAAATCTCATTTTTGGTGAGCTGCTAGATTTCCTTGCAAAAAACACAATGCAAAAAGAATCAATTCATTTGGACTTATGGTTGAAGAGTTATGGCTGTTTGAAGCTTTCTATAAATTCAAATGAATTTGAATAAAAGTAAAACAAACTGGGGGGGGGGGTGACGTCGAAGGCGTAAAGCCTAGGGGCGCCACCACTCGTACCGCTTTGCGCGCGTACAGAGTGGCTGACTAGCGGGCCCCGCTAGTCAGGTGAGGAGGAGGGGGAGAAGGAAACAGAGGGGGTCACAGCTTCGCCGGAGCTCTCGCCGGCGACGAGGGCTCCATGGCCAGAACGAGAGGGAGTGATTTAGAGAGGGGACGGAGGCGCACCTGCCCATACCCGTAGCGTAGCTAGGGGTGGTCGGACGGCGTCGGAATCGACCTCGCAAGCGGAGGAAGAACGCGGTGGTCACCGGAGATGAGGAAGACGACGAGCAGAGGCAACTCCAGGGGCTTCAAGTGGTCGGAGCAGCTTCACCGACGAGAGGCGGAGGCTCTGGATGGGTCGCCCTGGCCTGAGAGGGCCTGGAGCTACCGCGACGACCAGAGGGGATTGCCGGCGAGCTCGAGCTCGGGGACGGCGGCCCGCGGCCTGCCCGGCCGGGCTACGGTTGCCTACGTGCTAGAGGAGTGGGTGGGAGTGGTGGATGGTGCTCGAGGAGGCTGGGGGCGGCTCCATTTATAGGCGAGCGGAGAGGGGGGGTTCGGGCTCCGTCGGTGGACACCTGTCCACGGAGCTCGGCGACGAGCGGCATCAGTGAGAGGGGGAGAAGGCGACGCAGCTCACACGGCGACTGTTGGCGAACGGGGACGAGCACAGGAGCGAGGAGAAGGCGACGAGCACAGTGCGCACCGCACTGTTATGTTGGCCGGACCGTGCCCGTGCTCGCTGCGGCGAGCTCCGGCGTCGGCGAGTGCCAGGGGGGAGTTAATGGCGTTGAGACGAGGATGGTTGTGATGTTTGGCACGCTCTGGCAGATGGGAGAAGCGAGCACGCGCGAACAGAGCGTTCGGCGACACTCAGAGCGCGTCGACACGCAGGCATGGCATGGTGGACACGCGTGGTCACCGCGCGAACTCTTCCCTCAGGCCAGCCTACGTCCAAAAATCATGTTTTGCTTGTTGTTCGTGGTGGTTTTGAAGTTTACCACGTTTTGGTTTGGATTCAAGTGCAGTAGAGGAGTTTTTACAAGCCAAGTAAGTTTCTGATCAGTAACTTTGAGAGGTTACTAAGGTCAAATGGCTGGGAGTTGGGGGCTGTGCTTTGGAGGTTAGCCATGATCTACTAAGGTGAAGATGCACAAGAAAATCCAGGCACAATGGAGCAAGTAAAATGGTAGTTGCTGTAGAAACCACCATTTCTGTCCAGAACAGAAAATAATTTCTGTAGCAAAAATATTCCAGAAAGTGATGAAATATTTTTGCTCAGGAAGGTGTCCTAGGGTTCAAAGAATATTTGTGAATTATCTCAGATTTTTTGGGCCATAAAAATTGGGGTTGCTTTGGAGCATATTGAACTAGCTAGGGTTTCAGAGAGGAAAGTGAATATTTTTCATTTAAGAAAAATATTCCAAAGATTATTTTGGGGGTGGATCAGAAGGGAAATGATGATTAGGGAGGGAAATGAAGCACTTGGGTGAAAGCCAAGGATACCCAAGTGTTTAAGTCCATACGAAAAGATTCAAAATTTCCAAATTTCAGAATAACTCCAAATGAATATCAGGCAAATAAGAGGGGGCAAAAACCACGCTGTCACAAACCTCCCCCACTTAGAATGAATCTCGTCCTCGAGATTCGGTTGCTTGGGAAAACCACTCTGGATAATGAGCCCTTAGGAATTCTTCCCGCTCCCAAGTTGATTCTGATTCTGTGTGATGCTCCCACTAAACCTTGTAGAATTTTCTTACTTTACTACGAGTGACCCTTTCCATCTGATCCAAAATTCTAAACGGTCTTTCTTCATAGGTCAAATCATTTGCCAATTCTACCTCAGCCATAGCAGTCCTTTTCTCAGGCGGGGATATGCAACGTCTTAATTGTGAAACATGAAACACGTTATGCACGTCTGCCAATTTCAGCGGGTAGTTCCAACTGATATGCAACAGTACCCACTCGGGACATAACCGGGAATGGACCAATAAATCTGGGTGCCAATTTTCCACGGGTCTGGAATCTCTTGACGCCTTTCATAGTGGTGACTCGGAGGTATACGTGTTCTCCAGGTTCAAAATTGATCTGTCGGTGCTTTGTATCATAATAACTTTTCTGTCGAGATTTGGCCAATTGCAATCTGTCTCTGATTTCCTTAACTTGTTTCTCGGCTTCCATCATGAGATCTGTTCTGAAGATACGGCTATCTCCAGTTTGAGACCAATTTAAAGGAGTGCGGCACTTACGGCCATACAGAGCTTCATACGGTGACATCTTTAGACTGGTCTGGAAGCTGTTGTTATAAGAAAACTCGGCATATGGCAAGCAGTCTTCCCATTTAGGTCCTTGGGCTAAAGCACAGGCTCGCAACATATCTTCGAGTATTTGGTTTACCCGCTCTGTCTGTCCATCTGTCTGAGGATGATAAGCAGTACTATATTTCAGCGCTGTCCCCAAGGCTTGATGGAGACGTAACCAAAAAGCGGAGGTAAACAGGGAACCTCGGTCGGAAGTGATGGTTCGGGGTACTCCATGCAGACCGACTATTCTGGATACATACAGCTGCGCAAGTTGATCCGCTCGGTATCTGGTGCTTATCGGAATGAAGTGAGCAACCTTGGTTAAGGTGTCCACTATGACCCAGATTGCATCCTTGCCTCGCTGAGTCTTAGGCAGTCCTGTAATGAAATCCATACAAACGTCATCCCATTTCCATTGCGAAACTGGCAGCGGTTGGAGAAGTCCGGCTGGCTTCTGATGTACTGCCTTCACCTTGTTGCATATGTCGCAACAGGCCACAAAACAGGCAATGTCTTTCTTCATTCCATCCCACTAGAATATTTGTCTAAGGTCTTCATACATTTTCGTACCTCCCGGGTGAATGGAATATGAGGATTCGTGTGCTTCCGACAAGATTTTCTGCTTTAAGTCAGGCTGATTGGGTACACAAATCCTTCCACGGAATCGGAGGGTACCAAATTTGTCCTTGGAGAAATCTGGGGTCTGCTCTGCCATCGGGTTCTTGGAACATTTTTGCAGCTCGATGTCCGCTGGCTGGGCCTTGCGGATCTCTTCCTCAAGTGTGGGGGCAACTTCCAAAATATTAGCGAGGCCAAAGTCCACTATGACCAGGTTGAGGTGAGCGATCTCCTCTTGGAGTTCGGGAGGCAAGGATTTCAATATGACATTTAAGCTGACAGGCTTTCGACTGAGTGCATCGACAACCACGTTGGCCTTACCCGGGTGGTAATTTATTCCAAGATCATAATCCTTGACCAACTCTAGCCATCTTTGTTGATGGAGATTTAAATCCGGCTGAGTAAATATGTATTTAAGACTTTTGTGATCGGTAAAAATTTGGCACCTTTTTCCAATGAGGTAGTGTCTCCAAATTTTTAGCGCATGAACCACCGCAGCCAATTCCAAATCATGAGTAGGATAATTTCCCTCATGGGGTCGTAGCTATCACGATGCATATGCTACTACCTTGCTGTCTTGCATAAGTACGCAACCAAGGCCTTGCCTGGAGGCGTCACAATACACATCAAAACTCCGATAAATGTCTGGAAGAGTCAATACAGGTGCGGTTGTCTGCCGTATCTTTAGCTCATTGAAACTTTTCGCACAGTCCTCCGTCCATTCAAACTTCTTATCCTTTTTGAGCAGCTCCATCATGGGTTTAGCAATCTTGGAAAACCCTTCAATGAAACGACGGTAATATCCAGCATATATGAGAAAACTCCGGATCTGCGTCACGGTCGTGGGCGGCAACCAATCGAGCACATCCTTTACTTTGCTCGGGTCCACGGCTATACCTTTCGTGGATAGTACATGTCCGAGAAACCCAACTTGCTTGAGCCAAAATTCGCATTTACTGAATTTGGTGTATAGCTGATGGTCGCGGAGTCGTTGCAGCACTGCTCGGAGGTGATCCTGGTGCTCCTCTTCACCCTTGGAGTAAATGAGGATGTCATCGATGAAGACTACCACGAATTTGTCGAGGAAGTCCATGAATACTTTGTTCATCAGATGCATGAAGAAAGCAGGGGCATTGGTGAGACCAAAGGACATCACTGTATATTCGTAAAGACCATACCGAGTAGTGAATGCGGTCTTAGGAATATCTTCCTTTTTAATCTCGAGCTGATGATATCCGGTCCGTAAATCGATCTTAGAGAATACTTTAGCCCCACTGAGCTGATCAAACAGATCATCAATCCTTGGCAGTGGATATTTATTTTTGATGGTGACCTCATTCAGCTGGCAGTAATCTACGCACATGCGGAGGCTGCCATCCTTTTTATCCACGAAAATAGCAGGTGATCCCCATGGTGAAGAGCTGGGACGAATATATCCTTTCTGGAGCAGTTCATCAAGCTGTTTCTTTAGCTCCACTAATTCTGATGAGGGCATCCGGTAATACTTCTTGTATAACGGTGCAGTTCCGGGCACAAGATCTATTGCAAATTCCAGCTCTCGATCTGGTGGCATGCCTGGCAGTTCTTCTGGAAATACATCAGGGTACTCGCTGACCACATGAATTAATTCCAACTCGGCCACAGCGGTGAAAACCAATTCTTGCTTGGGTATATTCTTGCGAGCATAGAATTTGGTAGTCTGCCCATTCAGACTGGTCAAAGTGACTTCTCGTGTTGCGCAGTTTATGCAAACTGGATATTGGGTCAACCAATTCATACCCAATATAATATCCAACTTTGCAGACTCAATAATTATTAGAGAGGTTGGAAAGTAGACTCCGTTGATATTGATTTCCAGATCATGGCAGACCAGATTGCTCTTGAGTAAAGATCCCGGGGTTTGTACCAGCATATTTTTGCCCAAAAGCGAACAAGGAGATTTGGTTTGGGCAGCAAAACTCCAAGAAATAAAAGAATGGGAAGCCCCAGAGTCAAATAAAATTATGGCAGGTATGTCATTAACAGAAAACATACCAATGATGACTTCAGGGTTCTCTTGGGCTTCATCGGCTGAGAGATGATGCACGTGCCCAGTAAAGTTTTGCTGGGTCGGGCATGACTCTATAAAGTTGACTTGTGGCCTGAATAGGGCATTCGCCTTGTTGTTCTTGGGGCACTGTCTGGCATAATGTCCGTTCTGCCCACAACTAAAGCAAGAATTATTGCGCTGACGCTCCTCATGCATTGGGTTGGTCACGACATTCTTGACTTGAGTGGTGGTCTTGTTAACATTTTGTTGCCAAATTGGCTTGTATTCCACCTGAGTCTGCTGCCAGGTACGAGCCCTTTGCACTGGTTGCCCATCCTTCTTTGGCTCAAACTTGCGCTTATGGTCGTTGTTAACAGGCCTATTATCTAATATAAGCTTGTGCTCCCGTTCAGCAATGAAAGCCTTGTTCACCAGAGTTTGGAAATTTGGGAAATCAAACATACTGAGAGTACACCGGAGTTGGGGATTTAAGCCTCCAAGAAATCTGTCAATCTTCCTTTCTTCGGTGGGCACGTCATAAAGGGAGTAACGAGCCAGATGATTAAATTTTTGCAAATATTCACTCACCGACTGACTTCCTTGGATGAGTGCAAGAAATTCACCCTGCTTAGTCTTCATAACTCCAGTAGGGATATGATATTTCCGGAACTGATCCTTAAATTTTTCCCAGGTGATTTCTTCATCAACAGGCCACATGGCTTTTGCATTTCCCCACCATATGGCAGCAGCGCCTTCAAGGTAATGAGTTGCAAATGGAACTTTATCATTTTCTTCAGTACGAGCAATCTCAAGCTTTTTCTCAATGGTAGGCAACCAATCGTTTGCATCCAATGGGTTAACAATCTGACTGAAACTGGGTGGCTTGGTCCTTTGAAAATCTGACAGCTTTGAGTAATGACCGTTCTGATTTCCATTCTGTCCAACCATAGCTTGCACACTTCTTAATATTTCAATCAGATCATTGTTCCTTCTTTCCTCAAACATACGCAGAATTTTCTTGGTGGAGGGCGGATTTGGCGGTGGAGGCGGTGGCGGAACGTACGGCTCGGGAGAATGTCCTGCCTGTCGTGCGGAACGACGAACAGGAGTTCCCTCACGAACGTTGCTACTGCTGCCTCCCCCCGTCATCCTATTGTGGATTTTTCCCAAGACAACGCAATCGAGATGAGAAACATCCAAGAATAAATTTGGGAAAAAGCCAGCAACAAATCCAGGAAGAAAACAAAAGAGCGAAGAAAATACGGCGAATAAAGTCCCAACATAATTATACATAGACTCATACATGAAAGATAAACAACATGCCAGGTTTAACTACTCTCATACATGCAACGAAACATCATGACTCGTACGACTACATTCGTACATCATCCGGACGACTGCGAATACTCAGAGGTACTACTGCTCTGCTGGTGCTGCGGTGTCCTCCCCTGAAGCGGACTCGGATCCTGAACTGACGTGGTTAACGGAAACCTCCGGGTTAAAGGTAACACGACGGCGCTGCCTCGAGGGCTCTCCCACAGGGGCAGGGGTAGGATGAAGCATCGGGGCTACAGGAGTAGTGAGAAGTGAAACCGACTCGGCAGGAGCACTGAGAGGATTCACGGCCGAAACGCCCGTGCTACTCGGAGGAGTAACCGGCGAAATAGGGGAACTAGAACTGACTGGAATATAAGGAGTAAATCCCAGAGAAGATGGAGCAGTGCCAGATCTAGTAGAGACTAAAGCAGCGGCTAAAGCAGTACGGGCACGAGTCAGCTCTCGAGCCAGCTCGTGGATCAGAAGATAGCTAGCGGTGATATATCGAGCAAGGTGGCTAGCAACACTATCAGACTCCGGATCAATGATAGGGAAACAGACACGACCATTGTCGTGCAAAGAAGGATAGTAGTAGAAACCTGGGTTGTTGTGCATTCGAACCTCGTTGTAGCGAAGCTTGACAAGGACCTCGAATGCGGCAAACTGGACAGCCTGAGAAGCGGTAGAGGCGTAACCGCTCCGAGAATTACGAGTGTAAGCGACGGAACCGGAACTGCTGCGCAGAGTAACCACTGCGTGATACTCATACACTGAGTCTGCTAGACGCTCCCGGTACACACGATAGACTGGGTCGTCTCTGAGAGGGTACAACCGACGCCACACGTTGCGAAGGAGGTGCGGTGACGTGTGCGGCATCAGCTGCAACTGGCACGGATACGGCACCGGAGCCATCTACACTCACAACCATTAGCAGGTTAGCATAAAAAAAAAATAAACCAAATGCCTGCAATGCAACAACCAGCTATAACTGCTACCATCACTCAAACTTACTCGTGTCTAGCGTCCAGTTAACACATCGTAGTCTAGCGTGGCCTACGGTCAGCGCGGCTCTGATACCAAGCGTTTTGGCACCCCGGCTTAGAGCGACCGGTTTACCCTGCATTGCCAGCCCAGAGACCATGTCTTCTGGCAACACACAACATCTTGGTACAGAAAACAACCGCTTTATTGATGCTAGCAGATCGGAGTTTATATTACAACAGATGTCGAGGCCAAGCGGCACGCACAGTGCGGCTGAACAATATGTACATTATTTAGTGAACATAAAGGGGCCTCAATCATGACAACTACGCGGCAGCGGAACAACGTCGTAGCGGAAGCTCCATAGCACAGGGACACCGATGTGGACACGATCTAGACCCGGACAACACTCCATTCCAATGAGACTTTCCTGAAATCTGGCATGATACGCCAGGTCAGTACATTGAATGTACTTGCAAGCTCACAACAGACATAATCATAATGACAACCAATATCATGATAATTAACCAATTAATAATAATGCAACAGCATATGTCCAACATGCTATGATCATGCTCGAACGTCCCTCGGGACGGACTTACCAACCGTGATCATTTACGGATCACAAACAAATCACCATCGTGGTCTTGTCAAGAGTAACTCGTGATCCTTACGGCGATCACAACCACGACCAATATTTGGTCTCGAACATCTCGATGGCCTATCCGCCATCATCAACAGTGCAATGTTCATAACTTAGTGTGCAAATTTATTAAACGCTGACTCATGGTGGGACCTACTACAAGGCGTCCGTGACCGTGGACTCGGCTATCGATAGATTATACACTCTGCAGAGGTAGCACACTGTACCCACACCACGGAACCCATGGCCTCGCACTCCCATTTGGGTGGACCAACAGCATTCCGACGAAACCCCTCCATTGCCATGACACTCTCCCGGCCACTCCGACCCAATCCCCAACAGGCTAGTCATGGGTGGCCCCGTGTCTACCAAAGACACAACGACCACCGTCGTGGCCAAAACGATCCCACTCGGGGACCCGGTACCATAATCTCAACAACGGACACACAAGATTATGCCTGCTTACCGGGCCAGGGTAAGCATGCCTATAACCTTCCCTAGTTGGAGGCACCGACCAGAGGCATGTCAATGGACCGAATCAAGGCCTTCCCACAAAGGCAAATGTGGTTGCACTGGGAAAAACTCGATTCAGCGGCACCATGACCCAGTCAACGATATATTCAAGTTGAGTTATATTCAGGTTCAACATAAAAATAAAATGACCGGTGTGATAGCATGCCATGAAATGCAATACTACACATGCATCTCATATTAACGAAAATGACTGATGTCAACCATATTCACACCAAGCATAAACATCAACAACTTATATTACTTTCCTGGTCAGGGTAACTCTCACTTTAACAAGATATTTTGTAGCAAGTTTTATTATTTTTCTCATGCAAGAACATAACTTCGATTAATTTCTCATATGCATAGCAAATCATTTTATCATTACCACAAGTAGATCTTAGCGTCTTTACCAACTAAGCTAGTTTCAAACATTATGTAAATCAAGCATAATAACTAACAAACACTTAACAGAATATAAATAACATAATAGTTATTTAAATGCATGGATTAATCATTTCATTCAAGTAAGAAAATCATAAATATTGAAATGACACCATGAAAATGTTGTTGTGGCTTGCCTTAGTGCAGATGAGGTTCACAAGCCTTCTGGTGATCCTCAAGACAAGCCTCACCCTCTGAAAATAATTTGAAATACAAGAAGAAGATATCAGGAACACCTGAAAATCACCAGAAAATCTAGGCAGCACAGAAAAATCTCATTTTTGGTGAGCTGCTAGAGTTCTTTGCAAAGAACACAATGCAAAAAGAATCAATTCATTTGGACTTATGGTTAAAGAGTTATGGCTGTTTTAAGCTGTCTGTAAATTCAAATGAATCTGAATAAAAATAATACAAACTGGGGGGGTGACGTCGAAGGCGTAAAGCCCAGGGGCGCCACCATTCGTACCGCTTCACGCGCGTACAGAGTGGCTAACTAGCGGGCCCCGCTAGTCAGGTGAGGAGGAGGGGGAGAAGGAAACAGAGGGGGCCGCGGCTTCACCGGAGCTCTCGCCGGCGATGAGGGCTCCTTGGCCAAAACGAGAGGGAGGGATTTAGAGAGGGGACGGAGGCACACCTGCCCGTACCCGTAGCGTAGCTAGGGGTGGTCGGACGGCGTCGGAATCGACCTCGCAAGCGGAGGAAGAACACGGTGGTCGCCGAAGATGAGGAAGACGACGAGCAGAGGCAACTCCAGGGGCTTCAAGTGGTCGGAATAGCTTCACCGATGAGAGGCGAAGGCTCTGGATGGGTCGCCCTGGCCTGAGAGGGGTTGGAGCTACCGCGACGACCAGAGGGGATCACCGGCGAGCTCGAGCTCGGGGACGGCGGCCCGCGGCCTGCCCGGCCGGGCTACGGTTGCCTACGTGCCAGAGGAGTGGGTGGGAATGGTGTATGGTGCTCGAGGAGGCTGGGGGCGGCTCCATTTATAGGCGAGCGGAGAGGGGGGGTTCGGGCTCCGCCGGTGGACACCTGTCCACGGCGCCCGGCGACGAGCGGCGTCAGTGAGAGGGGGAGAAGGCGACGCAGCTCACACGGCGACTGTTGGCGAACGGGGACGAGCACATGAGCGAGGAGAAGGCGACGAGCACAGTGCGCAACGCACTGTTGTGTTGGCCGGACCGTGCCCGTGCTCGCTGCTGCGAGCTCCGGCGTCGGCGAGCGCCAGGAGGGAGTTAATGGCGTTGAGACGAGGATGGTGGCGAAGTTTGGCACGCTCGGGCAGACGGGGGAAGCGAGCACGCGCGAATAGAGCGCTCGGCGGCACTCAGAGCGCGTCGACACGCAGGCATGGCATGGTGGTCATGCGTGGTCACCGCGCGAACGCTTCCCTCAGGCCAGTCTACGTCCAAAAATCATGTCTGGCTTGTTGTTCGTGGTGGTTTTGAAGTTTACCACGCTTCGGTTTGGATTCAGGTGCAGTAGAGGACTTTTTACAAGCCAAGTAAGTTTCTGATCAGTAACTTTGAGAGGTTACTGAGGTCAAATGGCTGGGAGTTGGGGGCTGTGCTTTGGAGGTTAGCCATGATCTACTAAGGTGAAGATGCACAAGAAAATCCAGGCACAATGGAGCAAGTAAAATGGTAGTTGCTGTAGAAACCACCATTTCTGTCCAGAACATAAAATATTTTCTGTAGCAAAAATATTCCAAAAAGTGATGAAATATTTTTGCTCAGGAAGGTGTCCTAGGGTTCAAAGAATATTTGTGAATTATCTCAGATTTTTTGGGCCATAAAAATTGGGGTTGCTTTGGAGCATATTCAACTAGCTAGGGTTTTAGAGAGGAAAATGAATATTTTTCATTTAAGAAAAATATTCCAAAGATTATTTTGTGGGTGAATCAGAAGGGAAATGATGATTAGGGAGGGAAATGAAGCACTTGGGTGAAAGCCAAGGATACTCAAGTGTTTAAGTCCATATGAAAAGATTCAAAATTTCCAAATTTCAGAATAACTCCAAATGAAAATCAGGCAAATAAGAGGGGGCAAAAACCAGGCTGTCACAACATAGTGGAGGGCCGTTATAGCCCACTTTTGTACTACCTCTTATTTAGTATAAAATTTTGACCATATATTTATGTAAGAAAATGCCAATGCATGTCACTAAAAATTACACCATTTGAAATTATGTTCAAATACGAATCCAATGATATAGTTCTTAGTGACATGCATTAACATTTTGTCAGTTAAATCTATGGTCAAATTTTGATACTACAAAATAGGAAGAGTAAACCAGGACGGAGGTAGTACTTGCTCTTAGGGTAACCATAGAGTTACTGGAGTAGTCTAAGTTACTTTCCACTATGACTAGCCTAGTCTACTATAGTAGTACAACAAAAAACGATGCAGGTGATCACGTGAGAAAAAATACTAAAAACATTTATTTCGGTGCAGTGCGTAGATGCAGTTTTGAACACTACACTTGTCATCGTAATTTGGGAAAATTACGAAAACTTTGAGCTACGTTGTGATTACCGTTTACTAATAGGAAAGAAGTTTCACCTCGATGAGTAGCTTCTCCGTGCACGGAAAGCATGTAAGGAATCCAACAACTTGATCCAGATTGGGGCCGATAGATTTTATTGCCAAGATCTTCACTGTGCGCATAGACTGGGTCAAGCTTGTGGGAATCATTTTTTGCAAGACGGTCGTAAATACATCAAGAAGAAATTTAAAAATGTGAATTTCAAGAAGACGGAGAAGAAGATGAGTGTTGTACCTGAACGATTATGGATCCAATAAAGAGTTCGGAGAATTTGGCAGATGAGTACAGCTGCGGAGCAGGTGCTCCATAGCCTTCTTCAAGATGACAACGTCGAAGAGGTCGAGCTACTTGAGTTGAGGGAGAAGAAGGGCGGGTGCGACATTAATCTGGGGAAGATAGCAGGAGCTGAAGCTGGCGCGGCGCAGCGTTGGCGCGAGGCGGAGTGCGGACGGCGGCAGAGAGCGACATCGTCCAGCTTCAAAGCTAAGCTCCTCGAGCTGATCTAGGGCTGGGGATAAGAACCACTCATCGAACTTGGGTTGGACCTTGCAGTTGGTACTGAACATGCGGATGTCAAGGCGTCTGGCTGGCCCAGGGTGCGATGGAAGGATCTTGGAGACTGCGGCCATGCGTTTGCAATCCCCGTCGCAGAGGCAGCTGTCGGCGGTGAGGTTGAGGGGGACGCGGCGCCAGAGGGGGCGCCACCGCGGGGAGAGCAAGGCGGTCCGCACGGCAGATTTGGTGGGGAGGAGGCCGATGATGACGGGCAGCATGTCGTCGGGGAGCCTGCTGATGAAGTCTAGGCTCGCCGGATGCGGTTTTGGCTCGAGCCGCCTCCGCTTTTTGGCTGCCTCGCCGTCCATCTCAACCGGCGGCGACGCCGGTGTACACGTGTGCTGGTGTGTGTTGTGTGCTGGGTGTGCGCGAGTGCGTCCTTCTGTGCATGCCACCACGCAGTGGTGAATTGTGCGCGAGTGCGTCCTCCACGCGGAAGAAATGTGTCCTCAACGCGCCCTCAATTTACTAGCGTGCGGGGTGCTACCCCGAGTGGTTTCAACTTTGTTTACTTCACCGCGTATCAGATGGACCTCAAGTTTACTTATTTTCACCCACTGCCACATGGGCCAGCACACGAAGATACAGAACACGAGCTGACAAAGCAGCTTGTGGACTGGTTGACCGGTCAACTAAACAATATACGGAGCTATACGCTGACACAGTGAGCATATAATCCGTCGGTATAGAGTGTTCGTGTGAGAGGGGAGGCCCGTGAGAGATAGCAGAGAGAGAGAGAGACAGAGACAGAGAGAGAGAGAGAGAGAGCTACTCCCTCTGTTCGATAATGTAGTTCCAACTTTTTTTAAACTCAAACTTTTGAAACTTTGACCAAGTTTATAAAGAAATTACTTATATCTACAATACCAAGGATAAATGATAGTATGAAGTAAGTACATGTTGTGATGAATCTAATGATCTTTCCAGATGTAAATATTTTTCTCCACATATACCTGGTCAAACTTTTCTGAGGTTTGACTTTTTAAAACATCCATATGCTTATGGACGTGAGAGAGTCCCTAACTAGAGAGAGAGAGAGAGAGTGAAATAGAACGAGTGAGTGAAAAAAGTGTGTGTGCGTGTGTGAAAGAGACATGGACAACACTCGATAAAAGTCGAGAAAAAACGTGTGTGTCTTATGCAAACATATCACACATGCATCTTCGACAACGGAAGCAAGGTGAGGAGATAGTGTGTGGTTGTTTGCAACCGAGAGAGCAAGACCCCTAGCACGTGGCCAAGAGGGGTCTGACAAACAAGGGAGAGAGGTCGAGAGAGACGTACGGAGAAAATGCAGACATGTGGAGGAGAGAGTGTATGTTTGTCATAGAGAGATCCCCTGGAGATCATGATGGGACTACATGGGTGGGAGATCGAGTGACAAGGTGTGTGCGCGATAGAAGATACCACGAGAGATATCGAGATAGACGTATGGATGGAAGGAGACAATACGTGTGTTCTTGATGGCTAGTGAGAGATAATCATACTTAGGGGGGGTGCTTGTGCCTATGATGGAGTGAGGGATTATGGTACTTATTAGGGCGTGCATGTCACATAGAGAGAGAACAAGGGCGGAGAATGTTGGATGGGTCTATATGTATAGCGCGAGCGAGACATGTGTATGTGTGAACCAGGGAGATATAAAGTTTGAGAGAGATTGAGGAGCCCCGATAAGGCTGAGTGGTGCGTCAGATAGCTGAGAGGGGGAAAGAGATATTCCATCCTCTCGATAATGCAGTGCATGTAATTTTTTTAGAAGTCAAACTTTGAAAACTTTGATCAGGTTTTCACAAATGTTATTTATATCTTCAATACCAAAGATACATCATACAAAACTACATCTCATGGTGAATCTAATGGTATATGTTTGTCGTTCCAGATGTAATTGTTTTTCTCCACGTACATGGTAAAACTTTGTGATGTTTGACTTTTCAATAAATCAATATGCTATGGACCGAGGAGAGTGCCTAAGTCGGGAGGGATCAAGTGCGTGTGAAGGAGAATGAGTAAGTGTGCAAAAAGAGTATGTGTGTGAAAGAGAAAGTGACAACAAATGATAAATTAGAGAGAGTGTGTGTTTTTTTCGTTTCTTAGGCGAACATATCACGCATGCATCTTCGAGATAGAAAAGCGAAGTGAGGAGATACACGAAGATAGCTAGTGTGTGATTGTTTGCAACGGAGAGAGACACCCCTATAGCACATGTCCAATATAGGTCTGGCCAACAAGGAACAAAGGTTGAGAGGGACACATGGAGAACATGGACACATTGGGAGGGCGAGAGGGTGTGTTTGTGATAGAGAGACCCCCTCGAGATCATGAGGGGACTATATGGGTGGGAGATCGAGGGAGGTGCGTGCGTGATAGAAAGATGCCTCGAGAGAAATCGAGATAGACCATGCACATGTTTGTGATGGAGACTAAGATTAGCTAGTCATATACATATAGGGGGGGACTGCGTGTGCCTACAATTGAGTGAGAGACCATCATACTTGGCTAGCTAGGCATGAGACTGTGTGTGTGTGCGTGTGAGATGGAGAGAGAATGAGGGAGAGAGATCGAGTTTTAGATGGGCCTATCGAGTGCGAGTGAGATATGCATGTGTATGTGTGACCCAGGTAGATGGAGAGTTTGAGAGAGAGGGGGAAGAGCTCCCAGATAATAGAGTGGTGCGTGAGAGAGTTACGGGCAACGAGCCAAGGAATTTGTGTGCGTACGATGAGTGCACACAAGATATCTAGCTTGGACTAGAGAATCATACATAGTGTGCGAGAGAGACCTATAGATGGAGTATATATGCATGCGAACTAGAAAGACCCCCCCACGCACACACACAAAGAGAGAGAGAGAGATGGAGAGAAAGAGAGAGGACCAACATGGTTTGTGTGTTGGATGCGTGCGACAAAATTGAAGATTGTCGGCGAGAGAGAGAGAGAGAGAGAGAGAGAGAGAGAGAGAGAGAGAGAGAGGGCAGGAGTCCGGGAGAAGGGGATGTCGCGTTTTATGCATCAAAGACTGATATAAACCATGTTTCGATATAAACTTGCATTCAAATATTTAAATTGGAGAACATGTTGTCTGCAATCCACACATGAACGGATATATGCGTATATCAAACAAGTTCATTAATTTGACTTTCAACATGTTCATGGAGTACTATAATACTATACAACATGTTATTCGATTGAGGTGTTCAATTTTGGATTTAGTTCACTATTTTGACCTGGTGAACGAGCTATTTCATTGAATCGAGATATTTCATTTTGGGTTTGATTCCCGTTTTTGAGTGGGTCAACTATTTGTCATATAGTAAATCGCTAGCAACGAGCATGTAAAAAGACATTACTCCCGAGCATCATCTTTCCATCTAAAAAAGAAGTGGCAAGCTAATATTTCTAAATTTGATTCGAATCGACTTGGTAAGGTAGACGTGGATGCTCGTTCTCCCAAATTTTGAACGAACCTTTAAACATCCTCTGCTCGGTGGAATTCGCCCGAGCAAATAAATGGGAGACGCGAAATTACCGTCCTATGTGGGAGACGCATTAATTGGCCCTTTGTGCATCGAGGGTAGGTTCGTAACTTCATCGAAGCACGCCTTCTCCTCGGCCGAAATGACATGTGCCAAATAATTCATAAACCATGGTCGGCAAAACACGCTCTCCTCGCCCGAAATAGCTCGCGCCCACTTTTTCAAAACACGCTCTCCTTGCCCGAAATCGCTCGCGCCCACTATATTTCAAAACACGCCCTCCTCGCCCGAAATCGCTCCCGCCCACTATTTGGGGAGAAACAAAGTTACTCTACTATCCCCGACCCTCAGTACACAGACCCAAGCCGAGAAGCCTAAAGGCAGGGGTAGAACTGTAACTGCCCCTCACATTTCAGACAAATGCGTCCGTAAAACATGGTTCCACTCCCCTCCCAATTCCCCCCACCCCATTCATACCTCGTGGGCGCCAAATCACCTTCTCCCCGGAAGCTCCCTTCTCCCGAGCCGCGAAACCTCAGCCCCTCCTCCATGGCGCCCCCACTGCACCAATTTCACAGCCGCCCTCCTCCCTAACACCGGAGACGCTGTCCATTTGCCGTCGTGCACTGGGCCGTGTGCCTCTTACTCCGTGCTACCGGAGCTGCCTCGACGACGGCCGCGTGAACCGTACCAGAGCCGATTCACCCTCGCCGTTGTTCACGGCGCCGGAGCGGCTCCAACTTCGGATCCGTCCAGAGTCCCGGCGCTGCTTCCCCGTAGCCGTCGACCGTCGCGACATCTCTGTTTCCCTGCCGCCGGTGGCTACCGCAACCGCGCCGGCCTCACCGACTCGGCAGCTGGACCTGCCTACTTCACCATGCCGCCAAATAGGTCGCACCCTCATCTCAAATCACTTTATTTAGGCGTCAGTTGTTTGAATTTTTATTCTGGGCCAATCGATTCCCAATGGGAAGCAGCACCCCTCGATGCGGCGGAGCTCCTAGGCTGCCGGTTGGCTGGTGTAACGTAAGGGTGCGGGGCCGCAAGTTCGCCGCGGTAGCAGCGCTTAGATGGCTATCTTAGAGTTGCGTGGTTTCAAGGTACTGCCGCCGCCGGATCTGGATGACGGGGAGTCTTTGTGGATTGGCCCGGGGGCGGTGCAACCACAGCAATGCGGTGGGGCGGGAAGCGGGGGTTTGGCCTGGGCCACGGACGACGGAGGCAAGCTGCTCTGCCGTTGGTCGCTGGCTCTTCAGGGAAGATTCCTAAAAGTGTCAGCCGGGAGGCACAAGACGGCCATCAAGCCATCCGGCGTAGATCGGACAGTACCAAAATATAATAAAATCGTGTGACCCCAATTTAGTCTCAGTCAACAGACGTGTGACCACTCTCGTACCTTGCTATTGATCTCTTAGTGTATTTCTTCAGATCAAAGAGATGTGTTGTTCTTAACATTATGCATTATCTGCATCTTCAGTCACACCGTCTTCCGACTCACCGCAGCTGCTCCAACAAGGGAAGCATACACCAGAAGGGAGCTATAGTCCCCACTCAACAGTTCCCTACATCGAATGCGCGTGCCCGACATGGACAACCACAGCAACTGCAGGGCCATCGACAAGTTAGCACATGATGCTCACTCCTATGGATGGCGGCCAGATAGGTTGTACCCTCATCTTACTTGTGTGCAACATTTATGGCTTTGTTATTCATCTAAGCATGGAAAATAGATTATCACATTTCACTGTATATTCATGCTGATCTCTTACGGGTCTTGTTCAGGAGTTAACGCTGTTCCATAGTTCAGCTAAGATACTTGTTCTTTAGGTAACGCTATTCCATAGTTATCATCCATCAGCCAATGCTACCCACAGGCTAGTGATTATAGTATTATACCACTTCTAGTATTACCTATGTTGTTCTTTAATACTTCTTTGTGCCATCTAGTTAATCTCGAGTACAAACGATACATATTCTGTACCTTTCATCTGTGTTCCCCCTTTAGTTTTTGAGACCTGTTGCTACTAGTTAACCCCAGTCCTACTATTTATGTCGTCTCCTACAGGCACTCATTACATAAATCTAACTACTAGTGTCTTCCGTGCATGTCAGATATAATTGCACACACTGATATACCCACAAGAACCTCACGGAGCAATGTAAAGGCCAATAAACTTGATGTCAATGATACCCAATATGATGGAACATGTAAAGGCAGTTCTTCAGAAGACTTGCAGAAAGATGTTGAATCCTCTTCACCCCACAAGGTCCTTGCTCTAACTTGGCCCGTGATATGGGTACAACATGCATATAATGTCCTGGAGTGTATCTACTCTATTGCAATGCCATGTGCTTAGCATGCTGATCATGCATGTAAATATGTCATGCCTTCCTGTTTTTCAGTACCTATTCCATTCATGATAACATGTTTTCAAATTCAAGTACTGTCATTCTACTCTATCGCAATGCCATCTGCTTAATTTGGACACCATGCTTCTGAATATCTTATGCATTGTTATTCATCAGTACGTACTTCATCTGTCTACCATACCATGTTTTTTTACATTGAAGTGTTGTTCTAGTGCTCTATTGCAATGCCATCTTAGTTTCCCAATCATACACATGTATGCTGCCTTAGTTTTTTCTGTACGTATTCCGCTAGCATACAGTTTTACATTCAACTAGTGTTTTTTTACTGTGTTGTCCTGTCGTATCCCTAGCTCTTACACCATACTCCCTCCGTCCGGATTACATGTTGCCGAAATGGATAGAAAAGGATGTATCTAGAACTGAAATACGCCTAGACCCATCCATTTTTTCGGATGGAGGGAATACATGTCAATATGTCATGCCTTTCTATTCTTCAGTACCTATTCCATCTCTCTGCTGTAGCATGTTTTATAACTGAAGCACCATTCTTCTATACAAGGCATGCAAGGGGAAGACGACTATGTTAGAATCTGAAGGGTTACAAACCACGTCTTTGCAAAAGATCCAAACGCCAGGACATAATAAACCAACTCCAATTTTTATAGATACTGCTCCAGCACAGAGAAACCCAACTCCTACTGATAATAAGCATATTCCAGTGGCCAAAGAACTAGTCCGCTCCAGTCTAGCAAAAATATGTCAACTCCATTCTAAGAAGCGTGTGCGTATACTTGCATCATGAAATTTTATAGCATGCTGATCATATTCTCTACATGTTTCTTACCCATCTCTCTTTTAGAAAATAAGCTTAACAGATAGAAGAATTTCTGCACTGGTATCATCTATGAGGAAAGATTATTGCAGGAATTCTCTGTACTCCAATGCAGATATAAGTACCTGTTGTATATCACTATATTTTTACATCAGCATGTATTTTGTTAATCGGTGTGAATCCAACCTTTATCTGATCTAAATTTAGTTGTAGTAAAATGTATGATTAAAGGCCACAATGTTGTTTTTTGTAAGGAAAACTGCCTGGTAGTTTTGCATCCTGGGCTGCATGAGTGTACTATCTCATATCAGTGGGTTTGATTACTTTGGTTCTGCAGTGGGTTTTCAGTGTTTTTTTACCTTGCTGTCCTGTCGTATCCCTAGCTCTTACATCATACTCCCTCCATCCGGATTACATGTCGCAGAAATGGATAAAACTGGATGTATCTAGAACTGAAATACGCCTAGACCCATCCATTTATTTCCGGATGGAGGGAATACATGTCAATATGTCATTCCTTTCTATTCTTCAGTACCTATTCCATATCTGCTGTAGCATGTTTTATAATTGAAGCACCATTCTTCTATATAAGGCATGCAAGGGGAAGACGGCTATGTTAGAATCTGAAGGGTTACAAACCAGGTCTTTGCAAAAGATCCAAACGCCAGGAGATAATAAACCAACTCCATTTTTCATAGATACTGCTCCAGCACAGAGAAACCCAACTCCCACTGATAATAAGCAGATTCCAGTGGCCAAAGAACTAGTCTGCTCCAGTCCAGCAAAAGAATGTCAACTCCATTCTAAGAAGCGTGTGCGTATCCTCGCATCATGAAATTTTATAGCATTCTCATCATATTTTCTACATGTTTCTTACCCATCTCTCTTTTAGAAAATAAGGTTAAATGATAGAAGATTTCCTTCATTGGGATTGTATTCGAGGAAAACATCTTGCGGGAATTCTCTGTGCTCCAATGCTGATGTAAGTACCTATTGTATATCACTATATTTTTACATCAGCATGTATTTTGTTAATCGGCGTGAATCCAACCTTTGTCTGATCTAAAATTAGTTGTAGCAAAATGTTAAAGGCGCCAATGTTGATTTTTTAAAGAAAACTGCCTGTTAGTTTTGCATACTGAGCTGCATGAGTGTACTATATCATATCATGCACATTACTGAATTGTAGTGCTGCTCTGGTTGCCCATTCATTCATTGTGTCAATGTTGCTTTCGTATTACCTTACCTGGCTAATGATAGTTGTGCCATATTGTGTTAATTTGGTGTTGGCTAGTTGCCCAAACGTTCGTTGTGCCAATGTTGCTTTCCTATTATCTGACTTGGCCAATGATAGCAATGCTAGTGTCTTAAGGCTGCTGAAGATAAGAAGACAAACTCTGAAAACAGCAAGGAAACCCCATTGTTTCTTTCCAATACATCTAGGCCAGGTAATATGCCAATAACTCATGATTAATTTGTTTGGTTCCCCTCCTAATTTATGTTATGATGCAGTGGTCGAGACACTCTCCACTATCAATAATACAAGCCTGCCAAAATCGCCATCTGAATCTGTTCAGTATCCTCTATCTCGAATGCAACGAAAAAAATGTATGTTTGTGAACCAATTAATGGCTGAAGGAATGATGGAAATGGTGGAGGAATCAGAGGTGCAGAGTCATGCGACACAACAACTGATCAATGTTTTCAGAGACAGTGTAGCAAAGCAGCAAGAACTTGCCCACATGCTTATGGGCGTCATCCGTGCTGAGGTTGTAGATTGTGATGTTGTAGATCGTTAGGTTCTGTTCATTTATTTGCACTGGCATTAATCTTTGATTGCCCAGTGGATGTAATTTCCTGTAATATATGCTGGATGTGCAACGTTTTTCCCTGTATGCCGTACCTTTGCTTGATCGGTTTTGGTCCTGTGCATAATTGCTCGTCGTAATGGGCTCAAATTATCTAATTTGGCCTAAAGACATGTACGAACTTTAGTGGGCCCATTAAGTTAATGGGCCGTTACCAGGCCGAAAGTTAATGGTCGGCCCTCTTAACTCCCGGGTCGTTAACAGGCTGACGTCAAAGCGGGCAACAGGTGGGCCCAATTGATTTCACAGGCCGTTAACAGGCTGTTACTAAGTTTGGGCTACATATGGCCCAACTATACTGTGGGCCTTTAGCAGGCCGAAAGAGACAGCGGGCTTGTACTGGACCATGAAGAGCATGGGCCGCTAAGAGGCCGAAAGTCAGGTCGTATTGTAAATGGCCCAACTGTGTTGTGGGCCTTTAGCAGGCCGAAAGAGAAACCGGGCTAGTATTGGACCATGAAGGGCATGGGCCGTTAAAAGGCCAAAACTCAGGTCCGACTACAAATGGCCCAACTCATTTATGGTCCGTTAACAGGCTGAAAGGCACAGAGGGCCGGGAATTGGCCCAACAATTAAATGGGTCGCTAAAATGCCAAAACTTAGGTTCGACTACAAATGGCCCAACAGATATATGGGCCGTCACCAGGCTGAAAGACACACCGGGCCGGAAATTGGCCCAACACTTAAATGGGTCGCTAAAAGGCCGAAACTCAGGTCTGACTACAAATGGCCCAACTGATTTATGGGCCGTCAACAGGCTGAAAGACACACCGGGCCGGAAATTAGCCCAATATTTAAATGGACCGCTAAAAGGCCGAAAGATGTACATTGTGAAAATTGGCCCATCCACTGAATGGGCCGTTAACAGGCCGAAATCTCACCGGGCCGATATTGAGCCCAAATATATAGCGGGATGTTAACGGGCTCAAACTGACGATGGGCTGCAATGGTGTCAAATCTTTAACGGGCCGTTGACGGGCCGAATTAGCACATCTCGTATGGGCCGTGGGCTTAAATGGACCTGACACAAGTAGGCCTTATATGGGCTGGCCTGCTATTTTTTTTGGGCCGGCCTTTTTCACCGGAATGGGCCACTGTTGGGCCGTGCCACGTGTCGACCTATCATAGGCGCCTCCAATCCAATGAGTGGATGACATCTGTCCCAACGGTGAGGCAACACGTGTTTCCTCCGGCCAATGATGATTTTACACGTGGAAAATCCCCATTGGTCGGGGCTGTTAACGGGTTATCGGATCCAAAACCGGACCCGATAGCTTAACGACGTTCCATTACGGTGGATGCCATGTGTCGGTCACCCTTGACGAAAGCACTTCTGTGACGCGCGATTTATCGTCATGGAAGTGGACACTTCCGTGATGATAATTTTGGTAATGTCATGGAACACTTCTACGACAGCACAGGTATGACTATCTTGATTCTATCATAAATTTGTCATGGATGTACATGCATGACAGAAAACGTGACCTACTGTGACAAACACGTATCATCACGGAAGTGTATTTTTTTGTAGTGTAAGGCCTTTGGTTGGGCCAGGGTGACTGCCGAGGATCTTGGAGAACGCATCCAAGCTTTTGCGATAGCCATGGCAGCGCTCATGGGTGTAAATGAGATCGAGAGGGGTGGAGTTCCATAGGGGGCGCCACCGCCGGGAAAGGACGGTTGTCCGCACCCCATATTTGATTGGGAGGAGGGAGATGATGACTGTCAACATATCATCGGGGAGGCTGCTGATGAAGTGTAGGCCTACTGGAGTCGCTTGCAGTTATTGCTCGACCTGCCTCTGCTTGTTGGCAACCCCATTCTCCACCTCCGGAGTCTCCTTGTCAACAGTGCTTTCTGATAGAAGTGGGAGTACAGGGAATATTTAGTTAAAATAGGGCAATCGAAAAGTGTATTGGTAACTAGAAGTTAGTAGGCAGGAATAGAGTAAGAAAATGGAATAACAATTGATTGCTTAAATACTACACAATTCATTTGATATTGTTGGGTAAGTCAACATGCAGATACTTGAAAAGAACACTTACTTCAAACAAAGTCTGGACGGATGATATCATCGGGGAAGTTAGCATATATCTCATGACCAGGCTCTTTTATGTGCAGTGCAATTTTAGTGCCAGCTTTTAGTACATAAAACTTAGAAATTTCTTTCCAAGGGCCAGTGCCAAAATAGGAGTCACCACGTTCATCAAGCCCGACAGTAGCAACGATTGTAAATCCATGGTTTGTGTTCAGTATGACATCCCTGCAGTCTTGATTTATGTAAAGGGAAAGATTGTGTACTACAGATTCTGTTGCATAGCAAGGGACCCGCTGCAGAAAATGGTACGATTGTTAAAGAAAATATGGTAACATGCAAATATGGGCCCAAGTTGAAAGAATGATACGTCTCCAACTTATCTATAATTTTTGATTGTTCTATGCTATTATATTATCCATCCAGGATGTTTTATATGCATTTATATGCTATTTTATATGATTTTTGGGACTAACCTATTAACCTAGAGCCCAGTTCCAGTTTCTGTTTTTTTTCCTTGTTTTTGAGTTTTACAGAAAAGGAATACCAAACGGAGTCCAATTGACGTGCCAATTTTTGATGATTTTTTATGGACCAAAAGAAGCCCCCCGAGTAAAAGAGTTAGGCCAGAAGAGTCCCGGGCCGTCCACGAGGGTGGGGGGTGCGCCCTACCCCCTGGGCACGCCCCCTATCTCATGGACGACTCGGAGACCCCCCTGACGTGAGACCTACGCCAAAAATTCCTATAAATACAGAAACCTCAAGAAAATAACCTAGATCAGGAGTTCCGCCGCTGCAAGCCTCTGTAGCCACCAAAAACCAATCGGGACCCTGTTCCGGCACCCTGTCGGAGGGGGGATCCCTAACCGGTGGCCATCTTCAGCATCCCGGCGCTCTCCATGACGAGGAGGGAGTACTTCACCCTCGGGGCTGAGGGTATGTACTAGTAGCTATGTGTTCGATCTCTCTCTCTCTCGTGTTCTTGATTAGGCACGATCTTGATGTATCGCGAGCTTTGCTATTATAGTTGGATCTTATGATGTTTCTCCCCCTCTACTCTCTTGTAATGGATTGAGTTTTCCCTTTGAAGTTATCTTATCGTATTGAGTCTTTAAGGATTTGAGAACACTTGACGTATGTCTTGCATGTGCTTATCTGTGGTGACAATGGGATATTCACGTGATCTACTTGATGTATGTTTTGGTGATCAACTTGCGGGTTCAGTGACCTTGTGAACTTATGCATAGGAGTCGGCACACGTTTTCGTCTTGACTCTCCGGTAGAAACTTTGGGGCACTCTTTGAAGTACTTTTTGTTGGTTTGAATAGATGAATCTGAGATTATGTGATGCATATCGTATAATCATACCCACGGATACTTGAGGTGACATTGGAGTATCTAGGTGACATTAGGGTTTTGGTTGATTTGTGTCTTAAGGTGTTATTCTAGTACGAACTCTAGGATAGATCGAACAGAAAGAAGAGCTTCGTGTTATTTTACTACGGACTCTTGAATAGATTGATCAGAAAGGATAACTTTGAGGTGGTTTTGTACCCTACAATAATCTCTTCGTTTGTTCTCCGCTATTAGTGACTTTGGAGTGACTCTTTGTTGCATGTTGAGGGATAGTTATACGATCCAATTATGTTATTATTGTGGAGAGAACTTGCACTAGTGAAAGTATGAACCCTAGGCCTTGTTTCCTAGCATTGCAATACCGTTTACGCTCACGTTTACCACTTGCTACCTTGCTGTTTTTATATTTTCAGATTACAAAAACCTATATCTACCATCCATATTGCACTTGTATCACCATCTCTTTGCCGAACTAGTGCACTATACAATTTACCATTGTATTGGGTGTGTTGGGGACACAAGAGACTCTTTGTTATTTGGTTGCATTGTTGCTTGAGAGAGACCATCTTCATACTACTCCTCCCTCGGATTGATAAACCTTAGGTCATCCACTTGAGGGAAATTTGCTACTGTCCTACAAACCTCTGCACTTGGAGGCCCAACAACGTCTACAAGAAGAAGGTTGCGTAGTAGACATCAAGCTCTTTTCTGGCGCCGTTGCCGGGGAGGCTAGGTAAGCGGCGGCACTAACACCCCATCAACTAAGCTCTTTTCTGGCGCCATTGCCGGGGAGGTTAGTGCTTGAAGGTATATCTTTAGATCTTACAATTGAATCTTTTAGTTTCTCGTTTTATCACTAGTTTAGTTTATAAAAGAAAACTAAAAAAATTGGAATTGAGGATGCCTCATATGCTTCATCTTTTTAATGTCTTTCGTGAAAATAAGGATTCTGATAATTGTGCTCAAGTGCTAGAAGAAGAATGCATTAGAATGTTTGGCACTAAATATTTGAATGATGGGCATGATTGCAATGTTGTTACTATGAATTCCTTGAATATCCATGATGCTAATGATATGCAAAGCCACAAGCTTGGGGAAGCTATGTTTGATGAAGATGATATTTTTTGTCCCCCAAGTTTTGATGAGCAATTTTATTATTATGAAAGCATGCCTCCTATTTATGATGATTATATTTATGAAAGTGGATTTGGAGAGGTCATGGCTTTATTTAGTGATGAATCCACTATTTCGGAAGAGGTTCCAATTGATTATGAGAACAAAGTTGCTATCTATGATGATTATTGTGATAACATGTATGCTATAAAGAATAATTATAACCATGAAACTTGTCATAATGATTTTAATTTTCAATTGGATTATGCCTCACATGATAGTTATTTTGTTGAGTTTGCTCCCACTACTATTCATGAGAAGAAATTTGCTTATGTGGAGAGTAGTAAAAAATTTATGCTTGTAGATCATGAAAGAATGCTTTATGTGATGGTTATATTGTTGAATTCATTCATGATGCTACTTCAAATTATTATGAGGGAGGAATATATGCTTGTAGGAATTGCAATAATATCAAGTTTCCTCTCTATGTGCTTGAAATCTTGAAGTTATGCTTGTTTTGCCTTCCCATGCTAGTTGATTATTGTTCCCATAAGTTGTTTGCTCACAAAATACCTATGCATAGGAAGTGGGTTAGACTTAAATGTTCTAGTCATATTATTCATGATGCTCTCTTTATCTTTCAATTCTTATCTTTTATGTGAGCATCATTGTAATCATCATGCCTAGCTAGGGGCGTTAAACGTTAGGGTTTGTTGGGAGTCAACCCAATTTTATTTTTGTCCTTTGCTTTTGCTCCTGTTTAGATAAATAATTCATCTAGCCTCTTTTTAGATGTGGTTTTATTTTTTAATTAGTGTTTGTGCCAAGTAGAACCTTTGGGAAGACTTGGGTGAAGTCTATGCGATCTTGCTGTAAAAAACAGAAACTTTTGCGCTCACGAGATTAGCTGCCATTATTTACTTCAGAGTGATTTTAGGTTTATTCTTTTTGAAGATGATTAATAGACAAATTCCGCACATCCACCAATTTATTTCAGAATTTTTGGAGTTCCATAAGTATTCGAACAAATCAGATTGCTATAGACTATTCTGTTTTTGACAGATTCTGTTTTCATTGTGTTGTTTGCTTATTTTGATGAATCTATGAGTAGTATCGGAGGGTATGAACCATAGAGAAGTTGGAATACAGTAGATATTACACCAATGTGAATTTAGAATGAGTTCACAACAGTACCTAAGTGGTGATTTATTTTCTTATACTAACGGAGATTACGAGTTTTCTGTTGAGTTTTGTGTTGTGAAGTTTTCAAGTTTTGGGTAAAGATTCGATGGACAATGGAATAAGGAGTGGAAAGAGCCTAAGCTTGGGTATTCCCAAGGCACCCCAAGGTAATATTCAAGGACAACCAAGAGCCTAAGCTTGGGGATGCCCCGGAAGGCATCCCCTCTTTCGTCTTCATTCATCGGTAACTTTACTTGTAGCTATATTTTTATTCACCACATGATATGTGTTTTGCTTGGAGCATCATTTTATGTTATTTTGTTTTGCTTCCTATTTGAATAAAATACCAAGATCTGAAATTCTTAAATGTTAGAGAGTCTTCACATAGTTACATAATTATTCAACTACTCATTGATCTTCACTTATATCTTTCGGAGTAGTTTGTCGTTTGCTCTAGTGCTTCACTTATATCCTTTTAGAGCACGGCGGTGGTTTTATTTTGAAGAAATAGATGAACTCTCATGCTTCACTTATATTATTTTGAGAGTCCTAAACAGCATGGTAATTTTCTTTGGCTATAAAATTAGTCCTAATATGATAGGCATCCAAGATGGGTATAATAAAAACTTTCATATAAAGTGCATTAAATACTATGAGAAGTTTGATACTTGACAATTGGTTTGAGATATAAAGATGGTGATATTAGAGTCGTGCTAGCTGAGTAATTGTGAAATTGAGAAATACTTGTCTTGAGGTTTGCAAGTCTCGCAACATGCACGTATGGTAACAGGTTTGTGACAAATTTGAAGCATGAGGTGTTTCTTTGATTGCCTTCCTTACGAGTGGCGGTCGGGGACGAGTGATGGTCTTTTCCTACCAATATATCCCCCTAGGAGAATGCGGGTAGTGCTTGGTTTTGATGACTTGTAGATTTTTGCAATAAGTATGTGAGTTCTTTATGACTAATGTTGAGTCCATGGATTATACGCACTCTCACCCTTCCATCACTGCTAGCCTCTTCGGTACTGTGCATTGCCCTTTCTCACCTCGAGAGTTGGTGCAAACTTTGCCGGTGCATCCAAACCCCGTGATATGATACGCTCTATCACACATAAGCCTCCTTATATCTTCCTCAAAACAGCCACCATACCTACCTATTATGGCATTTCCATAGCCATTCCGAGATATATTGCCATGCAACTTTCCATTGTTCCGTTTATTATGACACGCTTCTTCATTGTCATAGTACCTTGCATGGTCATGTAGTTGACATCGTATTTGTGGCAAGGCCACCATGCATAATTTTTCATAAATTTCACTCTTGATTCATTGCCCATCCCGGTACACCACCGGAGGCACTCATATAGAGTCATATTTTGTTCTAGTATCGAGTTGTAATCCTTGAGTTGTAAATAAATAGAAGTGTGATGATCATCATTATTGGAGCATTGTCCCATGTGAGGGACAAAAAGAGAATGGCCAAATAAAAAAAGAGAAGGCCCAAAAAAAAGGGAGAGAAAGGCCAAATAAAAAAAAGAGAAGGCCCAAAAAAATGAGAGAAAAAGAGAGAAGGGGCAATGTTACTATCCTTTTTCCACACTTGTGTTTCAAAGTAGCACCATGATCTTCATGATAGAGAGTCTCTTATTTTGTCACTTTCATATACTAGTGGGAATTTTCATTATAGAACTTTGCTTGTATATTCCAACGATGGGCTTCCTCAAAATGCCCTAGGTCTTCGTGAGCAAGCAAGTTGGATGCACACCCACTTAGTTTATTTTGTTGAGCTTTCATACATTTATAGCTCTAGTGCATCCGTTGCATGGCAATCCCTACTCCTCGCATTGACATCAATTGATGGGCATCTCCATAGCTTATTGATTAGCTGCGTTGATGTGAGACTTTCTCCTTTTTTGTGTTCTCCACACAACCTCCATCATCATATTTTGTTCCACCTATAGTGCTATGTACATGAATCGCGCTCATATATTGCGTGAAAGTAGAAAAAGTTTGAGAATACTAAAGTATGAAACAATTGCTTGGCTTGTCATCGGGGTTGTGCATGATGGGAGCATTTTGTGTGACGAAAATGAAGCATGGCCAAACTATATGATTTTGTAGGGATGAGCTTTCTTTAGCTATGTTATTTTGAGAGGACATAATTGCTTGGTTAGTATGCTTGAAGTATTATTGTTTTTATCTCAATATTAAACTTTTGTCTTAGATCTTTCGGATCTGAACATTCATGCCACAATAAGGAAAATTACATTGAAAATTATGTTAGGTAGTATTCCACATGAAAAATTCTGTTTTTATCATTTACCTACTCGAGGACGAGCAGGAATTAAGCTTGGGGATGCTTGATACGTATCCAACGTATCTATAATTTTTGCTTGTTCCGTGCTATTATATTATCCATCTAGGATGTTTTATATGCATTTATATGCTATTTTACATGATTTTTGGGACTAACCTACTAACCTAGAGCCCAGTGCCAGTTTCTGTTTTTCCTTGTTTTTGAGTTTTACAGAAAAGGAACACCAAACGGAGTCCAATTGACGTGCCAATTTTTGATGATTTTTATGGACCAAAAGAAGCCCCCGGAGTAAAAGAGTTGGGCCAGAAGAGTCCCGAGCCATCCACGAGGGTGGAGGGTGCGCCCTACCCCCCTAGGCGCACCCCCTATCTCGTGGACGACTCGGAGACCCCCCTGACGTGAGACCTACGCCAAAAATTCCTATAAATACAGAAAGCCCCAGAAAAGAAACCTAGATCTGGAGTTCCGCGCCGCAAGCCTCTGTAGCCACCAAAAACCAATCGGGACCCTGTTCCGGCACCCTGCCGGAGGAGGGATCCATCATCGATGGCCATCTTCATAATCCTGATGCTCTCCATGATGAGGAGGGAGTAGTTCACCCTCGGGGCTGAGGGTATGTACCAGTAGCTATGTGTTTGATCTCTCTCTCTCTCCCTCTCGTGTTCTTGATTTGGCACGATCTTGATGTATCGCGAGCTTTGCTATTATAGTTGGATCTTGTGATGTTTCTCCCCTTCTACTCTCTTGTAATGGATTGAGTTTTACCTTTGAAGTTATCTTATCGGATTGAGTCTTTAAGGATTTGAGAATACTTGATGTACGTCCTGCATGTGCTTATCTGTGGTGACAATGGGATATTCACGTGATCTACTTGATGTATGTTTTGGTGATCAACTTGCGGGTTCTGTGACCTTGTGAACTTATGCATAGGGGTTGGCACATGTTTTCGTCTTAACTCTCCGGTAGAAAGTTTGGGCACTCTTTGAAGTTCTTTGTGTTGGTTGAATAGATGAATCTGAGATTGTGTGATGCATATCATATAATCATACCCACGGATACTTGAGGTGACATTGGAGTATCTAGGTGACATTAGGGTTTTGGTTGATTTGTGTCTTAAGGTGTTATTCTAGTACGAACTCTAGGATAGATCGAACGGAAAGAATAGGTTTGTGTTATTTTACTACGGATTCTTGAATAGATCGATCAGAAAGGATAACTTTGAGGTGGTTTCGTACCTTACAATAATCTCTTTGATTGTTCTCCGCTATTAGTGACTTTGGAGTGACTCTTTGTTGCACGTTGAGGGATAGTTATATGATCCAATTATGTTATTATTGTTGAGAGAACTTGCACTAGTGAAAGTATGAACCCTAGGCCTTGTTTCGAAGCATGGCCACACCGTTTGCGCTCACTTTTACCATTAGTTACCTTGCTGTTTTTATATTTTCAGATTACAAAAACCTATATCTACCATCCATATTGCACTTGTATCACCATCTCTTCTCCGAACTAGTGCACCTATACAATTTACTATTGTATTGGGTGTGTTGGGGGCACAAGAGACTCTTTGTTATTTGGTTGCAGGGTTGCTTGAGAGAGACCATCTTCATCCTACGCCTCCCAAGGATTCATAAACCTTAGGTCATCCACTTTGAGGGAAATTTGCTACTGTATTACAAACCTCTGCACTTGGAGGCCCAACAATGTCTACAAGAAGAAGGTTGTGTAGTAGACATCAAGCTTTTTTCTGGCGCCGTTGCCGGGGAGGTTAGTGCTTGAAGGTATATCTTTAGATCTTGCAATTGAATCTTTTAGTTTCTTGTTTTATCACTAGTTTAGTTTATAAAAGAAAACTACAAAAAAATGGAATTGAGGGTGCCTCATATGCTTCATCTTTTTAATGTTTTCCATGAAAATAAGGATTCTGATAATTGTGCTCAATTGCTAGAAGAAGAATGCATTAAAATGTTTGGCACCAAATCTTTGAATGATGAGCATGATTGCAATGTTGTTAGTATGAATTCTTTGAATACCCATGATGCTAATGATATGCAAAGCCACAAGCTTGGGGATGCTATGTTTGATGAAGCACTACTGGAATCAGCTAATTTGCCATCTGCCAGCTCTTTGCCGTCTGCTAGCTGACGGCAAAGAAGCTCTTTGCCATCAGCTACACATAAACAGACGGCAAAGAAAAGGCTGACGGCAAAGAAGCTCTTTGCCGTCTGCCAGCTCTTTGCCGTCTGCCAGCGGACGGCAAAGAGTGTGGTGGCCCCCACCCCCCGCTCGTTTGAAAAAATCCTAACGGCCCACCTCTTTGCCGTCCACTAGCGGACGGCAAAGAGGCAGAAAGGCGGACGGCAAAGGCTGGCGGACGGCAAAGAGGGCACTTGCCTAACGGCAGGTACCCCCCGCCCGTTACTCACTTCGTCCTCGCCTCGCCCTTCTCCTCCCACCCCGCCGCCGCCGCCGCCGCCCGCCGCGCGCCGCCGCGCCGTCGCCCCCGCCGCCCCGCCGCCCCGGCTCCCCGCCGCCCCACCGCCCCGTCGCCCCCCCGCCCCGGCCCCCCGCCGCCCCGCGCCTCACCGCCGCCACGGCCCCCCGCCGCCCCGCGCCCCCCGCCGCCTCCTCCACTGCCCCGCCCCGGCCCCCCGCCCCCCATCCCCCCCGCCGCCCCGGCCCCCCGCCGGCCGGGCCCCCGCCGCCCCGCCTCCTCCACCGCCCCGCCCCGGCCCCCCGCCGCCCCGCCTCCTCCATCGCCCCGCCCCGGCCCTCCGTCGCCGGCCCCGCCCCGGC
Source organism: Aegilops tauschii subsp. strangulata (assembly GCF_002575655.3). Lineage (NCBI taxonomy): Eukaryota > Viridiplantae > Streptophyta > Magnoliopsida > Poales > Poaceae > Aegilops > Aegilops tauschii. The sequence goes on from NC_053039.3 coordinate 378,863,518, forward strand.
CCTCCCCCACAGTGAGCCCCTCCTCCCTTTTTTTTTTTCTGTTTTTCTGTTTTTCTGTTTTTTTTCTGTTTTTTTGTTTTTTTTTCTGTTTAAGTTTAGGTTTAATTAGTTTAAATAGTTTAGTTTTAATTAGTTTAGGTTTTTAGTTTAGGTTAGTTTAGGTTTAGGTTAAGTAGAAGGGGGAGAAGAAGAAGAAGAAGAAGAAGAAGAAGAAGAAGAAGAAGAAGAGGAGGAGGAGGAGGAGGAGGAGAAGAAGAAGAAGAAGAAGAAGAGGAGGAGGAGGAGGAGGAGGAGAAAGAAGAAGAAGAAGAAGAAGAAGAAGAAGAAGAAGAAGAAGAAGAAGAAGAAGAAGAAGAAGAAGAAGAGGAGGAGGAGGAGGAGGAGACACTCCGAAGCCCTGACCCCGAAACAGCACCCCGACCCCGACACGGCACCCCGACACCGACACGGCACCCCGAGACCTACATGACACCCCGACCCCCGACACGACACCCCCGACACCCCGACCCCGAGAACCCGACCCCGACCCCGACACCCCGACCCCGAGCCTGACCCGACACCCCGACCCCGACACCGACACGGCACCCCGACCCCGACCCGGCACCCCGACCCCCGACACCGACACGACACCCCGACCCCCGACACGACACCCCCGACACCCCGACCCCGAGACCCCGACCCCGACCCCGACCCCGAGCCTGACCCGACACCCCGACCCCGACACGGCACCCCGACCCCGACCCGGCACCCCGACCCGACACCCCGACCCCGAGACCCCGACCCTGACACGGCACCCCGAGACCGACACGACACCCCGACCCCGACACGGCACCCCGAGACCGACACGACACCCCGACCCCCGACACGACACCCCCGACACCCCGACACCCCGACCCCGAGACCCCGACCCCGACCCCGACCTCGACCCCGACCCCGACACCCCGACCCCGAGCCTGACCCGACACCCCGACCCCGACACCGACACGGCACCCCGACCCCGACCCGGCACCCCGACCCGACACCCCGACCCCGAAAAGGTGTTCTTTGGCCTTCCAGAAGCCGACGGGGTCATATATTTGTGAATTATTAGTTGGTCATATATCTTTCGATTTTGTTATGAAAAACATCATATATAATTGTGTTGATCGGGTAGTTTTAAATGTGCAGTTGTTTCATCGCTGCGAGGTTTGGTGTTCGACGACCTCGCCGTGCGTTTGACGAGCTCTGCCCCTTCGTTCGTGGGTGAGCACAAATGACATGTCCTCCTCCCCCATTAATTATTTGATCTATTCCGATGAAACTTGATAGCTAGATATATATGTGTCTTGAATCATCAGTATGCGTAACCAATATGTGTCTCCCGTTCGAAAGCGTCATAGTTATAAATATGCATGCATTTGCATATTTATAACCTTGATTCTTTCGAATTGTCCAACGCTATCCATGGACAGCCCGAGTATGTTTAGATTGGGTTCGTTTTCCCATATGCTTTGCTCCGGATCCGACGCATAAATTTCGTCAGTGCCTCCCCTGTTGTTCTTCGGGTACACATCCTCTCTGTTTATTGCAGAGACGTGTATCAGGAGAACAGCGGGGAGGTGCTGCCGAAATTTTGCGTAGGATCCGGGGCATAGCATGGGAAAATGAACCCAATCTAAACATACTCGGGTGGGATTAGGACCTATCATTACCTATTAGAGTGTAGGTTGCATGGACGTAATAAAATTGACAAAGTAGATCAACTGATGAATACATACATGGTGAATTATATATATATATATATATATTTGTTGTGTGTCTAGTAGCTCTGGAAGTCAAGATGAGTGATCGTGCGTGGATGTACACCGGTCACACTGGTCAGAACAAATGGAGCACTGAATGGTTCACAAAAACCAAGGGGTTTGTGCGAGCCGCATTTGCAAATGGCCAGAGGAAAACCTGGTGCCCCTGTTTACGGTGCGGCAATTGGGAAAAGAGGACAGAGGCTGAAATGGGAAAACACCTGCAGAAGAGTGGTTTTACGCCCGATTATACGGTGTGGACATTTCATGGTGAGTCTGCCCAACGTGACCGAGCTGAGGTGGATCGTCGTCGCACCGACGAGCATGGTACCGGTATGGAAAACATGGTGCAAGACTTTGATGATGCTCGGGATTCGGACGAGGAGATGGAGGAATCTGCAAAGGCCTTCAATGAAATGTTGGAGTCTTCAAAACGTCCGCTCCATGAGCACACTGAGCTTTGTCAGTTGGATGCCATCTCACAAGTAATGGCTCTGAAGGCTCAGTTCAACTTGGGCAGAGAATGCTACGATGCAATGATGACAGTATTTGGACGCTTTCTACCCAAAGGCCATGTAATGCCTGCAAACCTGTACCAGTCGGACAAAATTCTCCGTGCACTGAAGATGCCCTATGATAAGATACATGCCTGTGAGAAAGGATGTGTCTTGTTTAGGCTTGACTATGCGGACTTGAACTGTTGTCCCATTTGCAAGTCTTCCAGGTATGTTGTGGTAGACAACGGTATGGGTGAGAAGACACAGACCAAAATCCCCGTTAGTGTTCTTCGGTATATGCCAATCGTACCAAGACTTCAACGTCTTTTCATGGTCGAAGAGACGGCCAGACAGATGACATGGCACAAAACGGGCAAAAGAACCGAACTAGATGCAGATGGGAATCTGATGATTGTACACACATCGGATGGTGTTGCGTGGAAAAAGTTTGATGAATTACATGGTGACAAAGCGGCAGATCCGAGGCATCCTCGAGTCGGCATCAGCACGGATGGGTTCAGTGTGTTTGGTATGACGGCAGCCCAATACAGTTGTTGGCCCGTATTTGTCTTTCCACTCAATCTCCCCCCCGGACAGATTATGCAAAGAAAGAACATTTTCCTGACGTTGATAATTCCAGGGCCCAACTATCCGGGGAAAAATATGAATGTGTACATGCAACCGCTTAAGGACGAATTGCAAGAAGCCTGGGATAATGGGTTCAAGACATACGATGCCTATAGCAAACGGAACTTCATAATGCGTGTCTGGTACATGTACTCGACGCATGACTTGCCGGCGTATGCGCTATTCGTTGGCTGGTGTGTGCATGGAAGGTTCCCGTGCCCCACATGCAAGGGAGCTCTTGAGTTTCGTTGGCTTCAGGCCGGTCGCAAGTTTTCTTGCTTCGACATGCATAGAGAGTTCCTGAATCCTCGCCATAAGTTCAGGAAAGACAAGAAGAACTTCATCAGAGGTAGAGTTGTCAAAAACTCTGCACCACATGCATTGACAGGCCAACAGACCCTGGATCAGTTAAACGCTCTCGAGCCAGATCCCGAGCGTCCAGGGTACTTCAAGGGGTATAATTCTAAGCACGCCTGGACTCACAAAACATGCTTATGGGATCTGCCTTACTTCAAAGACCTCCTTTGCCCACACAACATCGACGTGATGCACACTGAGAAGAATATCGCCGAGGCACTTTTTGGTACATTGTTCGGCATAGATGGGAAGTCAAAGGATAATACTAAGGCTAGAGTCGATCTGGAGGCGCTATGTGATAGGCCGTTACAAAACATGAAAGAACCGAAAGGAAAGCAGAACTGGACGAAGCCAAAGGCATGGTTCAATCTTGGAAGGCCGGCTATGAGGGAAATTATCTTGTGGGTGAAAATGCAGTTGATGTTCCCCGATGGGTATGCAGCGAATCTACAGAGGGGAGCCAGTCTTGATAAATTGAAGATATTTGGTCTCAAGAGTCATGATTGGCACATATGGATTGAGCGGGTAATGCCGGTGATGTTGCGTGGCTTCATCCCTGAGGATGAATGGCTAGTACTGGCAGAACTCAGCTATTTCTTCCGTGTTCTTTGTGCGAAAGAACTATCGCCTGGCGTGCTAGAAGAAATGGAAGAGTTGGCGCCAGAGTTGATTTGCAAGTTAGAGAAGATCTTTCCACCGGGCTTCTTTAATCCAATGCAACATTTGATTTTGCATCTCCCGACCGAGGCAAGATTGGGGGGGCCCGTGCAAAATCGTTGGTGCTACCCAACTGAGAGGATGCAGAAGACGCTTCGACAAAAATGTAAAAATAAACATAGAATTGAAGCATCGATGGCTGAGGCATTCATCACTGAGGAGGCGGCAAACTTCGTGACAGCACACTACGAAGCCAAAAATCGTCATTTGCATAATCCGAAGCCTCGGTACAATGCTGACGACCCTAAAAAGGGTGGATCCAACCTCAGCCTATTCAAAGGGAATCTCGCACCAGCCAGTGTTTCAAATCCAGTATCTTTGGATAACGAACAATGGCGGACCATTTCGTTGTATATCTTCAACAACCTGATAGAAGTGCGGCCGTACATCGAGTAAGTTCTCGGTACATAGTTTCGCAACTTCTATTTCCTTTGAACTGCTCTTATTCCTGGATATTTCATACAGTCAATACGTCGCCTTATTCTCGTATGGAGCGGTGATCCAAAAGGATTCTGTCGAAGAGTATGAGCTTCTCGCAAAGCAAGGTGGCGGCTATCCCGGTTTCATCTCTTGGTTCAAACAAACGGTAATTTCTATTAGACTTGTAGGCTAATTTGTAGGCGGCTATCCCGGTTTCATTCGCTAATTTGTGCGTAATGCAACAATCCTTTCATATTAAACTTGTAGGCTAATTCAGAGTCTATGGACGCCGAATTGAGACAAGTCGCTAATGGTTTTGACTATAAGGTCCGCTCATTTGACAAATACGACATCAACGGGTATCGCTTTCGTACCTATGGCAAAGAGCTATCTATGGCCGACCGAAAGTCTACAAATTGTTGTGTATCTGCTATCGGCGAAGGAGGTACCGAGTATTATGGGAGAGTTGAAGCAATTTATGAACTTCTATTCTATGGTGAAAACCCATCGAATGTCGTAGTCTTCAAATGTTATTGGTTTCAGCCGAAGGAGACTAGAAGAACTCATGAACATATAGGGCTAGTTGAAATCAACCAAAGCACCCATTTAGATGTTCCTGATGTCTATATTACGGCTCAACAGGCGACCCAAGTATTCTATCTACCGTGGGCCTGCCAAACTAATCCAAATCTGAAAGGTTGGGATGTCGTTTATGAAGTGCCGCCACGTGCTAGACTATCTCCCCCAAAGGAAGAGGATTATGAACCTCACATTAACCCAGACACATATGAAGGAGAATTCTTCCAAGAGACACGTCTTTCCAAAAAGTGTTTCAAGAACCGCTATACTTCACCCCAAAACATTGAAGTAGACAGTGACAGTGAATCCGACATCACCCCAGAGGAGGAACAAGAAGAGCCGGAACAAGAAGAGGTTACTGCTGCGGATGACCTGTCATTGCTTGACCGATTACGTCAAGGTGGCCTTGCACATGTTGATGCCACTGAACCCTATGGGCCCGTCATTGATTATAGTGATGATGATGATTATGCATTTATTGATGATACTGATCGAGATTATTAGTAGTGTCAGGTATTAATTTTTTTAATGTTGTACTTGATGATGATACACTTAAGTGATACACGTATTATTATTCATGTCGGTCTTTTTTTTATGTTGTACTAATTTCGTTTACTGTTTGTCATGGCAGGTGTTGAAAGATGGTGGGCGCTGGTCGGGAGCGCGCCAAGGCCCCTTCTTCCTCGGCGCGTGGTCTGAGGTCTTCGATTCCAGACGTACCTCTTCGCCGAGCGTTGCTGGACAGTATGTCCACACCGCCGGGCCCTTCTTCGTCCACCGCGGTGCCCAGCAGGGGACGAGGTAGGAAGAGAGGAGGTGGGGCACGTGGTCGCGGGAGAGGAGGTAGGGTGACTGCTAGGGCGCCTTCCTCGCCGCCACCCCCAGCTGTTTCACCCGAGCACGTGACTGCTAGGGTGGACTCGTCCGAGGAGGAGGCTACACGGACTCCGGTCCACGAGCCTCCGGTCCACGGGTCTTGGGCCCACGAGCCTCGGGTCGACTGGCCTTCGGCCCACAAGAGTTCGGCCCACGAGACCCCGGAGGAGCACACGTCCGGATGGGGTACCTGGCCGGATCAGCCCGAGGAGCCGAGTGGCCATGCTGATGATGGCGGGGAGCTGACTGATCTTGAGGAGGAGGGTGGCACCGTCTACCAGCGTGGTGCTACACGGCTCCCGTCCGTGCCGGCGACCCGCGAGCAGAGGTGGTTGATCTTCCCTGATGGGGAGAGGTACGTAAGTGCATTTAATATTTTTGTACCTTCTGCATTCACGTTTCTTCAAATAACTAATGCGTTGGCCTTGTCATGCTGCACGGGTTGGGACCACCATCATAGTGTCCGCCGGCCCAACTCCGTCCTTGGAGTTCTTTGCCGGCAAAACTTCCCGGGGTTTGTCACGTTACCTGGTGAGGGTCGGCTTCCAGAGCTTGGGTTGAGCTGGGAGCACTACGTGGCTGCCCCGGCCCCGCCGGATGTCATTATCGACGGTGTCGTGTGCGACACGAGGGCAGACATGGTGATCAGGACGTTCTGGGTAATTTCTCCTTTACACATTTCAAAATCTTCAACTAGCTAGTTATTAATTGTACTAATCAATATTGTCTCATTTGCTTGCATACATTCTACAGGTGTGAGGAGGGATACGAGGAGGACTACGCAAATGTTATCGAGAATGTCTGCAAGCGCCTACTGCAGAACTTACGGCACGAGGCTCGGGTGCAGGCTGTTCGAGACTACTACGCCTTGCGTGGTATCAAGAAGACCAAGCTGGCGTGCCGCGATAAGTTCCTGAGTAAGGAGCAGTACATGAAGGTAATTCTTAAGGCCTTCTACTTAAGTTCCTTCATTTAGTAATTCTTAGCCGTAGCGCTCAAGTTTCTATTTGCTAACTTAGGCGCCTCCGAGATGGTGTGCGGATCGGATGGATTGTTGGGAGGTGTTGGTCGATGAGTGGTGCTCACAAGAATGGCTAGCCCTCCACAACCAGGCCAAGGACAAACGTGCCCAAATGGAAGGTGTGCCACACCATCAAGGCAGCTCCAACTTATATCAGTTCGGGCGCAACTGGGTATGTGGTTTGCTTCATGATTCATGCAATTCATTCATCATGCTAGCTTGAGCCCTTTAATTACTAATTTTCATTGTTTCTCTCTTTCAGGCACGCCACAATAAGGCGGATAAGGTGCCAGAGGTGTACGACCTGTATGCCATGGCCCACACTGGCTCTTACAAGAAAGTCAAGGCTTTCTCTCAGTCTGACCTCGATGATGCAAACAACTTCACCAACATCTCCTCCCACAACAAGCTCGTGAGATATAGAGATGAGGGGAAGGCGAGGAAAGGGGAGGACTTTAACCCGAGCCAGGGTCCCATTGATCCAGAGCTGGTGATGATATCTGGTGGCGGGAGGTCCCATGGCTCCATAGCCATTGGAGATGGACTTATCCGTTGTCCTAGCACTCTCCCGGAGATCAAGGCGCGCCAGTCGAGCTCCGCTCCTGAGATAAGGCCTCGTGAACGGCCAGTGCAACTCGCCATCAAGGTTAGTGATATGTACTCAGTTATCTTTCTCCATTACATTGTGTGCGCTTCCATCAATGATTACAAATGGTCATGTGAGTGGTGTTGCAGGCTGCTATACAGACTGAGAGAGATAGAATGGAGAAACTTCTGGCGGAGGCGGCGGAGAGGCAGCGGGAGATGGAGGAGAGGACGAGAAAGATGATGGAGGAGGAGAGGGCACGGAATGACATGCAGGCAAGGGCCATGTACGAGCTTCTTGTGGTAAGTTTCTTCTGCAGATTACTTGCTAGTCTTAACATTTGAGTCTCATTACTAACTAGTATGACTCTGTTCTGAAAACCAAATGTGCAGTCTGTGTGCGAGAAGTCCGGTCAGCCCGCTCCGCCGATGCCAGTGATTGCTCCTGGGAGCACGGTGAGTTTAGTTTGAATGGACATTACTTGGTAGTCTTAACATTTGAGTGTCGTAATGCTAACGAGACATTGGAAATGATCTTTGGTGCAGCTTAACTCCAGAAACGCATCGCACGATCCTTCTCCAGGTAGCGGCACTAGCCACCCCGCTCCTACACCTCCCTGATCACGGTAAGTTTCTCCAGTGTTTTGCTTAACAAATGCATAAAGACCTAGACTTAGCTTTATTTCCTCCAATATGCTTACCATAATGACCTAGAGTTAGCTTATTTTCCTCCAAAATGACCCATTTTACCTAGGTTAGCTTATAAATGATGCAGTTCATCCAAGTTAGCTCAAAAATGACCCATTTTACCTACATTAGCTCCTAAATGATCCATTTTACCTACGTTAGCTTTAAAATGGCCCATTTCACCTAGGTTAACTCCAAAATGACCCATCTTACCTAGGTTATCTTATAAATGATCCATTTCAACTAATTTAGCTCATAAACGATCCATTTGACCTAAGTGAGCTAAAAAAACGATCCATTTCACCTAAATTAGCTCTTAAATGATCCATTTCACCTAAGTTAGCTCAAAAAGATCCATTTCAACTAAATTAGCTCTAAAATGACCCATTTTACGTAGATGAGCTCCTAAATGATCCATTTTACCTACGTTAGCTTTAAAATGACCCATTTCACCTAGGTTAGCTCCAAAATGACCCATTTCACCTAGGTTAGCTCCAAAATGACCCATTTCACCTTACTTAGCTCAAAAACGATGCCCTTCACCTTAGTTAGCTCATAAACGACCCATTTCAACTAAGTTAGCTCATAAATGATCCATTTCAACTAAGTTAGCTCATAAACAACCCATTTCAACTTAGTTAGCTCATATATGATCCATTTCACCTAAGTTAGCTCATAAATGACATATACTTCTTGTTCTAGTCTTGTTCTTGTTCTAGTCACCTATTTCTAACTTTCTTATTTACCATTTTGCAGATTTCATTCACTTGATGGAAGCTAGCTTGCTATGATGGAGTGCTTGCTTTTCCTTTGATGAAACTTTGCATTGTATCTAGCTTGCTATCTTCATGACACTTTGCATTGTAATATATATATGGATGGAACAATGTGTATGGATGGAACTTCCTTATGTATGAACAATGTGTATGGATGAAACTGATGTGATATGTGATATGAAACTTATGTGCTAGATATGTGTTGGATATGTGCTGTATATGAAACTTATATATGTGATATGTGCTGCAAATTGTGGGATTTAATAAAAAACAGAAAAAACAGACAATATGCAGGCTCTTTGCCGTCTGCCACCGACGGCAAAGCGCTCTTTGCCGTCTGCCGCGGACGGCAAAGAAGCCACGTGGTAGCCAACTGTGCTTCCTGGGAGCTGACCCATTTGGTCAGTTTGCCTACAGTGGCAGACGGCAAAGACTTTGCCGTCCGTGGCAGACGGCAAAGAACCTGCCATCTAGTGACGTGTAGATGACATCATAAGGCGGACGGCAAAGACCAAAGGCTCTTTGCCGTCTGCGGCGGACGGCAAAGGTCTGCCGTTAGCCACTTAACGGACTGACAGCGCAATTATTGCCGTCCGCCCTCTTTGCCGTCCGCCGCAGACGGCAAAGAGCCTTTGCCGTCTGCCGCCAGGAAGCAGACGGCAAAGCAGCTGTTTACCGTAGCCTTCTTTGCCGGAGCCTTTTACCGTCCGCGGCAGACGGCAAAGAGCTTTGCCGTCCGCCTTTCGAGCCTTTGATGTCCGCCATGGCAGACGGCAAAGTAGCTGTTTCCTGTAGTGAAGATGATATGTTTAGTCCCGCAAGTTTTGATGAGCAAATTTATTATAATGAAAGCATGCCTCCTATTTATGATGATTATTGTGAGAGCATGTATGCTATAAAGAATAAAGATAACCATGAAACTTGTCATCATGATTTTAATTTTCAATTGGATTATGCTTCACATGATAGTTATTTTGTTGAGTTTGCTCCCACTACTATTGATGAGAATAAATTTGCTTACGTGGAGAGTAGTAAAATTTCTATGCAAGTAGATCATGAAAAGAATGCTTTATGTGTTGGTTATATGGTTGAATTCATTCATGATGCTACTGAAAACTATTATGAGAGAGGATCATATGCTTCTACATATTGCAATAATATCAAGTTTCCTCTCTATGTGTTGAAATTTTTGAAGTCATGCTTGTTTTGCCTTCCTATGCTAGTTGATTCTTGATCCAATAAATTGTTTGGTCACAAAAATCCCTATGCATAGGAAGTTGGTTAGGCTTAAATGTGCTAGTCATATTCTTCATGATGCTCCCGTTATGTTTCTATTCTTATCTTTTATGTGAGCATCATTGAAATCATCATGCCTAGCTAAAAAGGCATTAAAGAAAAGCGCTTGTTGGGAGACAACCCAATATTTACCCTTACTGTTTTTGTGCGTCCACATGATTAAGATACTGTAGTAATCATGTTTTATAGCTTTTGTTTCAATAAAGTGCCAAGTAGAACCTTTGGGAAGACTTGGGTGAAAGTTAATGTGATCTTGCTGAAAAACAGAAACTTTTGCGCCCAGGAAAGTAATTTTAATAATTCACAGAAGCGTGCTATTGATCAGATTCCTTTTGCATATGATTGGTACACAAATTACCCAGGTTGTCCTAATTTTTCAGATTTTTGGAGTTACAGAAGTATTCGAGAGTTACAGATTACTACAGACTGTTCTGTTTTTGACAGATTCTGTTTTCTATGTGTTGTTTGCCTATTTTGATGAATCTATGAGTAGTATCGGAGGGTATGAACCATAGAGAAGTTGGAATACAGTAGATATTACACCAATATGAATTTAGAATGAGTTCACAATAGTACCAAAGTGGTGATTTATTTTCTTATACTAACGGAGCTCATAAGATTTTCTGTTGAGTTTTGTGTTGTGAAAATTTCAAGTTTTGGGTGAATTTTCGATGGACTATGGAATAAGGAGTGGCAAGAGCCTAAGCTTGGGGATGCCCCGGAAGGCATCCCCTCTTTTGTCTTCGTTCATCGGTAACTTTACTTGGAGCTAGATTTTTATTCACCACATGATATGTGTTTTGCTTGGAGCGTCATTTTCTTTCCTTAGGATTTGCTTACTGTTATTTACAATAATGTTCTGCATTCTTTCTTTTCAATAAAAATGTCAAGGATAGCCTTTACCATGCTTATTATGCAAGTATACATGTTGCTGTTTCAAAACAGAAAGTTTACCGCTGTTGCAAAAATTCCCTAGAAAATTCAGAATATGATAAAAGGTTGAAACTTTTTGCATATTGAGCTCTGATAAATTTTCTACTGTGTGGTAAATTTTCATAATTTTTGGAGTTAGGGAAGTATGATGAATCTTGCGTTCTTTACAGATTGTACTGTTTTGGCAGATTGCTGTTATGTTTGCATTGTTTGCATATGTTTGCTTGTTTAATGATTCTATTCGAGGATAGGAGTATTAAATATGCAGAGGCATTTAGTATGCAATGTTGCATAATAATTTTTGTGATTTACTACAGTAGAGAATGATAAAGTTTTTGCATTGGTTTATACTAACTTATCTCATGAGTTCTCGTTGAGTTTTGTGTGGATGAAGTTTTTTTAGATTTAGGAAAACCGTGATATAAAAGGAATTAAGGAGACACAAAAGTTCAAGCTTGGGGATGCCCAAGGCACCCCAAGATAATATTTCAAGAAGTCTCAAGCATCTAAGCTTGGGGATGCCCTGGTAGGCATCCCACCTTTCTTCTTCAACAATTATCGGTTAGTATCAGTTGAGCCTAAGTTTTTGCTTCTTCACATGATGTGTGCTATCCTTGAAATGTCATTTTGTTTTGTTTTGCTTGCTGTTTGAATAATATTCCAATATCTGAAATTCTTAAATGTTAGAGAGTCTTCACATAGTTGCATAATTATTCAACTACTCATTGGTCTTCACTTATATCTTTTGGAGTAGTTTGTCATTTGCTCTAGTGCTTCACTTATATCTTTTTAGAGCACGATGGTGGTTTTATTTTGAAGAAATTGATGAACTCTTATGCTTCACTTATATTATTTTGAGAGTCTTTTAGAAAAGCATGGTAATTTGCTTTGGTTATAAATTTAGTCCTAATATGATGGGCATCCAAGAGGGATATAATAAAAAACTTTCATATAAAGTGCATTGAATACTATGAGAAGTTTGATTCTTTATGATTGTTTTGAGATATGAAGATGGTGATATTAGAGTCATGCTAGTGGAGTAATTGTGAATTTGAAAAATACTTGTGTTGAGGTTTGCAAGTCCCGTAGCATGCACATATGGTAACCGTTGTGTAACAAATTTGAAGCATGAGGTGTTTCTTTGATTGTCTTCCTTATGTGTGGAGGTCGGGATCGCACGATGGTTAACTCCTACCAACCCTTCCCCTACGAGCATGCATGTAGTACTTTGTTTTGATGACTTGTAGATTTTTGCAATAAGTATGTGAGTTCTTTATGACTAATGTTGGGTCCATGGATTATACGCACTCTCACCCTTCCACCGTTGCTCGCCTCTCTAGTACCGCGCAACTTTCGCCGGTACCATACACCCACCATATATCTTCCTCAAAACAGCCACCATACCTACCTATTATGGCATTTCCATAGCCATTCCGAGATATATCGCCATGCAACTTTCCACCATTCCGTTTATTATGACACGCTCCATCATTGTCATATTGCTTTGCATGATCATGTAGTTGACATCGTATTTTTGGCAAAGCCACCATTCATAATTTTTTCATACATGTCACTCTTGATTCATTGCACATCCCCGTACACCGCCGTAGGCATTCATATAGAGTCATATTTTGTTCTAAGTATTGAGTTTTAATTCTTGAGTTGTAAGTAAATAGAAGTGTGATGATCATCATTATTAGAGCATTGTCCCGTGTGAGGTAAAAAAAAGAAGGCTAAAGAAGCCAATGAGAAAAAAGAGGCCAAAGAAGCCAAACAAAAAAAAGAGAGAGAAAGGGAGAAGGGACAATTCTACTGTCCTTTTTCCACACTTGTGCTTCAAAGTAGCACCATGATCTTGATGATAGAGAGTCTCTTATGTTGTCACTTTCATATACTAGTGGGAATTTTCATTATAGAACTTGGCTTGTATATTCGAACGATGGGCTTCCTCAAATGCCCTAGGTCTTCACGAGCAAGCAAGTTGGATGCACACCCACTTAGTTTCTTTTGTTGAGCCTTCATACATTTATAGCTCTAGTGCATCTGTTGCATGGAAATCCCTACTCACTCACATTGATATCTACTGAAGGGCATCTCCATAGCCCATTAATATGCCTAGTTGATGTGAGACCATCTTCATCTTTTTTGTCTTCTCCACAACCACCACTCTATTCCACCTATAGTGCTATGTCCATGGCTCACGCTCATGTATTGCGTGAAAGTTGAAAAAGTTTGAGAATACTAAAGTATGAAACAATTGCTTGGCTGAAACCGGGGTTGTGCATGATTTGAATATTTTGTGTGACGAAAATGGAGCATAGCCAAACTATATGATTTTGTAGGGATGAACTTTCTTTGGCCATGTTATTTTGAGAAGACATGATTACTTTGTTAGTATGCTTGAAGTATTATTATTTTTATGTCAATATTAAACTCTTGTCTTGAATCTTTCGGATCTGAACATTCATGCCACAATAAAGGAAATTACATTGATAACTATGTTAGGTAGCATTCCACATCAGAAATTCTATTTTTATCATTTACCTACTCGAGGACGAGCAGGAATTAAGCTTGGGGATGCTTGATACGTCTCCAACGTATCTATAATTTTTTATTGTTCCATGCTATTATATTATCCATCTAGGATGTTTTATATGCATTTATATGCTGTTTTATATGATTTTTGGGACTAACCTATTAACCTAGAACCCAGTGCCAGTTTCTATTTTTTCTTTGTTTTTGAGTTTTACAGAAAAGGAAGACCAAACGGAGTCCAATTGACGTGCCAATTTTTGATGATTTTTTATGGACCAAAAGAAGCCCCCGGAGTAAAAGAGTTGGGCCAGAAGAGTCCCGAGCCATCCACGAGGGTGGAGGGCGCGCCCTACCCCCTTGGGCGCACCCCCTATCTCACGGATGACTCGGAGACCCCCTGACGTGTGACCGACGCCAAAAATTCCTATAAATACAGAAACCCCTAGAAAATAAACCTAGATCGGGAGTTCCGCCGCCGCAAGCCTTTGTAGCCACCAAAAACCAATCAGGACCCTGTTCCGGCACCCTGCCGGAGGGGGGATCCATCACCAGTGGCCATCTTCATCATCCCGGCGCTCTCCATGACGAGGAGGGAGTACTTCACCCTCGGGGCTGAGGGTATGTACCAGTAGCTATGTGTTTAATCTCTCTCTCTCTCGTGTTCTTGATTTGGCACGATCTTGATGTATCACGAGCTTTGCTATTATAGTTGGATCTTATGATGTTTCTCCCCTTCTACTCTCTTGTATGGATTGAGTTTTCCCTTTGAAGTTATCTTATCGGATTGAGTCTTTAAGGATTTGGGAACATTTGATGTATGTCTTGAATGTGCTTATCTGTGGTGACAATGGGATATTCACGTGATCTACTTGATGTATGTTTTGGTGATCAACTTGTGGGTTCTGTGACCTTGTGAACTTATGCATAGGGGTTGGCACACGTTTTCGTCTTGACTCTCCGGTAGAAACTTTGGGGCACTCTTTGAAGTTCTTTGTGTTGGTTGAATAGATGAATCTGAGATTGTGTGATCCATATCATATAATCATACCCACGGATACTTGAGGTGACATTGGAGTATCTAGGTGACATTAGGGTTTTGGTTGATTTGTGTCTTAAGGTGTTATTCTAGTACGAACTCTAGGATAGATCGAACGGAAAGAATAGCTTCGTGTTATTTTACTATGGACTCTTGAATAGATCGATCAGAAAGGATAACTTTGAGGTGGTTTCGTACCCTACAATCTCTTCGTTTGGTCTCCGCTATTAGTGACTTTGGAGTGACTCTTTGTTGCACGTTGAGGGATAGTTATATGATCGAATTATGTTATTATTGTTGAGAGAACTTGCACTAGTGAAAGTATGAACCCTAGGACTTGTCTCGAAGCATTGCAACACCGTTTACGCTCACTTTTACCATCAGTTACCTTGCTGTTTTTATATTTTCAGATTACAAAAACCTATATCTACCATCCATATTGCAGTTTTATCACCATCTCTTCGCCGAACTAGTGCACCTATACAATTTACTATTGTATTGGGTGTGTTGGGGACACAAGAGACTCTTTGTTATTTGGTTGCAGGGTTGCTTGAGAGAGACCGTCTTCATCCTATGCCTCCCACAGATTGATAAACCTTAGGTCATCCACTTGAGGGAAATTTGCTACTGTCCTACAAACCTCTGCACTTGGATGCCCAACAACATCTACAAGAAGAAGGTTGTGTAGTAGACATCAACCCTCTTCGGCTCTTCCAAGGGGAAATAGCCCATCTGCTCTTCCAAGGGGAAAGAGCCCGTCTGCGACATCAGGGAGGGCACCCTACAGCCGTGCTCTTCCAAGGGGAAGGAGCCCATCGGCGACAACATGGAGCGCATCCAGGGTCCGTGCTCTTCTCACGGGAATGAGCCCATCTGTGACAAGTGAGGAAACCCATGATTTGTTTTGCCGTGCCTCTTCACAGGGGGGAACCCATGATTTGTTTTGCCGAGTCCCTTTTGTAGTGTAGTGAGAATACATCCAGTTTTAATTGCTATATTTGGTTGTTTGCAGTATGCCTTGTTTATTTCAGCTGTTCACAATGTGATGCTCTATTTGTGCAACTATTTACCATGCAGTACATTTAATCAATCCAGTTTTAAACATACCGATAGGAATGCATATATTTGCTTGCTGTTAAGCCTGTTATAGCTAGCATATGCCTCTTTTAAAGTTTTTTGATTGTTTGGTTGTCTGTACTTAGCATATGTCCAGTTTCAAATGCTATCTTTGGTTGTTCATAGTATGCCTTGTTTATTCCAGTTATTCACAACGTGATGTTCTATATGTGCAAGTATGAACTGTGCAGTTCAATTTCATCAATACCAGTTTCAACAATACCACTATGAATGACTACATTTGGTTGCTGGATCTTGTAGTTAACATGCCTTTCCATTTTTATTTAACAATAACCAGTGTACTTAGACTGGCACAATACCAGTTTGAATGACTATGTTTGCTTGTTGTTAAATGTTAGGCCTCACTGGTACGCGTCGGTGCTATACACACGGTTTTTAACCCCTTTCTACGACGGCATTTGGAACCGTCGCCTAGTGAGTGACGGCGATAGGGGGGGTCCTTCCTACACGACCCATAAACCGTCGGGGATATGCCCTCCTGGCACACACGCTCAGCAAAATGAGGTCGTGTGTGACCGGCGAGCGCTCAAATACGGTAATACGTACAATAGAGCTAAAAAACAATTATACAGGCGAAATTGTTTCCGGTCGCAAGTACATCCCACACAGTCAGTCCCCGCTAAACGTTTTCGTTCGTATGTACATCCCACACCGTCGCTCCAAGGAAAAACGTTTCCGTTCACAGGTACATCACACACAATTTTCCCCGTTAAATCGTTTGTGATAACATTGCCATTGCACACGATATTAACAATTTTATCGTTTGCGTTATTGAATGCATCACACACGGTGCGCAGAAGAAACTGTGTGGCAAAGGCTATCCATAACACACAGTTTTTATGTGGTAAACGTTTGCGCAAGGTGGCCTAACGCAAACAGTTTTCAAGAGAAGGTCGTGTGTGATTGTTCATTGATCCAACACGGTTTATTCCTAGAAACTGTGTGCGTTGCCTGAGGTCATCGCCCACTGTATTTTCTCAATAACCATTTGCAATAGCAAAACCCAATTAGTAGGCTAATTGCCCTATTATTAATAATCCATTTATTAATCTAATTGACATTCATATTAAGCACATAATATATTTCATTTCCATATTAAGGAAGCAAGATTTCATAATTGAAATACATCAGAGTACAACATGATATAGCTTCAGCACTCAGCTACCCCATTACACAACTGCACCAGCACCAAGTTTCACATGCAACATGTAGAACCTTTGGAAATTAGCATCATAGACGGTATATAGACAGATGCATCTCATCTGGAAAACTGCTGAAGCAGAAGGCGAATATTGATCCTTCATTCATGTTGAAGGTCTTTGCAACTTTAGGCCAGTGCCTGTGGATGATTGACCGTCTGTCCTTCATCCTCTTCAGAAACACTTCAATATTGAACCGTGGGTGTTGTATGAAAACCTTCCTTGCCTCCAGACCATAGAGGTGGTTTGAGAGGTAATCGTCAGTGAACTGCTTTGGAAAGGCCTGAAAACAAGGATGTGCACAAATATCTTCTCTATATTGGAAATGGGGCAAAGGACTAAAAAAGGTAAGGTATAATAGTTAGTACCATCTTGTAGTGAGCTGATGTCTTCTTCATTGTGCAGACAAAGATCTTGTTGTTTTTTGTCGCTAATTTCTTTATCCTAACAATCTTTCTGAATTTCTTGACTTGATTGATATTCATGGACAACTTATTTCCCCATATGCAAAAAGGGTCAAACAGTGGGTCAAAACCTCTGACAACAGGACCTACATGTGCAAGACCAAATTGTTAAAAACCTAAATATTATAATGGTTCCTGCAATTGCACAATAATGTGCTATTAGACAACGGACCATGCACGTGCAGTTAACTAAACACCACAACAAATAAACCAAACGTTAACTGAGCACCACATTGCACAATATAACATACTCCTAATAGAAGATCAGACAGTTAACCAAACCAAGCATGCTTAACAACTTGGAAATATAGCAATTGTATTTGTTTCTCATGTATTTAGTACAACCAAATTCAATTTATTTCACACATGGTATACAATAACAGAATGCAGCCACAACAATTGAACATTGCATTGCAGAATTGAACCATGCAGTTAACTAAACACCACAACAAATGAACCAAAAGTTAACTGAGCACCACATTGCACAATATAACATACTCCTAATAGAAGATCAGACAGTTAACCAAACCAAGCATGCTTAACAACTTGGAAATATAGCAATTGTATTTGTTTCTCATGTATTTAGTACAGCCAAATTCGATTTATTTCTCACATGGTATACAATAATAGAATGTAGCCACAACAATTGAACATCGCATTGCAGAATTGAACCAAACAGTTAACTAAACACCACAACAAATGAACCAAACGTTAACTGAGCACCACATTGCACAATATAACGTACTCCTAATAGAAGATCAGACAGTTAACCAAACCAAGCATGCTTAACAACTTGGAAATATAGCAATTGTATTTGTTTCTCATGTATTTAGTACAGCCAAATTCGATTTATTTCTCACATGGTATACAATAACAGAATCAGCTACAACAATTGAACATCGCATTGCAGAATTGAACGAAACAGTTAGCTAAACACCACAACAAATGAACCAAACGTTAACTGAGCACCACATTGCACAATATAACATACTCCTAATATAAGATCAGACAGTTAACCAAACCAAGTATGCTTAACAACTTGGAAATATAGCAATTGTATCTGTTTCTCATGTATATAGTACATCCAAATTCGATTTATTTCTCACATGGTATATAATAACAGAATGCACCCACAAAAATTGAACATCGCATTGCAGAATTGAACCAAACAGTTAACTAAACACCACAACAAATGAACCAAACATTAACTGAGCACCACATTGCACAATATAACATACTCCTAATAGAAGATCAGACAGTTAACCAAACCAAGCATGCTTGACAACTTGAAAATTGCACCCTGAAGAATTGAACATCACATTTGCAGAATTGAACCAAACAGTTAATTGAACACCACATTGCACGACATATAGAACTTATACTCTAGAGCAGAAGATTGCATGGTAAAAGTAGATAGCACAATTCACTAGAATTTGTTAAGGAAAGGCATTAGCTAGCAAACTGAACATGGGTCCTTATAGTGAGCTAATAAGACAAACCACTTCTCATTGTCGGAGATATCGATGACGATTGGCTCCTTGGACATGGAAGAGGGCGAGGCCTCTACTTCATGGGTGCCCTCGTTGTAGTGGTGAGTTGCCTGAGCCGCTCCGGGCACCAACCTGCTGGCTCTCGAGATGAGGTAAGCACGTGCATGCTGAGAAAACACCTCATAGTCTTCGTCGAAGGCACCGATGGTGGCCTTGAGAAAACGCCACAAACTGTCGTTTAAAGCAGCCAACCCTGTCGCGGCGTCGGCGCGCGAGGCGTCGACGGTGGCCTCGATGGCGAGGTGCTCCTCCAAGATCTGGGGGTCGGCACGAATGGCAGCCATCGCGACCTCATCCGCGCGTGCTGTCGCGATTTGCTTCTCCGCTGCCAAATGCTCCTTGAGATCCTGGCTATATTGTGTGAACACGGCTTAGGGCGGCACTTATTTGGTGGAGGGGTCGGTGATTTGGGTGGAAGGTGTCGCGCTTGCGCCGGCGGTCGGGGCATGTGGGATGTGGAAGGAGGAGGAGGATGGGGTCGGGTGTGGATTACCTGCCTCGATAGGCGAGGCCGAGCAGCGTGAAGGAGGGTCGCCGGCGAGGAGGCGGCGCTGCAAGCAAGGAGTGAAGGTTTCAACTTCGAAAGGAAGGCGGAAACAGGGGAAATGTAGCTTTTGGTAAGGGGAGGGGGCGGGGAGGTAGATATTTCCGCGGAAGCCGATAATTTGGAATCGCTTCAGCGAAAAAACTGGCGTGCAAAGTGTCATCAGACACGGTACCTTATTCGGAGCGGGCTGTGGACTGTAGCCGTCGCACCTTCTCGCATAAGCCATATGCGTACTATAATCCGACGGTGCTCCAAGATATTTTGTGCTGCATCTCACACGGTTGGTGATAATAAACTGTCTGGGATGTACTTGATTTTTTGTCTTGATTTGTATTACATAATGGGGTCACAGCGGCAATGGACAGTGTTTGAATTGCTAGACCTTTTATCTGCAGTGAACATGCAACTATATGTGTGTCATGAAAAAATTGGAATTATTCAGGGTTCGTTTGGAAATTTTATACATTAAATTGGTTTTCTAGCCATTTCAGGTGCACAATTCAAAATTAAAGCACATGCAGATGGTCCGGTGCACCAACATGGGTTGTAAAATCATATATGTGTCCATGGGTTTATGCTTATGCAAGAAATGGGGATGAATTTCGAACACCACGACACCATGGCTCTCCGGCAAATGTTGAGGTACTTGCTTTTGTAATTCTAGTAAATCCAAAACCCGTCTGAATTTCATGAACCTTGGCATGCTATCATGGAATGGCATCAACATGCTAGGGTAAAAAATATTGTACCATTTGGGGCAGGTTGTGGTATAGGCTTCTCACAAAACAGAGCTTCTCACAAGAAAGCCTCATGGTTCCGTTAGGGAAACTTGTCACCTTTGTGGACAAAACTATATTCGTCGCCTCTTCTAAATTTCAATTTTTTCTCCTGGTGTCAACACAGAACAACACGAGTGTCGTGTTAAATTTTGGATTTTTCCGGGGATCGTTTGGACATTTTTATATGTTAATTGAGTTTTCTAGTGCATAATTCAAAATTGAACTACATGAACGTGCTCCGTCCATAAAAACGGGTTACAAAATCAAATGTTTGTTCTTGGTTGCAAGATTAGGTCACATGCAAGAAATGAGAACGACTGTCAAACACCTTGACACTGTCGCTCGGCCTCTAACATTGAGATACATGGTTTTAAAATTCTAGTAAATTGAAATTCATTAAACTTGACATGATATGATGAAACGACAGCGACATGCCGTGGTAAAAATATCGTCCCATTTGGGGCAGGTGTGGGTATAAGCTTGTTGCAAACCAGAGCTTCTCTCACAACAAGCCTGATGGTTTCGGTAGGGTACGTGCCACCTTGGGGGACGAAACGATATCTGTTGCCTCTTATTGCTTTCAAATATTTCTCATGTAAACATAGAACAACAGGAGTGTTGTGTCAATTTTTGGGATTTTTCGGGGTTCGTTTGGACATTTTTATGCATTAATTGACTTTTCAATGCATTTATGTGCATAATTCATATTTGAACTACATGAACATGCTCTAATGCAGATAAATTGGTTGAAAATTCAAATTTGTGCCCTTGGTTGCATGCTTAGGTCCCATGCAAGAAATGGGAATGAATGTCAAACACCCTGCCACGGTCACTCGGCCGCAAACATTGAGATACCTGGTTTTTAAATTCTAGTAAATCCAAAGCTCGTCTGAAATTCATGAAACTTGGCATGCTATCATGGAGCGGCACCAACATGCCGTGGTAAATATTTTGTCCCATTTGGGGCAGATTTGGGGATATGCTTCTCACAAACCAGAGCTTCTCACAACAAGCCTGATGGTTTCGGTAGGGAACATCCCACTTTTGGGGACGAAACGATATCCATTGCCTCTTATTGCTTTCAAATTTTTTGTCATGTCAACATAGAACAACAGGAGTGTTGTGTCAATTTTTGGGATTTTGGGGGTTCGTTTGGACATTTTTATGCATTAATTGAGTTTTCAATGCATTTATGTGCATAATTCAAATTTGAACTACATGCACATGCTCTAATGCATATAAATTGGTTGAAAATCCAAATTTGTGCTCTTGGTTGCATGCTTAGGTCACATGCAAGAAATGGGAACGAATGTCAAACACCCTGCCACGGTTAATCGGCCGCAAACATTGAGATACCTGGTTTTTAAATCCTAGTAAATCCAAAGCTCGTTTGAAATTCATGAAACTGGGCATGCTATCATGGAGCGGCATCAACATGTCATGGTAAAAATATCGTCCCATTTGGGGCAGGTGTGGGGATATGCTTCTCACAAACCAGAGCTTCTTACAACAAGCCTGATGGTTTTGGTAGGGAACGTCCACCTTTGGGGACAAAACGATATCCATTGCCTCTTATTGCTTTCAAATTTTTTCTTGTGTCAACATAGAACAACAGGAGTGTTGTGTCAATTTATGGGATTTTTCAGGGTTCGTTTGGACATTTTTATGCATTAATTTAGTTTTCAATGCATTTATGTGCATAATTCAAATTTGAACTACACGCACATGCTCTAATGCATATAAATTGGTTGAAAATTCAAATTTCTGCCCTTGGTTGCATGCTTAGGTCCCATGCAAGAAATGGGAACGAATGTCAAACACCCTGCCATGGTCACTCGGCCGCAAACATTGAGATGCCTAGTTTTTAAATTCTAGTAAATCCAAAGCTCGTCTGAAATTCATGAAACTTGCCATGCTATCATGGAACGGCATGAACATGCCGTGGTAAATTTTTTGTCCCATTTGGGGCAGGTTTGGGGATATGCTTCTCACAAACCAGAGCTTCTCACAACAAGCCTGATGGTTTCGGTAGGGAACGTCCCACCTTTGGGGACGAAAGGATATACATTGCCTCTTATTGCTTTCAAAATTTTCCTCGTGTCAACATAGAACAACAGGAGTGCTGTGTCAATTTTTGGGATTTTTCGGGGTTCGTTTGGACATTTTTATGCATTAATTGAGTTTTCAATGCATTTATGTGCATAATTCAAATTTGAACTACATGCACATGCTCTAATGCATATAAATTGGTTGAAAATTCAAATTTGTGCCCTTGGTTGCATGCTTAGGTCCCATGCAAGAAATGGGAATGAATTTCAAACACCAGGGCACCGTTGATTGCCAGCAAAACGTTGAGATACTTTGTTTTTAAATTCTAGTAAATCCAAAACTCGTCTGAAATTCATGAAACTTGTCCTGCTATCATGGAATGGCACCCGACATGCTATGGTATTTTTCGTGTCCATTTTGAGAGAAGGCGCACTCAAATAACAGCCAACAAAGGCATTTTGAAAAAATAGCTGCCACTTTAATATCTGAAACGTTTGTGTAATTCAAATCATGTGCGTTCTGTTAACCATTCACATGACGCCACGTGTCTTTGTTTTAATGGCTATAGGAGGTGTCGTGCGGACGGCTGCTTGACCTTGAGTGAACGGGAGGCGTGCGAGCGGAGTCCGGTGCGCAGGCTGACCGAGAGGCATGCAAGCTGTCGTCCAATTCGTAGGTTCACCAGGAAGCGTGCGAGCTGTACGCTGCGCAGGCTCATTGGGAAGTGAGCCCTTTAACTTCCATGGCCGCCCGACCCGCTGTTTAATACGGGCAGCCTTACTGTTCGCCTCCCATTCCCCTCCCTCCCACAGATCTCCACCAACGCCATGGTGCAGAATGATCATCTGCCACTAGTCTTCAAGTTTGGTGAAATCGACTCCGAGCCGGAGGACTTAGAAAATAAGGAGGAATGGGGCCTCATGGACATGGCCCAGAACGAGCTGGTCGCGGCAGTTGCTGCCCCCGCTCCCATCCCCGCGCCAGCGACCATCCCCGTAGCATTGACGGGCTGGTCGTCGAGCACTATCGCAGAGCTGGAAGCTGCGGACCCGGGCGAGCTCGTGTACATGCCAGCACCAGCGCCTGTGCCCGTGCCCGTGCGCACCCCTCCACCCACCGTGGCGCCGGCCCCCGTGCATTTGGCTGCACCCGCCGCGCCCGTGCGCACCCCTCCACCCACCGTGGCGCCGGCCCCCATGCATTTGGCTGCACCCGCCGCGCCCGTGCCCCTGCCCATGCGCGCCCCTCCACCCATCATGGCGCCGGTCCCTGTGCGTTTGGCTGCACCCGCCATGCCCGTGCCCGTGCGCACGCCCCCCTTAGCGGCATGGGACGCTGCCGTCGACCGCTACCTCTCAACGACGCCAGTTGCCGTCCTCCCGCGCCCCGCCCGTCGATCGCGCGACGACATGATGTTTGATTTACAAGTGAAGAACAATTTGTTCTGCCTTGAAGACTTCAACAATGGCGTCCCAGAGGATGACAACGACGGCGCGGCACGCCGCCTCCGCCGCCGCCAAAAATAGTTTCTTTGGGGTTTAAGACTGTATCTCGAATTCTTGATCATATGAATATAAATTCGCAATGTGACTGAATGAAAGATATGGTTTGAACGAGTTTTCTCTCTCTTAATGTACAGACTTATCAAACGATTTTCTTTTGAAAAAAACATCAATGGATTTTAAATATAAAACACTCATCGCAAACGTTTTAGTTAGAACACCCGTATGCAAACCGACAGCTTCCCCAGGAAGCCAAGGGAAAATGTGTCGAGCAGGATTTGTGCAGCTCTTGATCGCAAACGTTTTAGATAGAACACCCATATGCAAAGTGAGAGCTATGGTCTTCCCCCTTAAGTCAAGGGAAAATTCACAGTGCAGGATTTGTGCATCCCTTCAACGCAAACGGTTATTTTGGATGACCCGTGTGAAACCACGTAGAAACACTTGGGTAAGATTTGCATCTGTCATATTGGGTATGTTGCCACTTGTCAAACTGGAAAGATTGACATTTGTTTATCTAGTAACATTGCCATTTGTCAACCTTGTAACACTGGGATTTGTCAAAATATGTAGCTGAAAATCACTAGCACTATCTAATTTTTGCAACTAAAATCACTAGCACTGTTCATATGGACACCACTAGCAGGCGTAAGTTGATGGACGCATATGCAAATGTATGATTGATTACATACAACAAGTCATCAACCCACAACGACAACGAGGATACATGTTGTATTATAGATCATTTCCAACAAAACATTCTAGTAAAGTAAAGTTTTTCTCACACAACAAATAAGAAAGCGATGAAATGAACTTCAGCTCAACCACTCATCGGCGTTGGAAACGTTTGCTTTGAACCAGAAGTGATTCTCTGGGAAGGGCCAGCTACTGTCAATCTCGAGACCAACGTAGGATTGATCATCCAGGCTGAAGCAGCCTATTTCAATACCCATATTGTGATAGCCATGGTAGGGAAGCATAGCAATGTCCGAGGTATAGATACAACTGCTTCTCATAAATGGTAGTAACGTTGTGTCAACAGCAGCTGGATCGCCTTTCACCATCATTGGATAGTTTTGTCCAAGGAAGAGCGAGTTTTCTCCAAGACTATCAATACTGAACCAGGGAGAAGGTGTTGGCGCTAGCACACTAGTATCCATCCCGAATACCTTGCAACAGATGTTGGAATTGGTCCGGAGAGTGCGACCATGCGAGACAACACCTGCTTCCTTACTAACATCAGCAGTGCCCTGTATACAGACAAGAAGAGGTGATCCATCGGAATAAGTTGCCATGCACCACTGAGTATATGGGTGCTGCTCGTCCTCATGCTCGTGATCATCACCATCATCTTCTCCCCCTTGGTTATAAAAATTTTCAAGTATAGGGGTTGGAATGTTCACAGGACCATGGAAACACAAGAAGGTTAATTAGTAAAGGGAAACTAGCTAGCTAACCCGCATGCATGTGGATGAAACAATTATAATTACGCTGGAAGACAAATGTACCAAAACCATAAGGATTCCATGCAAAAACAGTGCCACGAGTGGTGGCAGCAAACACAAGACCCTCGTATTGAATTGCATCACTGTACTCATCTGTGTACAAAAAAATGATTTTTGAGCAATATCCATCGAGCCGTGGAAGCAAGGACGGTAACAAGCTTGTCAAAGATTGCAACAACTTCATAGTTCGTGTAATTCCAAGAGCGGTTGGGAACTCGACAAATTGTATCTTTCGTAGACGACAGTCACCATGATTGTATTTGAACGTACGTAGAATACCGGTGTGCTCAACTTCAGGGCAGTCTGATATTTTTGGAAGTGGAACCCGGTGACGAGTGTACACATTCACAAGTTCCCAATCACAGTTGAACCCAATATAAACAACCCAATCTCCATTTGCGCCTGCCCAAGCCTTACGCTCAAGCGATGGCATTTTAACATCACACGTATCATTATCAAGCGGCATCAACTTGCACAAGGTGAGGCTTCCGTCGTCCCCGCGCCAGTGATCAGGGTCACGGCGAAGAAGATAGGGGAGATCAACCCGCTCCTGGACCCTTGGGTTGCTTGTAATGATGTTATTAGTTGAGTCGAGAATGATCTTGAACGAACCTGCCATGCTAGCCGAGGTGATGACGGCGCACCGATCAATGAGTTCCTCCACCACGTCATCTTTCAGATCGAGACAAGAATAACGGGGTCGTTTCTGGCCTGTTCCCTCCATGGAGAAGACGATCGAACAATGGCAGAAGGAAAGGGTGAAGGCAAATGGAGGGGGGAAGAACGTGCGACAGGAGTTCCAAATCGAGAGGGAAAGGACAAGAGGCGTTGGACGGTTGCCACGGTACAAGAAGAGGCTAGTTTGGAGCGAACGGTTGCCACAGAGGTCACACACTAACAACAAGGCCGAGTGAACCGCATGCCATATATTGCACACACCTTGATCTGGCTGCCCGTTTCTTTTGTGTTTCCTAATCACAAACAGTTCATCCGAGTGAACCGTATGATTTATATCGCACACGCCTTCATCTGGCTGCCAGTTAATTGAACTGAACTGTATGCCTTGCATCACACATGCAACTAAAATCTGAACCGTGTTTGATGCATCCGTCATCCCAAACGTTTTGCACCTTTTTTCATGGTTTTTTTACACCACTGTTTGCGATTATTGCATCGCACACAGTTTCATCGAAGGTTCTCTGATCGTAGTGTCGCATTAGCAGCATCCTGCAGTAGTGCCTGTTGTAGTCAACAGACCTTTCCACTTGTTTGCTTTACTAGCATGCTTAAACCTGCACACTGAAGCTATCTTTTGGAGATTATTTTGTTTGCCATGGATATATCTGGTTGATGTTTAGCCTGTTGTGCTTAACATGCCTCTCGATGTACTTACACAGGACAATTTTGGGAACGACTACTGTTTTCCATCGAGGTTAGTTTCATACCATGGCTTATATATACTCACTGTTCAGGATATCGGTAGCTG
The DNA here is from genome assembly GCF_002575655.3 of Aegilops tauschii subsp. strangulata. NCBI lineage: Eukaryota > Viridiplantae > Streptophyta > Magnoliopsida > Poales > Poaceae > Aegilops > Aegilops tauschii. The sequence goes on from NC_053039.3 coordinate 378,890,459, forward strand.
GTACCATATAGGCCGGGGGCTGATAAGGGACTAATCGGTGAATGGACTTTTAACTGAATATATCTGTAACCCATTTATCGTTTGGTTAACTAGGGCCATATGTAATATATCTGAGGCTACATAGCAACATGCACTGTACTTAATGTCTAAATATGCAATCCTAGGCTACATAGCAACAAGGAAGAGTGTTACCTTAATGTTTTGATGATGTCTAGATATACGTAGAAGAGCAGCAGTAGCAACAACAACACAACCCTATTTGGATACTCAACTTAGCTAGAGGTTAGAGTTAGTTTCTAGCTCATGACTAACCCTGAACTAACTCCATCCAAAGAGGTATTTGGATGACATGGTTAGATTGACAATAAATGCACTAGGAGAACTAGCTCCAATTAGCACCTCTTGGGTGGGATAGTTTTTTTGGGTGGGTTAGATGCAACTAGCTCAAACTAGCCCTCATGTTTGGATATACTTTAGGGCTATTTGAGCCCAAACTAGCTCAAACTAACTCTAACCCATGGATACAACAACAGTTAATCAGCCGATAATTTGTAAAAATGCAATAAACTCCTTCCGACCCATAATATAAGATGTTAATTCATCTAATTTGTGAGTATATTGGATGTTATAAGATATTATAAAAGACTGTTGTACTACATCATTGTGCAATTGCTGTTTAGCTTCTAATTTTAACTTGGTGCTTTTAGGTACATATGTCATTGGTAAAGATCCGTGCTTCGACCCTTTCTGCGTATGGGGCAATGAGATATCGATGAACCAGCATCAAGTGAGGAAGCTGATAAAGATTGTTAGTAAAATGGGTCAAAAGATGGCAATTAAGCTATTTGTTTACACTTTATCCAAGACAATAGCAAACTGCAGGATGGTAAGTAAGAACTCTGCAGCCTTCTTTTTACTGCCCATAATGAGTTTTGTTAGATGACAATGTCTGAATCTTTTTTGTTTGCAGTGGTTCCCAAAGAAGTTTACTCAAGATTACCTCACAAACTACATGATTGGTGGGCATGCAAAGGTTAAAGTATTTCTACCAGAACACGATGATTATCTAGATGTTTTCATGAAGACCGTGAAGGATGGGCGGTCAGCCATCACAAGGGGTTGGACTAGAGTCGTGCGTGCCTTCTGCATGGAGGAGGGCACAATATGGGCATGCCGCTTCACCTTGTTCAGCAACCAGAACGTATTTCGCCTCTTTCTTTACCGTCTTTAATAGTACAAGTATACAACTATGGTTCATCATTCTTTATTTGGTGCTTATGTAATTCTTGAACATATGTACCTATGAATCGAATAATGCATTGGTTGTTTGAACCTGATGGATATGAATAAAGCTACATCATACTTTCAAATTCAAATCCGGTATAATTTGAAATAGCAGCAATTCAATTACGGTGAAATTACGCTCGGCAGGTCATTACGGCGCACACGGTTGGTAAAACACAAACGTTTGTGATATACACCATAATCCGACACGGTTCACAGAGAGGAAACGTGTGCAAGCATGCAGTTGCCATTTGCAAAGCATGTGCGATGTCAGACAATATCACAAATGGTGTGGCCAAACTAAACGTTTGTGATAGTTGCCTTATCATACATGATTCGCGACCATGAACTGTTTCTGATGTGGTCCACATCGCAACCGTTGCACCATAGAATAGCGTGTGCGATAATTGTCATGTACGATGATGTTATGATGGTCCGCCGTTTCGTAATCATATCCGACACTCGTACGACGATTAGCAAACCTTCTTAATTAGATATCGCATACGGTTCGAGAAAATTGAATGCGTGTGATTGTTTGCTTATCATACACGTTCTATAATCATGAACCGTTTGTGATGGGCCGCGTATGGTAAACGTAGCACCACAGAATACCGACTACGATGGCAATGCGAGCACAAACGAGTTGCAAGGATGTAGCGTCTTGGTGGCTCCCTATCCCCGACGGTTTTTGGGTTATGTGGGAAGGACCCCCCTATCGCAGTCACTCACTTGGCGACGGTTCCAAATGTCGTTGTGGAAAGGGGTTAAAATCGTTTGTATAGCACCTCGCTATACCAGTGGGGATAGGTGCTTTGTTTTGGGTTCAATCTTGTGGTGTCCTCACCCGGTGACAGTAGGGGTAGCGAGGCACGTATTGTATTGTTGTCATTAAAGATAAAAAGATGGGGGTTTTACCATATTGTTTGGATCTATCCCTCTACATCATGTCATCTTGCTTAAGGCGTTACTCCGTTCTCCTTAACTTAATACACTAGATGCATGCTGGAGAACGGTCGATGTGTGGAGTAATACTAGTAGATGCAGAATTGCTTCATGTGAGGAAAGGATGATGGAGGCTATGATTCTCCCACAAGTCGAGTTGTAATTCTTGAGTTGTAATAAGTAAATAAAACTGTGATGATCATCATTACTAGAGCATTGTCCCATGTGAGGAAAGGATGATGGAGCCTATGATTCTCCCACATGTCGGGATGACACTCCGGACTTAAAATAAAAAGAGGCCAAAGAGCCTAAATAAAAAAAAAGAGGCCAAAGAGCCCAAAAGAAAAAAAGAAAAAAAAGAGAGAAAAAGAGAGAAGGGACAATATTACTATTCTTTTCCACACTTTTGCTTCAAAATAGCACCATGTTCTTCATGATAGAGAGTCTCCTATGTTGTCACTTTCATATATTACTAGTGGGAATTTTTCATTATAGAACTTGGCTTGTATATTCCAATGATGGGCTTCCTCAATTCGCCCTAGGTCTTCGTGACCAAGCGAGTTGGATGCACACCCACTTAGTTTTCTTTTGAGCTTTCATACACTTATAGATCTAGTGCATCCGTTGCATGGCAATCCCTACTCACTTGCACCAATATCAATTGATGGGCATATCCATAGCCTATTGATACGTCTCCAACGTATCTATAATTTATGAAGTATTCATGCCAATATATTATCATTCTTGGATGTTTTACAATCATTTTATAGCAACTTTATATCATTTTTTGGAACTAACCCGGACTGATGCTGTTTTCAGGAGAACTACCGTGGTGTTGTTTTTTGTGCAGAAATAAAAGTTCTCGGAATTGGACAAAACTTTTTGATGTTTTTTTGGAACAAAAGAGACCCCCAAAGCTTTGTGGGAGGGCCAGAAGAGCCACGAGGAGGGCACAACCCACCAGGGCATGCCTGGTGGGCCGTCCGTGCCCCGGTGGGTTGTGCTTAGCTCGAGGTCCATCTTACCGTGAAACCGACGCCCAAAAATCCTGTAAATGGAGAAACCATCAGAAATAAACCTAGATCAGAAGTTCCGCCATTGCAAGGCTCTGTAGCCACCTAAAACCAATCTAGACCTCATTCTGGCACCCTGCCGGAGGGGGAATCATCTCCGGTGGCCATCTTCATCATCCTGGCGGCCACCACGATGAGGAGGGAGTAGTCCACCCTCGGGGGCTGAGGGTTTGTACCAGTAGCTATGTGTTTAATATCTCTCTCTCTCTCATGTTCTTGAGATGTCATGATCTTGATGTATCGCGGGCTTTGTTAATATAGTCGGATCATATGGTGTTTTCCCCTCTCTATCTTGTTGTGATGAATTGAGTTTTCCCTTTGAGATTTTGTTGTTATCGGATTGAATACTTTTATGGATTTGAGAACACTTGATATATGTCTTGCAATTGAATACTCATGGTGACAATGGGGTATCATATTGATTCACTTCATATATGTTTTGGCACTCAACTCGCGGATTCCCGAGGTGACATTGGGGTAATCTATGCATAGGGGTTGATGCACGTTCTTGTCTTTGTTTCTTTGTTAGAAATCTTGAGGCACTCTTTGAAGTTCTTTGTGTTGGATTGAGTATTATGAATATGAATTTGCTTTGGTGTTATTTTAGTACGAACTCTAGGATAGATCGAACGGAAAGAATAACTTTGTGTTATTTTAGTACGAACTCTTGAATAGATCGAACAAAAAGAATAGCTTTGAGAAGGTTTCATACCCTACAAACAATTTATTCTTATGTTCTCCGCTAGATAAGAACTTTGGAGTGATTCTTCATTGCACGTTGAGGGATGGTTATGTGATCCAATTATATTAGCATTGTTGAGAGATTGCACTAGCAAAAGTACAGACCCTAGGCCTTGTTTCTAAGCATTGCAATACCGTTTTGTGCCCGTTTACTATTTTCTACCTTGCTGTTTTTATTTATTCAGATTATAAAAATATATTTCTACCATCAATATTACACTTTTATCACCATCTCTTCGCGGAACTAGTGCACCTATACAATTTGCCATTGTATTGGGTGTGTTGGGGACACAAGAGATTTCTTGTATTTGGTTGCAAGGTTGTTCGAGAGAGACCATCTTCATCCTACACCTCCCATGGACTGATAAACCTTAGGTCATCCACTTGAGGGAAAATTGCTACTGTCCTACAAAACTCTGTGCTTGGAGGCCCAACACGAGTCTACAAGAATAAAGTTGCGTAGTAGAGATCACCTATTAATTTGCCTAGTTGGTGTGAGAATTTCTTTCTCCTTTTTTGTCTACTATCACCTTCTATTCCACCCATAGTGCTATATCCATGGCACACGCTCATGTATTGTGTGAAAGTTGAAAAAGCTTTAGAACATCAAAAGTATGAACCAATTGCTTCGCTTGCCATCGGGGTTGTGCATGATAAATACTTTGTGTGATGAAGATAGAGCATGACAAGACCATATGATTTTGCAGGGATAACTTTCTTTAGCCCTTATATTTTGAAAAGCCATGATTGCTTTATTAGTATGCTTGAAGTATTATTGTTTTTATGTCAATATTAAACTTTTGTTTGAATCTTATGGATCTGAATATTCATAACACAATAAGAAAGATTACTCGATAAACATGTTAGGTAGCACTTGATTTCTACTACGCAACCTTCTTCTTGTAAACTCTTGTTGGGCCTCCAAGCGCAAAGTTTTGTAGGACAGTAGAAATTTTCCCTCAAGTGGTTGACCTAAGGTTTATCAATCCGTGGGAGGCGTAGGATGAAGATGGTCTCTCTCTCAGACAACCCTGCAACCAAATAACAAAGAGTCTCTTGTGTCCCCAACACACCCAATACAATGGTAAATTGTATAGGTGCACTAGTTCGGCGAAGAGATAGTGATACAAGTGTAGGATGGATAGTAGATATAGGTTTTTGTAATCTGAAAAATATATAAACAGCAAGGTTACTAGTAACAAAAGTGATCAAAAACGGTATTGCAATGCTTATAAACAAGGCCTAGGGTTCATACTTTCACTAGTGCAAATTCTCACAACAATGATAACATAATTAAATCATATGGCAATCCCTCAACGTGTGACAAAGAGTCACTCCAAAGTTCCTATCGCGGAGAACATAAGATGAAATTGCTTGGAGGGTACGAAACCACCGCAAATTTATTCTTTCTGATCAATTATTTGAGCTATTCCTATAAGTGTCACAAACAAACCTAGAGTTCGTACTAAAATAACACCATATGATACACATCAATCAACCCTAATGTCACCTAGATAATCCAATGTCACCACAAGTATCCATGGGTCAATTATACGATATGCATCAAACAACTTTAGATTCATAGTATTCAATCCAACACAAAGAACCTCAAAGAATGCCCCAAGATTTCTACCGGAGAAACAAGGATGAAAAATGTGCATCAACCCCTATGCATAGATTATCCCAATGTCACCTCGGGAATTCGCGAGTTGAGTGCCAAATATACATCAAGTGAATCAATAGAACACCCCATTGTGTATCCCATGCAGGACATACATCAAGTGTTCTCAAATCCATAAAAGTATTCAATCCGATAATAGTGAAACCTCAAAGGTAAAACTCAATTCATCACAAGAAGATAGAGAGGGAGAAACACCATATGATCCAGCTATAGTAACGAAGCTCGTGGTACATAAAGATCGTGCCAAATCAACAACACGAGAGAGAGAGATCAAACACATAACTACTGGTACATACCCTCAGCCCGAGGGTGAACTACTCCCTCCACGTCATGGAGACCGCCGGGATGATGAAGATGGCCTCCGGTGATGATTTCCCCCTCCGGCAGGGTGCTGGAATGGGCCCCCAATTGGTCTTTTGTGGCTATAGAGGCTTGTGGCGGCGGAACTTTCGATCTAGGGTTCTTTCTGGAGGTTCTGGTATTTATAGGAATTTTTAGCATCGGTCTCACGTCAAGGGGATGCCCGAGGGGCTCACAAGCCGGGGGGGGGGGGGCTAGGGGGTGGGCATTCCCCCTAGGCTTGTGGCCTCCTCGGTCACTTCCTGGCCCAGCTCTGGTGCTTTGGGGGTCTCTTTTGGTCCATAAAAAATCACCTTTTATTTCCGCACAAAAAAGGCACCACAGTAGTTCTACTGAAAATAGCGTCAGTCCTGGTTAGTTCTAATCAAATCATAACAAAACCATATAAAATTGTTGCAAACATGGCATGAATACTTCATATATTATAGATACATTGGAGACGTATCAACATTCCACATCAAAAATTCTGTTTTTATCATTTACCTACTCGAGGACGAGCATGAATTAAGCTTGGGGATGCTTGATACATCTCCAACGTATCTATAATTTTTTATTGTTACATGCTATCATTTTTTGGGACTAACGTATTAACCTAGTGCCCAGTGCCAATTGCTGTTTTTTCCTTGTTTTTGTCTTTTATAGAATATCAATACCAAACGGAGTCCAAATAGAACTAAACTTTTTGAGGATTTTTCTTGGACCAGAAGACAACCACGAAGCTTCGGGAGGAGGCCAAGAGAGCCATGATACGTCTCCAACGTACCTATATTTTTTTATTGTTCCATGCTGTTATGTTATCATTCTTGGATGCTTTACAATCATTTTATAGCAACTTTATATCATTTTTTGGGACTAACCTATTGACATAGTGCCCAGTGCCAATTGCTGTCTTTTGCTTGTTTTTTACTTCGCATAATATCCCTATCAAACGGAGCCCAAATGCAGCAAAACTTTTTGGAGATTTTTTTGGACCAGAAGACAACTTGGGAGCCAAGAAAGCACCTGGGGGAGGCCCGTGGGGCCCACAAGACACCAGGCGCGCCAGAGGCCCCTGGTGCGCCCTGATTGGTTGTGGGCCCACGGGGGTCTCCTCCACCGCCTCCCAGCTCTATAAATACCCAAATATTCCAGAACCCTAGGGGAGTTGACGAAACACAATTCCAGCCGCCGCAAGTTCTAGAACCACGAGATCCAATCTAACACGATCACGGAGGGGTTCATCATCCTCATTGGTGCCTCTCCGATGATGCGTGAGTAGTTCACCATAGACCTACGGGTCCGTAAGCTGTAGCTAGATGGCTTCTTCTCTCTTTTTGATTCTCAATACAATGGTCTCTTGGAGATCTATTTGATGTAATGACTTTTTGCTGTGTGCTTGTTGGGATATGATGAAGTTCGAGCTTATGATCAGATCTATATCCATGAATGTTATTTGAGTCTTCTTTGATCTCATATATGCATGGTTATTTATAGACCCGTATTTCTTCTTCGAATATTTGGTTTAGTTAGGCCAACAAGATCGATTTTTCTTTCAATGGGAAGAGGTGCTTTGTGATGGGTTCGATCTTATGGTGTCCTCACCCAGTGACAGAAGGGGTAGCGAGACACATATGTATCGTTCTATTAAGGATAACAAGATGGGATATATTCCTACATGAATAGATCTTGTCTACACCATGTGATCGTTCTTATTGCATTACTACATTTCTGTTGGGAAACTTAGCATGCAATTTCCAAAAATTTCCTACGCTCACGCAAGATCTATCTATGAGATGCATAGCAATGAGGGGGAGAGTGTGTCTACGTACCCTCGTAGACCGTAAGAGAAAGCGTTTGACAACACGGTTGATGTAGTAGAACTTCTTCTAGCTCCGACCGATCAAGTACCGAACATACGACACCGCCGAGTTCTACGCATGTTCAGCTTGATGACGTCCCTCGTTCTATTGATCCAGCAAGATGTCGAGGAAGTAGATGAGTTCCGTCAGCACGACGGCGTGGTGACGGTGATGGTGAAGTGATCTGCGCAGGGCTTCGCCTAAGCACCACGATAATATGACCGGGGGTGTAAACTATGGAGGGGGTGCCGCACATAGCTAACAATTGATGTTGTGTGTTCTAGGCGCCCCCTCCCCATATATATATAGGTGGGAGGGGGAGGGGAGAGGCCAGGAGGCGCCCAAGTGCTGACCGCCGGCTTCCTTGGGGCTTCCTTGCCCTGCGCCCCCTGCCATATTTGACGAAGGCGGAAGGAAAGAGGGGGGAGAAGGAACTGGGAATCCTAATCCACACTTGCCTTTCTCCCTTCCCCTTTCATTCTCCATCCCTGGACGACCCATATGTGGGGTGCACCAGCCTGCATTCCCCCCTTGGAAAATAAGGCCCATATCTTTTCCCGGGGGTGCCCGAAACCCCTTCCTGTGACCCGATAAGTACCCGGTACCCCCGGAACCCTTCATGTGTCCGAATACCATCATCCTATATTCAATCTTTACCTCTCGACCATTTCGAGACTCCTCGTCATGTCCGTGATCTCATCTAGGACTCCGAACAGCATTCGGTCACCAAATCACATAACTCATATAATACAATATCGTCATCGAATGTTAAGCGTGCAGACCCAACGGGTTCGAGAACTATGTAGACATGACCGAGACACTTCTCCGGTCAATAACCAATAGCGGAGCCTAGATGCTCATATTGGCTCCTACATATTCTATGAAGATCTTTATCGGTCGAACCGTTATGACAACATGCGTAATTCCCTTTGTCCATCGGTATGTTACTTGCCCGAGGTTCGATCGTTGGTATCTTCATACCTAGTTCAATCTCGTTACTGGCAAGTCTCTTTACTCGGTCCGTAATACATCATCTCGTGACTAACTCCTTAGTCGTTTTCTTGCAAGCTTATGATGTGAATTACCGAGAGGGCCCCGAGATACCTCTCCGATACTCGGAGTGACAAATCCTAATCTTGATCTATGCCAACTCAACAGACACCTTCGGAGATACCTGTAGAGCATATTTATAATCACCCAGTTACGTTGTGACGTTTGATAGCACACAAGGCATTCCTCCGGTATCCGGGAGTTGCATAATCTCATAGTCGAAGGAATATGTATTTGACATGAAGAAATCAATAGCAATAAAACTAAACAATCATTATGCTAAGCTAATGGATGGATCTTGTCCATCACATCATTCTCCTAATGATGTGATCCTGTTATCAAATGAAAACTCATGTCCATGGTTAGGAAACCTTAGCCATCTTTGATCAACGAGCTAGTCTAGTAGAGGCTTACGAGGGACACTATGTTTGTTTATGTATTCACACATGTATTAAGGTTTCCGATCAATACAATTCTAGCATGAATAATAAACCTTTATCATGAATAAGGAAATATAAAAGAACAACTTTATTATTGCCTCTAGGGCATATTTCCTTCAGTCTCCCACTTGCACTAGAGTCAATAATCTAGTTCACATCGCCATGTGATTTAACATCGATAGTTCACATCGTCATGTGATTAACACCCATAGTTCACATCGCCATGTGACCAACACCCAAAGGTTTACTAGAGTCAATAATCTATTTCACATCGCCATGTGATTAACATCCAAAGAGTACTAAGGTGTGATCATGTTTTACTTGTGAGAGAAGCTTAGTCAACGGGTTTGTCACATTCAGATCCATATGTATTTCCAAAATTTCTATGTCTACAATGCCCTGCATGGAGCTACTCTAGCTAATTGCTCCCACTTTCAATACTTATCCAGATTGAGATTCAGAGTCATCTAGATTAGTGTTAAAGCTTGCATCGTCGTAATCCTTTATGACGAACCCTTTATCACCTCCATAACCGAGAAACATTTCCTTAGTCCTCTAAGGATAATTTTGACCACTGTCCAGTGATCTTGTCTTGGATCACTGTTGTACCCCCTTGCCAAACTCATAGCAAGGCACACAACAGGTCTGGTATATAGCATGGCATACTTTATAGAACCTATGGTTGAGGCATAGGGAATGACTTTCATTCTCTTTCTATCTTCTGCCGTGGTCGCGCTTTGAGTCTTACTCAACTTCACACTTTACAATACAGGCTAGAACTCCTTCTTTGACTGATCCATTTTGAACTCCTTCAAAATCTTGTCAAGGTGTGTGCTTGTTGAAAGTCCTATTAAGCGTCTCGATCTATCTCTATAGATCTTGATGCCTAATACATAAGTAGCTTTATCGAGGTCTTTTTTTGAAAAATTCTATTCAAGTATCCTTTTATGCTATCCAGAAATTCTATATTATTACTAATCAACAATATGTCATCCACATATAATATCAGAAATGCTACGGAGCTCCCACTCACTTTGTTCTAAAAACAGGCTTCTCCGAAAGTCTGTATAAAACCATATGCTTTGATCACCTCATCAAAGCGTATATTCCAACTCTGAGATGCTTGCACCAGTTCATAGATGGTCGCTGTATCTTGCACACTTTGTTAGCACTTTAGGATTGACAAAACCTTCTGGTTGCATCATATACAACTCTTCTTTGAGAAATCCTTTAAGGAATGCAGTTTTAATAATCATAAAATGTGACAATTGCTAACATGATTCAGACAGACTTAAGCATTGCTACGGGTGAGAAGGTCTCATCGTAGTCAACTCCTTCAACTTTTCAAAAACCTTTCACGACAAGTCGAGCTTTGTAGACAATAATGTTACCATCAGCGCCAGTCTTCTTCTTGAAGATCCATTTATTCTCTATGGCTCGCTGATCATCGGGCAACTCCACCAAAGTCCACACTTTGTTCTCATACATGGATCCTATCTCAGATTTCATGGCCTCAAGCCATTTATCGGAATCTGGGCTCATCATAGCTTCTTCATAGTTCGTAGGTTCGCCATGGTCTAGTAACATGACTTCCAGAACAGGATTACCGAACCACTCTGGTGCAGATCATGCTCTGGTTGACCTACGAGGCTCAGTAGTAACTTGATCTGAAGTTTCATGATCATCATCATTAGCTTCCCCTCTAGTTGGTGTAGGCATCACTGGAATGGTTTTCTGTGATGAGCTACTTTCCAATTCGAGAGAAGGTACAATTACCTCATTAAGTTCTACTTTCCTGCCACTCACTTCTTTCGAGAGAAACTCCTTCTCTAGAAATGTTCCATTCTTGGCAACAAAGATCTTGCCATCGAATCTGTGGTAGAAGGTGTACGCAATTTTTTCCTTAGGGTCTCCTATGAAGACGCACTTATCCGATTTTGGGTTCGAGCTTATCAGGCTGAAGCCTTTTGACATAAGTGTCGCAATCCCATACTTTAAGAAACGACAGCTGATGTTTCTTGCCAAACCACAGTTCATACGATATCGTCTCAACAGATTTAGACGGTGCCCTATTTAACATTAATGCAGCTGTCTCTAATGCATAATCTCATAACGATAGTGGTAAATCGGTAAGAGACATCATAGATCGCACCATATCTAATAAAGTACAGTTACGACGTTTGGAAACACCATTACGCTATGGTGTTCCAGGTGGCGTGAGTTGTGAAACTATTCCACATTGTTTTAAATGAAGGCCAAACTCGTACCTCAAATATTCACCATTGTAGAAACTTTATTTTCTTGTTACGATGATTCTCCACTTCACTCTGAAATTCTTTGAACTTTTCAAATGTTTCAGACTTGTGTTTCATTAAGTAGATATACCCATATATGCTCAAATCATCTGTGAAGATCAGAAAATAACGATACCCGTCGCGTGCCTCAACACTCATCGGACCACATACATTGGTATGTATTATTTCCAATAAGTCATTGGCTCCCTGCATTGTTCCGGAAAACGGAGTTTTATTCATCTTGCCCATGAGTCATGGTTCACAAGTATCAAATGATTCATAATCAAGTGATTCCAAAAGTCCATCTGCAGAGTTGCTTCATGCGCTTTACACCAATATGACCAAAACGGCAGTGCCACAAGTATGTTGCACTATCATTATCAACTTTGCATCTTTTGGCATCAATATTATGAATATGTGTATCACTACAATCGAGATTCAATAAACCATTAACATTGGGTGTATGACCATAGAAGGTTTTATTCATGTAAACAGAACAACAATTTATTCTCTGACTTAAATGAATAACCGTATTGCAATAAACATGATCCAATCATATTCATGCTCAACGCAAACACCAAATAACATTTATTTAGGTTCAACACTAATCCCGAGGTAGAGGGAGTATGCGATGGTGATCTTGTCAACCTTGGAATCACTTCCAACACACATCGTCACCTCGCCCTTAACTAGTCTCTGTTCATTTTGCAACTCCTGTTTCGAGTTACTAATCTTAGCAACTGAACCGGTATCAAATACCCAAGGGCTACTATGAACACTAGTAAAGTACACATCAATAACATGTATATCAAATATACCTTTGTTCACTTTGCCATCCTTCTTATCCGCCAAGTATTTGGGGCAGTTCCGCTTTCAGTGAACATTCCCTTTGTAGTAGAAGCACTCAGTTTCAGGCTTAGGTCCAACTTTGGGCTTCTTCATGGGAGTGGCAACTTGCTTGCCATTCTTCTTGAAGTTCCCTTTCTTTCCCTTGCCCTTTTTCTCGAAACTAGTGGTCTTGTTAACCATCAACACTTGATGCTCTTTCTTGATTTCCACCTTCACTGATTTCAGCGTCGCGAAGAGCTCGGGAATCATTTTCGTCATCCCTTGCATATTATAGTTCATCACGAAGTTCTAGTAGCCTGGTGCTAGTGACTAGAGAACTCTGTCAATCACTATCTTCTCTAGAAGATTAACTCCCACTTGATTCACGCGATTGTAGTACCCAGACATTCTGAGCATATGCTCACTGGCTGAGTTATTCTCCTCCATCTTGTAGGCAAAGTACTTGTCAGAGGTCTCATACCTCTCGACACGGGCATGAGTCTGAAATACCAATTTCAGCTCTTGGAACATCTCATATGCTCCGTGGCATTGAAAACATATTTGCAGCCCCAATTCTAAGTCGTAAAGCATGGCGCACTAAACTATCAAGTAGTCATCATACTAAGCCTGCCAAACGTTCATAATGTCTGCATCTGCTCCTGCAATAGGTCTGTCACCTAGCGGTGCATCAAGGACATAATTCTTCTGTGCAGCAATGAGGATAATCTCACATCCTTGACCCAGTCCGCATCATTGCTACTATCATCTTTCAACTTAGTTTTCTCTAGGAACATATCAAAAACATAGGGGAGCTACAACGCGAGCTATTGATCTACAACATAATTTGCAAATACTATCGGGACTAAGTTCATGATAAATTAAGTTCAATTAATCAAATTACTTAAGAACTCCCACTTAGATAGACATCCCTCAAGTCATCTAAATGATACGTGATCCAAATCAACTAATCCATGTCTGATCATCACCTGAGATGGAGTAGTCATCAATGGTGAACATCTCTATGTTGATCATATCTACTATATGATTCACGTTCGACCTTTTGGTCTCCAGTGTTCCGAGCCCATGTCTGTACATGCTAGGTTCGTCAAGTTAACCCAAGTATTCCGCATGTGCAAAACTGTCTTGCACCCATTGTATGTGAACGTAGAGTCTATCACACCCGATCATCACGTGGTGTCGCAGCACGACGAACTGTCGCAATGGTGCATACTTAGGGAGAACACTTATACCTTGAAATTTAGTGAAGGGATCATCTTATAATGCTACCGCCGTACTAAGCAAAATAAGATGCATAAAAGATAAACATCACATGCAATCAAAATATGTGACATGATATGGCCATCATCATCTTCTGCTTTTAATCTCCATCTCCAAACCATCGTCATGATCTCCATCGTCACCGGCTCGACACCTTGATCTCCATCGTTGCGTTGTGGTCGTCTCGCCAACTATTGCTTCTACAACTGTCACTAATGCATAGTGATAAAGTAAACCAATTACATGGCGTTCGCATTTCATACAATAAAGAGACAACCATAAGGCTCCTGCCGGTTGCCGATAACTTTTACAAAACATGATCATATCATACAATAACGTATATCACATCATGTCTTGACCATATCACATCACAATATGCCCTGCAAAAACAAGTTAGACGTCCTCTACTTTGTTGTTGCAAGTTTTACGTGGCTGCTACGGGCTTATAGCAAGAACGATTCTTACTACGCATCAAAACCACAACGGTGATTTATCAAGTTTGCTGTTTTGACCTTCAACAAGGACTGGCTGCAGTCAAATTTGATTCAACTAAAGTTGGAGAAACAGACACCCACCAGCCATCTTTATGCAAAACAAGTTGCATGTCTGTCGGTGGAACCGGTCTCATGAACGTGGTCATGTAAGGTTGGTCCGGGCCGCTTCATCCAACAATACCGCCGAATCAAAATAAGACATTGGTGGTAAGCAGTATGACAATCACCGCCCACAACTCTTTGTGTTCTACTCGTGCATGTCATCTACGCATAGACCTGACTCGGATGCCACGGTTGGGAAACGTAGCATGCAATTTGAAAAAAATTACTACGCTCACGCAAGATAGTCAAACTTCTTCTAGCTCCGACCGATCAAGTACCGAACGTACGGCACCTCCGAGTTCTGCGCACGTTCAGCTCGATGACGTCCCTCGTTCTCTTGATCCAACAAGATGTCGAGGAAGTAGATGAGTTCTGTCAGCACGACGGCGTGGTGACGGTGATGGTGAAGTGATCTGCGCAGGGCTTCACCTAAGCACAGCGAGAATATGACCGGGGGTGTAAACTGTGGAGGGGGGGGGCGCCGCACACGGCTAACAATTGATGTTGTGTGTTCTAGGCGCCCCCACCCCACATATATATAGGTGGGAGGGGGAGGGGTGGGAGGGGGACGGGAGAGGCCAGGAGGCACCCAAGTGCTGGCCGCCGGCCTCCTTGGGGCTTCCTTGCCCTGCGCACCCTTCCTGCCATATTTGACAGAGGGGGAAGGAAAGAGGGGGGGAGAAGGAAGTGGGAATCCTAATCCACACTTGCCTTTCTCCCTTCCCCTTTCCTTCTCCATCCCTGTCCGGCCCATATGGGGGCGCACCAGCCCCTTGTGGCTGGTGCGTTCCCCCCTTGGCCCATAAGGCCCATATCTTTTGCCGGGGGTGCCCGAAACCCCTTCCGGCACTACAAAAAAATACACTTCCGTGATGATACGTGTTTGTCACAGTAGGTCACGCTTCCGATCATGCATGTACATCCATGACGATTTTATGACAAAATCAAGATAGTCATACCTGTGCTGTCGTAGAAGTGTTCCATGACATTACCAAAATTATCATCACGGAAGTGTCCACTTCCTGAAAGGGAACGCGACAGAAAACAAAAATTTTCCGACCTATGCACCAGCCCAGGACCACTATGGAGACTGCATACATGGTTTGCTCTTTTTCGTTACCGACTCGTAGCGCAGCGGGAAGTAGAGTCGATGACGATCGGCGGTGCAGATCCCCGCAGCTAGGATTTACAACCTCCCAACCGCGAGGATGTATACCCTCATCTGCTCCTCAGACAGCCCTCCGGGAGGCGGTCGAACAGCCCCTCGGACGGTGTCGCGGACAGCCCTTCGGGAGGACTTTCGAAACTCGAACGGTCACTCGGACAGCCCTTCGGGAGGACCTTCAAAACTCGGACGGTCACATGGACAGCCCTTCGGGAGGCACTCACGAACTAAGACCGAAACTACGATCTCTCTACAGAGTTGCACACATACGGTGTCATCTATCCGGCAGGGCTTCGCCGTCCAGAACTAGTTCCTGCCGGAACCCAGACAGCCTTACGGCTCTACGAAACTCTTTTCGTGGGAGGGAGAGAAGAAGCCAGATAATGCATGGCATGTGTATGAGAGCAAGGGATGAGTGTGGAGGGCTGCCCCACCACCTCTATTTATAGGAAATCCCAAGGGGGTAGGGTAGTTTCACAAAAAACCCAAAATGCACATGAATGAAGTCCTTCCACAAGGACCTAGGAGTGAAACCAAGGAACAAGAGGGTCCCCAAGGGGGGATACCCCATGTGGCCGGCCACACCCCCATGAGGGGCCCAAAAAATGGCTCCTATCCATCCATGTCATCCCCAAGATCTTTTGGAGCAAAGCCCCAAAAGGTGGCTTTCCATAAAGTAACCATAAAGCTGATTTTCACTATTCACAACGACATTTTTCAGCGTCTCATCGAACTGAAAATATTTATGTGGGCTAAGAACATTTCCAGTACCCACTAAAATGATTTTCAACGTGTTCCGAAACAATTCCGGTTTTAGTGATTTTCATCTGCGAAACGCATCTGAAGTGGCTCCGGCAGCTCCGGAACATTTCCGGTTTTTATCTCAGAAAATTCCAAAAAGCTTCCAGAATGATTCTGGCATCCTCCAAGAATTATCAGGCATGTGCCTAAACCAATTTGACTTAATGGTGTATCCCGAAACAACTTTTCGGTATCATCGAAACTTATCCGATGACCTCTCTCTGCGGTATGATTCCGCTGTCCGAAACTTTTCGGTGTCCGAAACTTTTTCGGTGATTTTCTCTCAGACTCCCTGTCTAGTATTCAGCAGAGAGATGGCCCTTAAGCGTGTGACCCTATAGGTTCGGTGAAGTATAGACATGACCCCGAACCCCTTCCGATCAATGATCAACATCGAAGCCGTGGACACCCATATTGACCCCTATACCCACACGAATAAATATTCGAGTGAACCTCCAGTTGCCGTGTGCTATTCCTGTTGCTTCGCGATATGTTACAAATACCCGAGGTGAGACATGTTGGCATTCCCGTGGATCAACAACTTGTCCACTATGCTAGTTACCTCGTTACCGGTATTGTTCTCTTTTCTCATTATCGTGTTCCGGCATCCCCGTGATCAAATCACAAAGTGTCTGGCCAGACGATGATGGATACCGTAACACCGAGAGGGCCCAGAGATATCTCTCCATCGTCGGAGGAGCAAATCCCAATCTTGAGCTATCAAGTTACTTGACACACTTTTCCATGAACCCGTAAGCCGCCGTAATAGCCACCCATTTACGGATGACATTTAACAAACCCCAAAGTTCATGAAGCAAGCATGAAGAAACTCGATACTCTCATGGTCTAAGGAATCATGCAAACGTTAACCATCTCTGTGTTATGTACCAATAAACTTGTGACGAATGAATCTCATAGCATAACATCAATCCGGGTCGATTCAACACAAATGTTCTCTTAACATTGTGCCCTCAAAGTTGCTGGCATAGACATGCCCATGACCAGGAAAACAGAATCATCATGCAACACTTGAGCTAGTCTTAGAGGCCAGACTAGGAATACTTCTTACCGTTTATTATTCCACACGTGCATTTGAGTCTTCCTCCGAGCCTCGTGGATATTGCAGACTCGAGAATCATTGCAGTTATAGCATGGAACATAAACATAATTATGAACTCGGAGATAAATAATATCATTTATTATTGCCTCTAGGGCATATCTCCTACAGACTCCCACTTGCACTAGAGTCAATAATCTAGCTTATGCTAATGCACTTCACACCTGTGGCACACCGGTGTAAATATGCTTCGCTTGTAGTATAGCCTGATGTCCAACGGATCTGACGACTTCAGTTCCGTGTGTATCTTTGCATGTCCTCGCGTTTTCATGTTTTCAAAAAATTCATATTTTGTGTGGACTTGGCTTTGTATGTATGTGAATCACAGGTCGAACCTGGATTCCTCAGACTGAGTTATGGTGCAACTACCTGCAGTAGTGTCCCATTGTCAAAAGCCATCTTGGAACTATACTAAGTTCATGAATGAACTATATGATTCAACATTTTCTTTGTCACTTCTAAAGCGTCAACATACTTAGCCCTTGTTATAGAATTCGCCACAGTAACTAGTTTGAACAAATTCCATCTAACTGTGCCACCACATTGTGTGTTACACAAAACCCTTAATTTAAATCGAAAATCGCATGGAGAAAAGATGAAGACTCTATCGATGTAACATTTTACAACGAACTCTTCATGATCTCTGCTTGCGAGAAAACCATGTCATCAGTACTTACTCTAGTACTCTGTGACATCTTTCACTGTTGTCCCATGATCAGTAATTTGATCACTTTGGTATCCATACTCGCAACACCTTGGGAGTATCGGACATATCTGGTTGTTTTACATACCATGGAATACATGATTAATCCAAACACAAAAGTGTGTGGATTCTGCATCATGTATTTTACTCATCAGTGTTTTGGGACACCGAGTCTTGCAAAAACTCTTTCCATGTGACTTTGGCAAGAATCACTCCTTGGCGTTTTAAATGCTAAAAGGTTTTAACATCTTGTCAATATGTATTCATTGCTTAGCCCCATTAGGTAAATCTATCTCCATAGATCATCATGCCTAATATTGAGGCTATTTAGCCTAAGCACTTCATCGAAAAACTATTTTCAAATGAAGTCCTAATTTGTGTCAAGAAATTTATTTCCAATTACCAATGTGCCAAGCACATAAGGTTTTTAGAAATATTATTACGCTCCCACTTACTTTCTTGAATTACAAGCATCTTCGTTACCCATTGATGAAGTCAAAACCCCTTTGACCATTTCATCAAAACACGAAGATTCCAACTCCATTTTGCTCTCTTCTGTCCATTGCTGGAACTCTGAAGTTTGCATACCTACTAGCATCCTCTGGATCGACAAATTACTTTGGACTGTATCATATACAAGTCCTAGCTTTCATTTCCATCAGATGGAAATCCTTTTATCATCCATGTTTCATATCTCATGATTGAACTATGTATTAATTGCTAGTTCAACCCGAACCGACTTTAAGCATCGCTACGATGAAAACAACCTCATCGTATTATTTCAACAAGTCGAGCTTTATGGATAAAACATTTTATCCGTATCAGTTTTAAGTTCCATAAATATTCGTTAGACTCTAAGTCTTCCGAAAGGTGTATCAAGGTTTTAATCTTGAATCACTTATATGGAAACTAACTCGGGTTGTATTGGCATTTAGCCAATTCCGGAGTCAGGGCCCATCAACGCTTCCTTGTGTATCGTAGGTATAATGTTGTCTAACAACAATATCTCGTTTGCGCACCTGAGAGGTTTGCATGAGCCTTGCCTACGTGGTTCAGCTGCAAGTTCGACCGAAGTTCATACATTTTATTGTAGAGACTTCTGTATCAGTCGCAGTAGGAAACTCTGGAATTTCTTCCAAGGTCTCTTTCCTTTGATCTGATGAAGATACTGTTTATCTCGTCGAGTTGCACTATTCTCCCACTCACCTTTTAGAAAGAACCATTCTCTTTAAAAGCACACCGTTTCGCGGCAAAACTATTTGCCTCGGTATAGTGAGGGAGGAATACCCAACATTTTGGTATAACCTACAAAGTAGCACTTGTCTGATTTGGAATAGGTTTGTAACCTTTTACACAAGCCCCATATTCCAAATGTTAAGAAAAGATATAACATGGTTGGGCGTACCATACCATGGCTTCATTTCAACAGACCCGATGTAGCTCTTTTCAGTGTAAAAGCCGCAGTCTCTAAAGCATCACTTTAAAAGGGATAATGGCAAATTTATTTATGTCATCTTTGACCTTACCATGTCATAAATGGTTTGATTACATCTCCACGGACTTTCCACTTGTAGTGGTGTTCCGGGAGGTGCAAGTTTATGAAACCCCTTTCACAACTCATCAGACATTCGCTAAACATGTAACTCAAATATTCCTTTGTGCAATCAAATTGCAGAAACATAATTTTCTTGTTACAATAACTTCTACTTCATTTTTGAGAACCTTTCGAATGATTTCAAAAGATCCAGACTTACGTCTCATCAAGTAAATATCCATATATCTACTTGAGTCATTTCTGAAGATAAATAAATCCACCACTAACAACACTTATCGGACTACACACATCAAATGTATGATCACTAATAAGTTTGTTGTTCGTTCCTTATGGCTTGTGAACGGTATTTTAGTCACTTCACTTTTCGGAGGAAAGTTGCAAGTGTCAGATGATTCAAAATCAATAAGACTTCAAAATCCATCATAATGGAATTTTCCATGCGGGTTTCTCCAATGTGACCAAATGTAGTGCCACACTTGTGTGGTATTCTTTTAGTCTTGCGACATTTAGCGTCAGTGTTATGGATGTATCATATTACCCTCAATATTCATAACATACGTCCCATCGATGATGGAAGTATGGCCCTTATGTTATTCATAATACTTAACAACAATTGTTGTTTTTATGAACAACTCTTTTGCAACAAACATTGTGCAATGGGCTAGAGTGTATGAAACTCTAAAATGAATTATGAAAGTAAACCCAGAGGTATTGTATTATTATCAATATTCATAACATACATCTCATTCATAATGAAAGTATGGCCCTTGTGTTATTCATAACATCGAACATAAAAAGTTCGCTTATGAACAACCTTCTTGCAAGATGCCTTATGCAATGGGATAGAGTTTGTAAAACTCTAAATGAATTATGAAAATAAATACAGACGGCAATACACCGATGGAAGGTATAGTAACATTTACTATGTTCCCTGTGTATACCTTAACCTCATTTCTAGCTAGTCTTTCAGGCCATAGTAGTTCTTACATCGAGTTGCAACAGAATGCAATCGAGCGGGCATTTTTGTGATGAACTCACAATACCCAAGAATTAGTGATTAACATGTTTAACCATAATTCGCAAGAACTATATCTTTGACCAACCTTCTATACATCAAAAAACTTGTATGACATTCATACATGAGCTGGATATTCCAGTCTTCTTTCCTTTTGCCTTTATACTTCTAGCAGTTTAACTTTTAGTATTTCTCCTACTCTCAGAAGAAGCACCCAACTTAAGAGTGGCATTAGCCCCGGACTTCCTAGGCGTGTAAGTCATACTAACACCCTTTGGACACTTCCTTTCTCTTTAAGTTGTTGTTTTATTCACCTTTCATTATATGACAGGCGTTCTTCTGGATCCCTTTCCCAACAGTCAAATGCATAGTAAACACTTTTACTAATACTTGCAAACAAACATTGCTTTGTTTGTATCTAAAAATAATTTTCAGTTCCATGAATATCATATAACTATCCCAACTTTCGAAGTTTGGGTTTCATGGAAGCAAACATATTCCACTTGACCGTAACAGAATTCTAGCTTTTGGATCAAAGGACGAGAGTCACATGATCCATAGCATTAGCGGGAGGATATGGAAAGCATGCGATAGGACAAAGTCCTTCTCGGCACTTTTGAGGACAATCCTCATATTACGGTACCAATCGTAAAGTTTTAACCAGATATTTAACAGCTATTCAATTTTAACAGGGAAGGTGGAAACGCGAGCCATTATTCTACAACTATTTTGCATATAACACTTAGACAATGTTCATAATTAATTGCTCGTGATACAAGACCCACATTTCAATTGTTTGCCATTGGTGTAACACCACTGATGACGAAAAATCTCAACCGGTAGGCCAACTTGCCAATCACATCTCTATGTGACTCTTGTTCATCTTTCGATGCATGTGTTCCGAGCTCATGACGGTCATGCCTGAACGTCAAGACAACCAAGTGATCTGGCTGCGAGGTCTCAACTCACCCGCCTCACACTTCTCTAATCGTTCGTACCCGTGTGACACGGCGCACCCCGAAAAGATAGGTGCCGTGACGGTGCTACACTTGGGAGAACACTAACTACTTGGTATTTTAAGTGAGAGATCACCCTAATAAAAGCGACTACCGTGCAATCAAGAAGGGTGCATCATAAGGGATAAACATCTCAGGCAATTCATAATAGCATGATATGGTATAGCCCTTTCTGACGGAGAAGTCTTTCATTTCTTCGTCTTCGGCATTCGCGTCGGTGTTCACCTTCGCGAAGATTGCCACCACCTTGTCGATGCACCAGATAATATTGCTATCTCTATAGCTAACAAAATAATGCATTACAACAAGGTTGACACGCAGGTCATTAAAGTGCAATCATATGGCTCCAACCATCATGCCGAATCATGACACGCAGGTCATGTTAATCAAATTACATCATATAGTCATCTCATACATAATCGAATTAGTATGAGCACTGCTATACCACATCATATGCACATCCTGCAAAACCAAGTTAGACGCCTCTAATCGGTTTATGCAAAATTTATTTTACGTGGCTTCTAAGGTTTTGACTTAAACCGCAGCGACCAACGTTTTATCATCAAGTATGATTATTCAAGTTGCTAGATTAACATCTCGGGGTGTATGAAACACGGGATAATTAAATCTCGAGCCCCATACTAAACTTCGTCATACGCATGACCCCCGTGCAGATCATATCTGCAATGCCCTTTCATCTGCGAATTTCATCTTTCTTTTGACTACGGCAGAACCCAAAGAACTGATAGCAGTTCCATGATCAATCAGGATCACGGATTGCCAGAACTTTGTCAAATTCCACCATGCTGTCTCGAGATTGAGCAAACGCAAATTCTAGGGAAGCAACAAGAACCTCGGGTAATAGATTTCATCTGTCACCCGCATAAATAATTTTCAGCAATAGATCTCATCTACTATCTAATTATATTATGCAATACCCATACATCTCCATGTATTCTAGATCGAAACCTGCATCTACGCATAGCACGGCCCTTGATGCCACTGAAGGGGAACGCGATAGAAAACAAAAATTTTCTGACCTACGCACCAGCCCAGGACCACTATGGAGACTGCATACATGGTTTGATCTTTTTCGTTACCGACTCGTAGTGCAGCGGGAAGTAGAGTCGATGACGATCGGCGGTGCAGATCCCCGCAGCTAGGATTTACAACCTCCCAACCGCGAGGATGTATACCCTCATCTGCTCCTCAGACAGCCCTCCGGGAGGCGGTCGAACAGCCCCCCGGACGGTGTCGCGGACAGCCCTTCGGGAGGACTTTCGAAACTCGAACGGTCACTCGGACAGCCCTTCGGGAGGACCTTCGAAACTCGGACGGTCACACGGACAGCCCTTCGGGAGGCACTCACGAACTAAGACCGAAACTACGATCTCTCTACAGAGTTGCACACATACGGTGTCATCTATCCGGCAGGGCTTCGCCGTCCAGAACTAGTTCCTGCCGGAACCCAGACAGCCTTACGGCTCTACGAAACTCTTTTCGTGGGAGGGAGAGAAGAAGCCAGATAATGCATGGCATGTGTATGAGAGCAAGGGATGAGTGTGGAGGGCTGCCCCTCCACCTCTATTTATAGGAAATCCCAAGGGGGTAGGGTAGTTTCACAAAAAACCCAAAATGCACATGAATGAAGTCCTTCCACAAGGACCTAGGAGTGAAACCAAGGAACAAGAGGGTCCCCAAGGGGGGATACCCCATGTGGCCGGCCACACCCCCATGAGGGGCCCAAAAAATGGCTCCTATCCATCCATCTCATCCCCAAGATCTTTTGGAGCAAAGCCCCAAAAGGTGGCTTTCCATAAAGTAACCATAAAGCTGATTTTCACTATTCACAACGACATTTTTCAGCGTCTGATCGAACTGAAAATATTTATGTGGGCTAAGAACATTTCCAGTACCCACTAAAATGATTTTCAACGCGTTCCAAAACAATTCCGGTTTAGTGATTTTCATCTACGAAACGCATCTGAAGTGGCTCCGGCAGCTCCGGAACATTTCCGGTTTTTATCTCAGAAAATTCCAAAAAGCTTCCAGAATGATTCTGGCATCCTCCAAGAATTATCAGGCATGTGCCGAAACCAATTTCACTTAATGGTGTATCCCGAAAAAACTTTTCGGTATCATCGAAACTTATCCGATGACCTCTCTCTGCGGTACGATTCCGCTGTCCGAAGCTTTTCGGTGTCCGAAACTTTTTCGGTGATTTTCTCTCAGACTCCCTGTCTAGTATTCAGCAGATAGACGGCCCTTAAGCGTGTGACCCTATAGGTTCGGTGAAGTATAGACATGACCCCGAACCCCTTCCGATCAATGATCAACATCGAAGCCGTGGACACCCATATTGACCCCTATACCCACACGAATAAATATTCGAGTGAACCTCCAGTTGCCGTGTGCTATTCCTGTTGCTTCGTGATATGTTACAAATACCCGAGGTGAGACATGTTGGCATTCCCGTGGATCAACAACTTGTCCACTATGCTAGTTACCTCGTTACCGGTATTGTTCTCTTTTCTCATTATCGTGTTCCGGCATCCCCGTGATCAAATCACAAAGTGTCTGGCCAGACGATGATGGATACCGTAACACCGAGAGGGCCCAGAGATATCTCTCCATCGTCGGAGGAGCAAATCCCAATCTTGAGCTATCAAGTTACTTGACACACTTTTCCATGAACCCGTAAGCCGCCGTAATAGCCACCCATTTACGGATGACGTTTAACAAACCCCAAAGTTCATGAAGCAAGCATGAAGAAACTCGATACTCTCATGGTCTAAGGAATCATGCAAACGTTAACCATCTCTGTGTTATGTACCAATAAACTTGTGACGAATGAATCTCATAGCATAACATCAATCCGGGTCGATTCAACACAAATGTTCTCTTAACATTGTGCCCTCAAGTTGCTGGCATAGACATGCCCATGACCAGGAAAACAGAATCATCATGCAACACTTGAGCTAGTCTTAGAGGCCAGACTAGGAATACTTCTTACCGTTTATTATTCCACACGTGCATTTGAGTCTTCCTCCGAGCCTCATGGATATTGCAGACTCGAGAGTCATTGCAGTTATAGCATGGAACATAAACATAATTATGAACTCGGAGATAAATAATATCATTTATTATTGCCTCTAGGGCATATCTCCTACACTTCCATGATGATAAATCGTGCGTCATAGAAGTGCTTTCGTCAAGGGTGACCGACACATGGCATCGACCGTAACGGGTCACTGTTAAGCTATCGGGTCCGGTTTTGGATCCGATAACCCGTTAACAGCCCGGACCAATGGGGATTTTCCACGTGTAAAATTCTCATTGGCCGGAGGAAACATGTGTTGGCTCACCGGTGGGACAGATGTCATCCACTCATTGGACAGGAGGCGCCTATGATACGTCGACATGTGGCACGGCCCAACAGACATTCCGGTGAAAAGGCCGACCCAGCTAAAGGCCCACTATGTTTTTTCAGACACTACTGGGTTGGCCCGTTAATAGCCTGCCATGTTTTGGGTCAAATTGAGGCCCATACCATATCAGGCCCGTTCATAGCCTGCAGTGTTTTGGGCGAAATTACGGCCCATATCAGATCAGGCCCGTTAACAGGCCACTGTTCTTTTGGGCCCATTCTAAGACAGGTTTGTATTTCAGCCTGTTAAATGCCCATTTACCAGTTCGGCCCGATAATAGTATCGGCCTGTTAGCGGCCCGTGGTGTATCTGGGACGTTGTTGGCCCGTTTTAACTTTAGGCCATTTAACGGCCCATGCAGAAACTGGGCTATTTCTTGTCCGAAGTAACTTTAGGCCTCTTAACGGCCCGTAGTCTTCGTGGATAAATTTTAGCCCAACTGGCCTATCGGCCTGTTAATGGCCCGTGTAATAGTTGGGCATAATTACTGCCCGCGTTGAATCCGGCCTGCTTATAGCCCATCTGATAATGGCCCGTGACACTTTTGGGCCTATGGCCCGCATGGATACCGGCCTGCCTAAAGCCCATAATTTTATTGGGCCAAACAGGCCTGAGATATATTTTGGCCTGTTAACTGCTCGTCCTATTTGGGCCCAACATGGGCCTTAGGCAGTTTCGGCCTGTATTGGCCCATGAATTTTTTGGCTCAACGCTAGCCCAATCTAGGTTTTAGCCTGTTAAAAGCCCATGGTATTCTCTGGCCCAGCTGGCCAGAACTTTACTCGGCCTGTTAAAGGAGGGAAACTACTATAGTTTTAGACCTGCTAATGGCCCAATATGATTATAGGCCCACGTTTTGGCCCATATGAGTAACGGGCCGGCCTGAAGACCGACAACACTGAGATCCACTAAACCTTCTGGCCTAAATTACAGCATACCAACCAAAGAATAAACCTAGACTATACAATAAAGAAATTATGGCATATTACATCCACTGGGAATCAAAGTTCGCTACCGGTGATAATAAAGCGCAACGTGACCGCGGATTGCATACACTGGGCATCAAAGGTCGCCACCAGTGCATATAAATGCGCCGACAAAAGAATATACTCCCTCCATCCGAAAATACTTGTCATCAAAATGGATAGAAAGAGATGTATCTAGAACTAAAATACATCTACATACACCCCCTTTATCGATTTTGATGACAAGTATTTCCGGACGAAGGGAGTACAAAACTGAGAGCACTTCAGAAGGCACTAGGCCTGGCCAGGACGGGCCCCACAAGTAGCCCAACAAGCTGATGAGACCTCAGTTGTGTCAACGATAGATGCTCCATCCCTAGCTGTATGGCACCATAGTGCGCAAGGCTGTCCTATGACATCTTCATTGCATCTTTGACTTCAAGTCGGAGCTGAGCTGAAGCGAGCCTTTCCGCTTTAAGTTGAGACTGAAGAAGTCGAACTGATTGAGGCAGCGACTGCACAGAGGTTGTCTCACACCTGCTGGTGAGTAGCTTCAACTCACTATCTTCATCAAGACAGGACCTTGGGGTCATCTCGCTGTCCTCAAGATGGTTTGGCTCACTATCTTCCCTAAAGTTCTGCCTGGCATAAGAGATACGACTCTGAAAGAGAAACAAGGAGACACGTAACATGTTTCACAATTATATAAGCAAATAAATGGATCTGTTCTGCATAAGGAACATGTTTTTACAACTACAATTTAAAACTGGTAGTTGTTGCAAACATCCAATTAGATGTAAACAGCAAAGTAAACCGCAGTGGAGGAAATGATGTCTATCCAAATCTATACTAGAACAAAGTTTGAAGGCTTGAGAAGGATGAACTTATATTACATGTTAACACGGGCTGGACAAAGCCCTTTTCTATGTTGATGGAAGGATAATTCAATAAATTCCCCAAAGAAAATTCTTTATAAGCGTTGCCATTATTCTACATTTTGCAAAGAGTAAATATAGATCAAATAATATTGGAAGAAACAGAGGATAATGAAGCTCAGGTGCAGACTGATGATACATAATCAAATAGCAATTAATTAAGTACAGTGTTACAAGGCAAAAGGTACTGACAAGAGGAATGCAGACATCAACGTGTGCAGTGGCATTGGCTTTATTCAACATTTTGGTAAGACTAAATGTAGATATGATAATTTGGAGAAAGTGGAGGGCACGGCAGATAAGATGCAGAGTAATGCTTGACAATCAACTATCTCGCGATGGAAGTACAGTAATACCACCACCATCCGTTATTACTTGTCGCTCAAATGGATGTATCTAGCACTATTAAGTTCAAAATACATCCAATTTATCAACAATTAATTTGATACAGAGGGAGTACATGACAACAGGTACTTACATGAGCAATCCAAAACTTCATAACCATTGTGTTAATTCTACAGTTATCTAAGAGTAAATATAGATCTTATAATTTCAAGCAAAGGGAGGATAAAGAAGCGAACATTTATAGTGATGCTACATAATCAAACAGTAATGAGTGTAAGTATGCTGACAAAGGGCAAGAGGTACTGACAAGGGCAATGCAGAGCCCAGTATTGTTGTGAGATCCTATGATCCTTTGAGCAAGGAGATTCATCTGAAATTAGTTTTCATACAAGAGAGAAGGTAAGGCACATGCAGAAATTTAGGAGTTCAAATTTTGAATTGATATCATAGACAGTACCTGACGCTGGGCTCTCAGCAGTTCTAATAGGGGTTTGGCCAGTGGAGTAGGGGTAAAGTGTGGTACAGTTGGGCCTGTGTTTTCTGTGGCTGCTGATCTATCTGATTTAACAGGTATCACTACCTTTTCCAAATACCTAGTTTGTACTCCTTGAGGATCTGCACTCACCCTCTTCCTTTTGGACATCTATTACGAAAGAACAACATTTGACTGGAAAAACATAGTATGACGACACATGGAATAGGTACAAAAAATGGATAGGTATGGCATATACTCATATATGATGCTTAAACTAAGCAGATGGTGTAAAAAAGTAGAAGTAATGCAAGAGGTCGGATGCAAAATATGTGCGACCAATACAACCTTGCCAAGTTAGAGCAAGCACCTTGATGGGTGAATAAGATAGGTTATCCTCCACCATGCCAAGTTTGTTAGCCAGTGGATTGTTCCGCAATATTCCTCTCGTGCGCCCATTCTCATATTCATTTTGATAATGTTCAATACTGACATGCATGAAAACATAACAAGTGAGATTATCTTTGTAATGCAGAAGTGATTCTAATCCAATACTGCCTCCCTATAAACCCCTTTGTGCTATCTCTGCAACTCTTCTAAGAGATGCCATGCATGCTATAATTTGGTGTGTGCATTAATATAATGTGGCCTACTACTCAATATATGAGAGCTCCAGAAGTGATGATACTTCATAGATGACAGCTTCAACATATAGTACAGAAGAACAAGTCGACCTGACCTGACAGATTCAAAATATACTAAGGGAGAACAACTCGACCTGACCAGTCGACTGCAAATGTCTCTGCTACTCTTCCCAACAAGGAACATACTTATTAAAGAACAGAAGAGGATCATCTTAAAGAAGAGCAGAAGAGCAAGAAGATTGAAGATATTACAAGTCTTTCTATACAATGTCGATTGGCCACCCATGATGAACCAGAGTGTATAGAGAAATACTATTCCTTCCGGTCTCTCCATATGTGGCTCACACGCATTTCAAAACTATAGTAGGAACATTTAGCTGACCAATTAAACATCTCTCGGTTTTACTAATATCAGCATAATATCATATTTGAATTTGTACAACTAAGCTTGTTTAGCTCGATGGGTGGAGTAGTGCTATTACGACACGAACCACGTAGGCTGATCGTGGTCATCATAAAATGGGGAAAACGTAAGCATGATGAGTATAGTGTTCACCGTGGCAGTGGGATGGCAGATCTGAAGCTGCAAACCGTGCAAAGGGTAGTTAGCAACCGATGTTTGCTTTGAAATAACAACTAAGATTTGGTATGGACAAGAAAGTACAGTCAACAAGTGACAAAGAAATGCAATTCTGCTATCTCTCTATATGTCGCGACATGCATTTCAAAACTCAAGTGGGCCTTTAGCTAACCAATTAAATATGTTTGTTAACTAATATCAGTATCATATCACAATCATATTTGAACAACTAAGCTTTGGAATTTTGAGTGTTGTGTTGTTTAGCTTGAAGGGTGGAGTAATGCTAGTACGACAGAAAGCACCTACGCAGATCATAGTAGAGTAGATAAAAGGGGAAAACCCTAAGAATCAAGAGTAAAATCAGGAAAGTGGAATTAGCTGGACCAGTGGGTGGCGCACATGCTTTTCGAAACGAATATAGGAACATTAGGTGACCAATTAAACGTTCTCTATTTTAGTGATATGAGCATCATATCAGATTCGTATTTCAGCACCTAAGCTTTGGAAGTATGAGTGGCATGTTGTTTCGCTTGATGGGTTGAGGTCTTGAGGAGCAGTGCTAGCACGACACGAAGCACCTACGATGATGGTAGTGAATATAAAGGGGGGAAACCATAAGCTTTACGAGTATAGTGGCCGAGCCCTGGCGGATCTGAAGGTGCAAACCGGACAAAGCTACTGCGCAACCAATGTTTGCTTTCAACTAGCCACTACGATTTGGTACGGACAAGAAAAGTATAGTAAACAATTTATGATCTATTTTCCGGGTGAGATCAATTACTTAAGCACATATGGAAGAGTACCACCTATCTTACGACGCCGTGTAGGCCCCTGCTGATATGTTGAGGGTGTTGCGGGTGCGACGGCTATCGGCAAAAGGGAAGAAGACTTTAGATGGCAGACGACCGGGTCGGGGGATAAATCTTGTTGCCGTGGACGAGGCGGTCGTAGGAGCGGCAACGGCAAGGTGGACAACGACGGCGATGAAGCGAGAGGACGCGATGAAAGGATCCTGTTCCGGCGCCGTGGATGAGAGACGTCCATCTCTTGCAGTGGACGACGGGGTAGGGGTAGCGGCTCTGGCAAGGTGGAGGATGGGGTGGCAGACGGAGGAGGCTGGCCGTAGTGGGTAGGTTGTCATGGCGCCGATGGTGTATGAATGGGGAAATGGAGGGGGAGGGGGATCTCAAACTTTGGGACACGCTTGTCTGAAATGTGGGAAAGTTACGAACTTACCCCCCGTTTAAAATTTTGCACATCACGTCGGTCGGGGATAGGACGGTAATCTCGCATCTCCCAAATATTTGCCGGTAACGATTTCGGGCGAGGAGAGGGTGTTTTACCGCCCAAGGTTGGCGCCCACAGTGTATGAACGGGGCTGACAGGTAGGGCGGTTGTGTCACGTCTTAGGGAAGTTACACATCTGCCCCTATTTAAAATATTAGCCTACATCGATTTCAGACGAGGAGAGTTTGTTTTGCCGCCCACCGTGTATGAATGGGGAAATGGAGGGAGAGACACATGTCTTTCGGATGAGCTTGAATCAAATGTGTTTTGCCGCCCATGTTTGGCACCCACCGTGTCTGAATGGGCTCAGAGGCGGTCGTGTCACGTCCGATTGAAGTTAGTAGTCTACCCCTATCGACAGCAGTGTAAATCCGGTCGATAAGGATGTCAAGTGTCAGGGGTAGACAGTAATTTCCATCTCGCAAATACTTCCTTCGGGCAGCGCACAAATGATAGTGGGTGTTTAGCCACTTTGTTCAAAACTTGGGAGAATTAGCATTCACGTTTGCCCTAGGCCCTGGCAACTAAATTCAAATCCAATTTGTATTTGATTACGAATATCCACAGATAATTCTACGTTTTGTTATTTATTTCTTCAAAACAACAACAAGGATTTATTCCACCTTTATATATGATTATGATTTAGAAATGCCGCGATCTTTGAATTCTGTAGGTTGGATACACTTTAAGTCAAACAGTTATTTCATCCAATACAATATGCTCACACGAAAAACAGTTCACCTTATGTCAATCATACAAGTACTGTGGATTACCTCGCCTAAAAAATTCAGATCATTATGTCGGGTGGTTGGTGCGACATATGCCAACGGATGGCTTATCATTGTGGGTGCCAATAAGACGTCGCCGGTGCCTGGAAACGGGATGAGGCGAAGACATGCACGCCGGCGGATCTTACCCAGGTTCGGGGCTCTCCGAGGAGATAACACCCCTAGTCCTGCTCTGTGGGGTCTCCGCATGATCACTAGATCGGTGAAAGTAGCTACAATCGCTCCTAGAGCTGTTTGGTTCAAGGGAGAAGAAGAACAAGGCTAGCTCTTACTTCTCTCTCTCTATGGTGTGTGTGCTATGCTTAGAAGCCAACCCTTTGCATGGGTGCTCTGGGGGGTTTATATAGGCCTACCCCCCAGGGGTACAATTTTAATCCGGCTGGGCTCTGGTCCCAGCCGTCAGTGTCTACGCTCGCCGGCTTCTACGCTGGCTATTGGGGCCCGCCGACTGGTGGGTCCCGCCGGCTGCTGGCCTCTTGGTCGACAGCCCGGCCCCACCGCCTAGGGTCTTGTCGGCGGCTGCTTACTGTAGCCTCGCCCCTGATGACGAGGGGTTTGTGGAGGTAAGCGTGGCTACAGTGGGCCGCCTCAGGGGCTCTCACTGTAGCCTTACCTCGTCTTGTCTCCTTATTGGGGCGCATGCTTCGAGGAAGGGAGTAGCCGGCTTCTGGGGGCCGGCTACGCCCTTGGCCGACTGGGGGAGGCCAGGCCCCCTTCACGCCTCTCTCTGGCTGAAGGGGCCTGCCGCTTGTGGGCCGTACGAGAGTCTGTCGTGGGTGACGTCGAGGCTAGCATGGCTACAGTGCCGAGCCGAACGGGAGACGAACGTCCCGTACGGCCTCCTGTGGGCATGCCTGCCTCGGGCTTCGGGGGTAGTGGGCCGTACTGTGGCCACACCCCGTCTTGTCACCGTTATGTGGGTGTAGCTTTGGTGGTCGTGATCATGGCCGGCTTCTTGGAGTCGGCGCTCTTCGAGGCCGGCTTCCTGGAGTCGGCCACCCCGCGGATATCCTGAGAGGTCGCCGAGGCTGGGCCGCCTCCCGTGAGTCGGCTTCGGGGGTAGTCGGCCAGGGGAGGTGGTCCAATGCTTGGAATGCTCGGAGGCCCAAAGGCCTGACAATTTCCGCAGAAGAACCAGGGGTAGTCGGTTTGGCTATCCGTGGCCATTTACTCCGACAGTAGTCCCCGAAGCTGATTGGGCTTCGAGGTTGAGTAAGAGTCGAGAAGCTCGATCAGCTTCCTATCTTACAAGTCGGCAGCCGGGAGCCGGCTTTGTTTAGGCGTGCCGCCTTGGTCGAAAACTTCGGAGTCGGAGGGCGGGAGCTCGCCAGTCCATGCGCCGGGCCGCGGGCCGGCCACTTGCTGTCCGCGAACCACGTGGCCCTTCTTGGCCGGAAAGCCTGCCAGCCCACGCGTGCGACGGGACGTCGCCGCAGGGCGGGGGCCCGCCACGTCCGCGCCCGGGCTCAGGCGCGGATTCTCTGCATCCGAAACCGCCCGCACGTCTCCTTGCGGCAGTTTCGGCTCGCCTTTAGGGCGTAATAATCGCGAGGCGTGGGGGTAATGGGTGCAGTTAATCCCACGTCTCCCCCTACGTTCGGCCTTGCCGGCCGTGCCTCGCGAAGCTATAAGTAGGGGGAGGTGGAGGGCGGCAGGCTCTCGCACGCTCCTCCCCCTTCCACCATCTTCCTTCGCTCGCCGTTTCTTGCAACAGCGCCTTGCCGCCGCGCTCTTCGACCACACGTTCCTCCACCGCCGGGCTCGTTTTCGCCATGCCTCCCGCCACGGAGCAGTATGGCGGGGATTGGGACGGCTCCAACGTCCACGAGGATCACGTCGAGTACCTCCGCAACACGCGGCGGCTGCCCGGCGCGGACAAGGTGGAGGTCCGTCTCGCGCCGGCGAAGGAAATTACGCCGGAGCCACAGGAGGGCGAGCGGGTGGTCTTCCGTTCGCACTTCGTGCGCGGCATCGGCCTGCTAGCGAGCGCCTTCTTCCGCTCCTGGCTCGACTTCTACCAACTCCAGCCGCACCACCTCACCCCAAACGCGGGGCACGCGCACGCAGGGCGTGCCGGCTCAGACTGGCGCCTTCATCGCGTCGCGGAGGTCGGTCGCCGACAACCCCTTCCCCGTCATCCCGCTGATCCAATCAGTGAAGAAGTGGCAAAAGTCGTACTTCTACGTACGGAACATCGCCCCACGAGGAGACTACATCAACCTGCCGGCTTACGTAGCCGGCCCACCGGCGGGCAGGCGGCCCCAGTGGTCCTTCCGGGCCGTGACTCTGACGCCGGCCGGGTCCGCAGCCGTCGCCCGAGTGCGAGTGATGACCCAGTCGGAGGGCTTGACGGGGGCCGACCTTCTGGCCGCCTTCGTCACGCGCCGGGTTCTTCCGCTCCAGAGTCGTCCTCATCTGATCTGTCAGATGAGCGGCCAGCTCGATCCGAGCCGGATGTGCACCAAGGACATGCCGCACGAGGAGGTGGCCTTTATGGTGAACTACCTTGCGAACTGCAAACTCTCCGTAGAGTGGCAGTTCGGCAAGGAGCCATCCAGCCGAGCCAATCCACCGCCCATGGTATGCTCTCCTTGTTTCTTCCTTTTCTCTTAACTTTGTTGCCGAGTTCCTCTTGGCCGACTCTAACTTAGCCTGCTTGTTCTTTGACAGAGTCCTCTTCTCCGGCCGGCGGGTCAGACACGGAGCGTCGATTCGTCCCCGACCGGACGGAACACGATCTGGAGGACCCTGACTTGGGGGCGGCCGGTATGGACGACAACATCGAGCCGGGTGGTGGCCAAGCCGGCGGCGAAGCTGGCGGCTCCGGGCCCAGAGTCACCTTCGACGACTGCCGGACGACGATGAGGCCGAAGTCGCCCCGCGCCGCCAGCCGGCACCTGGACGCGGCGCGGGGTCCTCCGCTGCACCGCCTGCTCGGGGCGGAGGGCAGAAG